>NW_027362773.1:108565964-109296797 GCF_046119375.1 Phyllobates terribilis
TTTTCAGTTGTTTCATACTTTTTTGTTAAGTATATAATTCCACATGTGTTAATTCATAGTTTTGATGCCTTCAGTGTGAATGTACAATTTTCATAGTCATGAAAATACAGAACAATCTTTAAATGAGAAGGTGTGTCCAAACTTTTGGTCTGTACTGTATATATATATATATATATATATATATATATACTTTATATTCTTGTGGCAGCATGAGGTCTCCTACTATATCATTATTCTTGAATTTATATACATATATAAACATTTTTTAAAAAAAACGCACGCTATTTGCATATTCTACTGTACCTTACAAATTTATTTCACAATCTTTTGTGGGTTATTCCACATCATTTATAAGTAGATGTATGTGTATATTTTGTTTTTCCTTATTTTCTGTTTATATACAAATGTTGATGGGATATATTCTTTTGATGTTTAGCATAGGCCCTGAGAAAGACCATGTTAGGTCGAAACGTTGGCCTGCTTTTCATTTAAGGGGAATTCTGCTAATAAAAACCAATTTTTTGCATCCATATTGGAGTGCCGAAGTTCTTTTTTGATATCTATACTACCTATTTCTTCAGAGCACCCTAAAAGTTTGGTACAGTGAAGCGATCCTTCTTTTTTTCAACAAGCTTCCATTGCTGATAGACCCAGAGGCTGTTGTTAGGTCTCAGCTTGCCATGATAACCATCGATACACCGTGATTGTAACATGGGGGTAATAATGAAGGTACAGAGGGGGCCCCTTCCTTCTGTCCACCATATTGATGCGGTGGTCGCTATTGACCGCATCATCTAAAGGGTTAAACTGTCGGGATAGGTGCTAACACCAAAGTCGGCAGTTGCAGCCAACTCTCCTTGAAGTGCGGGCTCAGCTGCTAAGCCTGCACAGCACGACTACCATGAAAATAGCACAGTTCATGTTTAATCCCATGTGCCCATGATGTAATAGTATGTCATAGGGCAGTAAGGTGTTAGACTTTTGATTGGTTGTTTCTATATTTTCCATTTACCATAATGGAGGACTGATCACATACGTGAGCTCAGGACATGGAATGCAATGTGTGGACCTGGGGAGGAATCATTGACCAGACCTGAGGCTCCTATGATTTGTTGGGTTGACCCCCAGTTGCCTCTATTAAGCACTGTGAAGACCCATACAGTGGCTCAGATATGTTATCATACACTGACTATTAGCTTCATTCAAGGAGTCAAATATAAGAATTTTCAATAATAGTTGAAATAATATTTAATTATTTATTTATCAATTTCCTATCAGTATGTCTTTGGAGTGTGGGAGGAAACCGGAGAACCCGGAGGAAACCCACGCGAACACGGGGAGAGCATACAAACTCCATGCAGTTGTTCTCTTTGGTTGGGTTTGGACCCGAACGCTGCAAAGCAACAGTGCTAACCACTGAGCCACCGTGTTGCCCAATAGTCTTCAATGTGGCACTAATCATGATAGGACGAGAACAGAGACCGAGCCCGGAATCTGTCTCCTTATGCAGCAGGAAGCTCACTTTATTCCGTGAGTTCATCTGACTGCGGAAAGTCCAGTAAATGTCGTATCCAGAAGTGAGAACAGAGACCGAGCCCGGAATCTGCCTCTTGATGCAGCAGGAACCTCACTTTATTCCGTGAGTTCATCTGACTGCGGAAAGTCCAGTAAATGTCGTATGCGAGAACAGAGACCGAGCCCGGAATCTGTCTCTTTTTTCTGACTTGTTTTCGCCTTGTGGAAGAGTCGTCACATCCGGCTGGATTCTTTGTTCATTGACGGATCACAATCAGGCCTCTCTCCGGAATAGTGATCTGTAGAAATAATAAATATGACTGAAGATGAAACAACTGGATATCATATATAAGCGGCAGGCAATGTACTCCTGGTTACTGATTTCTAGCCTTGTGAGAAAAGATTTAAGATAAGTGATATTGGCTTATTCTTAGTTTAGGACTGTACCCCCCATTCATATAGAGGGGGCTGACAATCACTATGTGAGATCTGAGACCACCCACTGGATTCCTAAACCCAGAATGTTTCATATTGGCCGGCACTAAGCATTTCATGGATATCTAAGAAGTACATGAGTGCAATTTTTTAAATCTATAAATTTAAATTAAAAAATAAATTATTGATTATGTAGCGTTAATAAAGCTAGATCTAAATAGAACTATTTTTACTGTAAAGGATCTTCTCCCCACTATTTTAGCTTTAGTAAAAGATCAAGTATTTCTAAAACATTAAAAGACATCCAGGAACTTAAAGATGTCAGACAAACCCCTGCAGATCCCCAATGAATCTAGGACCTCCAGCAAGTTGTCATAGCCGGAACGGACATTGAATGTACAACGTGATGATTCGTGCCGCAAAGCTGGAGCCACTGTCTCCAACAAAAGAAGCAAAACGTAGTTTAACAAGTGTACAGTTTTATACGATGATTTATATGGTTGTATAACTAATATATTTCCCATCTGGTATTATCACTCATCCCCTTAAAAAAATAAAATTGGTACTTAATATTTTATCTCCTCTTGTAAAAGGATTGAATAGTTCTAAGAAGAGATACCTGGCCTGGAAAGAAACTAAAAATTCTAACTCTGAAATAATAGGATCTGAAAACCCACTCAAATTATATTCTCAAATTATATATTCTCATTACCAAAAATTAAAAAAGTTAAAGTTGACTATTCCCATCTTATCTTACCTTTCATTTTTCCTCAGGTCCAGCTTTAAAAAGTTCTAATTTATGGAGCTGTAGATATTACCTCCTTCAGGACAAAGTCTATAAAGATGAAATAAAATTAAATTATTTGATATAAAATGATACAGAAGGATTATCTACATGTACAGTAAAGCATTAAACCTGACATATTGTGCCACTACGTGTTTCCAAGAGACGCACTATAACATTATGCTGCGGTGCTCCTTTACTCCAATGAGACCCCGCAGAGCATTTCCTTCCCAACCTCCTCTATGCTGGAGAGGTTGTGCTAAACCGGGAGACATTTTACACATATTTTGGAGTTGTCCATAAAGGAATTATGGAAAGAAACTTTGAACTTACTCCTATGAATTTCTAAACCCAATATTCCACTTACACCACAATTAATATTATTATCACAAGGTCTAGAAGAAATCCCACCCAAATTTCAACATATCTCTTGTCATATCTTTTTGGTGATTAAACATTTAATCGCAACAAAATGGAAGCAAATAATTCCTCCATCAATATTAGAAGTAATGGAAAGGCATCAACGCACAATATTAAAGTTCAACTTTGCGATTAGTGAAAAAATGTTGTAGCTGATATTTAGTTAGATGAATGCCATAGTGGAAGAGTTTTTTTTTACTCAGGCTAAACCCAAAACTTAAAAACTAAAATAGTTGTATAAACAAACAATACCGGATATATACCAAACTAATTGTTTACACATATTATGGTCAAAGTTATAATAGTTGTTTATTACTAATAATAATGACTAGCCTTGCCTTTACTTTCTCTCCTGTAACTTCCCATTGTTACCCCATTACTCCTTTTTCCCCTCCCCAATTTATATTCCTTCTTAATGTTATTTTTTTTGTAAATGTTAAGTAAAAACAATTGAACGAGATGATCCGACATTTACCATTTTTTACCCGTTGTAAATCCTGTTGTTCTCCTGAATCTGGCATTGTTCATCCTTTGTTCCTCAAGATTCTAATTTCCTGAGAAATTGCCCCCTTTTCCCTTTATGTAAATCTAGTATTTGTATTTATTTTTGCCAAGTGGGCGTGACCCTCAAAAACTTCTCTTTTTGAGAAACATCTTGATGACAACGGCCAGTTGGCTAAAATAGTGGATAAATATATAGGGAGCAGGGAGACCTATCAGGAACAAGGAGATTTGAGAACAAGAGACAAACAATGCCGTATTCAGGAGAATAGCAGCATTTATACCGGGTTAAAATAAATGTATATTTATGGCGAGTGACAGGTTCTCTTAAAAGTAGATTCCACCAAAAAGACATAGCAGATTTTTTCAAATACAATTTATGTCATATAATCAGCCCCATATCAGTAGGGTAGGGTCACACTTAGGCTGTGTGCCCACGATGCGTTTTTTAAGCGTTTCCGCAGCGGCAAGAACGCTGCAGAAACGCTTAAAAAACGCATGGTAGAAGGTCTGCCATGTTCCCCAATGATAATCCGTATGTGCTGTGCACATGCTGCAGAAATTTCCGCTGCGGATTATCATTGCGTAAAAAAAGCAGCACTACCAATTATTTTGCGGAAGCGCTGAGTTTTCTCCGCCATTGACTTGCATTAGACCGCATGGACTCCGCATCACTGTATATGTAGATGTATGCGTTCCATTGTGGGGATGGTACCCGGGTGTGGAGGAGAGGAGACATCCACACCCAGGTGCCATAGTACCTGTAAAAAAAAGAATAAAATAAAAAATATATGTTATACTTACCTTCCGGCGGGCCGCGGTGCGCTCGTCCTCCCATGCCGGCAGATCGCGGTGGACTGAAGGACCTGCGCTGACGTCATAGCCATGTGACGGGTCACGCGATGCTGACGTTGGCAGGTCCTTCAGTGTACCGCGATCTGCCGGCAGCCAGGACGGAGTGAAGCAAGACTGCCGGGGCCATCGGAAGGTAAGTATATATTTATTTTTTTATTTTTAACCATTCTTTGGGGTCACACTATATAAATCCATGCCGTTTGCATGGATTTATATAGTGTGACCAAGTTGTCAAGCACTTTCCAAGTGATGCTAAAATCGCTTGGAAAGCGCTTATCAACCCGCATGCGGAAATGCATGTGAAGAACGCTTCACATCCGCATGTCCCTGGCAGAAAAACGCATGTACAATCCGCATGTACAATCCGCATGTACAATCCGCATGCGTTTTTTCTGCCAGGGGAGATGCAGAAACGCTCAGGAAAAATCCTGAGCATTTCTGCATCGTGGGCACATAGCCTTAGGATAAAACTATTTATGTCATAATAATAAGTTAATTGCAGCTTTGTTAATGTTATGTTATGCAGCTTTGTTAATGTTATGTTATGGAGCTTTGTTATGGGGATGGATGTATTATACAGATGCTGGGTATTACATTTACTAATTATGGAGCTAATGCTAATCCAATTCTGTAAGAGATATGATCGGATAATTAACTTATTTCTGCACGTACCTTCAGACTCTGTCTCTGCCTTCTTACGATCATTTTCAACAAAGAGGGCGCATGCGAAAAAGAATCCTCCTCCGAAAACCAGCACAAAGGGGCAAACCATGAGGGCGTACTGCAGACTGCGGAAGTTCGAAAGAGCCGAGTCTGGATTGTAACTTTTGATGCGGTCGGATATCTGAAGATGAGACGAGATAAATAATTATGTATGGTTAATGAAAGTAAAAAAACATAATTGACTGGACACGTTTATGCTGACAGCAGTCAATGGATACCAATGAAATCTGGTGATCATAGAAAGAGAAGGTGCCTCACTGCAGATAGCGGCTCCTCCAAACTATGAACAGCAATGCTTCCAGTATCCGCAGCTCCAGTACTACACATTGTCTGGGAACAGGACACTTGTGACATCCTTCTTCAGCAGATAATCTGTGACGTAACTCCAGGACATCTTGTCTTTGGAGTTCTGCCACCCCGTCAACAGAGCGGAAGAGAAGATGCTGCTCTGTCAACGTGATATCAGGGGAGGCCACTGAATCGCGGGTGTTGGCAGAGATCGGTCCCGGGCACTACAGGCAGGTATTTAGCAACGACTTGCCTGTTAGCCCATAGTAAAAAAAATCAAATAGTCCCGGTGAACCCTTTTAAGTATGTTATGAATAGGCTACAGCGAGTTTTAAAAACTCCACTGTGACAGAGCATGTCCTATTCTCATCCGTTCTGCGGATCAGACTTGGCCAGTAAAGAGTAACTGTCGTTATAAAATCAATACAGTACACGTGAAAATAAGCAACTTTGTGGTAGATCTTATCAGATAAATCTGCTTATTTTTCCTCCATTAATTTATAACATTCTTAATTCACAGATAAAATCTGTAATCAGTGAAGACAGATTTTTACATTACTGAGATAGGAGATGACAATTGCTGTTGATCAGATTCTATGTACATGGGGGGAGCCTGCCTCTAGCTCCTCCCTCTTTCCTCTCCATAGAATGTTATAAGCACCAACTGTCATCTCCTATCCCAGTAATGCTTCACTGAATACAGTGAGAACTTTGAGAATAAACGATCAGTTCGAGAGGAGAAAGAAGCAGATTTCTCTGAAAAGATATATTCCAACGTTTCTTATTTTCATGTGTACTGTACTATTGATTTATGAAATAAAAATTAAAACTGGGGTTACTATTTCTAGTCTATAGGAATCTGTTAAAAATGGATGGAGAAAGGATGATATACTTTGTACTTCAGTTTTCCATCTGTGTTTCATCCATTTTTCATTGATCCATTATTAAGAGTCAATGGATAAATAAAGTTTGGACAGTCTACCACCTTCACTTTTTAAAAAAACAGATGACACAAGAGAAAAATGGTCTGTTTTGCGACAATGTACAAATGGAAACAGATGTGTGAATGTAGCCCTAAAGTGATGTGAGAATATGTAACAGCTACTTACTAGCCCGATGAAATAGGAGCTTCCAGCTTCCCCCAGCAGGTGGGACCCCGCCATCGATAACGCCTGTGCTGTTGATCGCCTTGTGGGAGAAACCACATACTGAAACAAGAGAATATTCTGAATGAGCAGAAGGAGTCACTGAACCCAACGAGACAAGAGAACATGGACAAAGTGAACATACTTGAAGCCTAAGTTAAAGAAGTTGTCCACTATGGATAGGGCATCAATGTATGATCGGCCGGGGTCCCGCATGCGGCATCCCTTCCGATCAGCAGTTATCGGTGCCGGCGGCGGCTGCCACCAGCCGGAAGTCCTTACCTATTCAAGTCAATTGAATAGGAGGTGGATGTGCAGTACACCGCGGTGACCACTATAACTTGACGGCCAAACACCGCAGGTAAGCCCCTCCGGCCGGTGGCAGCCGCTGCAGATACCAATAACTGCTGATCGCCGGGGGTGCCGCGTGCGGGACCCCGGCCATCCTACATTGATGCCATATCCTACGGGTAGGGCATCAATGTGAAAGTAGTGGACAACCCCTTTAAATGCACAATCAGCCAGGATAGATAAGAAGCCCAGACATGTTGTGGACTGAGATTTTACTAAAGAAGTTTTTAATCATCTTGCGCCAGGTTTATTTTTAGTTGGGAATTACCCAACAGACGCTTGGGCACAGCCAGGATTATGGGGCATTTGATGGGTAAAAACAGAACATAGAGACTGACTACATACATATAATTATAGCTATGATAAGTTTAGCGCTTTTCTCCACTCACCAGGCGGATATCAGTTGAAACTGAAAAGTTCAGGCTCAGAAATATGGTCCCGATGAATATAAACACCTGCAGAGAGTAAAGAACAATACATATAAACATTTGTGTCTTGCACGCTTTCCTATCCCCCATAGGTTTTGTCTTTATAATCCATTCATCCACCCCAGTCTCCGTACATTCATAGACAGCCCCCGCCATAGTCTATGATTTCTACTGCTCGGTCCTATAGCCGAGACCCAGTAAGGGGATGAAAGCAATCTGTACTCCAGGTACTTACATAAGTGGCCACAAGGCTGATGTCTGCAAGAATAATAGCCAACAGCAGGAAAATGGCGGAGCCCAGCAATCCAACCGCACAAACTATAGGGTCAGCACGAGGGTTGTACTTCCTGCATCTCTTGGCTATCTCCGCCCCTGTTCCAACTCCAAGGATGCCAGAGATGACCGTAAGTCCTCCGAAAATCAGACTGCAAAGAAAAGCGGTAAAGAGATTAGTAAAGTAGCTTGAAGAAATGAAATATAAATAATTTGATATAATAATAATTTGAAATATAAATATATTTTTTTAGAGAGAAAACGGTCATAGGGGGAATTAAATTCCCACCAGTGAATGTCAAATTAAAGTTTGCTAAACTTGTACCTGTCATCATAGTTGGATAGTTGAGTCTGATATGGCGCCTTCTGTAGCATGAGAGCCCGGGCACGCTTCAGGAAAGTAACAGCCCAGAAGCCGAATGCAGCTGCCACAAATTTTACCATAATAGTCCCAAGAGTAGAAAACAGAAGACTTCGGCTGCAGAGAGAGAAAAGGGTAAAAAACTTGTAAATGACGCAGAAGTCACGGGGGAGATCAGTGACATAAATCAATGCACAGAAGACACCTACTTTTTACGCAGTTGGTTGGCATCCATAAGCCATCCTTTGAAGCTCAGTGGTTTGTTCTTTTCCTCTGCAGCTCCTCTGGACGGTTCTTTTACAAATGCAGCCATGAGCAGGACTCCTACCAGGCCCAGAGCAGAGATGATCTGTGTAGATGAAGAAGGAGACATCACATATCACATATACAGAGGTTTCATCACAAAAAGGACATGAGCACAGACTGTTGTGGAACTGGTTCCATTAAAGGGGATCTGCGACGAGGTGTTTGCTGCGCATCTGAGAGCAGCATAATGCAGGGACAGAGACCCCGATTCCAGCGATGTGTCACTTGCTGGTGTGCTTGGTGAAGTATTGATAAAATCCCAGTTTTCTCGCTGCAGATCTAGCAGTACTCTGAATGCTGAGCTCTGTATACCCTGCCTACACCACTGATTGGTAGATTTTTCTGTGCACACTGTACATAGGCAGAAAGCCACCAATCAGTGGTGGGGTCGGGGTTACACAGAACAGGAGGACTACATGGCACGAGACAACTAGTCCCCTCGTCATAATCTCCTGCTAATAAAACAGTGATTTTTTTTTTAAAGCATCTACAAGGAGCAGTAAGTGACACATCGCTGGAATCAGGTGCTCTGCCCCTACAGGGCCCCTGCTCTCAGATCAAATGGAAAAACATACTGCCAGATTCCCTTTAATACGATTCAGGAATTATAATTAAGATTCACAGTTTGTCCACAAGATCCCTCAGACCTATTACTTACCCGGAAGGCCCATTGCCAGGCGCCACCAAATGCACTTGTCACTTTAGACCCAATGATGTAACCAAGGCCACTGTAAAAAACAAAAACAAAGTTGTCATAATTTCTGCACACATATATACATATACATTTTTGAGTGCCTTTTTCCGGCTCCTCCTTCCTACTCCACCCCCTCCATAGACTTCTATGAGCAGCAACTGTTACCCCATGCCGCATAAAGCTACAATCTGTCTTGTCACTGAAGATGGATTTTTATCAGTGAATTAATGAAGGGAAATAAGTATATTTCCTGATAAGATATATTACAACATTTCCTATGTCCATTTAAATGATTTATAAAAAAACAATAAAAAGTGTAAGATCATTCTGAGTCTTCACATTCTTTGAGGAGCTCTTGTCATAAGTGCTAAAAGTCAAACTGTCTAGCAGAAAACTTTTTTGCCCATAGCAATCAGTGCAGTTTTCTGTTAGGGAAAGTCTTGACATTGCTGAAAAAATATTTCCATTTAGAGTCTTGAATCAATTTCCTAGAAATCTGCAGCAATTCCAGAAATGTTTGCTGGTTCACTGCTGATCCTCCCCCTACGTGTTGCGACACCATGATCATTACTTGCGGAGGGGTTTTTGAAACGCCATCCATATGTATTGTACATGCATCTGTAGAGCAAAATCCGTACCGAAAAAAGTCCACAGCAAATCCGCCTTGTCGGACTTACTCTTAGACAGTTTGGCTATGATTCCCTCCTTAAAACAATAAATAGATCTACACTCACCAGCCAAAGGGTGCTGCTAAGTAATACAAGTTAAGCGCGCGGCTGCGCCGATCTCCCACGAAGACGTCGGCAATGATGGAGGGGGCAGTTATTTTAAAACTTGCCTCTGCAGCTCCAGACAGTCCATTAATTAGGAGAAAAACTGTAAAATACTGTGAAAACACAAAAAAATATTCAGTGACCATTTATGAAAGTTTTCTAAGACACCTAAAGAAATACGGTAATGGAAAAATTATAAACTTTTCCTAATTTTGGACCCGCTCTCACTTTTGTCTTGCAAATACTAATGCAAAATACTGATCTACATACAAACAAGTGAGAGGCTTTAGGGCTCATGCAGACGTCGGTGGATCCCGGTCCGATCTCTGACAGCGTGATAGCGATGCTCGGGTCGGAAGAACCGCGGCCAGTCCGTGCATTATTGTCCATGATGGCACCGAGATCCACAGACGTCTGCATGAGCCTTAAGTCTTTATGCTTCTACCAATTAGATCAGTTACCTCATTGGGAACGTAGGACTTGCAGAGAATGATGGCCGACCAGAAGGACATCCCTGCACACATGATGTATTTTCTGTTCCAGCGGTCACCCAGGTATCCATAGATTTGACCAAACAGGACACTGCTGATCGTGAATACTAGAAGGGGAAAAACAAGAGGTCACAGTTAATAGAAATGATTTCTTTAACATATATTTATTTATATTTGAGGATTATTTAAACTGTTGCACTGAAAACACTTCTCCCGTCCTCATCACTGTTTGCATTTTTGGTAACTATAAAGGCGGCCATCATGTGAACGTTACAAAATTGGAACCTTATGATGTCACGAGATTCCAGCCGTCCTCACAAGTGACCTATAGAATAGGATTTTATGTTAAAAGTTTACCTAAGCTTATAAGGCCGGATTTGCTGTCGTCCATTTTAAATGCGCTTTGTAGGTAAGAAATCGCTCCTGCCAGAACAAAAAGAAGAACACGAATGATTATTGTAATTAGAGAAGTGCAGGAATAGACATCACAGCAGCTAACGAGCCTTCTCGTTGGCCATGAAGATTTTCTTCTTTTTTTGCAGTTTTGGGCCTTATACACCTTGCCCCCGACATAAGCCGGTTTACGCCTACTTACCTACGAAAGTGAAGGCAGCTATGAAGGTGACCAGATTGATGAAGGTTAGAACGCCTACAATAATGAAAGAGCGGACTATGGAGACTCCAGTCCGGGCGTGCAGGTCCTGTTCTTCGCAGTTTTCATCCTCATCTTGCTGGTCTTTTCCTTTTTCCACATCTTCTAATAGAAGTGGCATTTTTGGGGTGGAATTGAAGAGAGATGCCATGTTCAACAGAGCCCTGCAAACACTGGAGAAAAACACAAGACGGTAAAAATATTGCATTAGTCTCAGTCAATTCCGTGGTAGTGCAGTATATAGTGTAATAAGCAATCGAACAACAATAAGTTTAAGTCCCCTAGAGGGACTAAAAATGAGGTCAAATTCAGCAAAAAAAGTTTTTCTTTAATATAAAAAAAATAATAAAATATAAAGATTTCAAAAATAAAGAGAAAAAAAACAAGCATATATATATATATATATATATGTATTTTTCAGATTATAAGACTCACTTTTTGTTCTCCCAAATTTGGGGGGAAAATGGGGGTGCGATTTATAATCCAATTGTAGCTTACCGGGCTGGGGGGGTATCTGCGGTGGAGCAGGGTCCCAGGAGTCAGGGTCACTGCTGCAGGAAGTTGAAGGTGGTGGGGCGATGCTGTGGGCCCCAGACTGGGAGGTGGGGGTGGTCAGCGATGCGAGGCTGCTTCGGGCACCAGGCTTCCAGAAAATGTCAGTGGAGCCCCCGCACTGCCCATCGTTTTCACTGCGGTGGACTTCGGGAAAATGGACGCCTCCAGCGGAGCATGTGTAGATCTCGGCTCCCGAGATCTCGATCTTGGGAGCGGAGATCTCAATCTAAACATGCGCCATTTTCCCAAAGTCCACTGCAGTGAAAACGATGCAAACGATGGGCAGTGTGGGGACTTGTTTGATATTTTCTGAAAGCCCGTGGCCTGGAGCAGTCTCGCACTGTGCTGAGCATCCCCACCTTCCAGCCCGGGCCCTGCAGCATCGCCCCACTCCTGCCACCGTTGAAAGCTTTCTGCAGCAGCGACCCTGCCTCCTGGGATCCCGCTTCACCGCAGCCCTCTCGACCACCCCCGGGTAAGCTATCGTAAAAGGGGATTATAAGACGCACTATTTTATTAATTTCATTTTTTTCCCATTTTCCTCCCCAAAATTTGGGGTGCATCTTCTAATCTGCAAAATACAGTCTCTGGCATCAATATATCCATAAAAGTAAGAGAAACAATCAAAACGCCAGAATGGCCTTTTTTTCCCTTGTTTTTTTTTTTATTACGGCACCTTCCCCGAAAAATGCAATAAAAAGTCACCCAAACTGTGTATGTTCCCCAAAATGGTGTCAATAAAAACATCAACTTGCCATAAAATGGTGAAACAAATCAATTTTTTTTTTAAATTCTAAAACTATTGTTGTAACCACTTACGGTAAGTAATAACAATAATAATAATAATAAAACAATATGAACCCTGAATCATCTTTCCAGATCAATCGTACCACAAAATGAACGTGGTAAAAAGCACAAAAAACAGTTTTGTTTTTCTGTTTTTTTTTCACCATTTCACCATAGTTATTATTTTTTTCCCCATTTTTCAGTATAATATAAGGTAAAATGAATGCTGTTCTTCTAAGCAACAACTCGTCTCACAAAAAAAAAAACAAGCTTTCACCTGACTATGTGATCAGAAAAATAAAAAAGTGGAGGAAATATTGGCCGTGCTTTGAAAGGGTTAATGACAATTTACAAAAAACGTGTCTATACTGTTATTGGGGATAATTCTATAGGGAAATCTATATATGTCCCCCTATAATCATCTACAGGTTGTCTCCCCCTGGGAAAGACTCCCATTACTCATTAGATGAAGTTCAGACTTACCTTTCTCTCTTTCCACCGGAGGGCGCTGATAATAACAAATAAATATCACTTTCTATAGCAAATTTTGCAACACAGAAATCGTGAGTACAACACACAATAGTGAGTGGCTGGGATCCGGCCGGCGCCCATAGTTATACGCAGGGGCCGATTGTGACATCATCAGCCGGTCACTGGGGGTTCTAAGCCATTGTGATGTCATCGATCTATCTAATCATCCGTCCATCCATGGATTCTGTAGTACTACAACACCCAGTATGTACGTCTGGAAAAGTATAGAACTAGCATGCTCCACCCTCACGTTTTTCATTGTGCTGTGGTCTATATTGAAATTCATGTCCCTCTGGATGGATGGATGGACATGCTGAGTTTTGTAGTACTACTGAATCCATCCATCCATCCATCCATCAAGAGGAACATCAATTTCATTATAGACCAAAGCACAATGAAAGACTTGAGGATGGATCTTGCTAGTTCTATACTTTTCCAGATGTATATACTGGGTGTTGTAGTACTACAGAATGATAAGGACTCTGATGACAGGGCATGCTGACACCTGTAGTCCTATACTTTTCTAGAAGTGCATGCTGAGAATTGTGGTACTACAGCACAATAAGAACATAAATTTCAATATATACCACAATACTGTGCTATTGCTGTATATAGTATAAACAATCAAACAATCATAGGTTCAAGTCTACCAGGGGGAGTAAAAAAATAAAAATAAATATCAACAAAAATTTAAAAAAATATATATAAAATATAAAAAGTTCAATTAACTCCTGTTCCTAATTAAAAACTAAAGAGATAAAAATATACATATTGTGCATCAATGTATCCATAAAAGTAAGAAAAACCATCAAAACGCCAGAATTGCCTTTTTTTTTCTATCGCAGCATCTTCCCCCCAAAAAATGCAATAAAATGTCATCAAATCTTTGTATGTTCCCAAAAATGGTGTCAATAATAATGACAACTCGCCATGGAAAAAAAACAAGAGCAGAGGCTCATAAAATGGTGAAAAAAACTTTTTTTTTTACAAAGTTCTGAAATTGTTGCAACCACTGTAATAATAATACTAATGATAATAATGATAATAAAAAAGCAATATGTTTGATATTGCTGTAATCACGCTGACCCTGAATCATATTTCCAGATCAATCTTACCAAAAAATGAATGCGGTGAAAAGGAAGCACAAAAAACTGTTGCAAAATTTCTTTTGCTTTTCACCATTTCACCGCACTCGTAATTGTTTCCCCATTTTTCAGCAACAACTCGTCTCACAAAAAGAAAAAAACAAGCTTTCACCTGACTAAGTGATTGGAAAAATGAAGAATAAGAAGAGGAGGAAATATTGGCCATGTTCTAAAAGGGTTAATGACAGTTTACAAAACCGTGTCTATACTGTTATTGGGGATAATTTTATAGGGAAATCTATATATGTCCCCCCTATAATCATCTACAGGTTGTGTCTCCCCCTGGGACAGACTCCCATTACTCATTAGATGAAGTTCAGACTTACCTTTCTCTCTTCCCACCGGAGGGCGCTGATAATAACAAATAAATATCACTTTCTATAGCAAATTTTGCAACACACAATAGTGAGTGACTGGGATCCGGCCGGCGCCCATACTTATACGCAGGGGCCGATTGTGACATCATCAGCCGGTCGCTGGAGGTTCTAAGCCATTGTGATGTCATCGTGCGGTGCATGCATATACACTCAGTGTACTTTGATACAAAGAGTCACCTAATGAATCTTTTCATTTGAAAATGTTGAACCCTGATAAGATAAAAACAACCTATAGGCTATGTGCCCACGATGCAGAAATGCTCAGGATTTTTTCCTGAGCGTTTCTGCATCTCCCTGGCAGAAAAAAACGCATACGGATTGTACATGCGGATTGTACATGCGGATTGTACATGCGTTTTTCCTGCCAGGGACATGCGGATGTGAAGCGTTCTTCACTTGCATTTCCGCATGCGGGTTGTGATTTTAGCATCACTTGGAAAATGCTTGACAACTTGGTCACACTATATAAATCCATGCAACCGGCATGAATTTATATAGTGTGACCGAGAGAATGTCAAAAAATAAAAAAATAAATATACGAGGGGCGATCCAAAAGTAATGATAATCGGTTATTTCTATTGCACACAGAAATTAAAATAAAATGTTTTCTTCTCTCTTAGGTACCCACTAGTCCAGGAAAAAAAAATCACTTAAATAGGCCACGATTCACGGGAGCTACATTCATTTGAGTAGGAACTGCCGAGGAGTGAACATCAAAATGGAAAAAAACGAGCTCAGAGCTGTCATCAAATACCTCTGCTTGAAAAAAATTACTACCAAAGACATACACAGCGACTTGGTGGAAACGTTGGGGTCTTTTCTCTTCCATATTCCACAGTTGCACGCTGGGCCAAGGAATTTAGGCTGGGAAGAACATCGACGGAAGATGAACATCGTGAAGGACGCCCATCCACGTCCCTCAATGAAGAAAACATGAAAAAAGTTGAAGAAGTTGTATTGGCCGATCGAAGAGTGACTATCAGGCATGTAGCGGAGGTCACAGGGATCTCATATGGCAGTATTCAAAGAATCCTTGCAAAAGAATTGCATATGAGAAAGGTCTCGGCGCGTTGGGTGCCAAAAATGTTAACCGGCGAGCAAAAGAAGAAACGAGTTAACATTTCAAGAGCACGTCTCGAAAAGTTCCAAGCAGACAAGGAGAATTTTTTGTCACGTTTTTTGACCATGGACAAGACCTGGATCCACCACTTTGATCCCGAAACGAAACAACAATCGATGACATGGAAACGAGCCAACGAACTGACACCGAAGAAACTCAAAGTGTCAAGCTCAGCAGGGAAGGTTATGGCGTCCGTTTTTTGGGACGCTGAAGGAATTATTATGGTGGACTATTTGGAGAAGGGAGCCACTATTACGGGCTCCTACTACACAGAACAAATAAGAAGATTGCGGGAGGCTATCAAGGAGAAAAGGCGCGGCAAACGGCAGGCTGGAGTGCTGTTTCACCAAGATAACGCGCCGGCTCACAAAGTTGCAGTTGCCATGGCTACCATACAAGAAGCGGGCTTTGAACTGGTGGAACAACCCCCCCCCCTATTCGCCAGATCTAGCCCCCAGTGACTTCTTTCTCTTTCCTTGGCTCAAGGAACACCTCCGGGGCAAGAAATTTGACGACAATAGCGACGTGATAACAGCTGTTGGGGATTTTTTTGAGGGTCAAGATCAAGAATTTTTTTCGAAGGGAATTCTAAGTTGAGAAAAGAGATGGACTAAATGTATAGACTTGTTAGGAGACTATGTAGAAAAATAAAAAAATTTTTTGACTATATTCATTGTGTTTAGTATTGATTATCATTACTTTTGGATCGCCCTCGTATATTTACGGCCCGCGCTGTCTTGCTTCACCGTCCCGGCTGCCGGCAGCGGTGGATTGAAGGACCTGCCGGCGTCAGCGTCGCGTGACCTGTCACATGACTCTGACGTCAGCGCAGGTCCTTCATTCCATCGCGAAGTGCCGGGAAGTAAGGAGGAGCACAGCGCGGGCCGCCGGAAGGTAAGTATATATTTATTTTTTATTTTATTCTTTTTTTTACAGCTTTTTTTTAATGGTACCTGGGTGTGGATGAGACTCTCTTCTCCTCTACACCCGGGTACCATCCGCACATTAGAACGCGCCAATTATGCAAGTACAGATGCAGTCTTGCGGAATTGGCGTATTCTAATGCAAGTCAATGGCGGCGAAAATGCAGCGCTTCCGCAAAATAATTGATAGTGCTGCGTTTTTTTCCGCAATGATAATCCGCAGCAGAAATGTCCGCAGCATGTGCATAGCACACGCGGATTATCATTGGGGATCATGGCAGGCCTTCTAACATGCGTTTTTAATGCGTTTCTGCAGTGTTTTTGCTGCTGCGGAAACGCTTAAAAAACGCATTGTGGGCACACAGCCTTACTCACCTCCCATGATAAAATAAAATAAACTATATCACCTCCCTTGCTGGCGCCGTTCCCACGCTGTCGACACTCGCGGTCCCGGGGTTCTCGTGCAGTTATTGTGACATGTGACACTCGTGACCAATCAGTGCTGGCGTCACTGTCTCCGCCTTTGGACAAATCGAACATGAAGAGGAGACCCTGAATGCGGCTGATCTCTGCCTTCCTTTTCATGTCCCATTTGTCTGAACGCAGAGACATTGACGCCTGCGCTGATTGTCACCGGTGTCACATGTCACAACAACAAGACAATGTGAGCCCCGGGGACAGCGAATTCTGACACCACGGAAACGGCGCCAGCACTGGAGGGGAGTATAAGTTTTATTATTTTACGGGGGCCAAGCGTGGGGTATAAACAGGAGTTGTCCAAGTAGTGGATAACTTCTTTAATGCATGTAAATAGAGCTAAAAATATTGCTTGAAATTGGATTTCCTTACAAATTTTACACTGTGTGGCTTTTACAGACTCTTTATTACCCTGCACATCTGGCTGCAGAGTGAGTTAGCTGAGAATCTGTCAGTGAGCTTGTTCTAATGTAAACAACTCTTGTGCGTCTCACAAACAAACTTCAGTTGCAATCACATGGACACAATCATACACACACATATACAGTGGCATGTAAAAGTTTGGGCATCCCTGTTGAATATTTCAGCTTTTTCTTTGCCCTCTATAATTATTTTATTATGATCTTTTGAAGGGCCGATACCATCCATTTTTTTCTTTTTGGCATTGATATATTTGTAAAAATTTGGGGGAATTTATTTTAATGTCACTGGCGATTTGTGTTTTGGTAGATAACTTTACTAGTTTGATTACTTTTTTACATTTCTTATTGAGATCTTTATACTCCTGAAACGCTATTTCTGTATTCTCAGCCATCAAGATTTTGCAAGTGTCACGGCCCACCCTCCCTCACATTATTGAGTACATTATTATGACATTTATTATTTTTATCCTTATTAGGGTTGTTACCATATGTACATTACTGTTACATTTTATATGAATCTAGCTTGTGAGCCCCAATGGGGACAGTGATGATAATGTCTGTAAAGCGCTGTGGAATTAATTGGCGCTATATAAGTGAGTAAAATAAAAAAATATGTATTGATATTATGTCTTCTGCTTTCTTTATAATTGTCACAGTTGGAGGATGGATAATCTTGCATGAGAAGATGAGAAGACACTTGGCAGCGACATGGTAAACAGGCAGATCCAGACTTGCCCTCCGCAGGAGCAGTGGCGATGGCTGGTGACTTCTTCATCATCCATTCTAAAATGCAAGATCCTCCTGTATTTTTGTGTGAGCTTTATATCATTTGTTAATAAAGGTCATCGCCTACCCCCAGAATTCAGAAGATTTGTGTCTCTGAATATGGTTTAGCGACATAAGATATTGGGTTCGAATGGAGTGATGAGACCAAGTAGTTCAAGGTATATAACTTGCATTGCATGCCGAGTGTCCATATGGCCGAGCGCTGGTATGGATCATATATAATACATATACAATACTTACATAATAGTGCTATACTGTACCAACATTATACTGCCTTACAGTGAGTACCTACATAATAGTGCCATACAGAAACTATATAATAAACCATATAGAGCCATACAGAATTTTTTTTTATTTCAGACAAGTCACGTTTTGGGCTTCTGTATAATTGTCCTTTGGCAGCTTCAGAAGTGGCACGTGTGACAGCACTATATAGATATAAGGGGCGATATGGTGAAACCGAGTATTTCAGGAACACATGTATGGAACTCTGGGTCCAATATGAAATATAAAGAATGTGTTCAAATCAAACCAGCATGTGCTCTGGTTTGGTTATATACTGACAGATAGATAAGGCTCATTCTGTTTTCATTTACTTTGTATTTACTTGAAGTTTAGACACAAGACTATGTTAGGACCTGCTTATTCATTGTCTGAAGCATCTATCACCAATAGTCTTCTGTTTATGGAGGGTTATTGTAAAACATGAAGATTTACATAACCTTTTGTGTTTAATTACTTACCGTATTTTTCGGACCATAAGACGCACCTAGGTTTTAGAGGAGGAAAATAGAAAAAAAATTAAAGCAAAAAACGTGGTCACGATGCCCTGTTAAGGGGGAGGGGGTCTGTTGCTGACACTGCTATAGGGGTAATGTCCCCCGATTCTGATAATATCCCCCATCCTGGTATATATGCCCCCACCCCTTCCTATTATACCTGGTCCCCATCCCCATCCTGGTATGCACTGCACCCCTCCATCCTGATATGCATGGCACCCCTTCATCCTGATATGCATGGTGTTATGAGTCCGGGAGGTGGAACCTCTGTGCTTCGGTGCAAGGAGGGACCAGAGGGGCGTGACTAAGTGCCTACTCGGCCTGACCAATGTCGCACGGCGGCTCAATCAACTCCGTGAACCAGGGAGGGACCGAGCAGGGGGACCAGGTGCCACTCTAGGACCGACCTTGTGTGAGAGCAGGTGACTCCCACGGGTCAGATGGGTACAGCGGATGAGCACAGCAGGAAGGCTGATGGGTGGTCCGGGTAGATAAGCAGGCTGGTTCGGCAGATAGCCAGACTGTTGCTCCGGGTAGGCGAGCTGGTGGGCACGACAGGTAAGAGGTTGGTGCTCCAGGTAGGCTAGATTTAAGAGGGAGGGAGCGCGCGCGTGCCCTAAGCACGGTGCCCGGGTGGCTGCACGCCACAGCAGCAGGGGAGCCGGAGGACGCCGGACCTGGACTGCGGCGGTGAGGGGAACAGCGTCTCTGTCCGCCAGGAGGCAGAGACGCCGATGCTTCACATGGCACCCCTCCATCCTGATATGCATGGCACTCCTCCATCCTGATATGTATGGCACCCCTCCAATCTGGTGTGCATGGCACCCCTCATCCTTATCCTGGTATGCATGGCACGCCTCATACCCCAATCCTGGTATGTATGGCACCCCTAATCCCTATCTTGGTATGCATGGAACCCCTAATCCCTATCCTGGTATGCATGGCACCCCTCATCCTTATCCTGGTATGCATGGCACCCCTCATCCCTATCCTGGTATTATGGCACCCCTAATCCCTAACCTGGTATGCATGGCACCCCTAATCCCTATCCTGGTATCCATGGCACCCCTAATCCCTATCCTGTTATGCATGGCACCCCTCATCCTTATCCTGGTATGCATGGCACCCCTCATCCCTATCCTGGTATGTATGGCACCCCTAATCCCTATCCTGGTATGCATGGCACCCCGAATCCCTAACCTGGTATGCATGGCACCCTAATCCCTATCCTGGTATGCATGGCACCCCTAATCCCTATCCTGGTATGTATGGCATCCCTCATCCCTATCCTGGTATTTATGACATCCCTCATCCTTGTCCTGGTATGCATGACTTCCCTCATCCTTATCCTGGTATGCATGGCACCCATCATCCTTATCCTGGTATGCATGGCACCCATCATCCTTATCCTGGTATGCATGATTCCCCTCATCCATATACTGGTATGTATGATCCCCCTCATCCTTATCCTGGTATGTATGGCCCCCTCATCCTTATCCTGGTATGTATGGCCCCCTGATCCGTATCCTGGTATGTATGACCCCCTCATCCGTAACCTGGTAAGTATTGCCCCTTCATCCTTATCATGGTATGCATGGCCCCTTCATCCTTATCCTGTTATGTATAGCCCCCTTACCCTGGTATGTATGGCCCCCTCATCCTTATCCTGGCACGCATGGTCCCCCTCATCCTTATCCCTTTATGTATGCCCCCCTCATCCTTATCCTGGTATTCATGGTCCCCCTAATCCCCATCACACTGCACATAAAAAAATAAACACTCCTACTCACCTTTCTTCTCTCTCCTCCAGCGCTGTGTTCTGTCTGCCCGCACTGATCTTGCCATGTGAGCCGCGCATGGGGTCACTGCCATGCGCAGCTCACAGGGAGAGATCAGCTGCCGGAAGTCACTGCTCCTCACGCTGGGACTGTGTACTCCCATGGGTGTGGAGAGGGAGTGAATATCCATGCCCTTTGACAGCGGGCAAAAGCGATCGCCCGGCAGCAGCAGGAGCCGCACTGGGAATACACTGTGTGCCGCTATTAAGGAGCATGAATATTCAGTGCTCCGTAAGCCCATTTTCCTCCAAAATTTTGTAGGAAAAAAGTGCGTCTTATAGTCCGAAAAATACGGTACTTGATCCCTAAGAGCTTTTTGAATTGTGTACCATTGTCTATGTAAGAGCCTGTATCTGATTTATCTTTCTTCCTACAGCCAGCCACTGTCGGGGCAAAGGTGAATTAGACTTAGTAGTATACATTTACTATATAAGGCCAGAGAGAATATTACTGAGCAGAAGCCATAAGTTGTACCTGCACTGGTGTGTAGTGTTGTGATACCTGTCCATGCAGTGTTATGAAGATTTCTAGGAGTTCTCTGTCTTGGTGAAATTGCTTCTCTGATATTCCCGACGGATGATGTTTAAAAGCTCCTTGGTGATGAAGTGAGTATATATATGTACTTAACATTTGTATTATAACATATACAAAAGTGTTCGCAATATCATCATATCATACTATTCCTTTAATTATGTATTTTATCTTTTAAATCAACTATTATAAATAAAATTGCGTAACATCGCAAGTGGTTTCCTTCTTTAAAGCCATATCCGAACCTTAGCGTTAAAAAAAACTTGGCAAAACATTTGGCGTAGTCAGCAGGATACGCAGAAGGTTCAGAAGTTCTTTTTGTTCAAAATTCCAATCATCTAGAATTTATAAGGCCTCTGTGTGATAAGGTGTGATAGAGTGACATTGCGTTAAACATGTGTTACACGCACGCTGCTAGGTTCAGATAGGGCGAGACAGGTTTCATGAATTCTTTGGAATCCTCGGGGAACCATTACTCAGGGCGACCATAGGCTGCAGCTTCTCTCAGGCACACGATAGATTCAATTGCTGACCAGACACATCTGACAAGAGTCTTTTTCAACAGTTTAACAGTGGAATTTAATCTGAAGCATGGCCAGTGCAATTCAGGGATATTACAGCAACAATCTTCATTACAGTACAGTCTGAGTTTCTTGAGCAACCGGTTCCAGTAACAATACAGTAGTTTCTTCACAAGGCATAGTATTACAGTCTCTTCAGTA
This sequence comes from Phyllobates terribilis, assembly GCF_046119375.1. Lineage (NCBI taxonomy): Eukaryota > Metazoa > Chordata > Amphibia > Anura > Dendrobatidae > Phyllobates > Phyllobates terribilis. The sequence goes on from NW_027362773.1 coordinate 108,587,952, forward strand.
GCATAATTCAGCATAGATTAGATCTCTTAGCAGCACACTTCTATGCATACACAACCACAGGCTTTTCCTTCACAAGGACACAATAGTACACAGCATTATTTATCCTGCATGGAAATGGAGGGGGGGAGGATTTGATAAGGGAGATGATCTCTGTGATACAATTCCTTCCAGTTCTTATCTTCCTGCCCGATAATACTTTGCACTGTTAGTTCAAGGAGTTTATCTCACCTGTGTTTAGTTTCTTTCCTGATCTGAATCCTGTTCAGTTGCTTTCTGTCAGATCCAGATAACACACCACCTTTCTCTTCGGCTTCAGCCAGACTACAATAACAAGTTCCCCACAATCCCCCTGGGACTCTGCTGAAACACTCCCTGGCTCCTGTGACTGTGTTAACCCCTCTAATTGCTGGATGCTACCGAAGCACAACACTTCCTGTCTCCTGTGCTTGTGTTATTTGTAACAGTTATAATAATAATAATCTTTTTATTTATATAGCGGCAACATATTCCGCAGCGCTTTACAATTCAGACAATTTACAGACATTATGGGCACTGTCCCCATTGGGGCTCACAATCTAGATTCTGTATCAGTATGTCTTTGGAGTTGCTGGATGCTTTTGAAGCAACCGCACTACTTCTGCATGTCACACTCTCCCTCCTTTTTGAATGTCGTCCTCAACATTCTTCTTAATTGGTCAATCTAACCAATTCTGAGACAGTGGTGAAAGTTGAGTAACTTTATATACAAATTGGCATAACATTTATAAACATTTATAACAATCTATTCTACAACCTTTTTCTTGTAGTACTCCTGTAAGAAATAAACAATTAACACAATTAACACAATCTCTTCAGCTTCAGCTGGAGCTTTTCGTACATCTTCAACAAGCTGTCTCTCTCACTAGGCCTTAACAGTTCTTTATTTCTACAAAGTCTTTTAAGGAAAATCAAAGCATGAAAACAAGTCTTTCCACCAGGCAACATCTTCCATACTGCCTCTCAGTGGTGAATACCACTCCAGTGGGCTTACCTGGTCCGTAGGCAAAGATACCTGTTTCCAGTCGACAGTCCTTGGCACTTGACTCGGTTCACCAAGTGTCTCATACATCAGTATCACGGGCCTCTTCACTTCTCGAGTCGACATCCTCCTGGAGGGTTGTTCCTCAGATACCACGGGTTCTTCGGTCACAGGAGTTTCTTCCGCCGCACTCATTTCCCGTGCTTCCTCAGATGCTCCTGGAACTGCCTCTGTAAGTTCCTGCACTTCTCTGGAATCGCTTGGTTCTACATGGTCTGGTAATTCTGCTTCTCCTGAGTGTCGATCGGTCTCTCCAGTGACCGGTGTTCGATCATCAGATCTGAATTGGACTTCATCTGTACTCCTTGGTACAAACTCTGGAGCCTCTGGACTTAGTTCACTCTCCTGAGGATGGTACATCCCTCTCCTTGCCGGTCCGAGAAATAAAACGGTGTGCTCTTCTTCATTGGAACTTTCAAGGTCACTATCTCGCACCGGAGCTTTAATCTGTGGTGGTCTCTTAGTCGATCTTGGTCGATGTCGCTCTGCTTCTGGGAAGTCTTGTTGTGGTGGGAGATAATGACATGGTAGTAATAAATTCTGATAGACTATTCTGGTTTTATTGTCCCCTCCTTCCAATCGGATTTCATACACTGGACTGTCATCGACTTTCCTCTTTACGACCACATACACCTTGTCTTCTTGACTAGCACCCAGCTTACTGGTACCACTTCTGTTCCATAACATTTTCGATGATAGTACTCCTTACTCTTGCTCTGTCCTTGCATAACCACTTTGGACGCTATGTTGTATGCTTCTGCCATCCGTTCCTTCCATTTCCGAACGTACTCCAGATACGTTCTGTAAGTCTCTGACACAGTAGTATCGAACATGATGTCGATTGGCAGTCTTGGCCATTTAATAGGAAGAAGGTTGAGTAACCTGTTGCATCACTCTTTGCACAGTTATAAGCATGTACCACTTTTGACAGAGAACTCTTCCAGTCTTTCTTCTCGTCAGCTGTTAAAGAAGTGTCACAATTATAGTGGATAACTAAGGAAAGTGTTTGCGTGGAGCAAGACACAACAGTACACAGTTTATAGGTGAAAAGTCTATATTAAAGCACACAGTGTTTTGCACAAAAATGCAGAGAAATCTCAAAGTCTTAAGTTCACAGAATAATGAGTCTTTGCAAGGTTAGTTCACCATTATATATCAGCAAGTCCATACAATGCAGAAGCAATCAAAGAGGCCCGGGTAAAGTCTCGGACAGTGCAGACCAGTCCCATGCTCAGCGACCATCCGAATAAGGAGACTGAGAACTCAGAGCAGCTTACTTGAGAGCCAAAGCAGATGGAGGGCAGAGGTGCAGAGGAACCTGCACAAAACAGCCAGGATCTCAGGCAAAATACTCTAGCACTGGACTAGAGGCTGGGGTGGAGTTATAAGGGCAGGAGGTAAGGGCACATGATACAGAAGATGCCATCTTGAAAAAGGGCAGAAATGTCCCAAAAGAAAATGAAACATTCAGAGTCCTGACATTACTCCCTCCTTACTAGCAGCCTGAGGATGATCCTGGACCCGGTTTCTCAGGGAATCTTTGATGGAAACGAGAAATCTTTTTATGGGGATTGATGTTTTCCACAGGTTCCCAAGAGTCTTCTTCAGGGTGATACCCCTGCCATCTTTTCAAATACTGAAGCCGATTCCTGCGAGTCCTAGAGTTAATCACTTCCTCCACCACAAATTCCTCTTGCCCATCAATCACTACAGGCTGTGGAGGTGGCACAACACGTCCCTGGAAGGTATTAGGAGACACAGGCTTCAGTAAGGAAACATGAAAAACTGGATGTACCTTCATATTCCTAGGCAGCTTCAGACGGCAGGCCACAGAGCTCACAATACCGTTGATCTTGAAAGGACCGATGAACTTCTATCCAAGCTTCTGTGAAGGAAAGTTCAACTTTAGATTTTTAGTGGATAACCACACGGAATCTCCTACCTTAAACATGGGTGCTGGTTTACGGAATCTATCAGCCGATCTTTTGTAACGTTCCTGAGCCGAGGTCAGAGATTCCTTCAGAACCTCCAAATTTTGCCTCATTGCAGTCAGCCTTTCCTCTACAGCTGGAACAGGAGCATTAATCGGAGACCTAGGAAAAATACTCGGATGAAAATCCAAATTGGCAAAGAAAGGTGTTAACTTAGTGGAGGCACTCTGAGAGTTGTTGTAAGAGAATTCAGCTAATGGAAGAAGCTCCAACCAATCATACTGAAGATCGCTGATATAGCATCTTAGATATTGTTCCAAAGTCTGATTGGTACGCTCGGTCTGGCCATTTGTGTGAGGGTGATAAGCGGAAGAAAGACAGACATTAATATTGAGTGCAGAGCAAAACCCCTTCCAAAATCTTGAGGTAAACTGCACTCCATGGTCAGAGATGATCTCATCCAGGACCCCATGCAGCCGAAAAACATTTTGTATAATCAACTTCACTGTATCCTTAGCTGAGGGGAGGCCAGTGCAAGGAACAAAATGGGCAGCCTTGGTCAGACGATCAACTATCACCAGGATCGTATTCATACCACCCGATGAAGTTGTCGCGCCCCCGGGGCCGTGGGGTACTCGGCAGCCGGGCCCTCAGATGTTTGGGGGATATCATGGTGGCTGGCCCGGTTCGTGGCCCAGGGCGGACAACTGAAAAGAGGGGAATGTCTATTGGGATAATAGGTTTGTAAATGTTCGTGACGCCACCTGTGGTGCCTGGTGAGGATCACCAGCGCTGCAGCAGTCCACTGAGGCCGGTGTTGTGGCAGCTTAGATGGTATTGCTCCCCACAGGTGGAGCAGGGCCTCAGGGCAGCGTAGGAGGGAGGGGGATGCAGGACAGAGGGGACCCAGCCGGGTCAGAGCAAGAATAGGAGCACACACGAAAGTCACTTCAGTACCTTTTACTGATGGAAGTTCAGGCACATCCTGGAGCACTGTAGGGTGAAGGGTGCATATCAAGATCCTCCCCAGTGAGCGGGTGTAGAGCCTCCTGTCTCTTGCCTCTCTGTAGTAAGTTTCTGACCTGCCTGGAGCTAGACCTAACCTGGTTTCTGCTCTGCACCTGCTGACTTGGTGATAGGGCCTTCTGTTGGAGATCACTCTCCCTATTCTTTGGGGTCTCCGTGATTCCTGACCCTGGTACGTATCAGCTTTTGGTGATCCTGGGACATGTAGTTCGCCAGGGGTTCCGGTTGTTTTCTACTGGTCATGAAGATCCACGTAGACTCGGACCCGGTGTCCGGTATATGCTTCGGGGTGAGCTGGTTAAGCTTCTCTGCCCCCTATGCCACTCCCTTTCCACTCGCCTTCGGCCCCGCTCAGCCCCTCACTAGGCTACACACACTGCAGCCAGGACGCTGCTCTTCTTCGCCACTCTCAGAGTGTCGGCACACTCCTAGCTCTCTATCCTGAGCTCTGTGAGTTCTAGTCTGGACTCACTCTACAGACTATACTGAACTCTTTCTGCAGGAACTGCTAGGCTCTGGCTCGACTGCACTGACTACTTCTGTGTCTGAGCAGGAACTGCTGAATCACTGAGCTGCCTAGCTCCACCTTCCCTATTTATATCTCTAACGGGCTCCCTCTGGTGGTCTGAGGTGGAAGGTGGAGGTGTGTGTGTGCTGTGGGGGCCTCTTGTGGAGAAATCCTTCTATGCAACCCTCTAGGATCTGTAGTACCAAGCGCAGCTGGGCGCCACATAGGCAGCTCCACGATGAAGTCCATTGAGATAGACCCCCATGGACGAGACGGAACAGGTAATGGTTGAAGAAGACCCGTAGGTGACACACGAGGAGTCTTGTAACGAGCACATACCTCGCAAGAGAGCACATAGTCCTTTGTATCCTTCAGGCAAGTCGGCCACCAGAAAAATCTGTTTAGGAATTCTTGTGTCTTCTGTACCCCCCTGGGACCAGCCAACTTGGAGTCGTGGACCAACTTGAGGATCTGTTGACGGACGGCCTCAGGGACGTAGATACGTCGATCTCTGAACCACATGCCACTCCTAAGAACGAGATTGATATCAGCAGGAGGATTGGCCAGAAATACATCACTGTCATAGGCCTCCTTGAACTCCTTCCATAAGTCTTGATTGTGGATCACTCCGATGAAGTTGGCATCAGATAGAATGGTCTTGGACGGGGCTCCATGTACGGAATCCGCAGCATGGAATCGGGATAAAGCATCAGCCTTCCCATTACGAGAACCTGGGTGGTACGAAATAACAAAGTTAAATTGATTTAAAAATAGATTCCAACGAGCCTGCCGAGGAGAAAGACCTCTAGCGGATCTAAGGAACTCTAAATTCCGATGGTCAGTCAATACTACAATCTGTTGTGTGGCTCCTTGCAGATGGTGCCTCCATTCCTTGAAAGCTACAATAATAGCCAGCAATTCCTTGTCTCCCACAAGCACAAGGATGTAGCAGACTCTTCTCTCCAGTTCTTTGGGAGAGAGTAGCCCCCAAAGCATTATCAGAAGCGTCCACCTCCACAATGAAAGGCTGTGCTGGGTCTGGGTGGATCAACAGCGGTACGTAGGTGAAACGGGTCTTAAGCCGATCAAAAGCTTCTTGAGCCTGTGATGACCACTTAGAGGGCTTTTCTTTCTTGGTCAAGGAAGTGATGGGCCGAACAATATCAGAAAAATTTTGAATAAAACGTCTATAGAAATTTGCAAAACCGATAAAACGTTGGACCTCTTTAACGTTCTTAGGTACCGGCCAGTCAAGGATTGCCTGAATCTTACCAGATTCCATGTTCAGCCCCTGAGGAGAGATGATATAACCTAAAAACTGGATCTCAGAACGATGGAACTCAAATTTCTCCGGCTTGATATACAGATGGTTCTCTATCAGACGTTTCAAAACAGATTTGACATGTTCCTCATGTTCCTGCAGAGAGTCAGAAAAAAATAGAATATCATCCAAATAGATCACCACACACTGATCTAATAGATCTCTAAAAATGTCATTAGCAAGATGTTGAAACGTCGCAGGAGCATTACAAAGCCCAAAGGGCATCACGAGGTATTCAAAGTGTCCATACCGACATCTGAATGCTGTCTTCCATTCAACACCGGAACGAATACGCACCAGATTATAAGCCCCACGAAGGTCCAGTTTAGTGAATATCTTGACATGATGAACTCTGTCCAATAATTCGGGAATCAACAGCAAAGGATAGCGATTCCGTATGGTTACCTTATTAAGTTCCCTATAGTCAATACAGGGTCTCAGGGTCCCATCCTTTTTCTTCACAAAAAATATAGGCGCCCCTGCTGGTGAGGAAGAAGGGCGTATGAAGCCTTTAGCCAGATTTTCATCAATATATTCCTTCAGGGCCTGAAGCTCAGGTGCCGCCAAAGGGTATACATTACTGAAAGGAATAGCTGTCCCAGGAAGCAGCTCAATGGGATAGTCATAATGCCTATGTGGAAGAAGATGATCTGCTTTCTTCTGGTCACAAATATCAGAGAAATCTTTATACACAGAAGGTAAAGAAAAAACCTGTGCAGGAGATTCTTTATCTCTGGACTCAGGAACGGCTTCTGTAATCGCTGAGTTGCTCCTTGTTGGGAAGGTAATCTCCTTGGTCTCCCAGTTGACAATCTGGTTTCAAGCACGCAACCAAGGGATGCCTAAAATCACAGGAAAATGAGGAGAAGAAATTAATAGAAAAGAAAGTTGCTCCTGATGATTAGGCTCCAACAAAATTTCAAGGGGTACTGTTTCCTGATCCACAGGCCCAGAGACTAAGGGTGACCCATCCATTGTTTCCATGGCAATTGGTGAGGCTCTACGCTGTATCTCAATGCCATGTTCCTTGGCGAATGTAATGTCCATAAAGTTGCCCCCAGCGCCAGAGTCAATCATAGCCGCACTGAAAATCCACTGCCCTGTACACAGAATCTTAATAGGGAGTGAAGAGTGAGAGTTCTTTTCCTGCAGCTCCCTGGGAGGTGTAGCCAGAGAGACAGAATGGAAAACAGCGTTTAATGGCAGGCTACATTCAGAGATGTCAGACTCATCGTCACAGTTATCATACTCCCCTACCGCTGCTAGCACCTTGTCAGACAGCTTAGGACAGTAAATTGGGAAGTGGTCTGACTGACTGCAGTAGAAACATAGCCTCTCTCGCAGACGGTGCTCTCGGCGCTCATTACTCTCACGCCTCTGCACAGAATCAATCTGCATGGCCACCTCCTCTACCTCCCGAGATGATTTACCTGAAGGCTCTTTTGGAGGAAAGGAAAAATTAGACATACGGTTAAATACAGCCAATTTCTCCTGTCTACGCTCAGTAAGACGAATGTCTATGCGTACACAATGCTGTATAAACGTTTCTAACTCTTGTGGTGACTCTGAACGGGCTAGTTCATCCTTCACAATGCTAGACAGACCTTTCTTAAAAATAGGCAATTGTGCATAACTGTCCCAATTAGTATCAACCGCTAATCTCCTAAATTCAGTCGCATATTCAATAACAGAGCGTTTACCCTGGCGTACAGATAATAAAGCAGACTCAGCAGTTGCGCGGCGATTAGGGTCATCAAACATTAATGCCATAGCGGCCAAGAGCTCATCCAAATCATTTAACCGTGGATCACGAGACTCGATCATCGGATTCGCCCAGGCGAGCGCTCATGAGGTCAGCAGCATAATTACACACAATACTTTAGAGCGATCAGTAGGAAAACGGTCAACATGCACATCAAAATATAGCATACACTGGTTCACAAAACCGCAAAATTTGTCACGATCACCATTAAGCCTGAATGGTGGCAACTTAGGTGGACTGGCTAGTGGCGGTTTACCAGAGGGTAAAGTCACTTGTGCCGCTATTTGCGTGTTTAAGTCCTGGAAAGCCCGTCCATATTGGGACTCCAAGCCAGCAAGTTTGTTTTCCTGAGCCGCCATACGGATACTTAAGTCCTGTAAAGTTTGTCCAAACACTTGTTGATTGTGCACAAGGCCTCCAAGTCTCTTTTGCACACCTTCCACATCTTTCTGCAGAGATCTAATTATGGCATACACCTGCTCTAACTTGCTTTCTGCAGTCATTGCTCCAGCAGTCTCCTAAAGGGGCTAGAGTATCCTGTAACAATTATAGTGGATAACTAAGGAGACTGTTTGCGTGGAGCGAGACACAACAGTACACAGTTTATAGGTGAAAAGTCTATATTAAAGCACACAGTGTTTTGCACAAAAATGCAGAGAAATCTCAGTCTTAAGTTCACAGAATAATGAGTCTTTGCAAGGTTAGTTCACCATTATACATCAGCAAGTCCATACAATGCAGAAGCAATCAAAGAGGCCCGGGTAAAGTCTCGGACAGTGCAGACCAGTCCCATGCTCAGCAACCATCCGAATAAGGAGACTGAGAACTCAGAGCAGCTTACTTGAGAGCCAAAGCAGATGGAGGGCAGAGGTGCAGAGGAACCAGCACAAAACAGCCAGGGGCACGAGAAATGCTGGAAACTAGAGTATGAAGCAGGCTCTCAGGGAACAGATGATTCCAGCAGAATTTCGGGAGCATGCAGAAAGCCAGGAAGCCACCAGAAGGAGGATCTCAGGCAAAATACTCTAGCACTGGACTAGAGGCTGGGGTGGAGTAATAAGGGCAGGAGGTAAGGGCACATGATACAGAAGACGCCATCTTGAAAAAGGGCAGAAATGTCCCAAAGGAAAACAAGAGTCCTGACAAGAAGTTGTCCACTACTTTTACATTTATGTCCAATCCGTAGGATAGGGCATCAATGTATGATCGGCCAGGGTCCCACACGTGGCACCCCCACATACCAGCTGTTATCGGTGGCCACCGGCCTGAAGTGCTCACCTGTGGGGCTCCGCCGTCAAGTGGTAGTGGCCGCCGAGGTGTGCTGCACATCCGCCTCCCATTCAATTGAATAGGAGGCGGATGTGCAGTACACCGCGGCGGCCACTACCATTTGACGGTGGAGCTCCGCTGGTGATCACTTCCGGCCTGCGGCCACCGCCGCCGGCGCTAGTAGCAGCTGATCGGCCGGGGTGCCGCGTGCGGGACCCTGGCCGATCATACATTGATGCCCTATCCTACAAATTGGGCATCAATGTAAAAGTAGTGGACAACCACTTTAAAGTGCGCAACATCGACAATAATGTCCGCTTAAAACGTTCCACTTGTCCATTACCCTCTAGGTGATAGGGCGTTGTGTGGGATCTCTGAATTCTACAGTATTTTCCTAGCTTGTCTACGAGCTGGTTCTCAATTTCTTTTTCTTGGTCGTGGTGTAACCTCGTAGGGAAACCAAACCTCAAAGCAAAATCATTGAAGAACTTCTCTGCCACTGTTTGACCAGCTTTATTGGTGGTGGGATATGCTTGGGCAAATCGAGTAAAATGGTCCATCACCACCAATATGTATTCGTAGCCACCCTTGCACGTCTCGAGATGTAGAAAGTCTATTGAGACCATCTCAAACGGATACATACTGTAGTTGCCCATAAGTGCCTGGGTTGATGTGTTGGGATGTTTATCTTTCAGACACCCACACTCCCTGGTCACATACCTCTCAATATCTCTCTGCATGTACGGTCAGAAGAAATATTCACGGATCAAGTTGGTGGTCCTTTCCACTCCTAGGTGTCTTATGTTTTCATTGAGTTCTTTGAAGATCAACCTACGGAATACTCTGGGTAGTACTAACTGCCGGTTTTGTCCTCCTTTACAATACAGGATACTGTCTTCACTGAGGTAGAGCTTCGTCCATTCTTTAACTAAAACATACTGCTGGTGATTCATTATCTCTCTCCCGTTTACTTGGAAACCGATCTTGGTCCACATAAAGTAGTATTCTACCAATTATCTGATCTTTCCGTTGTGCTCTATGGATTTTTTCTTTTGGTAGTTGTTGAATAGACAGGGGGTGATCTTATTCTCCCGCTTTTATGGTGGTTTCCACCGTCAACGGACACCACAATGGTGTGTCTTCCTCCTGATAAACTTGTACTGCTTGGGTAGTGCTCTCAATTGCTTCCAGACTGACTTCCTCCGAGAATTTTTGCATGAACTCCATAGGCTCTAGAGGCATTCTCGACAATCCGTCAGCATCCGCATTGCATTTTCCTGGCCTGTACTTGATGCTGGAATTGAAGTCAGCTACTTCAACGACCCATCTCTGACCCTTTGCATTCCTTGGCAAAATGTCCTTCCTCACCACATCTTAGACAGTGGACACACACCGTACTCTGATTTGATGAACGGCACACTTCACAAGTCGGGTATCTTCTGTTCTGGAACCCACTCCTGGGTCTGAGGGATACAGGTTCCAGCCTGGTACGAATCAACTTTTTTACCGAAATCAACTCGGCTCGCAGATCTATTACTTCCTCCCAGTCAGCGTTGGCGGTCCTCTCTTTTGTTGGTGATTTAAAGTTCCCTCTCGGAGGTGGCACTGGAGGGTCTCCATGATGATCTTCGGACTGGCCACCGGGGGTCCCCAGCTTCAGCTGACTCATTTTGGTGATTTTAGGAGCAGAGCCTATCTGTAACTTCTGTTCGCTCTCTGACTCCAAACAAGTTGCCTCATTCATTTTTTCAATTAGGACTTGGTCCAGAATGCCAGGATCTTCTAGGTACTGTTTCAGCTGCAACTTGATGCCTTTGCTGATTAATCTCGTTCCCAATGTTCTCAAAAACTTCTTCTGGAATAGTCTAGCATCAAACCTCTTCTCCGCTTCTACATCTCTGGATGCAAACAACAATCTCTCCTTCAGTTCAATTGCTCTGAACAAGAAACTTTGGGGTGATTCATTATTTTTCTGTGAGAGGTTAATGAGTCGGTGGAACAATTCTGAAGTACTCTCTTCTTTATAGTGCCCTTTCAAAATCATCTTCAGCTGTTGCAAGGTCAATTGACTCTTCATTTCTAGCATACTACGGAGGTTCAGTCCTGGGATGATCGCTTTCACCACCCCCTCAATGATCTCATCTGGCTTGTAGCCTTTCTGTAAGCCAGCATCGATCTGGTGCAGCAAGTTCATATAAGACAGTTTCTCTTTCTGTTCACACTCTCAAATCTGTCCCAGGATCTTGAATTCTTTCCTTATGGTGATTTGTGGTGTTACAGAGGACTGTCTTTCTGATTTATCTAGTCCGAGCAGGGTAAAGGTTGTGTCTGAGTCTGTCACCCGTTCAGAGGTTTTGATTGATTCCTGTAGGGCTGTTGTTAGGGCTTTGAATTGTTCTTTAAATTCCTGTAGTTCTGTCTGCGGATGGAGATTCCTGCTTTTGGTAATTGGTGCCACCCCTCCATCCTCAAACTTCAGCCAGGTTAGAAACTGTGTTAGCTCCTGGAGGAATGTCCCCATGACGTCTTCAGCTTCTTTCTCCCCAGCTCATCCATTTTTGCATTAATGGCAGCTAACAGTTACCTGCGGTTGTGTGCTTTAGAAATCTGTTCTTCTGACATCTTTATATGTTCTGCTACTGTTCTCAATTTTTCACAGGTTAACTGAAGAAGCAGCTCACTAATTCTGTCCATTTGTATTTCCACATCCATTGCTGCTAGTGAGTTTTCTTTAGGTCTGGTCCCCTTTAACTGGTGTAGCAGAGTTGAATTGATGTGTTTTGCTGCTGTGTTTTCCAGACACTTTTCCTCTTCTCCCTCTACATGCTAATTCCCACTTAGGATTCCCTGTACGGGCCACCAATGTTACACGCACGTCACTAGGTTCAGATAGGACGAGACCGGTATCATGAATTCTTTGGAATCCTCGGGGAAATGTTACTCAGGGCAACCATAGGCAGAAGCTTCTCTCAGGCACATGATAGATTCAATTGCTGACCAGACACATCTAACAAGAGTCTTTTTTAACAGTTTAACAGTGGAATGTAATCTGAAGCACGGCCAGTGCAATTCAGGGATATTACAGCAACAATCTTCATTACAGTACAGTCTGAGTTTCTTGAGCAACCGGCTCCAGTAACAATACAGTAGTTTCTTCACAAGGCACAGTATTACAGTCTCTTCAGTAGCATAATTCAGCATAGATTAGATCTCTTAGCAGCACACTTCTATGCATACACAACCACAGGCTTTTCCTTCACAAGGACACAATAGTAAACAGCATTCTGTATCCTGCATGGAGATGTAGGGGGGCAGGGTTTGATGAGGGAGATGATCCCTGTGACACAATTCCTTCCAGTTCTTATCTTCCTGCCCGATAATACTCTGCACTGTTAGTTCAGGGAGTTTATCTGACATGTGTTTATTTTCTCTCGTGATCTGAATCCTGTTTAGTTGCCTTCTGTCAGATCCAGATAACACACTACCTTTCTCTTCGGCTTCAGCCAGACTACAATAACAAGTTCCCCACAATCCCCCTGGGGCTCTGCTAAAACACTCCCTGTCTCCTGTGACGGTGTTAACCCCTCTAGTTGCTGGATGCTTCTGGAGCACAACACTTCCTGTCTCCTGTGCTTGTGTTATTTTGTAACAGTTGCTGGATGCTTTTGAAGCAACAGCATTCCTTCTGCATGTCACACATGCCTTTATTTAAGAAAAAGTTAGTTGTTACTGAGTCTATTGAGATACCAGGTTGGGAACAGACTCCCTATAATATTTTGGCAGCCAAATGGTCCCACAGTGTTGGTTTGAGTGAACCATGGGACAAATGTCTGAAGGTGTAAAAAAAATACTTCTTTCAGTATATTTTTCTATTGAGGACTTCTTATCAGATGCGATTGATCAAAGTATCAATATCACGATATTCTTATAAAAAAATATATCGATTTATTCTTGGATTGTCCATTATAAAGAATGATTGCAATAGTTACATAAAATAGTTAAATAGTTAGAGTGATTGTCCATTTATCCATAATTAGCTTAATAGTTGAGATTCACTCATCTTTTCCTTGGATCCTGGATGGTAGGTTGCGTCTGTCTGTGTCCAGCACGTGTGTTAGGATGACACCATGTGTCGTCCAGTGTCCTGTGAAATGGACTAACTAAAAATAAACAAATAGCGCATGTTACCTAGAAACCCTAGCACAATGGCTGATGCAATCTTATGCAATGTATGGTACAGAATTCAGAATAAAATTAATATCCGTAATTAATATTTAACAATTCCCCCTTTTGAGGATGACAGACATCAACTGAAATCCTCAAAGTAGATAGGTTCATCATTAGGATAATAGGATCATTTTTCTTTTCTTCTTCCTTGGCAATATCATTTAATGTCCATAACAATATTAATAATAATAATAATAATAATAATAATAATAATAATATCAATATCGGATTATTGTTATATGTATTCAATAGCATAATGATGTGAATCCATGTTATGGTAAGCCGTGACTAATATTCATTTAACTACATTGGTCGCTTCAACTACTTCTAACGGCGAACAAACACCGTCAGAAAACCCAGGTGGCAACCCAGGTGGCCGCCCTGGTGTGGATGGCTTCCTATCTTCAAAGATTCAAACAAGACCCAATAATAGAAGAACACGTGCCACACCTTACCAGGTTAGTGCTGCTTGCGGGGGGCTCCGCATTGTTAACTTATCCAACCACGTACTAACTGACAAGCAGATGGAGGTCCTGGGGCTGGGACTATCTTTTGCACCCACTAATGCATTTAATTTTTTTACTGCCCTGAAGGACCTTCACCTGTTTGCACGTAAACTTATTCTTAAAAAATTACATTCCAGGCCACATGGTGAGGATGGCCCTGTAACCACGACAGAGATGGAGGCATTGAAGGATTTGTAGGACCTCTTGATGGAGCAGGACCAACCCCCAAATACAGGTGGGTTACCACAGTCGAGGTATCCTAGATCCACAAGGTTCCCTCACTTGTCCCTGAGTCCGGCAGTTGAAATATTTGTGCGTCTAGTGACGGAGGATTTGAGACATCTCTCCACACGCAGACGCTTTGACAATCTTACTCATTCTCAGCGTACTGCGATAGAACGGTTGAAATCACTTCGTGATGTGGTTATTAAACCAGCGGACAAGGGAGGGAACATTGTACTGTGGCCCTGTTCTAAATATGAGAGGGAGGCGTTACGCCAACTAAGGGATACCAAGACATATTCGAGGTTACCCTTTAATCCTACTGCCTCCTTCTCTGCCGCGCTCCAGGGGATCCTGGGCAGGGCCTGTGATCAGGGAATTATTAACAAGCAAACAGTTGAAGCTTTACCTGTTCGATTCCCTAAAACTGCTACTTTTTACCTACTTCCAAAAATTCGCAAGGACGCCCTCAACCCGCCGGGACGTCCAATCGTGTCAGGCCTAAGTAATTTGTGTGGTCCTATTTGCCAGTATATTGACAGCCACCTTCGCCCATTAGTGGAGACACTTCCTTCATACATTCAGGACACGATGGACGTCTTAAGGCGCGTTAATGGCGTCCTTGTGACGGATGGTATCCTGCTAGTCACGGCCGATGTTGAGAGCCTCTACACATGTATTAGCCATGATCTGGGCCTTTCTGCAGTCCGCCTCTTCCTTGGGGCGTCCGATCTGGACGGCCTCTCACGAAATTTTATCCTTGATCTCCTCCACTTCGTCCTCCACCACAATTATTTTTTATTCAAAGATACGGTGCATCTACAAAGGCGTGGCACGGCGATGGGGGCGTCTTGTGCGCCCTCGTACGCCAATCTCTTCTTGAGGTCCTGGGAGAGAGACATTTTTGGCGACGAGGGCGTGCGCCGCGCCGACCCCGTCGTGTCATGGCTTAGATACATCGATGATATTTTGTTTCTGTGGCGGGGGACGGTGGAGGAGCTTGACGATTTCATGGTGCAGCTTAACTCAAACAATCGTTCCATTAGGCTTACCTATACATACCATCATAAACAGATTGACTTTCTAGACATCAGTCTGGAGGTGGGTGAGTACCACACCATCCAGACTGATGTCTTTAGAAAACCCACCTCGGTCAATTCCTTAATACATGCTGCCTCTGCACATGATCCCTCTACAATTCGTGCCATCCCGGTCAGACAATTCCTGAGGATGAGGCGGATCTGTTCCACCGACTACAAGTTTAGGAGACAGGCTTCGGATCTGGCAGAACGTTTCAGGCAACGTGGGTATAGCAACCACTGCATCGGCCGTGGCTACTCGAGAGCACGGAACACATTCCGTAACCATCTGATTTATTCCTCAAATTCATCCAAACGGGTGACAACGGAAAGAATCCGCTACATCTCCACATATAATCATGAGTGGGGGAATATGCGGCGGATCCTTTCCCGTCATTGGGGTGTGCTCAGCGCGGAGCCCTCCCTACGTGAATCTTTAGGAAGCTATCCACAAATGACCCCCCGGCGGGCCAATAACCTGGGTGACATACTGGTATCCAGCCACTATATAACTCCCTTGACGAATCCATTTGTGTCCCGCGGACCCACGTTTGGCTCGTTCCCCTGTGGCCACTGTGCCGCCTGCGCCAATATCCTGCGCAGCTGGGTGTTCACGTTCTCTGATGGCTCTCGTGAGTTTAAAATCCGCAATTACATCTCATGCGGTACAACCCATGTTATATATTATGCTACATGTGGTTGTCAATTAATTTATGTAGGACTCACTACGAGAGAGCTGAGGATCAGGGTTTGTGAACACGTGCGGGACATTGGCGCGGCTCGGACGGTGGCCGACCCCAGGGAGCTCAAAACATTGCCGCGTCACTTTAAGGCTGTCCACAATTGCGATCCGAGGACACTAAAGTTTTGCGGCATTGATGTCATACATTTGGGCTCCCGGGGTGGAAATGGTAAGCAACTTCTGGCCCAAAAGGAGGCCAGATGGATCGTCACTTTAGACACCATGGCTCCGCGGGGCCTCAATGAGAGTTTGGGGTTCTCGTCCTTCCTCTGAAATGAAGTGACGGATTGTATGATATGTTCTGTGTTTCTGCTCCCCTGTGGACCATGATATGTCTATTTCTGGACCATGGCTTTAGGTTTTTAGTTTTTATATTCTTTTCTAATTTTTATATTTTCCCTTTTATTCTCTTTGTACTCACATTTTCTCCGACAGTGACTGTGCCCCAGGACCTCTTCTTTTTGATGTACATCTATGGCAGACGATCTGTCTTTTGAACTCCTTCGTCTTTTGATGTCTACAAGAGATTCTGATACAGATACTGCTACTGCACTCTTGATTCTTGACCGGGATGTACACTTTACTTGTGGATTCTGTTTGATATCTGGTACTTGTGACTGATTGAAACCATGTTGAGAAATCTATAGTTGTGCACTTTTTGGCACTATATGTCCCCTTTTGCAAGGGGACTTATGCTGTTATAACGCTAATTGTATAGACATATGTACCTCTTTTTTTGACCTAATGCACCATCCCCTCCTTTCATACCTTTCTATTGAGCTGTACTTCCATGACCAGCATTATTTGCTACTATTAGTATCATGATATTAACTTTTATAGAACATTAGTATTGTGCTGGCTGGCTGGAATAGCTACCGGGTTTTGATTGGTGGGGATATTGTTGCTCCCTTTATGTGGTTTCATTTCTGTTATTGGCACTCAGTCCCAAGCTCACCTCCTACATGGATGTAGTGCACATGCGCCCGGTCCGTCCCGTGCCGTGCTGCGCTCGGCTGTCTTTATGCCTTCGGCGCGCCGCCGGGAATAGCATTCATTTGCATTTCGGTCCGCGCGCCGACGTCATGACAGCTGGGGCGCGTGCGCGGGATATGTGACGGCCGTTGCGCATGCGCCGCCCATCATCCAGTACTTGGCGGCCATCTTGGACGACCACATGATGTATCATGTGACACTTCTGGGCGTATTTAAAGGTCCTGGCAGCACCCTCACACACGCCTCTTGATAAAGCTGATCTACACCCGGCGAAACGCGCGTCGAGGCCTTTCTCATTCACTATCTGGTCCCTGTGTGGTCTCCCAGAGGTCTGGGGCCCCTTACATTAGGGTAAGTTTGGTACAATATGACCTTTGGGTCTTTCTGGACCGCATGGTCCATATGGGAGTGACCTTTTTGCTTGCCCTGATTGTGCGTCCCTCTCCCTGTTTTAGTGTAAGCATGCACCCTTCTGACTCTAGGGGTGAACCTCTGGAGAGACCCACTTACAAATATGCGGGACCATTTGTCTGCTTGTCTTAATTTTGTGTCATAACTATTAATGCTATGTATTGTCTTTTAATGAACTATGTCTACAATAAAGTCTTTTCATGCGATTTCACTCAGCTGTTCTCCTAGTTTTATATAAGTCTTGAGTGGGCTATGTGGAGACGGGGTCGGAATTTTTCTGGGGACCATTAACCCACGTCATTTATTATGCGGGTCGCAGTCTGTTTATTCATTTAACATATATAATTATACTTCCCTAAATCTAAATCGAAATAATCACGGGTCCAATCGTCATCATCTGATGTCATCGGTTCTTGTCTCGTCTTCTTCTTGGTTCTTTTAAAACACAGTCTTTAGATGAAAATTCCTTTGAAATAAATTATAGCGTGTAGATATTGTACAGTCCATAATTGTGTTCATTATTGTTCAGTCTTTAAACTGTACTCTTTATTAGAAAGATCATGTGTGTCAATTGATAAGAAAACAAAGTCCATGGATGAAATGTAGCTTTAATATCTGTGCAGTGTCACCTGGACTTACGTTGGATTGTCTTTGGATAATTCTGGAATCCTCCGTGTCATCCGCACTGGTCTCCTGTCACTTTTGGAACAGGTGTGACGTCTTTGGTCAGAAAAGCAAGGGTTAACTTGACACTTCCCTGCTCTATATAGCACCATAACCAGTACTTAATCCTTAATGTACAGAACACATATATCAGGCTGGCAGAATCCTGACACTCCGTTATTATTCACCAGCTTTCAGGTGATAGGAAACCACTGGAACATGATGAAACTTGAACACAACCCAGTTCATATAGGATCATCGTCCTCTGCAGTCGTGGTTATCAGTGGTGTGAATGTATTGTAATTGACACAGTCTATTATCACTCAGCATTCACAACATCTTTACCTTCTGAGATTTCCGTATATCGGTTGCTTCTTCTTGTAACTTTTGAGAATCTCTTTAATTTATAAATATGAAAAATCTTTATTAAGATAGAATTAATAATTGCAATGTCTTGATTGAAGTCTTCATTCGCTAATCTGATACCAAATCTGGCAACTTTCCTAACCTATAATATCATAGGGTACCATAGCAATCAATAATGTTCATCTAATTATTATCAAAATATTAAAATAAATTATGTTTGGAATAATAAAACAATAATAGATAGTAATTCATTATTAATCAAGTTCTTCATGTGATAGAACATTTTTATGTCATAGGTGTAATTACCTTTTCCAACCCATAGGTGTCAGTGTGTTTTGAAACAAGTGTTTATTAGTGATGAGCGAGCACTAAAAGGCTCGGGTGCTCGAAGCTCGGGTTGAGCAAATTGGAATACTCGGGTGCTCGACCCGAGCAACGAGCCCAATGTAAGTCTATGGGAAACTCGAGCATTTTTCTGGCGGTCCCCCCGGCGGTCTGCAGAAGGTCAAAAATTGCCCAAATCGATGGGAACAGTGCTCAATTAAACGTCAGGCTGGCAGAATATATAGGCAGACAGGCAGGCAAGGTATATAGGAGGGTGCGTGAAAAACATAGCAGGGCAATTGGAACACACTAGTGCCCTCCGATTTTCATGCACCCGTCTCTTTAAAAAAGCCGGCTGGCAATTCATCAGCGGCATACACCGGTACCTGACAATTTAGAACAGAAAGAAAAGAGCATCACACATAGATTAGATAGATAGAAACATGACAGTCACATATATAATAAGTACAGTGATAGTGTTGGTTACTGTACTTGTCATTTAGTGTTAAAATAAAGGATTTATTAAAAAAAAATAATAGTGTTTTTGTCTCTTTAAAAAAGCCGGCCGGCAATTCATCACCAGCAGCATACACCGGTACCAGACAATTTAGAACAGAAAGAATAGAGCATCACACATAGATTAGATAGATAGAAACATGTCAGTCACATATATAATAAGTACAGTGATAGTGTTGATTACTGTACTTGTCATTTAGTGTTAAAAGAAAGGATTTATTTAAAAAAATTGGCGTGGGGTTCCCCGTAATTTTAGTCTCTAGCGGAGGTTAAGCAGACGGCTAGGGCAGATGTTTGAAGCCTGGGAAGGGGGTAATACCCACAGAGCTTCCCAGGCTACTAATATCAGCCTCCAGCTGAATACCTAGCCTTTGCTAGCTATTAAAATGGGGGACCCCACATCATTTTTTTGGGGGTCCCCCATTTTAATAGCTAGTAAAGGCTAGGTATTCAGCTGGGGGCTGAATACCTAGCTAGTAAAGGCTTAAAATGGGGGACCCCCCCAAAAAATGACGTGGGGTCCCCCCTATTTTAATAGCTAGCAAAGGCTAGGCAGACAGCTGGGGGCTGATATTAAAAGCCCAGGAAGGGTGCCATGAATATTGGCCCCCTCCCACGCTAGAAACACCAGCCGTCAGCCACCCCATAGGATGCGCCAATTCTGGCACTTAGCCTCGCTCTTCCCACTGCCCTGTAGCGGTGGCAGTGGGGTAATAGGGCTGGGGTTGATGTCAGCTTATAATGCCAGCTGACATCAAGCCCAGGTTAGTAATGGAGAGGCGTTTATAAGACACCCCCATTACTAACCCCATAGTCAAAGTTAAAAAAAAACACAAACACCCAGAATAGAGTCCTTTAATTGAAATAAACGCACAATTCTTTAATGTTCTAAATTAAACCATACTTACCTTCACGCCCATTCCAGCTAAAGCCAACGATCTCCTGCAATAAAAATAAAATAGTAAACCAACCTCATCCTTACCTTTCCATGGTTCCCAGGCCGGCTCCAGCTCTGCTACATTCACATGACAGGCTGGATCGCAGCCGAAAGCTGCCATCCAGCTTGCCATGCCGCAGACACTGAGAAGCGCAGGTATGCTTGCGCTCCTCAGTGTCTGGCTGTGACGGCATCCAGATGAGCCGAGTTAATGTCCAATGAACTCAGCTCACCTCATGCACGTCACTGACAGCGTGGGAAAATTCTCCTGCGCATGCGGTGAGCGTGAGAGAATTCTCCTGCGCTCACCGCAAGCGTGGGAAAATTCTCCTGCGCTTGCGCTGAGCGCAGGAGAATTCTCTCACGCTCACCGCATGCGCAGGAGAATTTTCCCACGCTGTCAGTGACGTGCATGAGGTGAGCTGAGTTCATTGGACATGAACTCAGCTCATCTGGATGCCGTCACAGCCATACACTGATGAGCGCAAGCATGCCTGCGCTTCTCAGAGTCTGCGGCATGGCAAGCGGGATGGCAGCTTTCGGCAGCGATCCAGCCTGTCATGTGAATGTAGCAGAGCTGAAGCCGTCCTGGGAACCATGGAAAGGCAAGGATGAGGTTGCTTTATTATTTTACTTTTATTGCAGAAGACATAGGCTTCAGCTGGAATGGGCGTGATGGTAAGTATGGTTTAATTTAAAACATTAAAGAATTGTGCGTTTATTTAAATTAAAGGACTTTATTCTGGGTGTTGTGTTTTTTTTAAATACTTTACTAGAAATTCATGGCGGTCATGTCTAATATTGGCGTGACCCCATGAATTTCGGGCTTAGGGCCAGCTGATAATACCAAGCTGACCCTAACCCCTTTATTACCCAGTGAGCCACCGCACCAGGGCCCTAGATGAGTTGGGTACAGCACCAGAAGATGGCGCTTCTATGAACGCGCCATTTTCTGGGGTGGCTGCGGACTGCAATTTACAGCGGGGGGGGGGGGGCAGAAAGCTTGGGCCTCCATGCGCTGCGGATTCCAGCCCCCAGCTGCCTAGTTGTACCTGGCTGGACACAAAAATAGGGCGAAGCCCCATGTATTTTTTTTTTTTATTATTTCATGAAATTCATGAAATAATAAAGAAAAAAAAGGGCTTCCCTATATTGTTGTGTCCGGCCAGGTACAAATTGGCAGCTGGTGGTTGGGGGCAGCCCGCTCCTGCCTGCTGTACCTGGCTGGACACAAAAATAGGGCGAAGCCCCACGTCAATTTTTTTTTTATTATTTCATGAAATTCAGCTTTCGGCTGCGATCCAGCCTGTCATGTGAATGTAGCAGAGCTGGAGCCGTCCTGGGAACCATGGAAATGTAAGGATGAGGTTGGTTTATTATTTTACTTTTATTGCAGAAGACATTGGCTTCAGCTGGAATGGGCGTGATGGTAAGTATGGTTTAATTTAGAACATTAAAGAATTGTGCGTTTATTTCAATTAAAGGACTTTATTCTGGGTGTTTGTGTTTTTTTTTAACTTTGACTATGGGGTTAGTAATGGGGGTGTCTTATAGACGCCTCTCCATTACTAACCTGGGCTTGATCTCAGCTGGCATTATAAGCTGACATCAACGCCCGCCCTATTACCCCACTGCCACCGCTACAGGGCAGTGGGAAGAGCGAGGATAAGTGCCAGAATTGGCGCATCAATAGGGCGGCTGACGGCTGGTGTTTCTAGCCTGGGAGGGGGCCAATATTCATGCCACCCTTCCTGGGCTATTAATATCAGCCCCCAGCTGTCTGCCTAGCCTTTGCTAGCTATTAAAATAGGGGGGACCCCTCGTCACTTTTTTGGGGGGGTCCCCCATTTTAATAGCTGGTAAAGGCTAGGTATTCAGCTGGGGGCTGATATTAGTGGCCTGGGAAGCTCCGTGGGTATTACCCCCTTCCCAGGTTTCAGACATCTGCCCCAGCCGTCTGCTTAACCTCCGCTAGAGACTAAAATTACAGGGAACCCTATGCCAATTTTTTTTTTAATAAATCCTTTATTTTAACACTAAATGACAAGTACAGTAACCAACACTGTCACTGTACTTATTATATATGTGACTGACATGTTTCTATCTATCTAATCTATGTGTGATGCTCTATTTCTGTTCTAAATTGTCGGGTACCGATGTATGCCGCTGAAGAATTGCCGGCCGGCTTTTTTAAAGAGACGGGTGCATGAAAACACTATTTTTTTTTTTTTTAATAAATCCTTTATTTTAACACTAAATAACAAGTACAGTAACCAACAGTGTCACTGTACTTATTATATATGTGACTGACATGTTTCTATCTATCTAATCTATGTGTGATGCTCTATTCTTTCTGTTCTAAATTGTCGGTACCGGTGTATGCCGCTGCTGAATTGCCGGCTTTTCATGTTTCTCTGTGAGCACTGTTCCCATCGATTTGGGCAATCACTGTAATGCCACAACCACCATTGCTGTGGCATTACAGTGAGTGGCAGACAATCCCTGCATGATTGGTGCTCTAAATAGCGCCAAACATGCAGGACGGGGACCCGAGCTCCCGCTCGAGCATCTCGAAAGTACTCGGCGAGCTCCGAGCATCTCGAGTACTCAGATGCTCGGGTGAGTACCGAGCAGTGGCGAGCAAGCTCGCTAATCACTAGTGTTTACCAATAATACCAAAGAAAGTATACTCATGAACCAAAATGAATAAATATATGAATGAATGAATGCAAGAATGACTTGTGTTTACTCAAAAAATTGAAATATTTTTTTTCTTATATTGGAACCATATCATTATATTTAATGAAGCAATATTCTTGTACTAGACATTACTTTATTAAATATGAATGTGTTTTCTCAATTGAGATATTGAACTGAAATAATAAAATAAAAAAATTAGAATTAAAAATGAAAAATGAAAAAATAAGAAGAAAGTAAGAATAAAATTGAAAAAAGAAAAATTAAATTAAGACTAAAAATAATAATAATAATAATAATAATAATAAAAATAAGGCCTTTATATGTTAATGACAAATGCAGAGTAATTGTATTCTCCATAAAAATACCCTTATATTTCCATTATCTGGATGATTTCATATTTGTCATAACCTTGTATTACCAAAAATGATTAAATTATGTAACTTTGCATGTAATACCCTTCTTAATCATACCATTGTAGCTTATTAATATTTCTTCTTCATTAAAATGTGTGAAAAATAAGTATTGATCAAAAGTGATTATGTAATCAGGATCAAAAGCACATTTTCCCCCTTAATGGCAAAAAATATTATTTTAGAAAATAATTTATATATCAGAACCAAATTAAAAATAATTATTCTTCTATAAATATTTTGCATAAATGTCATAGCATATATTTGTCTGAAGAGGTGTGTACCTATTTATGTAACCATTAAAAATAATAATATCCTTGAATACTATAAAATTATCATTGTGAAAAATTATTCTAAATGTAAATTTGCTTTATAAACCATTTTAATGTGTGGTTACCCTTATCCACTATTAGCTAAATCAAGAAGTAATAATTACTAAAGAAATATAGAAATATATATATTATATAGATAATACTTAATTATGTATCATCATTTTCTCAGACTTAAATGTAATTTTGTACCTTCACATAAAGAAACAAACATACATGAGGCCTCTGTCACACAAATCTCACTTAGCAGCTGCACATATATTCAGCAAATTTCACTCTGTTACAGATTCGTTCAGCTCAAACATTCCACATATATATACAGTACAGACCAAAAGTTTGGACACACCTTCTTATTTAAAGATTTTTCTGTATTTTCATAACTATGAAAATTGTACATTCACACTGAAGGCATCAAAACTATGAATTAACACATGTGGAATTATATACTTAACAAAAAAGTGTGAAACAACTGAAAATATGTCTTATATTCTAGGTTCTTCAAAGTAGCCACCTTTTGCTTTGATGACTGCTTTGCACACTCTTGGCATTCTCTTGATGAGCTTCAAGAGGTAGTCACCGGAAATGGTTTTCACTTCACAGGTGTGCCCTGTCAGGTTTAATAAGTGGGATTTCTTGCCTTATAAATGGGGTTGGGACCATCAGTTGTGTTGTGCAGAAGTCAGGTGGATACACAGCTGATAGTCCTACTGAATAGACTGTTAGAATTTGTATTATGGCAAGAAAAAAGCAGCTAAGTAAAGAAAAACGAGTGGCCATCATTACTTTAAGAAATGAAGGTCAGTCAGTGCGAAAAATTGGGCAAACTTTGAAAGTGTTCCCAAGTGCAGTTGCAAAAACCATCAAGCGCTACAAAGAAACTGGCTCACATGAGGACCGCCCCAGGAAAGGAAGACCAAGAGTCACCTCTGCTTCTTGTTACGGATCCGGGTGGTGGAACCTCTGTGCTGCGGAGCAAGGAGGGACCAGAGGGGCGTAACTAGGTATCAACTCGGACTGACCAGGGTAGCACGGCGGCTCAATCGACTCCGTGAACCAGGGAAGGACCGAGCAGAAGGACCAGGTGCTACTCTGGGCCTGTCCTTGTATGAGAGCAGGGGACTCCCACGGGTAACTGGCAGGAGCCTCCGGGTAGGCACGGCAGGTAACTGATAAGAGCCTCCAGGTAGGCTGACTGATAGGCACGGCAGGTAACTGGTACGTTCTCCGGGTAGGCAGGCAAGCCAGGCCCATAGACACACTGGCGGGTTTGGATCGTAGGCAGACCGTCGGGCTGGCGGAGACAGGTAGTCAGGCTGGCGGACAGGACTGGTAGTCAGGCTGACGGACTGGGCTGGTAGTCAGGCTGGCGGACAGGACTGGCGGACAGGGCTGGTAGTTAGACTGGCGGACTGGACTGGTAGTCAGGCTGGCAGACTGAGCTGGTAGTCAGGCTGGCGGACTGGACTGGTAGTCAGGCTGGCGGACTGGACTGGTAGTCAGACTAGCAGCGGGACCTGAGGGCTGAAGCAGAGTTTAGGACACAAAGCTACAACCTTGCACGGGCACCTCCATTTTGGAGGGGGTGCCTTCTATATGAGAGGTTCTCCGGCCATTGGCTGAGGACTCCTTAGGACGGCGCGCGCGGCCCCTTTAAGAGGGGGGGAGAGCGCGCCCTAAGCACAGTGCCCGGGAAGCTGCGCGCGCCGGCAGCAGCAGCAGGAAAGCCGGAAGACGCCGGGCCGGGAGCGTGGCGGTAAGAGGGACGGCGTCTCTGCCTGTCAGGGAGCAGAGACGCCGATACTACAGTACCCCCCCTTTACGCCCCCTCTTTTTTAGGCCAGAAAGAAATTTTTTAAGGAGAAGAAAGGCGTGGATGTTCTCCCTGGGTTCCCAAGTTCTCTCCTCTGGGCCAAACCCCTTCCAATCCACCAGAAAAAAGGTTTTTCCTCTTACCCTCTTGGTGGCCAGAATGTTCTCTACCTCATAGACGTCCTCAGCGGAGACCGGAGCTGGGGGGGTACCTGGATTGTCAGAAAAAGAATTAAGCACAACTGGTTTGAGGAGAGATACGTGGAAGGAGTTGGGAATCCGTAAGGTGGCCCGGAGTTTTAACTTGTAGGCTACTGGGTTGATTTGCTTGAGGACATCAAAAGGACCGATGAACCGTGGACCCAACTTATAGGAGGGTATTTTGAGACGAACATGTTTGGAGGAGAGCCAAACCTTGTCTCCCAGATGGAATTGAGGTGGGTCCTGGCGTCTCTTATCAGCATGTTTCTTCATCCGCTCGGAGGAATAAAGAAGTGCGGACCTAGTGTCCTCCCAAATGGTGGAAAATTCGCTGACCAGAGACTCCGGGGCAGGGTTGTCCACTGAAGCGGAGACGGGAAACGGAATCCGGGGATGTTGACCGTAGACTACAAAGAACGGGGACTTGGAAGAAGATTCGCTCTCATGGTTGTTATAGGAGAATTCGGCCCATGGTAGGAGCTCTACCCAATCGGTATGGTGAGCGTTGACGAAGTGCCGGAGGAAGCTGGTAAGGGTCTGGTTGATACGTTCCACTTGGCCATTTGACTGCGGATGGTAAGCAGAGGAAAAATCCAGGGTGACATCCAGCAGCTTACACGTAGCTCTCCAGAAACGCAAAGTAAACTGGACCCCGCGATCAGACACAACGTGGAGGGGTGGGCCATGGAGACGAAAATGTGATGGATGAAGTCCTTAGCCAGCACAGATGCAGACGGGAGACCAGGCAGAGGGATGAAGTGGGCCATTTTAGAAAAGCGGTCAGCGACCACCCAAATGACAGTACAACCGGCAGAAACAGGGAGATCGGTAATAAAGTCCATAGCAATGTGTTGCCATGGGGCAGCAGGTACGGGAAGAGGCAGGAGACGGCCGGCTGGAAGATGTCTGGGAACCTTGTTGCGGGCACAGGACGAACAGGCCGTCACGAAGTCTACTACATCCTTGCGCAGGGTAGGCCACCAGTAATGCCGGGTAATGAGCAAGAAGGTCTTCTTCTGGCCAGCATGGCTGGCTAGTTTAGATGAATGACCCCAGTGAAGAACCTTCTTACGATCTGGAACCGCTACAAATGTCTTACTGGGTGGGAGACGAGACAGGTCCAAGGGGGCCACATTCATCACTTTGGAGGGATCGATGATATGCATAGGCTCCTCCTCTTGATCGGAAGACAGGAAGGATCGGTACAAGGCGTTGGCTTTAACGTTCTTGTCCGCAGGGCGGTAATGTAGGGTAAAGTTGAAGCGGGCGAAGAACAAAGGCCACCGGGCCTGACGTGGATTGAGTCTTTGGGCATTCTGTAGATATGCCAGGTTTTTGAGGTCAGTGTAGATGACCACCGGGTGCAGAACCCCCTCAAGCAGGTAACGTCACTCCTCCAGCGCCAATTTGATGGCTAGCAGTTCTCGGTCTCCTATGGAGTAGTTGCGCTCGGATGAGAAGAGCTTGGAGAAGAAGCCGCAGGTTACCATTCTCCCGGACGGAGATTTCTGGGTGAGCACCGCTCTGGAAGAGGAAGCATCAACCTCCAGAAAATTTGTTGCAATCCGGACGGTGCAGCACTGGGGCAGAAGAAAAGGCTAGTTTTAAGGAGAGGAAGGCCTCCTCTGCTTCGGACGGCCATTCCTTAGGATTTGCTCCCTTACGGGTGAGCGCAGAGATGGGAGCAGTCCGGGAAGAGAAATGTGGGATGAAGAGACGGTAATAATTCGCGAAGCCCAGGAATCACTGAATCGCCTTCAGCCCCTCCGGACGGGGCCACTTTAAGAAGGCAGAAACCTTCTCGGGGTCCATCCGTAGACCTGTCTTAGAGATAATATAGCCCAGGAACGGAAGAGAGGTCTGCTCGAAGAGGCATTTTTCAAATTTTGCGTATAGGTGATTCTGCCTGAGCCTAAGCAGGACCTGACGAACATTCCTCCGGTGTGTGGGAAGATCCGGAGAGAAGACCAAGATGTCGTCCAGGTACACCACCACGCAAAAATATAAGAGATCACGGAAGATGTCATTAACTAATTCTTGGAAGACGGCAGGAGCATTACAGAGGCCGAAGGGCATCACACGGTATTCATAGTGGCCGTCCCGGGTATTGAATGCCGTCTTCCACTCGTCTTCTTGGCGGATCTGGACCAAGTTATATGCCCCACGAAGATCGAGCTTGGTAAAGATCTTCGCACCTTTAAGGCGGTTGAACAGCTCAGAGATGAGTGGCAGGGGATATTTGTTTATGATAGTAATCTGGTTGAGTCCTCTATGTAACGGGTCAGGGAGGTGGAACCTCTGAGCAACTATACAAGGGGGTAGTCTTTGTAAGGAAGCGGGTGGCTCCCAGGGAAGGCGGGCAGGTAATCACGGCTAGTGACGGGGACAGTCTCTGGGTAGAAGGGCAGGAGGACATGGCAGGTGACGGGGACAGTCTCTGGGTTGAAGGGCAGGAGGTCACGGCAAGTGACGGGGACAGTCTCTGGGTAGAAGGGCAGGAGGTCACGGCAAGTGACGGAGACAGTCTCTTGACAGGCGGGTGGTCACGGCAAGTGACGGCAGAGCCTCCAGGTAGGCTAGCAGGCAGGTAGCAGGTGGACGCTCCCAGGTGAGCGGGCAAGAGTCTCTGGACTGGCCGGTGGTCACAGCAAGTGACGGCTCCAGGTAGGCTAGCAGGCAGGTAGCAGAGAAGCGCTCCCAGGTGAGCGGGCAAGAGTGTCTGGACAGGCGGGAGGTCACGGCACATGGCAGCAGAGCCTCCAGGTAGGCTAGCAGGCAGGTAGCAGGTGAGCGCTCCCAGGTGAGCGGGCAAGAGTCTCTGGACAGGCAGGTGGTCACAGCACGTGACGGCGGAGCCTCCAGGTAGGCTAACAGGCAGGTAGCAGGTGAGCGCTCCCAGGTGAGCGGGCAAGAGTCTCTGGACAGGCAGGTGGTCCCAGCACGTGACGGCGGAGCCTCCAGGTAGGCTAGCAGGCAGGTAGCAGGTGAGCGCTCCCAGGTGAGCGGGCAGACTGATCCATAGACAGACTGGCAGGGCTGGTAGGCAGACTGTCGGACCGCAGATAGATAAGTAACAGGCAGGAATCTGGCAGGTGACTGGCAGGTAACTGGTAACGGGACCTGAGGGCTGAAGCAGAGTTGAAAGGCTTTGCAACAACATTGCTCGGGCACCTCCATTTTGGAGGAGGTGCCTTATATATGGTGAGGTCCTCCGGCCATTGGCTGGGGACTCCTTAGGACGGCGCGCGCGGCCCCTTTAAGAGAGGGGGAGCGCGCGCGCGCCCTAAGCACAGAGGCCGGGAAGCAGCGTGCGCTGCCAGCAGAGCGGGAGGAAGCCGCCGGGCACGGAGCGGAGAGGTGAGGGGAACGGCGTCCCTGCCTAGCAGGAGGCAGGGACGCCGACGCTACAGTACCCCCCCCTTTAGGCCCCCCCTTTTTTTGTCCAGAGAGAAATTTAGCAAGGATGAGAGGGGCATGGATGTTCTCCCAGGGCTCCCATGTTCTCTCCTCAGGACCAAACCCCTTCCAATCTACCAAAAAAAGGTCTTTCCTCTTACCCTCTTAGTGGCCAGAATACTCTCTACCTCAAAGATGTCTTCAGCGGAAACCGGAGCAGGAGGAGTACCTGGATTGTTGGAAAAAGAGTTAAAGACAACGGGTTTGAGGAGAGATACGTGGAAGGAGTTGGGAATCCATAAGGTGGCCGGGAGTTTTAATTTGTAGGCCACTGGATTAATTTGCCTGAGGATTTCGAAAGGACCGATGAAGCGAGGACCTAACTTGTAGGAGGGTATCTTGAGCCGTACATGTTTGGAAGAGAGCCAAACCTTGTCTCCCGGACGGAATTGAGGCGGATCCAGACGTCTCTTATCAGCATATCGCTTCATCCGCTCGGAGGACTGAAGAAGTGCAGACCTAGTACTCTCCCAAATGGTAGAAAACTCTCTGACAAGAGACTGCGCGGCAGGGTTGTCCACAGAGGCGGAGACGGGAAACGGAATCCGGGGGTGCTGGCCATAGACAATAAAGAACGGGGACTTGGAAGAGGATTCGCTCTCGTGGTTATTATAAGAGAACTCGGCCCAAGGAAGGAGGTCCACCCAATCAGAATGGTGGGCATTAACAAAGTGCCGGAGATAGCTGGTAAGGATCTGATTGATCCGCTCCACTTGACCATTGCACTGAGGGTGGTAAGCGGAGGAGAAGTCCAGGGTGACGTCCAGCAGTTTACATGTGGCTCTCCAGAAGCGTGAGGTAAACTGAACCCCCTCGATCCGACACGATGTGGAGGGGTAGGCCATGGAGACGGAAGATATGGCAGATAAAGTCCTTAGCCAGCTCAGGTGCAGACGGAAGACCAGGCAGGGGAATGAAGTGGGCCATTTTAGAGAAGCGGTCCGCGACCACCCAAATGACAGTACACCCGGCAGAGACAGGAAGATCGTAATGAAGTCCATAGCGATGTGTTGCCACGGGGCAACAGGTATGGGAAGCGGCAGGAGATGACCAGCTGGTAAGTGTCTGGGAACTTTGTTGCAGCCACAAGATGAACAGGCAGAGACGAAGTCTACCACATCCTTACGCAGGGTAGACCACCAGTAATGCCGGGAAATGAGTAGGAAGGTCTTTTTTTGGCCAGCATGACCAGCTAGTTTAGAAGAATGACCCCAGCGAAGAACCCTCTCACGGTCTGGAGGCGCCACGAACGTCTTGCCGGGTGGAAGACGAGTCAAATCCAAGGGGGCCACATTCATCACCTTGGAGGGGTCGATAATGTGCATAGGTTCCTCCTCTTGGTCGGAGGACAGGAAAGATCGGAACAAGGCATCAGCTTTGACATTTTTGTCCGCCGGGCGGAAATGAAGGATGAAATCGAAGCGGGCAAAAAACAAAGACCACCGGGCCTGACGTGGATTAAGTCTCTGAGCATTTTGGAGATATGCCAGGTTCTTGTGATCCGTGTAGATGATCACCGGGTATAGAGCACCTTCAAGCAGGTAGCGCCACTCCTCCAGCGCCAATTTAACGGCTAGCAGTTCTCGGTCTCCTATGGAGTAATTGCGCTCAGAGGAGGAGAAGATTTTAGAGAAAAGGCCGCAGGTTACCATTCTCCCGGAGGAAGACTTTTGGGTGAGCACTTCTCCGGCTCCAGAGGAGGAGGCATCAACCTCCAGGTAGAACTGTTTGTTGCAGTCCGGACGGTGCAGCACAGGGGCAGAGGAGAAGGCTTGTTTCAGGGAAAGGTAGGCCTCCTCAGCTTCGGATGACCATACCTTGGGATTTGCTCCCTTACGGGTGAGCGCAGATATGGGCGCAGTCCGTGACGAGAAGTGAGGAATGAAGAGACGATAGTAATTAGCGAAGCCCAGGAATCGCTGTATCGCCTTCAAGCCCTCCGGACGGGGCCACTTTAGGACAGCAGAGAGCTTCTCGGGATCCATTCGCAAGCCTGTCCGGGAGATAACATAGCCCAGGAAAGGAAGAGAGGTCTGCTCAAAAAGGCACTTCTCGTATTTAGCATAGAGGTGGTTCTGCCTGAGCCTAAGCAGGACCTGACGAACATCCCTCCGGTGTGTGGGAAGATCCGGAGAGAAGACCAAGATGTCGTCCAGGTATACCACCACGCAGGAGTAAAGAAGGTCACGGAAGATGTCGTTGACCAGTTCTTGGAAGACGGCGGGAGCATTGCAGAGACCGAAGGGCATCACACGGTACTCATAGTGTCCGTCCCGGGTATTAAATGCTGTTTTCCACTCGTCTCCCTGACGGATACGGACCAGGTTATATGCTCCACGTAGATCCAGCTTGGAAAAGATCCTGGCGCCTTTAAGGCAATCAAATAACTCAGAGATGAGCGGAAGGGGGTATTTATTTTTAACCGTGATCTGATTGAGTCCTCTATAGTCAATACAGGGGCGAAGCGAGCCATCTTTTTTTTTGACAACGAAGAATCCGGCACCAGCCGGGGAAGTAGACTTCCGGATAAATCCCCTGGCCAGATTCTCCTCTATGTACTCAGACATGGCCCGGGTTTCTGCCGCAGACAACGGATAAATACGCCCACGGGGTGGAGTGGCGCCGGGTACCAGGTCGATCGGGCAATCATATGGCCTATGAGGTGGCAATGTCTCTGCTTCCTTCTTACCGAAGACGTCAGCATAGGGCCAGTAAGGAGCCGGAAGACCGGGTAAATTAGCTGGGATAGGTGGAGGACGAACCGGACGAACCGGAACCAGGCAGGTCTTATGGCAGGCCGGCCCCCACCGGAGTACTTCACCGGAATGCCAGTTCAACACGGGTTCATGTGTCTGGAGCCAAGGTAGACCTAGCAATAGGGAGTGGGAGAGTCCGGACAACACATGGAAGGAGATTACCTCAGAGTGCAGCATTCCCACCTGCAGGGTTATGGGTTCCGTGACGAGCAGGATGGTCACCGGAAGGAGTCTTCCATCCACGGAGGCGACTGACAAAGGTTCAGCCAGAGACTTGGTGGGAATATGGTATTTCTCAACCAGGGACTGAGAGATGAGGTTTCCAGCGGATCCAGAGTCCAGGTGGGCGAGTTCAAAGTGACGGTTCTCTCCCCAGGAGATAGATACAGACAAAGTCAGGGTTGGAGAGGACTTATTTTTGTCTAGGGCGACCTCTCCGAGCGGTCCTAGACACTGGAGTTTCCCGGCCTCTCCGGGCAGGAACGAATCAGGTGCTCCTTACTGCCACAATAGAAGCAAATGCCCTCGGCTCGGCGTGACTCTTGGCGAGATTTGACCAACTTGGTCTGGTCGATCTGCATGGACTCGGGTGAGTGCGCCCGGGGAGTGACAGAAGAGGAGACAGGTTTCTGGAAAGTAGGAGCTAGGCGGGGAAACCTTCTCTCACGGGTGGTCTCTTTGGTACGTTCTTGAAACCGGATGTCAATCCGGGTAGCCAGAGACACCAGGTCATCCAGGGTGGTAGGAATGTCCCGACCGGCGAGCTCATCTTTAATCCGACCGGAAAGGCCCTCCCAGAAGACGGACACCAGGGCCTCATTATCCCAGGCAAGCTCAGAAGCGAGGGTGCGGAATCGTATGGCATATTGGCCCACGGTGAGACTCCCTTGGTGGAGACGTAGCAAAGAGGAGGCAGATGAGGTCTTTCGTCCCGGTTCATCGAAGACCCTTCGGAAAGCAGTGAGGAAAGACGACAGGTCGGACACCAGGGGATCCCCTCTCTCCCACAGAGGGTTAAGCCATGCCAGTGCCTCCCCAGTGAGATGGGACATGATGAATGCCACTTTGGCTCGGTCGGAGATAAACTGGTGGGCCAGGAGTTCAAAGTGCAGGGTGCACTGGTTTATGAAGCCCCGAGCTTGAGCGGGGTCGCCTCCGAAGCGAGGAGGTGCAGAAAGCCGGGGACCGGGGCAGGATGCCATGGTATTGGTGGGCAGCGGCGCTGCCGGGTTGCGAGTCATGACACTAGCGGTGGTTGCTGGTGGAGCAGTCAGAGTGTCCAGGCGAGAGTTGACATTCCGCAGGTGGCTCAGGATGGACTACTGTTGGGACCTCTGACGGGACAGTTCATGGCATAGGTCCGAGAGCGAGGGAGTTTGGGTGCCACCGGGTTCCATGGCCCGAGCAAACTGTAACGGGTCTGGGAGGTGGAACCTCTGAACAACTATACAAGGGGGCAGTCCTTGTAAGGAAGCGGGTGGCTCCCAGGGAAGGCGGGCAGGTAATCACGGCTAGTGACGGGGACAGTCTCTGGGTAGAAGGGCAGGAGGACATGGCAGGTGACGGGGACAGTCTCTGGGTTGAAGGGCAGGAGGTCACGGCAAGTGACGGGGACAGTCTCTGGGTAGAAGGGCAGGAGGTCACGGCAAGTGACGGGGACAGTCTCTTGACAGGCGGGTGGTCACGGCAAGTGACGGCAGAGCCTCCAGGTAGGCTAGCAGGCAGGTAGCAGGTGGACGCTCCCAGGTGAGCGGGCAAGAGTCTCTGGACTGGCCGGTGGTCACAGCAAGTGACGGCTCCAGGTAGGCTAGCAGGCAGGTAGCAGAGAAGCGCTCCCAGGTGAGCGGGCAAGAGTCTCTGGACAGGCAGGAGGTCACAACACGTGACGGCAGAGCCTCCAGGTAGGCTAGCAGGCAGGTAGCAGGTGAGCGCTCCCAGGTGAGCGGGCAAGAGTCTCTGGATAGGCAGGTGGTCACAGCACGTGACGGCGGAGCCTCCAGGTAGGCTAACAGACAGGTAGCAGGTGAGCGCTCCCAGGTGAGCGGGCAAGAGTCTCTGGACAGGCAGGTGGTCACAGCACGTGACGGCGGAGCCTCCAGGTAGGCTAGCAGGCAGGTAGCAGGTGAGCGCTCCCAGGTGAGCGGGCAGACTGATCCATAGACAGACTGGCAGGGCTGGTAGGCAGACTGTCGGACCGCAGATAGATAAATAACAGGCAGGAATCTGGCAGGTGACTGGCAGGTGACTGGCAGGTAACTGGCAGGTAACTGGTAACAGGACCTGAGGGCTGAAGCAGAGTTGAAAGGCTTTGCAACAACATTGCTCAGGCACCTCCATTTTGGAGGAGGTGCCTTATATATGGTGAGGTCCTCCGGCCATTGGCCGGGGACTCCTTAGGACGGCGCGCGTGGCCCCTTTAAGAGAGGGGGAGCGCGCGCGCGCGCGCCCTAAGCACAGAGGCCGGGAAGCAGCGCGCGCTGCCAGCAGAGCGGGAGGAAGCCGCCGGGCACGGAGCGGAGAGGTGAGGGGAACGGCGTCCCTGCCTAGCAGGAGGCAGGGACGCCGACGCTACACTCTATAATCGATACAGGGGCATAGTGAACCTTCTTTCTTTTTTACGAAGAAGAATCTGGCTCCAGCCGGGGAGGTAGATTTCTGGATGAATCCCCTAGCCAGATTTTCTTCGATGTACTCCGAAAGGCCCGGGTTTCGGCCAACGACAACGGGTAAATACGCCCACGGGGTGGAGTGGCACCGGGTGCCAGGTCGATAGGGCAATCATATGGCCTATGAGGTGGCAGTGTCTCTGCTTCCTTCTTGTCGAAGACATCTGCATAGGACCAGTAAGGTGCCGGTAGACCAGGTAAATTAGCCGGAGTAGCCGGAGGTCGAGCCGGGGGAACCGGGACCAGGCAGGTCTCATGGCAATCCTGCCCCCAACGGAGCACCTCACCGGATTGTCAATTCAGAACGGGTTCATGTCTCTGTAGCCAGGGTAGACCTAGCAAAAGGGAGTGAGAGAGTCTGGAAAGCACATGGAAGGAGATCCTCTCTGAGTGCAGCATTCCCACCTGAAGGGTTACGGGCTCAGTGACGAGCAAGATGGTCACCGGAAGGAGTCTTCCATCCACGGAAGCGACTGCCAATAGTTCAGCCAGAGGTTTGGTAGGAATCTGATACTTCTCTACAAGGGACTGGGAAATGAGATTCCCAGCGGCTCTGGAATCCAGATGGGCGGTTTCAAAGAAGCGGTTCTCTCCACAGGAAATAGAGACGGTTAAAGTCAAGAACCGAGAGGATTTACTCTTGCCTAGGACGACCTCTCCGAGCGGTCCTAGACACTGGAGTTTCCCGGCTTCACCGGACAGGAACGGATCAGGTGCTCCTTACTACCACAGTAGAAACAGCTCCCTTCGGGTCGGCGTGTTTCTTGTCGAGACTTGACCATCTTGGTCTGGTCAATCTGCATAGGTTCGGGCGAGCGTGCCCGGGGAGTTGCTGGTTGGGAAGCAGGTTTCTGGAAAACCGGAGCAAGATGAGGAAATCTTCTCTCCCGGGTAGTCTCCTTAGCAGAAAACCCCGACATAATACGGGGTCACCCCCAAAACGAGGAGGCGCAGAAAGCCGGGGTCCTAGGCTGGATGCCGTGGTATTGGTAGGCAGCGGCGTCGCCGGAGCGGGTGTCGCTCGGCTCGAGGCGGGCACAGGTGGGACAGACAGCGTGTCCAGGCAAGAGTTGACAGACCGCAGGTAGGTCAGGATGGTTTCCTGTTGGGATCTCTGACGAGAAACCTCCTGGTACAGGTCAGCAAGCGAAGGAGCCTGGGGGCCACCGGGTTTCATGGCCCATGCAAACTGTTACGGATCCGGGTGGTGGAACCTCTGTGCTGCGGAGCAAAGTGGGACCAGAGGGGGGTAACTAGGTATCAACTCGGACTGACCAAGGTCACACGGCGGCTCAGTCGACTCCGTGAACCAGGGAAGGACCGAGCAGAGGGACCAGGTGCTACTCTGGGCCTGTCCTTGTATGAGAGCAGGTGACTCCTAAGGGTAACTGGCAGGAGCCTCCGGGTAAGCACGGCAGGTAACTAGAAGGTAGGCTGACTGATAGGCACAGCAGGTAACTGGTAGGAGCCTCCAGGTAGGCTGGCTGATAGGCATGGCAGGTAACTGGTACGATCTCCGGGTAGGCAGGCAAGCCAGGCCCATAGACAGACTGGCGGGTTTGGATCGTAGGCAGACCGTCGGGCTGGAGAGTACACTTGGCTGGCGGAGACAGGTAGTCAGGCTGGCAGACAGGACTGGTAGTCAGGCTCGCGGACTGGACTGGTAGTCAGGCTGGCGGACAGGACTGGTAGTCAGACTGGCGGACTGGACTGGTAGTCAGGCTGGCGGACTGGACTGGTAGTCAGGCTGGCGGACTGGACTGGTAGTCAGATTAGCAGAGGGACCTGAGGGCTGAAGCAGAGTTTAGGACACAAAGCTACAACTGTTAGAACACTCCTGTTAGTTTTTTCTATCTTGTGTTTTGCGGTCACGTGACCATCTGCCTATATATTCCAGCTCCGCCCTTCTGGCTTTGCTGGACTTCAGTGTTGTTTGACTGTTTTTCTAGCCTGGTGCTTTGGTGCCTATCTCTGTCAGTTTGCTTGGTCCTCTTGGACCTCTAGTACTTTTTGTCAGTTTGTCTTTTGTGTTCTACAACAATTTCTTTTTAGGAGGTGTCCCATTTTTGTCCCAGTCCTTAGTTCTTTTAGGGACCCCTCCCTTAATTCTATAGGTCTTCGTTCAGACTAGCCGAGGACGAAGGCGGGTCTGTTCACTAGGAACAGGCAGCCTGCTACATCGTAGGGATTCAGCTTAGTCTTACTGTAGGGATAGCTTTCCCCTATCCTTCCTTAGTTCTTGTTGCAGATCATAACAGTAAGTCCAGCCCAAAAAAGACTAAAAGGAAAGAAATTCGGGGATCAGTATGGTTTCCATCCAGGACTTGGCTCAACGCCTGCAGGGATTGTCTCTGGAGGTGGTTGAGCTTCAGCAACATGTGAGTAGCTGTCCTGGAGCGCATTTTGTCGAACCCAAGGTAGGACTGCCTGATGTTTTTTTATGGTAAACAGCAAGATTTTTTTTTCTTTAAAAATGCTTGTTTGTTATATTTTTGTTTGAGACCAAGATCCTCTGGGAATGAATCACAGCGCATTGGTTTTATTATGTCACTTTTGCGCAACGAACCACAGGGGTGGGTCTTTTCTCTCCAGCCTAATGATCCGTATTTAAGTTCTGTTGAAGAATTTTTTTCTGCTATGGGGCTATTATATGACGATCCTGATTGAATCTCATCTGCTGAATCAGAACCTAGGCGTTTGAATCAGGGGTCAGATGATGTTGAAAATTATTGCACACACTTCAGGAGATGGGCCTCAGAAGTTAAATGGAATGATTCTGCGCTGAGATGTTTATTTCTTGCTGGTCTGAGTGAAAGGGTTAAGGATTTGCTAATTGCATTCCCTGCACCTGAGACTCTGCAGGAAGCTATGCAGTTAGCTGTTCGTGTGGACAGGAGACTGAGGTCTAGGGTGAATGATGTAAAAACTCCTGTAACGTCAGGTCCTAGTTCCCAGAAAATCTGCTCTGACAGCGGAGAACCAGTGGAGGTGGGGGCGATGTCACTCCGCTCTCAGGAAAAAGACCGGAGATTCGCCGAGGGATTGTGTCTTTATTGTGGTAAAGGTGACCATTTGATTAAGTATTGTGAGCGTAGTTTAAGTAAAGAAAAAAAAAGGTCAGTTACGCCTGTATAGCTTGTTTACGCTCTGCAGGAGTATTTCTTTCTGGGAGTACTACTCTGCAGGGAGATTTTATAGAATTTTAGGTATTTGTGGATTGTGGTTCAACACTTAATGTGATTGATAAAGGGTTTTTGGAAAACATTAAATTGAAATCCAAACCTTTGTCATCACCTATTTCTGTGGTTGCAATTGATAACTCTCCTTTGAAATGTATTACTCACAAGACTGCTGCATTTCCTCTCACTATCAATGGAGTTCACCAAGAAATTTTGGATTTGGTTGTTTTGGATAATTTACCCTCTCCAGTTGTTCTAGGATTGCCTTGGTTAAAACTGCACAATCCTTTATTGGACTGGTCTACTAATGTGATTAAGTCTTGGAGTCCGAAGTGCTATGATAAATGTTGTAATAGTCGCATTGCGGCTGTGGAAAAAGTGGAATTACCTGTACCTATTCAAGATTTTTGGAGGGTTTTTTTGGAGGAGGAGTCACAAGTTTTACCTCCTCATAGGGATTATGATTGCGCCATTGAGTTTGTTCCAGGAGCTACTCTTCCCAAGAGTCGCTTGTTTAATCTGACTATCCCTGAAAGAAAGGCCTTGGAGGAGTACATACAGACTAGCCTGGCTGCTGGTCACATTAGACCTTCTAAGTCACCTGTGGCAGTTGGATTCTTCTTTGTTAAAAAAAAGGACGGCGGTTTACGTCCATGTCTGGATTTTCGTGAAATTAATAAGATTACCGTAAGCAATTCCTACCCGTTACCGTTAATTCCTGACTTGTTTAACCAGTTAGTGGGAGCCAAGTGGTTCTCCAAAATTGATCTCTGGGGGGCATACAATTTGTTACATGTGAAGGAGGGTGATGAATGGAAAACTGCTTTTAACACTCCGGTAGGTCATTTTGAGAATTTGGTGATGCCTTTTGGTCTTACCAATGCACCTGCATTTTTTCAGAACCTTATTAATGACATCCTGAGACCTCTGACTGGTAAGAATGTGGTTATGTATTTGGATGACATTTTGATTTATTCACCAGATCTGGAGTCCCATTGGCAGAGTGTACGTGAAGTTTTGCAGTTATTGGGTGATAATTCACTCTTTGCTAAGCTGGAGAAATGTGAGTTCGCTGTGCAGAAAATTAGTTTTTTGGGCTACATTGTCTCCAGCGAGGGCTTTGAGATGGACCCTGTGAAGTTTCAGGCTGTGCAGGAATGGCCTAGGCCTATTGGTTTGAAATCTATACAGAGATTTTTGGGTTTTGCCAATTATTACAGGAAATTCATTAAGAATTTTTCTGTAATTGTTAAACCTCTAACCGATCTCACCAGGAAAGGTGCGAATACGGCCCAGTGGACTACTGAGGTCATTGAAGTGTTTGAGTATCTCAAAGAGAGGTTCAGTTCTGCCCCTTATGCAGCCTGATGAGACCAAGCCTTTTTTGGTCGAGGTCGATGCTTCATCGGTGGGGGTCGGAGCAGTTTTGTCTCAGGAGAGACATCCTTGTGACTTCTTTTCGAAAAAAATTTCGGAAACCGAACTGAATTATGATGTTGGAAATCGGGAGTTGTTGGCTATTAAACTCGCGTTTGAACATTGGCGTCATTTTTTGGAAGGCGCTAGATTTCCTATTCAGGTTTTCACAGATCATAAGAATTTGATCTATCTGGAGGCTGCCAAGCGCTTGAATGCCCGTCAAGCTAGGTGGGCACTTTTTTTTTCTCGGTTTCATTTTTCTGTTACCTATATCCCTGGTACTAAGAATGTTAAAGCCGATGCTTTATCTCGCAGCTTCTCTCCTACGGTCGGTGCCGAGGAGGAGGAGAGCATTTTACAGAAAGGAGTTGTGGTGGCGGCTTTGGACTCCGTTTTGGAGAATGGGATTCTGAAAGCTCAAGATGATGCTCCATCTAACACTTCCCATGGGAGGTTGTTCGTGCCTAGAGCCTTTAGGAGAGATTTGTTTGTGGAGTGTCATGAGTCTCTGTTGGCAGGCCATCCAGGAATTTCGAAGACTAAGAGATTGATCAGTCGCAGTTTTTGCTGGCCTGGTGGCAGAAGGAAGTCATCAAGTGGGTGTGTCAGTGTACTTTGTGCGCTAGGTCAAAGGCTTCACATACTCCTGCTGCGGGGTTGCTTTGCCCTCTGGAGGTTCCTAGTGCGCCTTGGACGCATCTCACTATGGATTTTATTACTGATCTTCCTGTGTCCGAGGGTTTTACTGTCATCTGGGTGGTCGTGGACCGTTTTAGTAAGATGTGTCATTTGGTTCCATTCATTAAGTTGCCCTGCGCCAAGACACTCGCTAAGGCGTTTGTTAAGGAGATTGTCAAGCTCCATGGCGTTCCCACGGATATTGTTTCTGATAGAGGACCTCAGTTTGTGGCTCGCTTTTGGCGTGCTTTTTGTGACAGGTTGGGAGTCCATTTGTCATTTTCGTCTGGTTATCATCCTGAGTCTAATGGACAGACTGAAAGAAAGAACCAGGATGTTGAGCAGTTTTTGCATTGTTTTGTGGCGGACAATCAAGAGGTGTGGTCGGAGTTTCTGCCTCTCGCAGAATTTGCTCTTAACTATTATACATCCTCCTCTGCTGGGTGTTCTCCTTTTTTTTGCTGTACTGGGAGACATCCATCTTTTGGTTCGTTCTCCAAATTGGGGTCGGCGGTGCAGGAGGAGGAGAATTTTTCCGGTGATTTGGAGAAAGTTTGGACTAATGTACGTTGTAACCTTCAAGAGGCTAACAAAAAGTCCAAGAAGTATTTTGACAGGAAACGTAAAGAGGTTTTGTTTACTGTGGGTGACATGGTTCGGTTGTCCTCGAAGAACCTGCGGTTGAGGTTTCCTTCTAAAAAACTGGGTCCTAAGTTTGTGGGTCCATTTAAAGTGCTTCAGGTTGTTAACCAGTCTGCTGTTAGGTTGGATGTCCCTACTTCCTGGAAGATTAATCCTGTGTTTCATGTTTCCTTGTTGAAAAAGGCTGACGTATCTGATATGGTCGTCACTGTCACAGTTCCTCCTGTGGTGGAAGACGGCGAATATGAAATTTCTCGTATCTTGAATTCTAGATGGCATAGAGGGAGATTACAGTATCTTGTCTCCTGGAAGGGTTTCGGTCCCGAAGACAACTCCTGGGTAAGAACGCATGATGTCTCTGCTCCTAGGCTTGTTAAAGCTTTCCACAGTAGGTTTCCGGATAGGCCTGGGCCTGGAGAATCCGGAGGATCCTCATAAAAGAGGGGGTACTGTTAGAACCCTCCTGTTAGTTTTTTCTATCTTGTGTTTTGCGGTCACGTGACCATCTGCCTATATATTCCAGCTCCACCCTTCTGGCTTTGCTGGACTTCAGTGTTGTTTGACTGTTTTGCTAGCCTGGTGCTTCGGTGCCTATCTCTGTCAGTTTGCTTGGTCCTCTTGGACCTC
Source organism: Phyllobates terribilis (assembly GCF_046119375.1). NCBI lineage: Eukaryota > Metazoa > Chordata > Amphibia > Anura > Dendrobatidae > Phyllobates > Phyllobates terribilis. The sequence continues at coordinate 108,628,705 of NW_027362773.1, forward strand.
TCATACTTTTTGTCAGTTTGTCTTTTGTGTTCTACAACAATTTCTGTTTAGGGGGTGTCCCATTTTTGTCCCAGTCCTTAGTTCTTTTAGGGACCCCTCCCTTAATTCTATAGGTCTTCGTTCAGACTAGCCGAGGACGAAGGCGGGTCTGTTCACTAGGAACAGGCAGCCCGCTACATCGTAGGGATTCAGCTTAGTCTTACTGTAGGGACAGCTTTCCCCTATCTTTCCTTAGTTCTTGTTGCAGATCATAACAACAACCTTGCACGGGCACCTCCATTTTGGAGGTGCCATTTATATGAGAGGTCCTCCGGCTATCGGCCGGGGACTACTTAGGACGGCGCGCGCGCGCTCCCCCACTCTTAAAGGGGCCGCGCGCGCCATCCTAAAGAGTCCCCGGCCTAAGCACAGTGCCCGGGAAGCTGAGCGCGCCGGCAGCAGCAGCAGGAGAGCCGGAAGACGCCGGGCCGGGAGCGCGGCGGTAAGAGGGACGGCGTCTCTGCCTCTCAGGGGGCATAGACGCCGATACTGCACTTCTGAGGATAAGTTTATCCGAGTCACCAGCCTCGGAAATCGCAGGTTATCAGCAGCTCAGATTAGAGACCAGGTCAATGCCACACAGAGTTCTAGCAGCAGACACATCTCTACAACAACTGTTAAGAGGAGACTTTGTGCAGCAGGCCTTCATGGTAAAATAGCTGCTAGGAAACCACTGCTAAGGACAGGCAACAAGCAGAAGAGACTTGTTTGGGCTAAAGAACACAAGGAATGGACATTAGACCAGTGGAAATCTGTGCTTTGGTCTGATGAGTCCAAATTTGAGATCTTTGGTTCCAACCACCGTGTCTTTGTGCGACGCAGAAAAGTTGAACGGATGGACTCTACATGCCTGGTTCCCACCGTGAAGCATGGAGGAGGAGGTGTGATGGTGTGGGGGTGCTTTGCTGTGTTATGCACACGCCCGGACTGACTGGCGTGAGCATGATTAGTGATCCCATTGGACCATGAAACGAGGAGTGCCTGGAGGGGTGTAACTAAGTATCAACTCGGACCGACCAAGGTCACATGGCGGCTCAGTCGACTCCGTGAACCAGGGAGGAACCGAGCAGAGGGACCAGGTGCTACTCCAGGTCAGACCCTGGTCACAGCTGTTGACCCACACCGGGGAATGCAGGAACAGGCAGGTTAGGCTGGCATACAGACAGGTGGGTACTGGCAGGCACGGCTGGTATGCAGACAGGTGGGTATTGGCAGGCACGGCTGGTATGCAGACAGGTGGGCACTGGCAGGCACGGCTGGCATGCAGACAGGTGGGCACTGGCAGGCACGGCTGGCATGCAGACAGGCGGGTACTGGCAGGTAGGAACGCAGGCAGGATAGGGACCAATACAGACTGGGACACAGGAACGGAGCCACAGGTGCGGTAGACAAGCAGAGCAGAGCAAAACCTGCAGATGCGGTAGACAAGCAAAGCAGAGCAAAACCTGCAGATGCGGTAGACAAGCAGAGCAGAGCAAAACCACAGGTGCGGTGGACAAGCAGATCAGAGCGAAACTGCAGGTGCGGTGAACAAGCAGGGCAGAGCAAAACCGCAGGTGCGGTGAACAAGCAGAACTAGATACACACAAGGTACTTACAATGAAGTAGCGAGTGTACACAAAACTCACAAACAGAAGTTCAGAGACAACGAGTTGGAGTTAGGTGCAGGTTCAGACACTGCAGGAAAAGGGAAGGTTCGGACATAGAGAGAAACAGGTAACGGGCTATGACACAGTTCAGACAGGAGCTGAACCAGTAATAAGATATATTAACGAGCCTGGGAACTCAGCCCTCATGGTGGCGGAGACAGACTAGAAGTCACAGATACAGGTAACAGGCCTGGGTATACAGCCCCCAGGGGCGGAAACAGACAAGATACAGGACAGGACCTGGCAACTCAGTTGCACAGAACACACTGAATCAAAGTGTTGCTCAGGCACCCCCTACTGTCTGGAGGAGGTTTAAGTATCCAGTGACTCACAGCAATAGGCTGGGGAGGCATTAGGAGTGCGCACACAGTAACTATAAGAATCAGGCAGTAGCCGGGCCGCCGCCCTAAGCAATCAGACAAGAGACACAGTCAGTACTGGAGCAAAGTGGGCAGCCTGGATTGATAGGTAAGATGGCGGTCTTGCAAGGTGAGATGTGGTAAGGCATGCCAGCATGCCGCCAGGGATGTTACAGTACCCCCCCCTTGAGGTTGGGAAGAGATGTATTCTATGGAGCATTGTCATCCTGTGTGGATTCTGTGTGGGCAGAAGCCTCTTCTGGCTGGGAAACTGGTGGGCTACCTACACGCATCACCAATGGGGACTGCTCCAGGATATTGGGAAGGGAAGCTTTAGCAGAAGCTTCAGGGTTAGGGTCATCGAAGAGCATTAGAAAGGCCACCAGGAAGGCCTGCAGGTCGGAGGCAATAGGATCCCATGCTTCCCATAGGGGGGGGGTGATCCACTTCAAGGCATCACCCGCTAAGTAGGACATCATGAATGCTACTTTAACCCGATCAGTGGGAAAATAGTGAGCATAGAATTTGAAATGCAGCATACATTGCTCCACAAACGAACGGCTTTGTTTTGGATCCCCATAGTACCGTGGTGGATCCGCAGGAACGAGTGCTGATTGCTCCATTTGGGCTGGTGCGTAAATCGCCTGGACCTCAGCTTGAGAAAAAATTTTTTCCTTGGTGCACGTATTCGCCAGACAAGAATTCAAATGTCTCCGAGAGCGAAGGATCGTGGGGTTCAACGGGGACCATGGCCTGAGCAAACTGTTACGCACACGCCCGGACTGACTGGCGTGAGCATGATTAGTGATCCCACTGGACCATGAACTGAGGAGTGTCTGGAGGGGCGTAACTAAGTATCAACTCGGTCCGACCAAGGTCACACGACGGCTCAGTCGACTCCGTGAACCAGGGAGGAACTGAGCAGAGGGACCAGGTGCTACTCCAGGTCAGACCCCGGTCACAGCTGTTGACCCACACTGGGGAATGCAGGAACAGACAGGTTAGGCTGGCATACAGACAGGTAGGTACTGGCAGGCACGGCTGGTATGCAGATAGGTGGGTATTGGCAGGCACGGCTGGTATGCAGACAGATGGGCACTGGTCGGCACGGCTGGCCTGCAGACAGGTGGGCACTGGCAGGCACGGCTGGCATGCAGACAGGCGGGTACTGGCAGGTAAGAACACAGGCAGGATAGGGACCATGACAGACTAGGACACAGGAAAGGAGCCCCAGGTGCAGTAGACAAGCAGAGCAGAGCAAAACCCGCAGATGCAGTAGACAAGCAGAGCAGAGCAAAACCCGCAGATGCGGTAGACAAGTAGAGCAGAGCAAAACCCGCAGGTGCGGTTGACAAGCAGGGCAGAGCAAAACCCGCAGGTGCGGTAGACAAGCAGAGCAGGGAAAAACCCGCAGGTGCGGTAGACAAGCAGAGCAGAGCAAAACCCGCAGGTGCGGTAGACAAGCAGAGCAGAGTAAAACCCACAGGTGCGGTAGACAAGTGGAGCAGAGCAAAACCCGCAGGTGCGGTAGACAAGCAGAGCAGAGCAAAACCCGCAGATGCGATAGACAAGCAGGGCAGAGCAAAACCCGCAGATGCGGTAGACAAGTAGAGCAGAGCAAAACCCGCAGATGCGGTAGACAAGTAGAGCAGAGCAAAACCCGCAGGTGCGGTAGACAAGCAGAGCAGAGCAAAGCCCGCAGGTGCGGTAAACAAGCAGAGCAGAGCAAAACCCGCACGTGCGATAGACAAGCAGAGCAGAGCAAAGCCTGCGGGTGTGGTAAACAAGCAGAGTAGAGCAAAACCCGCAGGTGTGGTAGAGAAGCAGAGCAGAGCAAAACCCGCAGGTGCGGTAAACCAACAGAGCAGAGCAAAACCCGCAGGTGCGGTGAACAAGCTGAGCAGAGCGAAACCGCAGGTGCGATGAACAAGCTGAGCAGAGCGAAACCGCCGGTGCGGTGAACATGCAGGGCGGAGCAGAGCGAAACCGCCGGTGCAGTGGACAAGCAGAGCGGAGCGAAACCGCAGGTGTGGTGGACAAGCAGAGCAGAGCAAAACCGCAGGTGCGGTGAACAAGCAGAGCAGAGCGAAACCGCAGGTGCGGTGGACAAGCAGAGCAGAGCGAAACCGCAGGTGCGGTGAACAAGCAGGGCAGAGCAAAACCGCAGGTGCGGTGAACAAGCAGAACTAGATACACACATGGTACTTACAATGAAGTAGCGAGTGTACACAAAACTCACAAACAGAAGTTCAGAGACAACAAGTTGGAGTTAGGTGCAGGTTCAGACACTGCAGGAAAAGGGAAGGTTCGGACATAGAGAGAAACAGGTAACGGGCTAGGACACAGTTCAGACAGGAGCTGAACCAGTAATAAGATACAATAACGAGCCTGGGAACTCAGCCCTCATGGTGGCGGAGACAGACTAGAAGTCACAGATACAGGTAACAGGCCTGGGTATACAGCCCCCAGGGGCGGAAACAGACAAGATACAGGACAGGACCTGGCAACTCAGTTGCACAGAACACACTGAATCAAAGTGTTGCTCAGGCACCCCCTACTGGGTGGAGGAGGTTTAAGTATCCAGTGACTCACAGCAATAGGCTGGGGAGGCATTAGGAGTGCGCACACAGTAACTATAAGAATCAGGCAGTAGCCGCGCCGCCGCCCTAAACAATCAGACAAGAGACACAGCCGGTACTGGAGCTAAGTGTGCACCTTCTCATTTAAAGATTTTTCTGTATTTTCATGACTATGAAAATTGTACATTCACACTGAAGGCATCAAAACTATGAATTAACACATGTGGAATTATATACTTAACAAAAAAGTGTGAAACAACTGAAAATATGTCTTATATTCTAGGTTCTTCAAAGTAGCCACCTTTTGCTTTGATGACTGCTTTGCACACTCTTGGCATTCTCTTGATGAGCTTCAAGAGGTAGTCACCGGAAATGGTTTTCACTTCACAGGTGTGCCCTGTCAGGTTTAATACATGGGATTTCTTGCCTTATAAATGGGGTTGGGACCATCAGTTGTGTTGTGCATAAGTCAGGTGGATACACAGCTGATAGTCCTATTGAATAGACTGTTAGAATTTGTATTATGGCAAGAAAAAAGCAGCTAAGTAAAGAAAAACGAGTGGCCATCATTACTTTAAGAAATGAAGGTCAGTCAGTCCGAAAAATTGGGCAAACTTTGAAAGTGTCCCCAAGTGCAGTTGCAAAAACCATCAAGCGCTACAAAGAAACTGGCTCACATGAGGACTGCCCCAGGAAAGGAAGACCAAGAGTCACCTCTGCTTCTGAGGATAAGCTTATCCGAGTCACCAGCCTCAGAAATCGCAGGTTAACAGCAGCTCAGATTAGAGACCTGGCCACTGCCACACAGAGTTCTAGCAGCGGACACATCTCTTCAACAACTGTTAAGAGGAGACTTTGAGCAGCAGGCCTTCATGGTAAAATAGCTGCTAGGAAACCACTGCTAAGGACAGGCAACAAGCAGAAGACTCTTGTATGGGCTAAAGAACACACGTCTTTGTGCGACGCAGAAGAGGTGAACGGATGGACTCTGCATGCATGGTTCCCACCGTGAAGCATGGAGGAGGAGGTGTGATGGTGTGGGGGTGCTTTGCTGGTGACACTGTTGGGGATTTATTCAAAATTGAAGGCATACTGAACCAGCATGGCTACCACAGCATCTTGCAGCGCCATGCTATTCCATCCGGTTTGTGTTTAGTTGGACCATCATTTATTTTTCAACAGGACAATGACCCCAAACACACCTCCAGGCTTTGTGAGGGCTTTTTGACCAATAAGGAGAGAGATGGGGTGCTACGCCAGATGACCTGGCCTCCACAGTAACAAGACCTGAACCCAATCGAGATGGTTTGGGGTGAGCTGGACCGCAGATTGAAGGCAAAAGGGCCAACAAGTGCTAAGCATCTCTGGGAACTCCTTCAAGATTGTTGGAAGACCATTTCCGGTGACTACCTCTTGAAGCTCATCAAGAGAATGCCAAGAGTGTGCAAAGCAGTCATCAAAGCAAAAGGTGGCTACTTTGAAGAACCAAGAATATAAGACATATTTTCAGTTGTTTTACACTTTTTTGTTAAGTATATAATTCCACATGTGTTAATTCATAGTTTTGATGCCTTCAGTGTGAATGTACAATTTTCAAAGTCATGAAAATACAGAAAAATCTTTAAATGAGAAGGTGTGTCCAAACTTTTGGTCTGTACTGTATATTCACATATATGCTTGAAGGACAAGCGTTGTCAGATGATTTACAATGAGGAAAAAGGGTACAATTTATATTAAAGAGTGTAGGTAACATGCAATATATTCATCATAAGGCTTCTAATGGGAATATCAATGTAAGCTCATGGAGTCACTGATCCCATATGGTGTCATGGTCCGTCATAGAGTTAGTTACAAGAGGAGTAGCAGCAAAGAAACTCTATTACAGGTAAGTAGGAACAATTAGACACAGAACAAACGGTTCAAATAGCAAAAATGGCGTAGGGAACACTGAAGGATTACATACCTGGCGTGAAGGGAATAGTGCATGGACTAGGAACCGCGAAAAAGCGCCGTGTGGTGGAAAGAAGGAAGGACTATATAAAGGACTATATATATAGGACTATATATATATTATATAGGACTAGTGCGTTGGTGGAAGCGGTGAAAGAACGCCGGTGTATATCCGGTCATGCGCAGTATGGCCATACTGACTTCCGGTGCGCGTGCTGGAACGCAAAGGGAGACAGTGGAACGCAAGTCACTTCCGGACATGCGCAGTATATACGCTACACTGGAAGTAAGTGGATAGACTTTACTTAAGGTGTAAATCAGTGGAAAGAGGTTATACTCAATCAAGAGCAGAATAACGCAGGGTGAGCCAACCTTAGGAGGAGCTATAGGAGATGAATACTTGAAAAACAGATTATATTATATTAAATTGCAAAATAAGGAGGGGGATCCTGAAGAGTCAAAGAAAAAAATGCATGGGATTCGTTACGGAGGTCCCTGGGAACCTTAATTAGCAACCTACAAGACAAAGAAAAATAATCAGTAACATGAAATATATTCAATTATTATAAAATGGCAAACAATCTAGTCATCCATACTGAAAGCCCAGTGAATGACCCACAACTTAAAACTTTAATCAGTAGCATAGAATTATCCGCTAAACCCTGGTTTATTATCCTATCCAATAGACACTGGACAGAGTGAGTTTTATGTCATATAGGTAGAGGGATTTTTGGGGGCGATATAGGAATTTTTTATTCATCTTGTGCGTCATTCTCCCTATTAAGTCCTTTCGGAGTGAGGATCTGTAGCGTATGTATCCAGTATAGCTCACGTTTTTTGAGGTTTTGAATCCGGTTGCTCCCCTGTCTATTTGGCGGAATGTGATCAATTACTTGATACCTTAGTTGTGAAATGTTGTGGGACATAGCTAGAAAATGTGCTGGTATAGGTAACATCGTGCGTCCACAACGAATTGTCGATTTGTGTTGTGAAATACGGTCTCGGATATGTTGGGTGGTCTCACCAACATATGCGAGACCGCATGGACACTTAATTAGATACACCACATACGTGGAATCACAAGAGAAATATTCTTTAATAGAATAACGTTTGCCAAAATGAGGATGTGTAAAAGTAACATAGTTTTTAAGGTTGAAGGAAGACTAAGTCCATCTAGTTCAACCCATAGCCTAACATGTTGATCCAGAGGAAGGCAAAAAAAAAACATGTGGTAAACACTAAGCTCCACATTGGGGAAAAAAAATCCTTCCTGACTCCATACGACAATCAGACTAGTTCCCTGGATCAACGCCCTATCAAGGAATCTAGTATTTATAACCTGTAATATTATACTTTTCAAGAAAGGCATCCATGCCCTTCTTAAATTTTAACAGTGAATCACTCATTACAACATCATGCGGCAGAGAGTTCCATAGTCTCACTGCTCTTACAGTAAAGAATCCCCGTCTGTGATTATGATTAAACCTTCTTTCCTCTAGACGTAGAAGATGCCCCCTTGTCCCCGTCTCAGGCCTCAGAGTAAAAAGATCAGTAGAAAGCTCTTTGTACTGTCCCCTCATATACTTGTACATAGTAATAAGATCACCCCTAAGCCTTCTTTTTTCCACAGTAAATAACCCCAAGTGTAATAACCTGTCTTGGTATTGCAGACCCCCAGTCCTCTAATAACCTTGGTCGCTCTTCTCTGCCCCCGCTCTAGTTCAGCTATGTCTTTCTTATACACCGGAGACCAGAACTGTACACAGTATTCTAAGTGTGGTCGCACTAATGACTTGTATAGAGGTAAAATTATGTTCTCCTCATGAGCATCTATGCCTCTTTTAATGCATCCCATTATTTTATTTGCCTTTGCAGAAGCAGCCTGACACTGGCCACTACACTGAGCTTGTCGTCCACCAATACACCCAGGTCTTTTTCAGTAACAGTTTTGCCATGTGTTTTACAATTAAGCTTATAATTATACATTTTATTTCCTCTGCCCAAGTGCATTACCTTACATTTATCCCCATTAAAGCTCATTTGCCATTTATCAGCCCAAGCTTCTAGTTTACATAGATCCTCCTGTAATATAAAATTGTCCTCCTCTGTATTGATTACCCTGCAGAGTTTAGTGTCATTAATAAATATGTTAAAAAGAAGTGGGCCCAATACTGACCCCTGTGGTACCCCACTGTTAACTGAGACCCGGTTTGAGTGTTTTCCATTAATAGCCACCCTTTGTTTCCTATCACTGAGCCAATTCTTAACCCACATACATATATTTTCCCCTATCCCCATTGTTCTCATTTTGTGTATCAACCTTTTGTGTGGAACCGTATCAAAAGCTTTTGAAAAGTCCATATACACAACATCCACTGCATTTCCTTGGTCCAGTCCGGAACTTGCCTCCTCATAAAAACTGATCAGATTAGTTTGACAGGAACGGTCCCTCGTAAACCCATGTTGATATTGGGTCATGAGGTTATTCTTCTTCAGATACTCTATTATAGCATCTCTTAGGAAACCCTCCAGGATTTTACCCACAGTAGAGGTTAAGCTTACCGGCCTATAATTTCCAAGTTCAGTTTTTGTCCCCTTTTTGAATATTGGCACCACATTTGCTATACGCCAGTCCTGTGGTACAGACCCTGTTATTATGGAATCTTTAAAGATTAAAAATAATGGTCTATCTATGACGTTACTTAATTCCTGCAGTACTCGCGGGTGTATCCCATCCGGGCCCGGTGATTTGTCAACTTTAGTGATTTTTAGATGCCGCCATACTTCCTGCTGGGTTAAGCAAGTGACATTTACTGGAGAATTTTTGTTATCACTAATCATGTTTTCTGTCATGCGATTTTCTTGTGTAAATACGGTTGAAAAAAAATCATTTAGCATATTGGCTTTTTCCTCATCCTCATCCACCATTTCACCCAGACTATTTTTAAGGGGGCCAACACTATCATTTTTTAGTTTTTTACTATTTATATAGTTAAAGAATATTTTGGGGTTATTTTTACTTTCTCTGGCAATAATTCTCTCTGCCTAAATCTTTGCTGCCTTGATTTGTTTTTTACATAATTTATTTAATTTTCTATATTTATTTAATGCCTCATCACTACCTACTTGCTTTAGTTCTCTAAATGCTTTCTTTTTGTCACTTATTGCGCCCCTTACAGCTCTATTTAGCCATAGTGGTTTCCTCCTATTTCTAGCATGTTTATTCCCAAGGGGTATATATTGTGCACAGGTCCTATTCAGGATGTTAATAAATGTCTCCCATTTGCTTTGTGTAGCTTTATGTCTCAGGATATCGTCCCAGTTTATTGCACTAAGATGATCTCTTAACCGTTGGAAATTTGCCTTCCTGAAGTTTAGTGTCCTTGTAACCCCGCTACTACACATCTTATTAAAGGTTACATGAAAACGTATTATTTTGTGATCACTATTACCCAAGTGACCCCCAACTAATATATTTGATATGCGGTCTGGCCTATTGGTTAATATTAGGTCTAGCAGTGCCCCCCTTCTTGTTGGGTCCTGAACCAGTTGTGAAAGGTAATTGTCTCTCATAGTAGTCAAAAACCTATTTCCTTTGCTTGAACTACATGTTTCTGTCCCCCAATGTATTTCAGGGTAGTTGAAGTCTCCCATAATAATGACTTCTCCTTGGGTCGCTGCTTCATCTATCTGCTTTACGAGGATATTCTCCGCTACTTCCATTATTTTTGGAGACTTATAACAAACCCCTATCAGTAATTTATTATTTTTTCCCCCTCCCCTTATCTCCACCCACAGGGACTCTACATTTTCATTAGATTCACATATATCCTCCCGCAAGACAGGTTTTAAGGATGATTTTACATATAAACACACACCCCCCCTCGCTTGTTTGTACGGTCATTTCTGAACAGACTATAGCCCTGTAAATTAACTGCCCAGTCATGGCTCTCGTCCAGCCATGTCGCAGATATCCCTACCATGTCATAATTATTTTCCAACAAAATTAATTCTAATTCCTCCATTTTGTTGGTGAGGCTTCTGGCATTAGTGTACATGCATTTTATGTATCTCTCTGTACCTCTATTCCATCTTACTTTATTGACTGTTCTAACCCCACCCCCAATTTCTTTATTTGTGCCCAGGTCACTATCTGCACTATCTTCCCCACCTATAAAATGAATACCCTCCCCCCCAATCCCTAGTTTAAACACTCCTCCAACCTTCTAGCCATTTTCTCCCCCAGCACAGCTGCACCCTCCCCATTAAGGTGCAGCCGGTCCCTAGCGTAGAGTCTGTAGCCAACTGAGAAGTCGGCCCAGTTCTCCAGGAACCCAAATCCCTCTTTCCTACACCAGTTCTTGAGCCACTTATTTATCTCCCAAATCTCCCGTTGCCTCTCTGGCGTGGCACGTGGTACCGGTAGTATTTCAGAGAATACCACCTTGGAGGTCCTTGCTTTCAGCTTGCAGCCTAATTCCCTAAAATCATCTTTAAGGACCTTCCACCTACCTCTAACTTTGTCATTTGTGCCAATGTGCAGCATGACCGCTGGGTCCTCACCAGCCCCTCCCAGTAATCTGTCAACCCGATCAGCGATGTGCCGGACTCGAGCGCCAGGTAGGCAGCACACTGTTCGACGATCCCTGTCTTTGTGACAGATTGCCCTATCTTTTCCTCTAATAATTGAGTCCCCCACTACCAGCACCTGCCTAGCCTGCCCTACTCTCCTATTTCCCTCTTTACTGGAGCTGACACTCGTCCCCTGAAAGCCGGAGATGCCTTGCTGCAGTAGTGCTACCCCTGTACCATCACTCCCCTCATCTGCCAACTTTGCAAACTTATTGGGGTGTGCCAGATCAGGACTAGCCTCCCTGGCACTCTTCCCTCTACCACCCCTTCTAACTGTCACCCAACTAGCGACCTCACTGTCCTGCAGCTCCCGACTACCACCCTCCCCCACATCTACCCCAGTAAGCTGCTGCTCAGTGAGCAGCAGACTCCTTTCCATGTTGTCAATGGATCTCAGTGTTGCCAGCTGCTCATTTAGATCCAGTATCTGGGCTTCCAAACGCACAACGTGCACACATCTCGCGCAGCAGTAAGCAACCTCGACCTGCTGTTCAAGGAATACATACATGTGGCAAGATGTACACTGGATAGCATTGTCAATAATGGAGCTCATTTCCTAATGGGGATTGCAATATACAGAATGTTAAGTAAAAAGTAAAGTAAAGAATTAATGAAATACAGTCAGCAATTCAGTCCAAAGTCCTCCCTTCCAAACTCCCTGAATACAAAGTCACTGAAAAACAAGTCACACACTTACTTTCGTTCGCACTTACGCTCCGGACTCACGCAGCTCGTTCACACTCGCAAACTAAGATATTTAAAGAGTTTTTTTTTTTTTCCCTTTTCCAGCAATGCACCCTTCACCTCAATGCACTTCCAGTGTCACCCTTAGTAATATTTGAACACTGTAAACATCCTAGACACGGGAAAGTTCCCCTCCGGGGGGTGGCCAAGGTGCGTTGGATTGGTCCCTTATTTGTAGATCCCACGTCGGCTCTAACCAAATGGTCGCGAATGTTTCGGGATCTTTTATGACATAGTAGGGGGACATCGGTAAATTTCTCTATATCCGGATAAGATTGCCGTAACAGGGACCAATATTTTTAATGCACTTGAATATCTGTCCCCCAAAGGGGTGATAGGTGTTCACGAAAGTCAGTCGTGAGTTATTATTCCGTCGTGAAGTAGGTTGGGTGACCTGGTTCAAGATATGTGATGGGTAACCCCTCTGTCGAAATTTGTCGTTCATCTCCTCATGTCTAATTTTTTTAGAATCTGCAGTAGACACTATTCGATCCACCCTATTATGTTGTGATTTTGGTAATGACCTTTTAATATGGCCCGGGTGAGAACTGGAATACAACAATAGACTGTTTTTATCTGTTGGTTTTGTGTATAAGTCACTGACTAGATATCCTGTGTCAACGAGTGTAATCCGTGTGTCCAAAAAACGTATGGAATGTGGGTCTTGGTGTATGGTAAATGTCAGATTAGTAAGTTTGCTGTTAAGGTCATCAAAAAAAGTTTTTAAGTTTTGTCTTGTGCCAGTCCAAATAAAGAAAATATCGTCAATAAAACGTCTCCAGCATAGCACATGCTTTTCAAACAGAGGGTGAGTATATACATGATCTATCTCAAAATTCCCCATGAAGATATTGGCATAGGGGGGTGCCACATTGGAGCCCATCGCCGTACCCCTCTTTTGAAAGAAAAAACGATCTTCAAACATGAAAAAATTTTTGGTGAGGATCAAAGTTAATAAATCACTGCAAAAGTCAATCTGATCGGCTGAGAATGTAGTATGGGCTCTTACAAATTTTATTGTGGCACAAATGCCCTACTGGTGATTGATACTAGTATAGAGACTGTTGACATCCATTGTTGTTAGGATGCTGTTAGTAGGGATTGGTCCTAATTCTCTTATGCATGTCAAAAAATGGGTAGTGTCCTTAAGGTATGAGGTAATCTTCTGAATATGGGGTGTTAAAATTTTTTCTAATGTAATAGCCAAGGGTGACAAAATAGAATCTGTAGAGGCTACAATAGGTCTCCCGGGTGGTGCCCATAGATTCTTGTGTATTTTGGGTAAGGTATAAAATACCGGCATTATTGGGTTTGGATTGACCAAAAATTCTGACAGTTTGGAATCGATTGTGCCTCTCTGAGCATGATGTGAGACTAAATTTTTAATTAAATTAGCTACCTCTGTGGTGGGGTTACGTGTTATAGGTAGATACGTTTCAGTATCATTCAATTGAGTGTATATCTCTGATATATAATAAGACCGGTCCATAATAACAATTGCTCCCCCCTTATCAGCTGGTTTTACAATAAGTTCTTTCCTTTTTTTCAATGAGGAGAGGGCCATACTTTCCTCAGGGTTGAGGTTATTTTTGTTATGCAGATCGCCTCTCTTTATGGCTTGTAGGACTTCATTAATGTCTTTCTGGACCAAGTCAATATATGTCTCTACATGATAATATGTACAAGGCGGTTGGAAATGGCTAGGAATACGCAGTTTCAAGCCATGTAAAGAGAACATTCCATCATTCTGGCTGCTCTGAGAGGCACCTGGAGGATCAGTAGTAAGCCCCCTACCAGAGGAAAAATGGACTTTCAATCTTAAGGTTCTATAAAAGCGTTGTAGTTCTTGCTCCAGTTGGAATGTATCAAAGGCAGGTGTAGGGCTAAATGAAAGACCTTTTTGCAATAGGTCTAATTCGGCCGGTGCTAAGGATTGTGAGAAGATGTTATACACGATGTTAGTCCTACCCGAGAACGAGTTGTCATCCGAGCGTTGTCTGTCTGTCGATCGCCTCCCCCGCCTCGTCTTATTCTTGGTGGACGGTTTCTGCGTTGATCCAAAAAATAATTTGGTTGATAGGTACCTCGTTTGCTGTCTGTAGAGGAGTGTCGGCCTGGAGAAGAGTTGTATCCTCGCCTGTATGATCTGCTGCTTCTGCCTTGATCTGAAGAGCGCCATCTATACACTTGATTATTGAGGTAGTTTTCAGCGTCACATAGAAATTTAGATTTTTTCTGGATCTGGAGTTCGTTGCGATATTCAGAATCAGAAATGGTTTTGTCCACTTTGTTTTTCAGTGTTGTAAATTCTTCAGATGAAATCGTATTACTCAATTGTTGCTCAGTAGAGGCAATCCTAGTATGTAGATTGGTTATTTCCTTCTGGAGAAAATCAATTGTCAACACAATAATGTCCATTGAGCATTTGTTGAGGATCCCCTCGAACTTACTGCAATAATCAGAGTTATCAATAAATAGAGTAGGACGTAGGTTGACTCTTCATCCTCGTGGAATTCGTTGTGTTTTGTGATATTCTGCGAGAGTAACGCAGTGTAGATCCAAAGCGGTATACCTCCTTTGTTCCTTCTTTAGGTCCCTTATGCGTACTTCCTCAGTGGGGGTGTGGAGAAATGTAACGGGAGTTGTGACATGTGCAAGTATTCCACTTGCTTCTTCCTGATTAAAGGCAAAGGTTGTGAACGACATTGAAGCCACAGGAGCGTAATCCCAAGAAACAGTCAATTGAAAAAAAGAAGGATCGCTTCACTGTATCAAACTTTTAGGGTGCTCTGAAGAAATAGGTAGTATAGATATCAAAAAAGAACTTCGGCACTCCAATATGGATGCAAAAAAATGGTTTTTATTAGCAGAATTCCCCATAAATGAAAAGCAGTCCGTTTCCACCTAACATGGTCTTTACCCATCACATATCTTGAACCAGGTCACCCAACCTACTTCACGACGGAATAATAACTCACAACTGACTTTCGTGAACACCTATCACCCCTTTGGGGGACAGATATTCAAGTGCATTAAAAAATATTGGTCCCTGTTAGAGCAATCTTATCCGGATATAGAGGAATTTACTGATGTCCCCCTACTATGTCATAAAAGATCCCGAAACATTCGCGACCATTTGGTTAGAGCTGACATGGGATCCACAAATAAGGGACCAATCCAACGCACCTTGGCCACCCCCCGGAGGGGAACTTTCCCGTGTCTAGGATGTTTACAGTGTTCAAATATTACTAAGGATGACACTTTTACACATCCTCATTCTGGCAAACGTTATTCTATTAAAGAATATTTCTCTTGTGATTCCACGTATGTGGTGTATCTAATTAAGTGTCCATGCGGTCTCGCGTATGTTGGTGAGACCACCCAACATATCCGAGACCGCATTTCACAACACAAATCAACAATTCGTTGTGGACGCATGATGTTACCTATACCAGCACATTTTCTAGCTATGTCCCACAACATTTCACAACTAAGGTATCAAGTAATTGATCACATTCCGCCAAATAGACGGGGGGGGGGCAACCGGATTCAAAACCTCAAAAAACGTGAGCTATACTGGATACATACGCTACAGATCCTCACTCCGAAAGGACTTAATAGGGAGTATGAAGCACAATATGAATAAAAAATTCCTATATCCCCCCCCAAAAATCCCTCTACCTATATTACATAAAACTCACTCTGTCCAGTGTCTATTGGATAGGATAATAAACCAGGGTTTAGCGGATAATTCTATGCTACTGATTAAAGTTTTAAGTTGTGGGTCATTCACTGGGCTTTCAGTATGGGTGACTAGATTGTTTGTCATTTTATAATAATTGAATATATTTCATGTTACTGATTATTTAGGACTATTCAGTAGGACTATGAGCTGTGTATCCACCTGACTTCTGCACAACACAACTGATGGTCCCAACCCCATTTATAAGGCAAGAAATCCCACTTATTAAACCTGACAGGGCACACCTGTGAAGTGAAAACCATTTCCGGTGACTACCTCTTGAAGCTCATCAATAGAATGCCAAGAGTGTGCAAAGCAGTCATCAAAGCAAAAGGTGGCTACTTTGAAGAACCTAGAATATAAGACATATTTTCAGTTGTTTCATACTTTTTTGTTAAGTATATAATTCCACATGTGTTAATTCATAGTTTTGATGCCTTCAGTGTGAATGTACAATTTTCATAGTCATGAAAATACAGAACAATCTTTAAATGAGAAGGTGTGTCCAAACTTTTGGTCTGTACTGTATATATATATATATATATATATATATATATATACTTTATATTCTTGTGGCAGCATGAGGTCTCCTACTATATCATTATTCTTGAATTTATATACATATATAAACATTTTTTTAAAAAAACGCACGCTATTTGCATATTCTACTGTACCTTACAAATTTATTTCACAATCTTTTGTGGGTTATTCCACATCATTTATAAGTAGATGTATGTGTATATTTTGTTTTTCCTTATTTTCTGTTTATATACAAATGTTGATGGGATATATTCTTTTGATGTTTAGCATAGGCCCTGAGAAAGACCATGTTAGGTCGAAACGTTGGCCTGCTTTTCATTTAAGGGGAATTCTGCTAATAAAAACCAATTTTTTGCATCCATATTGGAGTGCCGAAGTTCTTTTTTGATATCTATACTACCTATTTCTTCAGAGCACCCTAAAAGTTTGGTACAGTGAAGCGATCCTTCTTTTTTTCAACAAGCTTCCATTGCTGATAGACCCAGAGGCTGTTGTTAGGTCTCAGCTTGCCATGATAACCATCGATACACCGTGATTGTAACATGGGGGTAATAATGAAGGTACAGAGGGGGCCCCTTCCTTCTGTCCACCATATTGATGCGGTGGTCGCTATTGACCGCATCATCTAAAGGGTTAAACTGTCGGGATAAGTGCTAACACCAAAGTCGGCAGTTGCAGCCAACTCTCCTTGAAGTGCGGGCTCAGCTGCTAAGCCTGCACAGCACGACTACCATGAAAATAGCACAGTTCATGTTTAATCCCATGTGCCCATGATGTAATAGTATGTCATAGGGCAGTAAGGTGTTAGACTTTTGATTGGTTGTTTCTATATTTTCCATTTACCATAATGGAGGACTGATCACATACGTGAGCTCAGGACATGGAATGCAATGTGTGGACCTGGGGAGGAATCATTGACCAGACCTGAGGCTCCTATGATTTGTTGGGTTGACCCCCAGTTGCCTCTATTAAGCACTGTGAAGACCCATACAGTGGCTCAGATATGTTATCATACACTGACTATTAGCTTCATTCAAGGAGTCAAATATAAGAATTTTCAATAATAGTTGAAATAATATTTAATTATTTATTTATCAATTTCCTATCAGTATGTCTTTGGAGTGTGGGAGGAAACCGGAGAACCCGGAGGAAACCCACGCGAACACGGGGAGAGCATACAAACTCCATGCAGTTGTTCTCTTTGGTTGGGTTTGGACCCGAACGCTGCAAAGCAACAGTGCTAACCACTGAGCCACCGTGTTGCCCAATAGTCTTCAATGTGGCACTAATCATGATAGGACGAGAACAGAGACCGAGCCCGGAATCTGTCTCCTTATGCAGCAGGAAGCTCACTTTATTCCGTGAGTTCATCTGACTGCGGAAAGTCCAGTAAATGTCGTATCCAGAAGTGAGAACAGAGACCGAGCCCGGAATCTGCCTCTTGATGCAGCAGGAACCTCACTTTATTCCGTGAGTTCATCTGACTGCGGAAAGTCCAGTAAATGTCGTATGCGAGAACAGAGACCGAGCCCGGAATCTGTCTCTTTTTTCTGACTTGTTTTCGCCTTGTGGAAGAGTCGTCACATCCGGCTGGATTCTTTGTTCATTGACGGATCACAATCAGGCCTCTCTCCGGAATAGTGATCTGTAGAAATAATAAATATGACTGAAGATGAAACAACTGGATATCATATATAAGCGGCAGGCAATGTACTCCTGGTTACTGATTTCTAGCCTTGTGAGAAAAGATTTAAGATAAGTGATATTGGCTTATTCTTAGTTTAGGACTGTACCCCCCATTCATATAGAGGGGGCTGACAATCACTATGTGAGATCTGAGACCACCCACTGGATTCCTAAACCCAGAATGTTTCATATTGGCCGGCACTAAGCATTTCATGGATATCTAAGAAGTACATGAGTGCAATTTTTTAAATCTATAAATTTAAATTAAAAAATAAATTATTGATTATGTAGCGTTAATAAAGCTAGATCTAAATAGAACTATTTTTACTGTAAAGGATCTTCTCCCCACTATTTTAGCTTTAGTAAAAGATCAAGTATTTCTAAAACATTAAAAGACATCCAGGAACTTAAAGATGTCAGACAAACCCCTGCAGATCCCCAATGAATCTAGGACCTCCAGCAAGTTGTCATAGCCGGAACGGACATTGAATGTACAACGTGATGATTCGTGCCGCAAAGCTGGAGCCACTGTCTCCAACAAAAGAAGCAAAACGTAGTTTAACAAGTGTACAGTTTTATACGATGATTTATATGGTTGTATAACTAATATATTTCCCATCTGGTATTATCACTCATCCCCTTAAAAAAATAAAATTGGTACTTAATATTTTATCTCCTCTTGTAAAAGGATTGAATAGTTCTAAGAAGAGATACCTGGCCTGGAAAGAAACTAAAAATTCTAACTCTGAAATAATAGGATCTGAAAACCCACTCAAATTATATTCTCAAATTATATATTCTCATTACCAAAAATTAAAAAAGTTAAAGTTGACTATTCCCATCTTATCTTACCTTTCATTTTTCCTCAGGTCCAGCTTTAAAAAGTTCTAATTTATGGAGCTGTAGATATTACCTCCTTCAGGACAAAGTCTATAAAGATGAAATAAAATTAAATTATTTGATATAAAATGATACAGAAGGATTATCTACATGTACAGTAAAGCATTAAACCTGACATATTGTGCCACTACGTGTTTCCAAGAGACGCACTATAACATTATGCTGCGGTGCTCCTTTACTCCAATGAGACCCCGCAGAGCATTTCCTTCCCAACCTCCTCTATGCTGGAGAGGTTGTGCTAAACCGGGAGACATTTTACACATATTTTGGAGTTGTCCATAAAGGAATTATGGAAAGAAACTTTGAACTTACTCCTATGAATTTCTAAACCCAATATTCCACTTACACCACAATTAATATTATTATCACAAGGTCTAGAAGAAATCCCACCCAAATTTCAACATATCTCTTGTCATATCTTTTTGGTGATTAAACATTTAATCGCAACAAAATGGAAGCAAATAATTCCTCCATCAATATTAGAAGTAATGGAAAGGCATCAACGCACAATATTAAAGTTCAACTTTGCGATTAGTGAAAAAATGTTGTAGCTGATATTTAGTTAGATGAATGCCATAGTGGAAGAGTTTTTTTTACTCAGGCTAAACCCAAAACTTAAAAACTAAAATAGTTGTATAAACAAACAATACCGGATATATACCAAACTAATTGTTTACACATATTATGGTCAAAGTTATAATAGTTGTTTATTACTAATAATAATGACTAGCCTTGCCTTTACTTTCTCTCCTGTAACTTCCCATTGTTACCCCATTACTCCTTTTTCCCCTCCCCAATTTATATTCCTTCTTAATGTTATTTTTTTTGTAAATGTTAAGTAAAAACAATTGAACGAGATGATCCGACATTTACCATTTTTTACCCGTTGTAAATCCTGTTGTTCTCCTGAATCTGGCATTGTTCATCCTTTGTTCCTCAAGATTCTAATTTCCTGAGAAATTGCCCCCTTTTCCCTTTATGTAAATCTAGTATTTGTATTTATTTTTGCCAAGTGGGCGTGACCCTCAAAAACTTCTCTTTTTGAGAAACATCTTGATGACAACGGCCAGTTGGCTAAAATAGTGGATAAATGTATAGGGAGCAGGGAGACCTATCAGGAACAAGGAGATTTGAGAACAAGAGACAAACAATGCCGTATTCAGGAGAATAGCAGCATTTATACCGGGTTAAAATAAATGTATATTTATGGCGAGTGACAGGTTCTCTTAAAAGTAGATTCCACCAAAAAGACATAGCAGATTTTTTCAAATACAATTTATGTCATATAATCAGCCCCATATCAGTAGGGTAGGGTCACACTTAGGCTGTGTGCCCACGATGCGTTTTTTAAGCGTTTCCGCAGCGGCAAAAACGCTGCAGAAACGCTTAAAAAACGCATGGTAGAAGGTCTGCCATGTTCCCCAATGATAATCCATATGTGCTGTGCACATGCTGCAGAAATTTCCGCTGCGGATTATCATTGCGTAAAAAAAGCAGCACTACCAATTATTTTGCGGAAGCGCTGAGTTTTCTCCGCCATTGACTTGCATTAGACCGCATGGACTCCGCATCACTGTATATGTAGATGTATGCGTTCCATTGTGGGGATGGTACCCGGGTGTGGAGGAGAGGAGACATCCACACCCAGGTGCCATAGTACCTGTAAAAAAAAGAATAAAATAAAAAATATATGTTATACTTACCTTCCGGCGGGCCGCGGTGCGCTCGTCCTCCCATGCCGGCAGATCGCGGTGGACTGAAGGACCTGCGCTGACGTCATAGCCATGTGACGGGTCACGCGATGCTGACGTTGGCAGGTCCTTCAGTGTACCGCGATCTGCCGGCAGCCAGGACGGAGTGAAGCAAGACTGCCGGGGCCATCGGAAGGTAAGTATATATTTATTTTTTTATTTTTAACCATTCTTTGGGGTCACACTATATAAATCCATGCCGTTTGCATGGATTTATATAGTGTGACCAAGTTGTCAAGCACTTTCCAAGTGATGCTAAAATCGCTTGGAAAGCGCTTATCAACCCGCATGCGGAAATGCATGTGAAGAACGCTTCACATCCGCATGTCCCTGGCAGAAAAACGCATGTACAATCCGCATGTACAATCCGCATGTACAATCCGCATGCGTTTTTTCTGCCAGGGGAGATGCAGAAACGCTCAGGAAAAATCCTGAGCATTTCTGCATCGTGGGCACATAGCCTTAGGATAAAACTATTTATGCCATAATAATAAGTTAATTGCAGCTTTGTTAATGTTATGTTATGCAGCTTTGTTAATGTTATGTTATGGAGCTTTGTTATGGGGATGGATGTATTATACAGATGCTGGGTATTACATTTACTAATTATGGAGCTAATGCTAATCCAATTCTGTAAGAGATATGATCGGATAATTAACTTATTTCTGCACGTACCTTCAGACTCTGTCTCTGCCTTCTTACGATCATTTTCAACAAAGAGGGCGCATGCGAAAAAGAATCCTCCTCCGAAAACCAGCACAAAGGGGCAAACCATGAGGGCGTACTGCAGACTGCGGAAGTTCGAAAGAGCCGAGTCTGGATTGTAACTTTTGATGCGGTCGGATATCTGAAGATGAGACGAGATAAATAATTATGTATGGTTAATGAAAGTAAAAAAACATAATTGACTGGACACGTTTATGCTGACAGCAGTCAATGGATACCAATGAAATCTGGTGATCATAGAAAGAGAAGGTGCCTCACTGCAGATAGCGGCTCCTCCAAACTATGAACAGCAATGCTTCCAGTATCCGCAGCTCCAGTACTACACATTGTCTGGGAACAGGACACTTGTGACATCCTTCTTCAGCAGATAATCTGTGACGTAACTCCAGGACATCTTGTCTTTGGAGTTCTGCCACCCCGTCAACAGAGCGGAAGAGAAGATGCTGCTCTGTCAACGTGATATCAGGGGAGGCCACTGAATCGCGGGTGTTGGCAGAGATCGGTCCCGGGCACTACAGGCAGGTATTTAGCAACGACTTGCCTGTTAGCCCATAGTAAAAAAAATCAAATAGTCCCGGTGAACCCTTTTAAGTATGTTATGAATAGGCTACAGCGAGTTTTAAAAACTCCACTGTGACAGAGCATGTCCTATTCTCATCCGTTCTGCGGATCAGACTTGGCCAGTAAAGAGTAACTGTCGTTATAAAATCAATACAGTACACGTGAAAATAAGCAACTTTGTGGTAGATCTTATCAGATAAATCTGCTTATTTTTCCTCCATTAATTTATAACATTCTTAATTCACAGATAAAATCTGTAATCAGTGAAGACAGATTTTTACATTACTGAGATAGGAGATGACAATTGCTGTTGATCAGATTCTATGTACATGGGGGGAGCCTGCCTCTAGCTCCTCCCTCTTTCCTCTCCATAGAATGTTATAAGCACCAACTGTCATCTCCTATCCCAGTAATGCTTCACTGAATACAGTGAGAACTTTGAGAATAAACGATCAGTTCGAGAGGAGAAAGAAGCAGATTTCTCTGAAAAGATATATTCCAACGTTTCTTATTTTCATGTGTACTGTACTATTGATTTATGAAATAAAAATTAAAACTGGGGTTACTATTTCTAGTCTATAGGAATCTGTTAAAAATGGATGGAGAAAGGATGATATACTTTGTACTTCAGTTTTCCATCTGTGTTTCATCCATTTTTCATTGATCCATTATTAAGAGTCAATGGATAAATAAAGTTTGGACAGTCTACCACCTTCACTTTTTAAAAAAACAGATGACACAAGAGAAAAATGGTCTGTTTTGCGACAATGTACAAATGGAAACAGATGTGTGAATGTAGCCCTAAAGTGATGTGAGAATATGTAACAGCTACTTACTAGCCCGATGAAATAGGAGCTTCCAGCTTCCCCCAGCAGGTGGGACCCCGCCATCGATAACGCCTGTGCTGTTGATCGCCTTGTGGGAGAAACCACATACTGAAACAAGAGAATATTCTGAATGAGCAGAAGGAGTCACTGAACCCAACGAGACAAGAGAACATGGACAAAGTGAACATACTTGAAGCCTAAGTTAAAGAAGTTGTCCACTATGGATAGGGCATCAATGTATGATCGGCCGGGGTCCCGCATGCGGCATCCCTTCCGATCAGCAGTTATCGGTGCCGGCGGCGGCTGCCACCAGCCGGAAGTCCTTACCTATTCAAGTCAATTGAATAGGAGGTGGATGTGCAGTACACCGCGGTGACCACTATAACTTGACGGCCAAACACCGCAGGTAAGCCCCTCCGGCCGGTGGCAGCCGCTGCAGATACCAATAACTGCTGATCGCCGGGGGTGCCGCGTGCGGGACCCCGGCCATCCTACATTGATGCCATATCCTACGGGTAGGGCATCAATGTGAAAGTAGTGGACAACCCCTTTAAATGCACAATCAGCCAGGATAGATAAGAAGCCCAGACATGTTGTGGACTGAGATTTTACTAAAGAAGTTTTTAATCATCTTGCGCCAGGTTTATTTTTAGTTGGGAATTACCCAACAGACGCTTGGGCACAGCCAGGATTATGGGGCATTTGATGGGTAAAAACAGAACATAGAGACTGACTACGTACATATAATTATAGCTATGATAAGTTTAGCGCTTTTCTCCACTCACCAGGCGGATATCAGTTGAAACTGAAAAGTTCAGGCTCAGAAATATGGTCCCGATGAATATAAACACCTGCAGAGAGTAAAGAACAATACATATAAACATTTGTGTCTTGCACGCTTTCCTATCCCCCATAGGTTTTGTCTTTATAATCCATTCATCCACCCCAGTCTCCGTACATTCATAGACAGCCCCCGCCATAGTCTATGATTTCTACTGCTCGGTCCTATAGCCGAGACCCAGTAAGGGGATGAAAGCAATCTGTACTCCAGGTACTTACATAAGTGGCCACAAGGCTGATGTCTGCAAGAATAATAGCCAACAGCAGGAAAATGGCGGAGCCCAGCAATCCAACCGCACAAACTATAGGGTCAGCACGAGGGTTGTACTTCCTGCATCTCTTGGCTATCTCCGCCCCTGTTCCAACTCCAAGGATGCCAGAGATGACCGTAAGTCCTCCGAAAATCAGACTGCAAAGAAAAGCGGTAAAGAGATTAGTAAAGTAGCTTGAAGAAATGAAATATAAATAATTTGATATAATAATAATTTGAAATATAAATATATTTTTTTAGAGAGAAAACGGTCATAGGGGGAATTAAATTCCCACCAGTGAATGTCAAATTAAAGTTTGCTAAACTTGTACCTGTCATCATAGTTGGATAGTTGAGTCTGATATGGCGCCTTCTGTAGCATGAGAGCCCGGGCACGCTTCAGGAAAGTAACAGCCCAGAAGCCGAATGCAGCTGCCACAAATTTTACCATAATAGTCCCAAGAGTAGAAAACAGAAGACTTCGGCTGCAGAGAGAGAAAAGGGTAAAAAACTTGTAAATGACGCAGAAGTCACGGGGGAGATCAGTGACATAAATCAATGCACAGAAGACACCTACTTTTTACGCAGTTGGTTGGCATCCATAAGCCATCCTTTGAAGCTCAGTGGTTTGTTCTTTTCCTCTGCAGCTCCTCTGGACGGTTCTTTTACAAATGCAGCCATGAGCAGGACTCCTACCAGGCCCAGAGCAGAGATGATCTGTGTAGATGAAGAAGGAGACATCACATATCACATATACAGAGGTTTCATCACAAAAAGGACATGAGCACAGACTGTTGTGGAACTGGTTCCATTAAAGGGGATCTGCGACGAGGTGTTTGCTGCGCATCTGAGAGCAGCATAATGCAGGGACAGAGACCCCGATTCCAGCGATGTGTCACTTGCTGGTGTGCTTGGTGAAGTATTGATAAAATCCCAGTTTTCTCGCTGCAGATCTAGCAGTACTCTGAATGCTGAGCTCTGTATACCCTGCCTACACCACTGATTGGTAGATTTTTCTGTGCACACTGTACATAGGCAGAAAGCCACCAATCAGTGGTGGGGTCGGGGTTACACAGAACAGGAGGACTACATGGCACGAGACAACTAGTCCCCTCGTCATAATCTCCTGCTAATAAAACAGTGATTTTTTTTTTAAAGCATCTACAAGGAGCAGTAAGTGACACATCGCTGGAATCAGGTGCTCTGCCCCTACAGGGCCCCTGCTCTCAGATCAAATGGAAAAACATACTGCCAGATTCCCTTTAATACGATTCAGGAATTATAATTAAGATTCACAGTTTGTCCACAAGATCCCTCAGACCTATTACTTACCCGGAAGGCCCATTGCCAGGCGCCACCAAATGCACTTGTCACTTTAGACCCAATGATGTAACCAAGGCCACTGTAAAAAACAAAAACAAAGTTGTCATAATTTCTGCACACATATAAACATATACATTTTTGAGTGCCTTTTTCCGGCTCCTCCTTCCTACTCCACCCCCTCCATAGACTTCTATGAGCAGCAACTGTTACCCCATGCCGCATAAAGCTACAATCTGTCTTGTCACTGAAGATGGATTTTTATCAGTGAATTAATGAAGGGAAATAAGTATATTTCCTGATAAGATATATTACAACATTTCCTATGTCCATTTAAATGATTTATAAAAAAACAATAAAAAGTGTAAGATCATTCTGAGTCTTCACATTCTTTGAGGAGCTCTTGTCATAAGTGCTAAAAGTCAAACTGTCTAGCAGAAAACTTTTTTGCCCATAGCAATCAGTGCAGTTTTCTGTTAGGGAAAGTCTTGACATTGCTGAAAAAATATTTCCATTTAGAGTCTTGAATCAATTTCCTAGAAATCTGCAGCAATTCCAGAAATGTTTGCTGGTTCACTGCTGATCCTCCCCCTACGTGTTGCGACACCATGATCATTACTTGCGGAGGGGTTTTTGAAACGCCATCCATATGTATTGTACATGCATCTGTAGAGCAAAATCCGTACCGAAAAAAGTCCACAGCAAATCCGCCTTGTCGGACTTACTCTTAGACAGTTTGGCTATGATTCCCTCCTTAAAACAATAAATAGATGTACACTCACCAGCCAAAGGGTGCTGCTAAGTAATACAAGTTAAGCGCGCGGCTGCGCCGATCTCCCACGAAGACGTCGGCAATGATGGAGGGGGCAGTTATTTTAAAACTTGCCTCTGCAGCTCCAGACAGTCCATTAATTAGGAGAAAAACTGTAAAATACTGTGAAAACACAAAAAAATATTCAGTGACCATTTATGAAAGTTTTCTAAGACACCTAAAGAAATACGGTAATGGAAAAATTATAAACTTTTCCTAATTTTGGACCCGCTCTCACTTTTGTCTTGCAAATACTAATGCAAAATACTGATCTACATACAAACAAGTGAGAGGCTTTAGGGCTCATGCAGACGTCGGTGGATCCCGGTCCGATCTCTGACAGCGTGATAGCGATGCTCGGGTCGGAAGAACCGCGGCCAGTCCGTGCATTATTGTCCATGATGGCACCGAGATCCACAGACGTCTGCATGAGCCTTAAGTCTTTATGCTTCTACCAATTAGATCAGTTACCTCATTGGGAACGTAGGACTTGCAGAGAATGATGGCCGACCAGAAGGACATCCCTGCACACATGATGTATTTTCTGTTCCAGCGGTCACCCAGGTATCCATAGATTTGACCAAACAGGACACTGCTGATCGTGAATACTAGAAGGGGAAAAACAAGAGGTCACAGTTAATAGAAATGATTTCTTTAACATATATTTATTTATATTTGAGGATTATTTAAACTGTTGCACTGAAAACACTTCTCCCGTCCTCATCACTGTTTGCATTTTTGGTAACTATAAAGGCGGCCATCATGTGAACGTTACAAAATTGGAACCTTATGATGTCACGAGATTCCAGCCGTCCTCACAAGTGACCTATAGAATAGGATTTTATGTTAAAAGTTTACCTAAGCTTATAAGGCCGGATTTGCTGTCGTCCATTTTAAATGCGCTTTGTAGGTAAGAAATCGCTCCTGCCAGAACAAAAAGAAGAACACGAATGATTATTGTAATTAGAGAAGTGCAGGAATAGACATCACAGCAGCTAACAAGCCTTCTCGTTGGCCATGAAGATTTTCTTCTTTTTTTGCAGTTTTGGGCCTTATACACCTTGCCCCCGACATAAGCCGGTTTACGCCTACTTACCTACGAAAGTGAAGGCAGCTATGAAGGTGACCAGATTGATGAAGGTTAGAACGCCTACAATAATGAAAGAGCGGACTATGGAGACTCCAGTCCGGGCGTGCAGGTCCTGTTCTTCGCAGTTTTCATCCTCATCTTGCTGGTCTTTTCCTTTTTCCACATCTTCTAATAGAAGTGGCATTTTTGGGGTGGAATTGAAGAGAGATGCCATGTTCAACAGAGCCCTGCAAACACTGGAGAAAAACACAAGACGGTAAAAATATTGCATTAGTCTCAGTCAATTCCGTGGTAGTGCAGTATATAGTGTAATAAGCAATCGAACAACAATAAGTTTAAGTCCCCTAGAGGGACTAAAAATGAGGTCAAATTCAGCAAAAAAAGTTTTTCTTTAATATAAAAAAAATAATAAAATATAAAGATTTCAAAAATAAAGAGAAAAAAAACAAGCATATATATATATATATATATATATGTATTTTTCAGATTATAAGACTCACTTTTTGTTCTCCCAAATTTGGG
The DNA here is from genome assembly GCF_046119375.1 of Phyllobates terribilis. NCBI lineage: Eukaryota > Metazoa > Chordata > Amphibia > Anura > Dendrobatidae > Phyllobates > Phyllobates terribilis. Next base: position 108,656,223 of record NW_027362773.1, read on the forward strand.
GGGAAAATGGGGGTGCGATTTATAATCCAATTGTAGCTTACCGGGCTGGGGGGGTATCTGCGGTGGAGCAGGGTCCCAGGAGTCAGGGTCACTGCTGCAGGAAGTTGAAGGTGGTGGGGCGATGCTGTGGGCCCCAGACTGGGAGGTGGGGGTGGTCAGCGATGCGAGGCTGCTTCGGGCACCAGGCTTCCAGAAAATGTCAGTGGAGCCCCCGCACTGCCCATCGTTTTCACTGCGGTGGACTTCGGGAAAATGGACGCCTCCAGCGGAGCATGTGTAGATCTCGGCTCCCGAGATCTCGATCTTGGGAGCGGAGATCTCAATCTAAACATGCGCCATTTTCCCAAAGTCCACTGCAGTGAAAACGATGCAAACGATGGGCAGTGTGGGGACTTGTTTGATATTTTCTGAAAGCCCGTGGCCCGGAGCAGTCTCGCACTGTGCTGAGCACCCCAACCTTCCAGCCCGGGCCCTGCAGCATCGCCCCACTCCTGCCACCGTTGAAAGCTTTCTGCAGCAGCGACCCTGCCTCCTGGGATCCCGCTTCACCGCAGCCCCCTCGACCACCCCCGGGTAAGCTATCGTAAAAGGGGATTATAAGACGCACTATTTTATTAATTTCATTTTTTTCCCATTTTCCTCCCCAAAATTTGGGGTGCATCTTCTAATCTGCAAAATACAGTCTCTGGCATCAATATATCCATAAAAGTAAGAGAAACAATCAAAACGCCAGAATGGCCTTTTTTTCCCTTGTTTTTTTTTTTATTACGGCACCTTCCCCGAAAAATGCAATAAAAAGTCACCCAAACTGTGTATGTTCCCCAAAATGGTGTCAATAAAAACATCAACTTGCCATAAAATGGTGAAACAAATCAATTTTTTTTTTAAATTCTAAAACTATTGTTGTAACCACTTACGGTAAGTAATAACAATAATAATAATAATAAAACAATATGAACCCTGAATCATCTTTCCAGATCAATCGTACCACAAAATGAACGTGGTAAAAAGCACAAAAAACAGTTTTGTTTTTCTGTTTTTTTTTCACCATTTCACCATAGTTATTATTTTTTTCCCCATTTTTCAGTATAATATAAGGTAAAATGAATGCTGTTCTTCTAAGCAACAACTCGTCTCACAAAAAAAAAAACAAGCTTTCACCTGACTATGTGATCAGAAAAATAAAAAAGTGGAGGAAATATTGGCCGTGCTTTGAAAGGGTTAATGACAATTTACAAAAAACGTGTCTATACTGTTATTGGGGATAATTCTATAGGGAAATCTATATATGTCCCCCTATAATCATCTACAGGTTGTCTCCCCCTGGGAAAGACTCCCATTACTCATTAGATGAAGTTCAGACTTACCTTTCTCTCTTTCCACCGGAGGGCGCTGATAATAACAAATAAATATCACTTTCTATAGCAAATTTTGCAACACAGAAATCGTGAGTACAACACACAATAGTGAGTGGCTGGGATCCGGCCGGCGCCCATAGTTATACACAGGGGCCGATTGTGACATCATCAGCCGGTCACTGGGGGTTCTAAGCCATTGTGATGTCATCGATCTATCTAATCATCCGTCCATTCATGGATTCTGTAGTACTACAACACCCAGTATGTACGTCTGGAAAAGTATAGAACTAGCATGCTCCACCCTCACGTTTTTCATTGTGCTGTGGTCTATATTGAAATGCATGTCCCTCTGGATGGATGGATGGACATGCTGAGTTTTGTAGTACTACTGAATCCATCCATCCATCCATCCATCAAGAGGAACATCAATTTCATTATAGACCAAAGCACAATGAAAGACTTGAGGATGGATCTTGCTAGTTCTATACTTTTCCAGATGTATATACTGGGTGTTGTAGTACTACAGAATGATAAGGACTCTGATGACAGGGCATGCTGACACCTGTAGTCCTATACTTTTCTAGAAGTGCATGCTGAGAATTGTGGTACTACAGCACAATAAGAACATAAATTTCAATATATACCACAATACTGTGCTATTGCTGTATATAGTATAAACAATCAAACAATCATAGGTTCAAGTCTACCAGGGGGAGTAAAAAAATAAAAATAAATATCAACAAAAATTTAAAAAAATATATATAAAATATAAAAAGTTCAATTAACTCCTGTTCCTAATTAAAAACTAAAGAGATAAAAATATACATATTGTGCATCAATGTATCCATAAAAGTAAGAAAAACCATCAAAACGCCAGAATTGCCTTTTTTTTTCTATCGCAGCATCTTCCCCCCAAAAAATGCAATAAAATGTCATCAAATCTTTGTATGTTCCCAAAAATGGTGTCAATAATAATGACAACTCGCCATGGAAAAAAAACAAGAGCAGAGGCTCATAAAATGGTGAAAAAAACTTTTTTTTTTACAAAGTTCTGAAATTGTTGCAACCACTGTAATAATAATACTAATGATAATAATGATAATAAAAAAGCAATATGTTTGATATTGCTGTAATCACGCTGACCCTGAATCATATTTCCAGATCAATCTTACCAAAAAATGAATGCGGTGAAAAGGAAGCACAAAAAACTGTTGCAAAATTTCTTTTGCTTTTCACCATTTCACCGCACTCGTAATTGTTTCCCCATTTTTCAGCAACAACTCGTCTCACAAAAAGAAAAAAACAAGCTTTCACCTGACTAAGTGATTGGAAAAATGAAGAATAAGAAGAGGAGGAAATATTGGCCATGTTCTAAAAGGGTTAATGACAGTTTACAAAACCGTGTCTATACTGTTATTGGGGATAATTTTATAGGGAAATCTATATATGTCCCCCTATAATCATCTACAGGTTGTGTCTCCCCCTGGGACAGACTCCCATTACTCATTAGATGAAGTTCAGACTTACCTTTCTCTCTTCCCACCGGAGGGCGCTGATAATAACAAATAAATATCACTTTCTATAGCAAATTTTGCAACACACAATAGTGAGTGACTGGGATCCGGCCGGCGCCCATACTTATACGCAGGGGCCGATTGTGACATCATCAGCCGGTCGCTGGAGGTTCTAAGCCATTGTGATGTCATCGTGCGGTGCATGCATATACACTCAGTGTACTTTGATACAAAGAGTCACCTAATGAATCTTTTCATTTGAAAATGTTGAACCCTGATAAGATAAAAAAAAAAACAACCTATAGGCTATGTGCCCACGATGCAGAAATGCTCAGGATTTTTTCCTGAGCGTTTCTGCATCTCCCTGGCAGAAAAAAACGCATGCGGATTGTACATGCGGATTGTACATGCGGATTGTACATGCGTTTTTCCTGCCAGGGACATGCGGATGTGAAGCGTTCTTCACTTGCATTTCCGCATGCGGGTTGTGATTTTAGCATCACTTGGAAAATGCTTGACAACTTGGTCACACTATATAAATCCATGCAACCGGCATGAATTTATATAGTGTGACCGAGAGAATGTCAAAAAATAAAAAAATAAATATACGAGGGGCGATCCAAAAGTAATGATAATCGGTTATTTCTATTGCACACAGAAATTAAAATAAAATGTTTTCTTCTCTCTTAGGTACCCACTAGTCCAGGAAAAAAAAATCACTTAAATAGGCCACGATTCACGGGAGCTACATTCATTTGAGTAGGAACTGCCGAGGAGTGAACATCAAAATGGAAAAAAACGAGCTCAGAGCTGTCATCAAATACCTCTGCTTGAAAAAAATTACTACCAAAGACATACACAGCGACTTGGTGGAAACGTTGGGGTCTTTTCTCTTCCATATTCCACAGTTGCACGCTGGGCCAAGGAATTTAGGCTGGGAAGAACATCGACGGAAGATGAACATCGTGAAGGACGCCCATCCACGTCCCTCAATGAAGAAAACATGAAAAAAGTTGAAGAAGTTGTATTGGCCGATCGAAGAGTGACTATCAAGCATGTAGCGGAGGTCACGGGGATCTCATATGGCAGTATTCAAAGAATCCTTGCAAAAGAATTGCATATGAGAAAGGTCTCGGCGCGTTGGGTGCCAAAAATGTTAACCGACGAGCAAAAGAAGAAACAAGTTAACATTTCAAGAGCACGTCTCGAAAAGTTCCAAGCAGACAAGGAGAATTTTTTGTCACGTTTTTTGACCATGGACAAGACCTGGATCCACCACTTTGATCCCGAAACGAAACAACAATCGATGACATGGAAACGAGCCAACGAACTGACACCGAAGAAACTCAAAGTGTCAAGCTCAGCAGGGAAGGTTATGGCGTCCGTTTTTTGGGACGCTGAAGGAATTATTATGGTGGACTATTTGGAGAAGGGAGCCACTATTACGGGCTCCTACTACACAGAACAAATAAGAAGATTGCGGGAGGCTATCAAGGAGAAAAGGCGCGGCAAACGGCAGGCTGGAGTGCTGTTTCACCAAGATAACGCGCCGGCTCACAAAGTTGCAGTTGCCATGGCTACCATACAAGAAGCGGGCTTTGAACTGGTGGAACAACCCCCCCCCCATTCGCCAGATCTAGCCCCCAGTGACTTCTTTCTCTTTCCTTGGCTCAAGGAACACCTCCGGGGCAAGAAATTTGACGACAATAGCGACGTGATAACAGCTGTTGGGGATTTTTTTGAGGGTCAAGATCAAGAATTTTTTTCGAAGGGAATTCTAAGTTGAGAAAAGAGATGGACTAAATGTATAGACTTGTTAGGAGACTATGTAGAAAAATAAAAAAAATTTTTGACTATATTCATTGTGTTTAGTATTGATTATCATTACTTTTGGATCGCCCTCGTATATTTACGGCCCGCGCTGTCTTGCTTCACCGTCCCGGCTGCCGGCAGCGGTGGATTGAAGGACCTGCCGGCGTCAGCGTCGCGTGACCTGTCACATGACTCTGACGTCAGCGCAGGTCCTTCATTCCATCGCGAAGTGCCGGGAAGTAAGGAGGAGCACAGCGCGGGCCGCCGGAAGGTAAGTATATATTTATTTTTTATTTTATTCTTTTTTTTACAGCTTTTTTTTAATGGTACCTGGGTGTGGATGAGACTCTCTTCTCCTCTACACCCGGGTACCATCCGCACATTAGAACGCGCCAATTATGCAAGTACAGATGCAGTCTTGCGGAATTGGCGTATTCTAATGCAAGTCAATGGCGGCGAAAATGCAGCGCTTCCGCAAAATAATTGATAGTGCTGCGTTTTTTTCCGCAATGATAATCCGCAGCAGAAATGTCCGCAGCATGTGCATAGCACACGCGGATTATCATTGGGGATCATGGCAGGCCTTCTAACATGCGTTTTTAATGCGTTTCTGCAGTGTTTTTGCTGCTGCGGAAACGCTTAAAAAACGCATTGTGGGCACACAGCCTTACTCACCTCCCATGATAAAATAAAATAAACTATATCACCTCCCTTGTTGGCGCCGTTCCCACGCTGTCGACACTCGCGGTCCCGGGGTTCTCGTGCAGTTATTGTGACATGTGACACTCGTGACCAATCAGTGCTGGCGTCACTGTCTCCGCCTTTGGACAAATCGAACATGAAGAGGAGACCCTGAATGCGGCTCATCTCTGCCTTCCTTTTCATGTCCCATTTGTCTGAACGCAGAGACATTGACGCCTGCGCTGATTGTCACCGGTGTCACATGTCACAACAACAAGACAATGTGAGCCCCGGGGACAGCGAATTCTGACACCACGGAAACGGCGCCAGCACTGGAGGGGAGTATAAGTTTTATTATTTTACGGGGGCCAAGCGTGGGGTATAAACAGGAGTTGTCCAAGTAGTGGATAACTTCTTTAATGCATGTAAATAGAGCTAAAAATATTGCTTGAAATTGGATTTCCTTACAAATTTTACACTGTGTGGCTTTTACAGACTCTTTATTACCCTGCACATCTGGCTGCAGAGTGAGTTAGCTGAGAATCTGTCAGTGAGCTTGTTCTAATGTAAACAACTCTTGTGCGTCTCACAAACAAACTTCAGTTGCAATCACATGGACACAATCATACACACACATATACAGTGGCATGTAAAAGTTTGGGCATCCCTGTTGAATATTTCAGCTTTTTCTTTGCCCTCTATAATTATTTTATTATGATCTTTTGAAGGGCCGATACCATCCATTTTTTTCTTTTTGGCATTGATATATTTGTAAAAATTTGGGGGAATTTATTTTAATGTCACTGGCGATTTGTGTTTTGGTAGATAACTTTACTAGTTTGATTACTTTTTTACATTTCTTATTGAGATCTTTATACTCCTGAAACGCTATTTCTGTATTCTCAGCCATCAAGATTTTGCAAGTGTCACGGCCCACCCTCCCTCACATTATTGAGTACATTATTATGACATTTATTATTTTTATCCTTATTAGGGTTGTTACCATATGTACATTACTGTTACATTTTATATGAATCTAGCTTGTGAGCCCCAATGGGGACAGTAATGATAATGTCTGTAAAGCGCTGTGGAATTAATTGGCGCTATATAAGTGAGTAAAATAAAAAAATATGTATTGATATTATGTCTTCTGCTTTCTTTATAATTGTCACAGTTGGAGGATGGATAATCTTGCATGAGAAGATGAGAAGACACTTGGCAGCGACATGGTAAACAGGCAGATCCAGACTTGCCCTCCGCAGGAGCAGTGGCGATGGCTGGTGACTTCTTCATCATCCATTCTAAAATGCAAGATCCTCCTGTATTTTTGTGTGAGCTTTATATCATTTGTTAATAAAGGTCATCGCCTACCCCCAGAATTCAGAAGATTTGTGTCTCTGAATATGGTTTAGCGACATAAGATATTGGGTTCGAATGGAGTGATGAGACCAAGTAGTTCAAGGTATATAACTTGCATTGCATGCCGAGTGTCCATATGGCCGAGCGCTGGTATGGATCATATATAATACATATACAATACTTACATAATAGTGCTATACTGTACCAACATTATACTGCCTTACAGTGAGTACCTACATAATAGTGCCATACAGAAACTATATAATAAACCATATAGAGCCATACAGAATTTTTTTTTATTTCAGACAAGTCACGTTTTGGGCTTCTGTATAATTGTCCTTTGGCAGCTTCAGAAGTGGCACGTGTGACAGCACTATATAGATATAAGGGGCGATATGGTGAAACCGAGTATTTCAGGAACACATGTATGGAACTCTGGGTCCAATATGAAATATAAAGAATGTGTTCAAATCAAACCAGCATGTGCTCTGGTTTGGTTATATACTGACAGATAGATAAGGCTCATTCTGTTTTCATTTACTTTGTATTTACTTGAAGTTTAGACACAAGACTATGTTAGGACCTGCTTATTCATTGTCTGAAGCATCTATCACCAATAGTCTTCTGTTTATGGAGGGTTATTGTAAAACATGAAGATTTACATAACCTTTTGTGTTTAATTACTTACCGTATTTTTCGGACCATAAGACGCACCTAGGTTTTAGAGGAGGAAAATAGAAAAAAAATTAAAGCAAAAAATGTGGTCACGATGCCCTGTTAAGGGGGAGGGGGTCTGTTGCTGACACTGCTATAGGGGTAATGTCCCCCGATTCTGATAATATCCCCCATCCTGGTATATATGCCCCCCCCCCCTTCCTATTATACCTGGTCCCCATCCCCATCCTGGTATGCACTGCACCCCTCCATCCTGATATGCATGGCACCCCTTCATCCTGATATGCATGGTGTTATGAGTCCGGGAGGTGGAACCTCTGTGCTTCGGTGCAAGGAGGGACCAGAGGGGCGTGACTAAGTGCCTACTCGGCCTGACCAATGTCGCACGGCGGCTCAATCAACTCCGTGAACCAGGGAGGGACCGAGCAGGGGGACCAGGTGCCACTCTAGGACTGACCTTGTGTGAGAGCAGGTGACTCCCACGGGTCAGATGGGTACAGCGGATGAGCACAGCAGGAAGGCTGATGGGTGGTCCGGGTAGATAAGCAGGCTGGTTCGGCAGATAGCCAGACTGTTGCTCCGGGTAGGCGAGCTGGTGGGCACGACAGGTAAGAGGTTGGTGCTCCAGGTAGGCTAGATTTAAGAGGGAGGGAGCGCGCGCGTGCCCTAAGCACGGTGCCCGGGTGGCTGCACGCCACAGCAGCAGGGGAGCCGGAGGACGCCGGACCTGGACTGCGGCGGTGAGGGGAACAGCGTCTCTGTCCGCCAGGAGGCAGAGACGCCGATGCTTCACATGGCACCCCTCCATCCTGATATGCATGGCACTCCTCCATCCTGATATGTATGGCACCCCTCCAATCTGGTGTGCATGGCACCCCTCATCCTTATCCTGGTATGCATGGCACGCCTCATACCCCAATCCTGGTATGTATGGCACCCCTAATCCCTATCTTGGTATGCATGGAACCCCTAATCCCTATCCTGGTATGCATGGCACCCCTCATCCTTATCCTGGTATGCATGGCACCCCTCATCCCTATCCTGGTATTATGGCACCCCTAATCCCTAACCTGGTATGCATGGCACCCCTAATCCCTATCCTGGTATCCATGGCACCCCTAATCCCTATCCTGTTATGCATGGCACCCCTCATCCTTATCCTGGTATGCATGGCACCCCTCATCCCTATCCTGGTATGTATGGCACCCCTAATCCCTATCCTGGTATGCATGGCACCCCGAATCCCTAACCTGGTATGCATGGCACCCTAATCCCTATCCTGGTATGCATGGCACCCCTAATCCCTATCCTGGTATGTATGGCATCCCTCATCCCTATCCTGGTATTTATGACATCCCTCATCCTTGTCCTGGTATGCATGACTTCCCTCATCCTTATCCTGGTATGCATGGCACCCATCATCCTTATCCTGGTATGCATGGCACCCATCATCCTTATCCTGGTATGCATGATTCCCCTCATCCATATACTGGTATGTATGATCCCCCTCATCCTTATCCTGGTATGTATGGCCCCCTCATCCTTATCCTGGTATGTATGGCCCCCTGATCCGTATCCTGGTATGTATGACCCCCTCATCCGTAACCTGGTAAGTATTGCCCCTTCATCCTTATCATGGTATGCATGGCCCCTTCATCCTTATCCTGTTATGTATAGCCGCCTTACCCTGGTATGTATGGCCCCCTCATCCTTATCCTGGCACGCATGGTCCCCCTCATCCTTATCCCTTTATGTATGCCCCCCTCATCCTTATCCTGGTATTCATGGTCCCCCTAATCCCCATCACACTGCACATAAAAAAATAAACACTCCTACTCACCTTTCTTCTCTCTCCTCCAGCGCTGTGTTCTGTCTGCCCGCACTGATCTTGCCATGTGAGCCGCGCATGGGGTCACTGCCATGCGCAGCTCACAGGGAGAGATCAGCTGCCGGAAGTCACTGCTCCTCACGCTGGGACTGTGTACTCCCATGGGTGTGGAGAGGGAGTGAATATCCATGCCCTTTGACAGCGGGCAAAAGCGATCGCCCGGCAGCAGCAGGAGCCGCACTGGGAATACACTGTGTGCCGCTATTAAGGAGCATGAATATTCAGTGCTCCGTAAGCCCATTTTCCTCCAAAATTTTGTAGGAAAAAAGTGCGTCTTATAGTCCGAAAAATACGGTACTTGATCCCTAAGAGCTTTTTGAATTGTGTACCATTGTCTATGTAAGAGCCTGTATCTGATTTATCTTTCTTCCTACAGCCAGCCACTGTCGGGGCAAAGGTGAATTAGACTTAGTAGTATACATTTACTATATAAGGCCAGAGAGAATATTACTGAGCAGAAGCCATAAGTTGTACCTGCACTGGTGTGTAGTGTTGTGATACCTGTCCATGCAGTGTTATGAAGATTTCTAGGAGTTCTCTGTCTTGGTGAAATTGCTTCTCTGATATTCCCGACGGATGATGTTTAAAAGCTCCTTGGTGATGAAGTGAGTATATATATGTACTTAACATTTGTATTATAACATATACAAAAGTGTTCGCAATATCATCATATCATACTATTCCTTTAATTATGTATTTTATCTTTTAAATCAACTATTATAAATAAAATTGCGTAACATCGCAAGTGGTTTCCTTCTTTAAAGCCATATCCGAACCTTAGCGTTAAAAAAAACTTGGCAAAACATTTGGCGTAGTCAGCAGGATACGCAGAAGGTTCAGAAGTTCTTTTTGTTCAAAATTCCAATCATCTAGAATTTATAAGGCCTCTGTGTGATAAGGTGTGATAGAGTGACATTGCGTTAAACATGTGTTACACGCACGCTGCTAGGTTCAGATAGGGCGAGACAGGTTTCATGAATTCTTTGGAATCCTCGGGGAACCGTTACTCAGGGCGACCATAGGCTGCAGCTTCTCTCAGGCACACGATAGATTCAATTGCTGACCAGACACATCTGACAAGAGTCTTTTTCAACAGTTTAACAGTGGAATTTAATCTGAAGCATGGCCAGTGCAATTCAGGGATATTACAGCAACAATCTTCATTACAGTACAGTCTGAGTTTCTTGAGCAACCGGTTCCAGTAACAATACAGTAGTTTCTTCACAAGGCATAGTATTACAGTCTCTTCAGTAGCATAATTCAGCATAGATTAGATCTCTTAGCAGCACACTTCTATGCATACACAACCACAGGCTTTTCCTTCACAAGGACACAATAGTACACAGCATTATTTATCCTGCATGGAAATGGAGGGGGGGAGGATTTGATAAGGGAGATGATCTCTGTGATACAATTCCTTCCAGTTCTTATCTTCCTGCCCGATAATACTTTGCACTGTTAGTTCAAGGAGTTTATCTCACCTGTGTTTAGTTTCTTTCCTGATCTGAATCCTGTTCAGTTGCTTTCTGTCAGATCCAGATAACACACCACCTTTCTCTTCGGCTTCAGCCAGACTACAATAACAAGTTCCCCACAATCCCCCTGGGACTCTGCTGAAACACTCCCTGGCTCCTGTGACTGTGTTAACCCCTCTAATTGCTGGATGCTACCGAAGCACAACACTTCCTGTCTCCTGTGCTTGTGTTATTTGTAACAGTTATAATAATAATAATCTTTTTATTTATATAGCGGCAACATATTCCGCAGCGCTTTACAATTCAGACAATTTACAGACATTATGGGCACTGTCCCCATTGGGGCTCACAATCTAGATTCTGTATCAGTATGTCTTTGGAGTTGCTGGATGCTTTTGAAGCAACCGCACTACTTCTGCATGTCACACTCTCCCTCCTTTTTGAATGTCGTCCTCAACATTCTTCTTAATTGGTCAATCTAACCAATTCTGAGACAGTGGTGAAAGTTGAGTAACTTTATATACAAATTGGCATAACATTTATAAACATTTATAACAATCTATTCTACAACCTTTTTCTTGTAGTACTCCTGTAAGAAATAAACAATTAACACAATTAACACAATCTCTTCAGCTTCAGCTGGAGCTTTTCGTACATCTTCAACAAGCTGTCTCTCTCACTAGGCCTTAACAGTTCTTTATTTCTACAAAGTCTTTTAAGGAAAATCAAAGCATGAAAACAAGTCTTTCCACCAGGCAACATCTTCCATACTGCCTCTCAGTGGTGAATACCACTCCAGTGGGCTTACCTGGTCCGTAGGCAAAGATACCTGTTTCCAGTCGACAGTCCTTGGCACTTGACTCGGTTCACCAAGTGTCTCATACATCAGTATCACGGGCCTCTTCACTTCTCGAGTCGACATCCTCCTGGAGGGTTGTTCCTCAGATACCACGGGTTCTTCGGTCACAGGAGTTTCTTCCGCCGCACTCATTTCCCGTGCTTCCTCAGATGCTCCTGGAACTGCCTCTGTAAGTTCCTGCACTTCTCTGGAATCGCTTGGTTCTACATGGTCTGGTAATTCTGCTTCTCCTGAGTGTCGATCGGTCTCTCCAGTGACCGGTGTTCGATCATCAGATCTGAATTGGACTTCATCTGTACTCCTTGGTACAAACTCTGGAGCCTCTGGACTTAGTTCACTCTCCTGAGGATGGTACATCCCTCTCCTTGCCGGTCCGAGAAATAAAACGGTGTGCTCTTCTTCATTGGAACTTTCAAGGTCACTATCTCCCACCGGAGCTTTAATCTGTGGTGGTCTCTTAGTCGATCTTGGTCGATGTCGCTCTGCTTCTGGGAAGTCTTGTTGTGGTGGGAGATAATGACATGGTAGTAATAAATTCTGATAGACTATTCTGGTTTTATTGTCCCCTCCTTCCAATCGGATTTCATACACTGGACTGTCATCGACTTTCCTCTTTACGACCACATACACCTTGTCTTCTTGACTAGCACCCAGCTTACTGGTACCACTTCTGTTCCATAACATTTTCGATGATAGTACTCCTTACTCTTGCTCTGTCCTTGCATAACCACTTTGGACGCTATGTTGTATGCTTCTGCCATCCGTTCCTTCCATTTCCGAACGTACTCCAGATACGTTCTGTAAGTCTCTGACACAGTAGTATCGAACATGATGTCGATTGGCAGTCTTGGCCATTTAATAGGAAGAAGGTTGAGTAACCTGTTGCATCACTCTTTGCACAGTTATAAGCATGTACCACTTTTGACAGAGAACTCTTCCAGTCTTTCTTCTCGTCAGCTGTTAAAGAAGTGTCACAATTATAGTGGATAACTAAGGAAAGTGTTTGCGTGGAGCAAGACACAACAGTACACAGTTTATAGGTGAAAAGTCTATATTAAAGCACACAGTGTTTTGCACAAAAATGCAGAGAAATCTCAAAGTCTTAAGTTCACAGAATAATGAGTCTTTGCAAGGTTAGTTCACCATTATATATCAGCAAGTCCATACAATGCAGAAGCAATCAAAGAGGCCCGGGTAAAGTCTCGGACAGTGCAGACCAGTCCCATGCTCAGCGACCATCCGAATAAGGAGACTGAGAACTCAGAGCAGCTTACTTGAGAGCCAAAGCAGATGGAGGGCAGAGGTGCAGAGGAACCTGCACAAAACAGCCAGGATCTCAGGCAAAATACTCTAGCACTGGACTAGAGGCTGGGGTGGAGTTATAAGGGCAGGAGGTAAGGGCACATGATGCAGAAGATGCCATCTTGAAAAAGGGCAGAAATGTCCCAAAAGAAAATGAAACATTCAGAGTCCTGACATTACTCCCTCCTTACTAGCAGCCTGAGGATGATCCTGGACCCGGTTTCTCAGGGAATCTTTGATGGAAACGAGAAATCTTTTTATGGGGATTGATGTTTTCCACAGGTTCCCAAGAGTCTTCTTCAGGGTGATACCCCTGCCATCTTTTCAAATACTGAAGCCGATTCCTGCGAGTCCTAGAGTTAATCACTTCCTCCACCACAAATTCCTCTTGCCCATCAATCACTACAGGCTGTGGAGGTGGCACAACACGTCCCTGGAAGGTATTAGGAGACACAGGCTTCAGTAAGGAAACATGAAAAACTGGATGTACCTTCATATTCCTAGGCAGCTTCAGACGGCAGGCCACAGAGCTCACAATACCGTTGATCTTGAAAGGACCGATGAACTTCTATCCAAGCTTCTGTGAAGGAAAGTTCAACTTTAGATTTTTAGTGGATAACCACACGGAATCTCCTACCTTAAACATGGGTGCTGGTTTACGGAATCTATCAGCCGATCTTTTGTAACGTTCCTGAGCCGAGGTCAGAGATTCCTTCAGAACCTCCAAATTTTGCCTCATTGCAGTCAGCCTTTCCTCTACAGCTGGAACAGGAGCATTAATCGGAGACCTAGGAAAAATACTCGGATGAAAATCCAAATTGGCAAAGAAAGGTGTTAACTTAGTGGAGGCACTCTGAGAGTTGTTGTAAGAGAATTCAGCTAATGGAAGAAGCTCCAACCAATCATACTGAAGATCGCTGATATAGCATCTTAGATATTGTTCCAAAGTCTGATTGGTACGCTCGGTCTGGCCATTTGTGTGAGGGTGATAAGCGGAAGAAAGACAGACATTAATATTGAGTGCAGAGCAAAACCCCTTCCAAAATCTTGAGGTAAACTGCACTCCATGGTCAGAGATGATCTCATCCAGGACCCCATGCAGCCGAAAAACATTTTGTATAATCAACTTCACTGTATCCTTAGCTGAGGGGAGGCCAGTGCAAGGAACAAAATGGGCAGCCTTGGTCAGACGATCAACTATCACCAGGATCGTATTCATACCACCCGATGAAGTTGTCGCGCCCCCGGGGCCGTGGGGTACTCGGCAGCCGGGCCCTCAGATGTTTGGGGGATATCATGGTGGCTGGCCCGGTTCGTGGCCCAGGGCGGACAACTGAAAAGAGGGGAATGTCTATTGGGATAATAGGTTTGTAAATGTTCGTGACGCCACCTGTGGTGCCTGGTGAGGATCACCAGCGCTGCAGCAGTCCACTGAGGCCGGTGTTGTGGCAGCTTAGATGGTATTGCTCCCCACAGGTGGAGCAGGGCCTCAGGGCAGCGTAGGAGGGAGGGGGATGCAGGACAGAGGGGACCCAGCAGGGTCAGAGCAAGAATAGGAGCACACACGAAAGTCACTTCAGTACCTTTTACTGATGGAAGTTCAGGCACATCCTGGAGCACTGTAGGGTGAAGGGTGCATATCAAGATCCTCCCCAGTGAGCGGGTGTAGAGCCTCCTGTCTCTTGCCTCTCTGTAGTAAGTTTCTGACCTGCCTGGAGCTAGACCTAACCTGGTTTCTGCTCTGCACCTGCTGACTTGGTGATAGGGCCTTCTGTTGGAGATCACTCTCCCTATTCTTTGGGGTCTCCGTGATTCCTGACCCTGGTACGTATCAGCTTTTGGTGATCCTGGGACATGTAGTTCGCCAGGGGTTCCGGTTGTTTTCTACTGGTCATGAAGATCCACGTAGACTCGGACCCGGTGTCCGGTATATGCTTCGGGGTGAGCTGGTTAAGCTTCTCTGCCCCCTATGCCACTCCCTTTCCACTCGCCTTCGGCCCCGCTCAGCCCCTCACTAGGCTACACACACTGCAGCCAGGACGCTGCTCTTCTTCGCCACTCTCAGAGTGTCGGCACACTCCTAGCTCTCTATCCTGAGCTCTGTGAGTTCTAGTCTGGACTCACTCTACAGACTATACTGAACTCTTTCTGCAGGAACTGCTAGGCTCTGGCTCGACTGCACTGACTACTTCTGTGTCTGAGCAGGAACTGCTGAATCACTGAGCTGCCTAGCTCCACCTTCCCTATTTATATCTCTAACGGGCTCCCTCTGGTGGTCTGAGGTGGAAGGTGGAGGTGTGTGTGTGCTGTGGGGGCCTCTTGTGGAGAAATCCTTCTATGCAACCCTCTAGGATCTGTAGTACCAAGCGCAGCTGGGCGCCACATAGGCAGCTCCACGATGAAGTCCATTGAGATAGACCCCCATGGACGAGACGGAACAGGTAATGGTTGAAGAAGACCCGTAGGTGACACACGAGGAGTCTTGTAACGAGCACATACCTCGCAAGAGAGCACATAGTCCTTAGTATCCTTCAGGCAAGTCGGCCACCAGAAAAATCTGTTTAGGAATTCTTGTGTCTTCTGTACCCCCCTGGGACCAGCCAACTTGGAGTCGTGGACCAACTTGAGGATCTGTTGACGGACGGCCTCAGGGACGTAGATACGTCGATCTCTGAACCACATGCCACTCCTAAGAACGAGATTGATATCAGCAGGAGGATTGGCCAGAAATACATCACTGTCATAGGCCTCCTTGAACTCCTTCCATAAGTCTTGATTGTGGATCACTCCGATGAAGTTGGCATCAGATAGAATGGTCTTGGACGGGGCTCCATGTACGGAATCCGCAGCATGGAATCGGGATAAAGCATCAGCCTTCCCATTACGAGAACCTGGGTGGTACGAAATAACAAAGTTAAATTGATTTAAAAATAGATTCCAACGAGCCTGCCGAGGAGAAAGACCTCTAGCGGATCTAAGGAACTCTAAATTCCGATGGTCAGTCAATACTACAATCTGTTGTGTGGCTCCTTGCAGATGGTGCCTCCATTCCTTGAAAGCTACAATAATAGCCAGCAATTCCTTGTCTCCCACAAGCACAAGGATGTAGCAGACTCTTCTCTCCAGTTCTTTGGGAGAGAGTAGCCCCCAAAGCATTATCAGAAGCGTCCACCTCCACAATGAAAGGCTGTGCTGGGTCTGGGTGGATCAACAGCGGTACGTAGGTGAAACGGGTCTTAAGCCGATCAAAAGCTTCTTGAGCCTGTGATGACCACTTAGAGGGCTTTTCTTTCTTGGTCAAGGAAGTGATGGGCCGAACAATATCAGAAAAATTTTGAATAAAACGTCTATAGAAATTTGCAAAACCGATAAAACGTTGGACCTCTTTAACGTTCTTAGGTACCGGCCAGTCAAGGATTGCCTGAATCTTACCAGATTCCATGTTCAGCCCCTGAGGAGAGATGATATAACCTAAAAACTGGATCTCAGAACGATGGAACTCAAATTTCTCCGGCTTGATATACAGATGGTTCTCTATCAGACGTTTCAAAACAGATTTGACATGTTCCTCATGTTCCTGCAGAGAGTCAGAAAAAAATAGAATATCATCCAAATAGATCACCACAAACTGATCTAATAGATCTCTAAAAATGTCATTAGCAAGATGTTGAAACGTCGCAGGGGCATTACAAAGCCCAAAGGGCATCACGAGGTATTCAAAGTGTCCATACCGACATCTGAATGCTGTCTTCCATTCAACACCGGAACGAATACGCACCAGATTATAAGCCCCACGAAGGTCCAGTTTAGTGAATATCTTGACATGATGAACTCTGTCCAATAATTCGGGAATCAACAGCAAAGGATAGCGATTCCGTATGGTTACCTTATTAAGTTCCCTATAGTCAATACAGGGTCTCAGGGTCCCATCCTTTTTCTTCACAAAAAATATAGGCGCCCCTGCTGGTGAGGAAGAAGGGCGTATGAAGCCTTTAGCCAGATTTTCATCAATATATTCCTTCAGGGCCTGAAGCTCAGGTGCCGCCAAAGGGTATACATTACTGAAAGGAATAGCTGTCCCAGGAAGCAGCTCAATGGGATAGTCATAATGCCTATGTGGAAGAAGATGATCTGCTTTCTTCTGGTCACAAATATCAGAGAAATCTTTATACACAGAAGGTAAAGAAAAAACCTGTGCAGGAGATTCTTTATCTCTGGACTCAGGAACGGCTTCTGTAATCGCTGAGTTGCTCCTTGTTGGGAAGGTAATCTCCTTGGTCTCCCAGTTGACAATCTGGTTTCAAGCACGCAACCAAGGGATGCCTAAAATCACAGGAAAATGAGGAGAAGAAATTAATAGAAAAGAAAGTTGCTCCTGATGATTAGGCTCCAACAAAATTTCAAGGGGTACTGTTTCCTGATCCACAGGCCCAGAGACTAAGGGTGACCCATCCATTGTTTCCATGGCAATTGGTGAGGCTCTACGCTGTATCTCAATGCCATGTTCCTTGGCGAATGTAATGTCCATAAAGTTGCCCCCAGCGCCAGAGTCAATCATAGCCGCACTGAAAATCCACTGCCCTGTACACAGAATCTTAATAGGGAGTGAAGAGTGAGAGTTCTTTTCCTGCAGCTCCCTGGGAGGTGTAGCCAGAGAGACAGAATGGAAAACAGCGTTTAATGGCAGGCTACATTCAGAGATGTCAGACTCATCGTCACAGTTATCATACTCCCCTACCGCTGCTAGCACCTTGTCAGACAGCTTAGGACAGTAAATTGGGAAGTGGTCTGACTGACTGCAGTAGAAACATAGCCTCTCTCGCAGACGGTGCTCTCGGCGCTCATTACTCTCACGCCTCTGCACAGAATCAATCTGCATGGCCACCTCCTCTACCTCCCGAGATGATTTACCTGAAGGCTCTTTTGGAGGAAAGGAAAAATTAGACATACGGTTAAATACAGCCAATTTCTCCTGTCTACGCTCAGTAAGACGAATGTCTATGCGTACACAATGCTGTATAAACGTTTCTAACTCTTGTGGTGACTCTGAACGGGCTAGTTCATCCTTCACAATTCTAGACAGACCTTTCTTAAAAATAGGCAATTGTGCATAACTGTCCCAATTAGTATCAACCGCTAATCTCCTAAATTCAGTCGCATATTCAATAACAGAGCGTTTACCCTGGCGTACAGATAATAAAGCAGACTCAGCAGTTGCGCGGCGATTAGGGTCATCAAACATTAATGCCATAGCGGCCAAGAGCTCATCCAAATCATTTAACCGTGGATCACGAGACTCGATCATCGGATTCGCCCAGGCGAGCGCTCATGAGGTCAGCAGCATAATTACACACAATACTTTAGAGCGATCAGTAGGAAAACGGTCAACATGCACATCAAAATATAGCATACACTGGTTCACAAAACCGCAAAATTTGTCACGATCACCATTAAGCCTGAATGGTGGCAACTTAGGTGGACTGGCTAGTGGCGGTTTACCAGAGGGTAAAGTCACTTGTGCCGCTATTTGCGTGTTTAAGTCCTGGAAAGCCCGTCCATATTGGGACTCCAAGCCAGCAAGTTTGTTTTCCTGAGCCGCCATACGGATACTTAAGTCCTGTAAAGTTTGTCCAAACACTTGTTGATTGTGCACAAGGCCTCCAAGTCTCTTTTGCACACCTTCCACATCTTTCTGCAGAGATCTAATTATGGCATACACCTGCTCTAACTTGCTTTCTGCAGTCATTGCTCCAGCAGTCTCCTAAAGGGGCTAGAGTATCCTGTAACAATTATAGTGGATAACTAAGGAGACTGTTTGCGTGGAGCGAGACACAACAGTACACAGTTTATAGGTGAAAAGTCTATATTAAAGCACACAGTGTTTTGCACAAAAATGCAGAGAAATCTCAGTCTTAAGTTCACAGAATAATGAGTTTTTGCAAGGTTAGTTCACCATTATACATCAGCAAGTCCATACAATGCAGAAGCAATCAAAGAGGCCCGGGTAAAGTCTCGGACAGTGCAGACCAGTCCCATGCTCAGCAACCATCCGAATAAGGAGACTGAGAACTCAGAGCAGCTTACTTGAGAGCCAAAGCAGATGGAGGGCAGAGGTGCAGAGGAACCAGCACAAAACAGCCAGGGGCACGAGAAATGCTGGAAACTAGAGTATGAAGCAGGCTCTCAGGGAACAGATGATTCCAGCAGAATTTCGGGAGCATGCAGAAAGCCAGGAAGCCACCAGAAGGAGGATCTCAGGCAAAATACTCTAGCACTGGACTAGAGGCTGGGGTGGAGTAATAAGGGCAGGAGGTAAGGGCACATGATACAGAAGACGCCATCTTGAAAAAGGGCAGAAATGTCCCAAAGGAAAACAAGAGTCCTGACAAGAAGTTGTCCACTACTTTTACATTTATGTCCAATCCGTAGGATAGGGCATCAATGTATGATCGGCCAGGGTCCCACACGTGGCACCCCCACATACCAGCTGTTATCGGTGGCCACCGGCCTGAAGTGCTCACCTGTGGGGCTCCGCCGTCAAGTGGTAGTGGCCGCCGAGGTGTGCTGCACATCCGCCTCCCATTCAATTGAATAGGAGGCGGATGTGCAGTACACCGCGGCGGCCACTACCATTTGACGGTGGAGCTCCGCTGGTGATCACTTCCGGCCTGCGGCCACCGCCGCCGGCGCTAGTAGCAGCTGATCGGCCGGGGTGCCGCGTGCGGGACCCTGGCCGATCATACATTGATGCCCTATCCTACGAATTGGGCATCAATGTAAAAGTAGTGGACAACCACTTTAAAGTGCGCAACATCGACAATAATGTCCGCTTAAAACGTTCCACTTGTCCATTACCCTCTAGGTGATAGGGCGTTGTGTGGGATCTCTGAATTCTACAGTATTTTCCTAGCTTGTCTACGAGCTGGTTCTCAATTTCTTTTTCTTGGTCGTGGTGTAACCTCGTAGGGAAACCAAACCTCAAAGCAAAATCATTGAAGAACTTCTCTGCCACTGTTTGACCAGCTTTATTGGTGGTGGGATATGCTTGGGCAAATCGAGTAAAATGGTCCATCACCACCAATATGTATTCGTAGCCACCCTTGCACGTCTCGAGATGTAGAAAGTCTATTGAGACCATCTCAAACGGATACATACTGTAGTTGCCCATAAGTGCCTGGGTTGATGTGTTGGGATGTTTATCTTTCAGACACCCACACTCCCTGGTCACATACCTCTCAATATCTCTCTGCATGTACGGTCAGAAGAAATATTCACGGATCAAGTTGGTGGTCCTTTCCACTCCTAGGTGTCTTATGTTTTCATTGAGTTCTTTGAAGATCAACCTACGGAATACTCTGGGTAGTACTAACTGCCGGTTTTGTCCTCCTTTACAATACAGGATACTGTCTTCACTGAGGTAGAGCTTCGTCCATTCTTTAACTAAAACATACTGCTGGTGATTCATTATCTCTCTCCCGTTTACTTGGAAACCGATCTTGGTCCACATAAAGTAGTATTCTACCAATTATCTGATCTTTCCGTTGTGCTCTATGGATTTTTTCTTTTGGTAGTTGTTGAATAGACAGGGGGTGATCTTATTCTCCCGCTTTTATGGTGGTTTCCACCGTCAACGGACACCACAATGGTGTGTCTTCCTCCTGATAAACTTGTACTGCTTGGGTAGTGCTCTCAATTGCTTCCAGACTGACTTCCTCCGAGAATTTTTGCATGAACTCCATAGGCTCTAGAGGCATTCTCGACAATCCGTCAGCATCCGCATTGCATTTTCCTGGCCTGTACTTGATGCTGGAATTGAAGTCAGCTACTTCAACGACCCATCTCTGACCCTTTGCATTCCTTGGCAAAATGTCCTTCCTCACCACATCTTAGACAGTGGACACACACCGTACTCTGATTTGATGAACGGCACACTTCACAAGTCGGGTATCTTCTGTTCTGGAACCCACTCCTGGGTCTGAGGGATACAGGTTCCAGCCTGGTACGAATCAACTTTTTTACCGAAATCAACTCGGCTCGCAGATCTATTACTTCCTCCCAGTCAGCGTTGGCGGTCCTCTCTTTTGTTGGTGATTTAAAGTTCCCTCTCGGAGGTGGCACTGGAGGGTCTCCATGATGATCTTCGGACTGGCCACCGGGGGTCCCCAGCTTCAGCTGACTCATTTTGGTGATTTTAGGAGCAGAGCCTATCTGTAACTTCTGTTCGCTCTCTGACTCCAAACAAGTTGCCTCATTCATTTTTTCAATTAGGACTTGGTCCAGAATGCCAGGATCTTCTAGGTACTGTTTCAGCTGCAACTTGATGCCTTTGCTGATTAATCTCGTTCCCAATGTTCTCAAAAACTTCTTCTGGAATAGTCTAGCATCAAACCTCTTCTCCGCTTCTACATCTCTGGATGCAAACAACAATCTCTCCTTCAGTTCAATTGCTCTGAACAAGAAACTTTGGGGTGATTCATTATTTTTCTGTGAGAGGTTAATGAGTCGGTGGAACAATTCTGAAGTACTCTCTTCTTTATAGTGCCCTTTCAAAATCATCTTCAGCTGTTGCAAGGTCAATTGACTCTTCATTTCTAGCATACTACGGAGGTTCAGTCCTGGGATGATCGCTTTCACCACCCCCTCAATGATCTCATCTGGCTTGTAGCCTTTCTGTAAGCCAGCATCGATCTGGTGCAGCAAGTTCATATAAGACAGTTTCTCTTTCTGTTCACACTCTCAAATCTGTCCCAGGATCTTGAATTCTTTCCTTATGGTGATTTGTGGTGTTACAGAGGACTGTCTTTCTGATTTATCTAGTCCGAGCAGGGTAAAGGTTGTGTCTGAGTCTGTCACCCGTTCAGAGGTTTTGATTGATTCCTGTAGGGCTGTTGTTAGGGCTTTGAATTGTTCTTTAAATTCCTGTAGTTCTGTCTGCGGATGGAGATTCCTGCTTTTGGTAATTGGTGCCACCCCTCCATCCTCAAACTTCAGCCAGGTTAGAAACTGTGTTAGCTCCTGGAGGAATGTCCCCATGACGTCTTCAGCTTCTTTCTCCCCAGCTCATCCATTTTTGCATTAATGGCAGCTAACAGTTACCTGCGGTTGTGTGCTTTAGAAATCTGTTCTTCTGACATCTTTATATGTTCTGCTACTGTTCTCAATTTTTCACAGGTTAACTGAAGAAGCAGCTCACTAATTCTGTCCATTTGTATTTCCACATCCATTGCTGCTAGTGAGTTTTCTTTAGGTCTGGTCCCCTTTAACTGGTGTAGCAGAGTTGAATTGATGTGTTTTGCTGCTGTGTTTTCCAGACACTTTTCCTCTTCTCCCTCTACATGCTAATTCCCACTTAGGATTCCCTGTACGGGCCACCAATGTTACACGCACGTCACTAGGTTCAGATAGGACGAGACCGGTTTCATGAATTCTTTGGAATCCTCGGGGAAATGTTACTCAGGGCAACCATAGGCAGAAGCTTCTCTCAGGCACATGATAGATTCAATTGCTGACCAGACACATCTAACAAGAGTCTTTTTTAACAGTTTAACAGTGGAATGTAATCTGAAGCACGGCCAGTGCAATTCAGGGATATTACAGCAACAATCTTCATTACAGTACAGTCTGAGTTTCTTGAGCAACCGGCTCCAGTAACAATACAGTAGTTTCTTCACAAGGCACAGTATTACAGTCTCTTCAGTAGCATAATTCAGCATAGATTAGATCTCTTAGCAGCACACTTCTATGCATACACAACCACAGGCTTTTCCTTCACAAGGACACAATAGTAAACAGCATTCTGTATCCTGCATGGAGATGTAGGGGGGCAGGGTTTGATGAGGGAGATGATCCCTGTGACACAATTCCTTCCAGTTCTTATCTTCCTGCCCGATAATACTCTGCACTGTTAGTTCAGGGAGTTTATCTGACATGTGTTTATTTTCTCTCGTGATCTGAATCCTGTTTAGTTGCCTTCTGTCAGATCCAGATAACACACTACCTTTCTCTTCGGCTTCAGCCAAACTACAATAACAAGTTCCCCACAATCCCCCTGGGGCTCTGCTAAAACACTCCCTGTCTCCTGTGACGGTGTTAACCCCTCTAGTTGCTGGATGCTTCTGGAGCACAACACTTCCTGTCTCCTGTGCTTGTGTTATTTTGTAACAGTTGCTGGATGCTTTTGAAGCAACAGCATTCCTTCTGCATGTCACACATGCCTTTATTTAAGAAAAAGATAGTTGTTACTGAGTCTATTGAGATACCAGGTTGGGAACAGACTCCCTATAATATTTTGGCAGCCAAATGGTCCCACAGTGTTGGTTTGAGTGAACCATGGGACAAATGTCTGAAGGTGTAAAAAAAATACTTCTTTCAGTATATTTTTCTATTGAGGACTTCTTATCAGATGCGA
The DNA here is from genome assembly GCF_046119375.1 of Phyllobates terribilis. Classification (NCBI taxonomy): domain Eukaryota; kingdom Metazoa; phylum Chordata; class Amphibia; order Anura; family Dendrobatidae; genus Phyllobates; species Phyllobates terribilis. Next base: position 108,679,554 of record NW_027362773.1, read on the forward strand.
TTGATCAAAGTATCAATATCACGATATTCTTATAAAAAAATATATCGATTTATTCTTGGATTGTCCATTATAAAGAATGATTGCAATAGTTACATAAAATAGTTAAATAGTTAGAGTGATTGTCCATTTATCCATAATTAGCTTAATAGTTGAGATTCACTCATCTTTTCCTTGGATCCTGGATGGTAGGTTGCGTCTGTCTGTGTCCAGCACGTGTGTTAGGATGACACCATGTGTCGTCCAGTGTCCTGTGAAATGGACTAACTAAAAATAAACAAATAGCGCATGTTACCTAGAAACCCTAGCACAATGGCTGATGCAATCTTATGCAATGTATGGTACAGAATTCAGAATAAAATTAATATCCGTAATTAATATTTAACAATTCCCCCTTTTGAGGATGACAGACATCAACTGAAATCCTCAAAGTAGATAGGTTCATCATTAGGATAATAGGATCATTTTTCTTTTCTTCTTCCTTGGCAATATCATTTAATGTCCATAACAATATTAATAATAATAATAATAATAATAATAATAATAATATCAATATCGGATTATTGTTATATGTATTCAATAGCATAATGATGTGAATCCATGTTATGGTAAGCCGTGACTAATATTCATTTAACTACATTGGTCGCTTCAACTACTTCTAATGGCGAACAAACACCGTCAGAAAACCCAGGTGGCAACCCAGGTGGCCGCCCTGGTGTGGATGGCTTCCTATCTTCAAAGATTCAAACAAGACCCAATAATAGAAGAACACGTGCCACACCTTACCAGGTTAGTGCTGCTTGCGGGGGGCTCCGCATTGTTAACTTATCCAACCACGTACTAACTGACAAGCAGATGGAGGTCCTGGGGCTGGGACTATCTTTTGCACCCACTAATGCATTTAATTTTTTTACTGCCCTGAAGGACCTTCACCTGTTTGCACGTAAACTTATTCTTAAAAAATTACATTCCAGGCCACATGGTGAGGATGGCCCTGTAACCACGACAGAGATGGAGGCATTGAAGGATTTGTAGGACCTCTTGATGGAGCAGGACCAACCCCCAATTACAGGTGGGTTACCACAGTCGAGGTATCCTAGATCCACAAGGTTCCCTCACTTGTCCCTGAGTCCGGCAGTTGAAATATTTGTGCGTCTAGTGACGGAGGATTTGAGACATCTCTCCACACGCAGACGCTTTGACAATCTTACTCATTCTCAGCGTACTGCGATAGAACGGTTGAAATCACTTCGTGATGTGGTTATTAAACCAGCGGACAAGGGAGGGAACATTGTACTGTGGCCCTGTTCTAAATATGAGAGGGAGGCGTTACGCCAACTAAGGGATACCAAGACATATTCGAGGTTACCCTTTAATCCTACTGCCTCCTTCTCTGCCGCGCTCCAGGGGATCCTGGGCAGGGCCTGTGATCAGGGAATTATTAACAAGCAAACAGTTGAAGCTTTACCTGTTCGATTCCCTAAAACTGCTACTTTTTACCTACTTCCAAAAATTCGCAAGGACGCCCTCAACCCGCCGGGACGTCCAATCGTGTCAGGCCTAAGTAATTTGTGTGGTCCTATTTGCCAGTATATTGACAGCCACCTTCGCCCATTAGTGGAGACACTTCCTTCATACATTCAGGACACGATGGACGTCTTAAGGCGCGTTAATGGCGTCCTTGTGACGGATGGTATCCTGCTAGTCACGGCCGATGTTGAGAGCCTCTACACATGTATTAGCCATGATCTGGGCCTTTCTGCAGTCCGCCTCTTCCTTGGGGCGTCCGATCTGGACGGCCTCTCACGAAATTTTATCCTTGATCTCCTCCACTTCGTCCTCCACCACAATTATTTTTTATTCAAAGATACGGTGCATCTACAAAGGCGTGGCACGGCGATGGGGGCGTCTTGTGCGCCCTCGTACGCCAATCTCTTCTTGAGGTCCTGGGAGAGAGACATTTTTGGCGACGAGGGCGTGCGCCGCGCCGACCCCGTCGTGTCATGGCTTAGATACATCGATGATATTTTGTTTCTGTGGCGGGGGACGGTGGAGGAGCTTGACGATTTCATGGTGCAGCTTAACTCAAACAATCGTTCCATTAGGCTTACCTATACATACCATCATAAACAGATTGACTTTCTAGACATCAGTCTGGAGGTGGGTGAGTACCACACCATCCAGACTGATGTCTTTAGAAAACCCACCTCGGTCAATTCCTTAATACATGCTGCCTCTGCACATGATCCCTCTACAATTCGTGCCATCCCGGTCAGACAATTCCTGAGGATGAGGCGGATCTGTTCCACCGACTACAAGTTTAGGAGACAGGCTTCGGATCTGGCAGAACGTTTCAGGCAACGTGGGTATAGCAACCACTGCATCGGCCGTGGCTACTCGAGAGCACGGAACACATTCCGTAACCATCTGATTTATTCCTCAAATTCATCCAAACGGGTGACAACGGAAAGAATCCGCTACATCTCCACATATAATCATGAGTGGGGGAATATGCGGCGGATCCTTTCCCGTCATTGGGGTGTGCTCAGCGCGGAGCCCTCCCTACGTGAATCTTTAGGAAGCTATCCACAAATGACCCCCCGGCGGGCCAATAACCTGGGTGACATACTGGTATCCAGCCACTATATAACTCCCTTGACGAATCCATTTGTGTCCCGCGGACCCACGTTTGGCTCGTTCCCCTGTGGCCACTGTGCCGCCTGCGCCAATATCCTGCGCAGCTGGGTGTTCACGTTCTCTGATGGCTCTCGTGAGTTTAAAATCCGCAATTACATCTCATGCGGTACAACCCATGTTATATATTATGCTACATGTGGTTGTCAATTAATTTATGTAGGACTCACTACGAGAGAGCTGAGGATCAGGGTTTGTGAACACGTGCGGGACATTGGCGCGGCTCGGACGGTGGCCGACCCCAGGGAGCTCAAAACATTGCCGCGTCACTTTAAGGCTGTCCACAATTGCGATCCGAGGACACTAAAGTTTTGCGGCATTGATGTCATACATTTGGGCTCCCGGGGTGGAAATGGTAAGCAACTTCTGGCCCAAAAGGAGGCCAGATGGATCGTCACTTTAGACACCATGGCTCCGCGGGGCCTCAATGAGAGTTTGGAGTTCTCGTCCTTCCTCTGAAATGAAGTGACGGATTGTATGATATGTTCTGTGTTTCTGCTCCCCTGTGGACCATGATATGTCTATTTCTGGACCATGGCTTTAGGTTTTTAGTTTTTATATTCTTTTCTAATTTTTATATTTTCCCTTTTATTCTCTTTGTACTCACATTTTCTCCGACAGTGACTGTGCCCCAGGACCTCTTCTTTTTGATGTACATCTATGGCAGACGATCTGTCTTTTGAACTCCTTCGTCTTTTGATGTCTACAAGAGATTCTGATACAGATACTGCTACTGCACTCTTGATTCTTGACCGGGATGTACACTTTACTTGTGGATTCTGTTTGATATCTGGTACTTGTGACTGATTGAAACCATGTTGAGAAATCTATAGTTGTGCACTTTTTGGCACTATATGTCCCCTTTTGCAAGGGGACTTATGCTGTTATAACGCTAATTGTATAGACATATGTACCTCTTTTTTTGACCTAATGCACCATCCCCTCCTTTCATACCTTTCTATTGAGCTGTACTTCCATGACCAGCATTATTTGCTACTATTAGTATCATGATATTAACTTTTATAGAACATTAGTATTGTGCTGGCTGGCTGGAATAGCTACCGGGTTTTGATTGGTGGGGATATTGTTGCTCCCTTTATGTGGTTTCATTTCTGTTATTGGCACTCAGTCCCAAGCTCACCTCCTACATGGATGTAGTGCACATGCGCCCGGTCCGTCCCGTGCCGTGCTGCGCTCGGCTGTCTTTATGCCTTCGGCGCGCCGCCGGGAATAGCATTCATTTGCATTTCGGTCCGCGCGCCGACGTCATGACAGCTGGGGCGCGTGCGCGGGATATGTGACGGCCGTTGCGCATGCGCCGCCCATCATCCAGTACTTGGCGGCCATCTTGGACGACCACATGATGTATCATGTGACACTTCTGGGCGTATTTAAAGGTCCTGGCAGCACCCTCACACACGCCTCTTGATAAAGCTGATCTACACCCGGCGAAACGCGCGTCGAGGCCTTTCTCATTCACTATCTGGTCCCTGTGTGGTCTCCCAGAGGTCTGGGGCCCCTTACATTAGGGTAAGTTTGGTACAATATGACCTTTGGGTCTTTCTGGACCGCATGGTCCATATGGGAGTGACCTTTTTGCTTGCCCTGATTGTGCGTCCCTCTCCCTGTTTTAGTGTAAGCATGCACCCTTCTGACTCTAGGGGTGAACCTCTGGAGAGACCCACTTACAAATATGCGGGACCATTTGTCTGCTTGTCTTAATTTTGTGTCATAACTATTAATGCTATGTATTGTCTTTTAATGAACTATGTCTACAATAAAGTCTTTTCATGCGATTTCACTCAGCTGTTCTCCTAGTTTTATATAAGTCTTGAGTGGGCTATGTGGAGACGGGGTCGGAATTTTTCTGGGGACCATTAACCCACGTCATTTATTATGCGGGTCGCAGTCTGTTTATTCATTTAACATATATAATTATACTTCCCTAAATCTAAATCGAAATAATCACGGGTCCAATCGTCATCATCTGATGTCATCGGTTCTTGTCTCGTCTTCTTCTTGGTTCTTTTAAAACACAGTCTTTAGATGAAAATTCCTTTGAAATAAATTATAGCGTGTAGATATTGTACAGTCCATAATTGTGTTCATTATTGTTCAGTCTTTAAACTGTACTCTTTATTAGAAAGATCATGTGTGTCAATTGATAAGAAAACAAAGTCCATGGATGAAATGTAGCTTTAATATCTGTGCAGTGTCACCTGGACTTACGTTGGATTGTCTTTGGATAATTCTGGAATCCTCCGTGTCATCCGCACTGGTCTCCTGTCACTTTTGGAACAGGTGTGACGTCTTTGGTCAGAAAAGCAAGGGTTAACTTGACACTTCCCTGCTCTATATAGCACCATAACCAGTACTTAATCCTTAATGTACAGAACACATATATCAGGCTGGCAGAATCCTGACACTCCGTTATTATTCACCAGCTTTCAGGTGATAGGAAACCACTGGAACATGATGAAACTTGAACACAACCCAGTTCATATAGGATCATCGTCCTCTGCAGTCGTGGTTATCAGTGGTGTGAATGTATTGTAATTGACACAGTCTATTATCACTCAGCATTCACAACATCTTTACCTTCTGAGATTTCCGTATATCGGTTGCTTCTTCTTGTAACTTTTGAGAATCTCTTTAATTTATAAATATGAAAAATCTTTATTAAGATAGAATTAATAATTGCAATGTCTTGATTGAAGTCTTCATTCGCTAATCTGATACCAAATCTGGCAACTTTCCTAACCTATAATATCATAGGGTACCATAGCAATCAATAATGTTCATCTAATTATTATCAAAATATTAAAATAAATTATGTTTGGAATAATAAAACAATAATAGATAGTAATTCATTATTAATCAAGTTCTTCATGTGATAGAACATTTTTATGTCATAGGTGTAATTACCTTTTCCAACCCATAGGTGTCAGTGTGTTTTGAAACAAGTGTTTATTAGTGATGAGCGAGCACTAAAAGGCTCGGGTGCTCGAAGCTCGGGTTGAGCAAATTGGAATACTCGGGTGCTCGACCCGAGCAACGAGCCCAATGTAAGTCTATGGGAAACTCGAGCATTTTTCTGGCGGTCCCCCCGGCGGTCTGCAGAAGGTCAAAAATTGCCCAAATCGATGGGAACAGTGCTCAATTAAACGTCAGGCTGGCAGAATATATAGGCAGACAGGCAGGCAAGGTATATAGGAGGGTGCGTGAAAAACATAGCAGGGCAATTGGAACACACTAGTGCCCTCCGATTTTCATGCACCCGTCTCTTTAAAAAAGCCGGCTGGCAATTCATCAGCGGCATACACCGGTACCTGACAATTTAGAACAGAAAGAAAAGAGCATCACACATAGATTAGATAGATAGAAACATGACAGTCACATATATAATAAGTACAGTGATAGTGTTGGTTACTGTACTTGTCATTTAGTGTTAAAATAAAGGATTTATTAAAAAAAAATAATAGTGTTTTTGTCTCTTTAAAAAAGCCGGCCGGCAATTCATCACCAGCAGCATACACCGGTACCAGACAATTTAGAACAGAAAGAATAGAGCATCACACATAGATTAGATAGATAGAAACATGTCAGTCACATATATAATAAGTACAGTGATAGTGTTGATTACTGTACTTGTCATTTAGTGTTAAAAGAAAGGATTTATTTAAAAAAATTGGCGTGGGGTTCCCCGTAATTTTAGTCTCTAGCGGAGGTTAAGCAGACGGCTAGGGCAGATGTTTGAAGCCTGGGAAGGGGGTAATACCCACAGAGCTTCCCAGGCTACTAATATCAGCCTCCAGCTGAATACCTAGCCTTTGCTAGCTATTAAAATGGGGGACCCCACGTCATTTTTTTTGGGGTCCCCCATTTTAATAGCTAGTAAAGGCTAGGTATTCAGCTGGGGGCTGAATACCTAGCTAGTAAAGGCTTAAAATGGGGGACCCCCCCAAAAAATGACGTGGGGTCCCCCCTATTTTAATAGCTAGCAAAGGCTAGGCAGACAGCTGGGGGCTGATATTAAAAGCCCAGGAAGGGTGCCATGAATATTGGCCCCCTCCCACGCTAGAAACACCAGCCGTCAGCCACCCCATAGGATGCGCCAATTCTGGCACTTAGCCTCGCTCTTCCCACTGCCCTGTAGCGGTGGCAGTGGGGTAATAGGGCTGGGGTTGATGTCAGCTTATAATGCCAGCTGACATCAAGCCCAGGTTAGTAATGGAGAGGCGTTTATAAGACACCCCCATTACTAACCCCATAGTCAAAGTTAAAAAAAAACACAAACACCCAGAATAGAGTCCTTTAATTGAAATAAACGCACAATTCTTTAATGTTCTAAATTAAACCATACTTACCATCACGCCCATTCCAGCTAAAGCCAACGATCTCCTGCAATAAAAATAAAATAGTGAACCAACCTCATCCTTACCTTTCCATGGTTCCCAGGCCGGCTCCAGCTCTGCTACATTCACATGACAGGCTGGATCGCAGCCGAAAGCTGCCATCCAGCTTGCCATGCCGCAGACACTGAGAAGCGCAGGTATGCTTGCGCTCCTCAGTGTCTGGCTGTGACGGCATCCAGATGAGCCGAGTTAATGTCCAATGAACTCAGCTCACCTCATGCACGTCACTGACAGCGTGGGAAAATTCTCCTGCGCATGCGGTGAGCGTGAGAGAATTCTCCTGCGCTCACCGCAAGCGTGGGAAAATTCTCCTGCGCTTGCGGTGAGCGCAGGAGAAACATGTCAGTCACATATATAATAAGTACAGTGATAGTGTTGATTACTGTACTTGTCATTTAGTGTTAAAAGAAAGGATTTATTTAAAAAAATTGGCGTGGGGTTCCCCGTAATTTTAGTCTCTAGCGGAGGTTAAGCAGACGGCTAGGGCAGATGTTTGAAGCCTGGGAAGGGGGTAATACCCACAGAGCTTCCCAGGCTACTAATATCAGCCTCCAGCTGAATACCTAGCCTTTGCTAGCTATTAAAATGGGGGACCCCACATCATTTTTTTGGGGGTCCCCCATTTTAATAGCTAGTAAAGGCTAGGTATTCAGCTGGGGGCTGAATACCTAGCTAGTAAAGGCTTAAAATGGGGGACCCCCCCAAAAAATGACGTGGGGTCCCCCCTATTTTAATAGCTAGCAAAGGCTAGGCAGACAGCTGGGGGCTGATATTAAAAGCCCAGGAAGGGTGCCATGAATATTGGCCCCCTCCCACGCTAGAAACACCAGCCGTCAGCCACCCCATAGGATGCGCCAATTCTGGCACTTAGCCTCGCTCTTCCCACTGCCCTGTAGCGGTGGCAGTGGGGTAATAGGGCTGGGGTTGATGTCAGCTTATAATGCCAGCTGACATCAAGCCCAGGTTAGTAATGGAGAGGCGTTTATAAGACACCCCCATTACTAACCCCATAGTCAAAGTTAAAAAAAAACACAAACACCCAGAATAGAGTCCTTTAATTGAAATAAACGCACAATTCTTTAATGTTCTAAATTAAACCATACTTACCTTCACGCCCATTCCAGCTAAAGCCAACGATCTCCTGCAATAAAAATAAAATAGTAAACCAACCTCATCCTTACCTTTCCATGGTTCCCAGGCCGGCTCCAGCTCTGCTACATTCACATGACAGGCTGGATCGCAGCCGAAAGCTGCCATCCAGCTTGCCATGCCGCAGACACTGAGAAGCGCAGGTATGCTTGCGCTCCTCAGTGTCTGGCTGTGACGGCATCCAGATGAGCCGAGTTAATGTCCAATGAACTCAGCTCACCTCATGCACGTCACTGACAGCGTGGGAAAATTCTCCTGCGCATGCGGTGAGCGTGAGAGAATTCTCCTGCGCTCACCGCAAGCGTGGGAAAATTCTCCTGCGCTTGCGCTGAGCGCAGGAGAATTCTCTCACGCTCACCGCATGCGCAGGAGAATTTTCCCACGCTGTCAGTGACGTGCATGAGGTGAGCTGAGTTCATTGGACATGAACTCAGCTCATCTGGATGCCGTCACAGCCATACACTGATGAGCGCAAGCATGCCTGCGCTTCTCAGAGTCTGCGGCATGGCAAGCGGGATGGCAGCTTTCGGCAGCGATCCAGCCTGTCATGTGAATGTAGCAGAGCTGAAGCCGTCCTGGGAACCATGGAAAGGCAAGGATGAGGTTGCTTTATTATTTTACTTTTATTGCAGAAGACATAGGCTTCAGCTGGAATGGGCGTGATGGTAAGTATGGTTTAATTTAAAACATTAAAGAATTGTGCGTTTATTTAAATTAAAGGACTTTATTCTGGGTGTTGTGTTTTTTTTAAATACTTTACTAGAAATTCATGGCGGTCATGTCTAATATTGGCGTGACCCCATGAATTTCGGGCTTAGGGCCAGCTGATAATACCAAGCTGACCCTAACCCCTTTATTACCCAGTGAGCCACCGCACCAGGGCCCTAGATGAGTTGGGTACAGCACCAGAAGATGGCGCTTCTATGAACGCGCCATTTTCTGGGGTGGCTGCGGACTGCAATTTACAGCGGGGGGGGGGGGGCAGAAAGCTTGGGCCTCCATGCGCTGCGGATTCCAGCCCCCAGCTGCCTAGTTGTACCTGGCTGGACACAAAAATAGGGCGAAGCCCCATGTATTTTTTTTTTTTATTATTTCATGAAATTCATGAAATAATAAAGAAAAAAAAGGGCTTCCCTATATTGTTGTGTCCGGCCAGGTACAAATTGGCAGCTGGTGGTTGGGGGCAGCCCGCTCCTGCCTGCTGTACCTGGCTGGACACAAAAATAGGGCGAAGCCCCACGTCAATTTTTTTTTTATTATTTCATGAAATTCAGCTTTCGGCTGCGATCCAGCCTGTCATGTGAATGTAGCAGAGCTGGAGCCGTCCTGGGAACCATGGAAATGTAAGGATGAGGTTGGTTTATTATTTTACTTTTATTGCAGAAGACATTGGCTTCAGCTGGAATGGGCGTGATGGTAAGTATGGTTTAATTTAGAACATTAAAGAATTGTGCGTTTATTTCAATTAAAGGACTTTATTCTGGGTGTTTGTGTTTTTTTTTAACTTTGACTATGGGGTTAGTAATGGGGGTGTCTTATAGACGCCTCTCCATTACTAACCTGGGCTTGATCTCAGCTGGCATTATAAGCTGACATCAACGCCCGCCCTATTACCCCACTGCCACCGCTACAGGGCAGTGGGAAGAGCGAGGATAAGTGCCAGAATTGGCGCATCCATAGGGCGGCTGACGGCTGGTGTTTCTAGCCTGGGAGGGGGCCAATATTCATGCCACCCTTCCTGGGCTATTAATATCAGCCCCCAGCTGTCTGCCTAGCCTTTGCTAGCTATTAAAATAGGGGGGACCCCTCGTCACTTTTTTGGGGGGGTCCCCCATTTTAATAGCTGGTAAAGGCTAGGTATTCAGCTGGGGGCTGATATTAGTGGCCTGGGAAGCTCCGTGGGTATTACCCCCTTCCCAGGTTTCAGACATCTGCCCCAGCCGTCTGCTTAACCTCCGCTAGAGACTAAAATTACAGGGAACCCTATGCCAATTTTTTTTTTAATAAATCCTTTATTTTAACACTAAATGACAAGTACAGTAACCAACACTGTCACTGTACTTATTATATATGTGACTGACATGTTTCTATCTATCTAATCTATGTGTGATGCTCTATTTCTGTTCTAAATTGTCGGGTACCGATGTATGCCGCTGAAGAATTGCCGGCCGGCTTTTTTAAAGAGACGGGTGCATGAAAACACTATTATTTTTTTTTTTAATAAATCCTTTATTTTAACACTAAATAACAAGTACAGTAACCAACAGTGTCACTGTACTTATTATATATGTGACTGACATGTTTCTATCTATCTAATCTATGTGTGATGCTCTATTCTTTCTGTTCTAAATTGTCGGTACCGGTGTATGCCGCTGCTGAATTGCCGGCTTTTCATGTTTCTCTGTGAGCACTGTTCCCATCGATTTGGGCAATCACTGTAATGCCACAACCACCATGGCTGTGGCATTACAGTGAGTGGCAGACAATCCCTGCATGATTGGTGCTCTAAATAGCGCCAAACATGCAGGACGGGGACCCGAGCTCCCGCTCGAGCATCTCGAAAGTACTCGGCGAGCTCCGAGCATCTCGAGTACTGAGATGCTCGGGTGAGTACCGAGCAGTGGCGAGCAAGCTCGCTAATCACTAGTGTTTACCAATAATACCAAAGAAAGTATACTCATGAACCAAAATGAATAAATATATGAATGAATGAATGCAAGAATGACTTGTGTTTACTCAAAAAATTGAAATATTTTTTTTCTTATATTGGAACCATATCATTATATTTAATGAAGCAATATTCTTGTACTAGACATTACTTTATTAAATATGAATGTGTTTTCTCAATTGAGATATTGAACTGAAATAATAAAATAAAAAAATTAGAATTAAAAATGAAAAATGAAAAAATAAGAAGAAAGTAAGAATAAAATTGAAAAAAGAAAAATTAAATTAAGACTAAAAATAATAATAATAATAATAAAAATAAGGCCTTTATATGTTAATGACAAATGCAGAGTAATTGTATTCTCCATAAAAATACCCTTATATTTCCATTATCTGGATGATTTCATATTTGTCATAACCTTGTATTACCAAAAATGATTAAATTATGTAACTTTGCATGTAATACCCTTCTTAATCATACCATTGTAGCTTATTAATATTTCTTCTTCATTAAAATGTGTGAAAAATAAGTATTGATCAAAAGTGATTATGTAATCAGGATCAAAAGCACATTTTCCCCCTTAATGGCAAAAAATATTATTTTAGAAAATAATTTATATATCAGAACCAAATTAAAAATAATTATTCTTCTATAAATATTTTGCATAAATGTCATAGCATATATTTGTCTGAAGAGGTGTGTACCTATTTATGTAACCATTAAAAATAATAATATCCTTGAATACTATAAAATTATCATTGTGAAAAATTATTCTAAATGTAAATTTGCTTTATAAACCATTTTAATGTGTGGTTACCCTTATCCACTATTAGCTAAATCAAGAAGTAATAATTACTAAAGAAATATAGAAATATATATATTATATAGATAATACTTAATTATGTATCATCATTTTCTCAGACTTAAATGTAATTTTGTACCTTCACATAAAGAAACAAACATACATGAGGCCTCTGTCACACAAATCTCACTTAGCAGCTGCACATATATTCAGCAAATTTCACTCTGTTACAGATTCGTTCAGCTCAAACATTCCACATATATATACAGTACAGACCAAAAGTTTGGACACACCTTCTCATTTAAAGATTTTTCTGTATTTTCATAACTATGAAAATTGTACATTCACACTGAAGGCATCAAAACTATGAATTAACACATGTGGAATTATATACTTAACAAAAAAGTGTGAAACAACTGAAAATATGTCTTATATTCTAGGTTCTTCAAAGTAGCCACCTTTTGCTTTGATGACTGCTTTGCACACTCTTGGCATTCTCTTGATGAGCTTCAAGAGGTAGTCACCGGAAATGGTTTTCACTTCACAGGTGTGCCCTGTCAGGTTTAATAAGTGGGATTTCTTGCCTTATAAATGGGGTTGGGACCATCAGTTGTGTTGTGCAGAAGTCAGGTGGATACACAGCTGATAGTCCTACTGAATAGACTGTTAGAATTTGTATTATGGCAAGAAAAAAGCAGCTAAGTAAAGAAAAACGAGTGGCCATCATTACTTTAAGAAATGAAGGTCAGTCAGTGCGAAAAATTGGGAAAACTTTGAAAGTGTTCCCAAGTGCAGTTGCAAAAACCATCAAGCGCTACAAAGAAACTGGCTCACATGAGGACCGCCCCAGGAAAGGAAGACCAAGAGTCACCTCTGCTTCTTGTTACGGATCCGGGTGGTGGAACCTCTGTGCTGCGGAGCAAGGAGGGACCAGAGGGGCGTAACTAGGTATCAACTCGGACTGACCAGGGTAGCACGGCGGCTCAATCGACTCTGTGAACCAGGGAAGGACCGAGCAGAAGGACCAGGTGCTACTCTGGGCCTGTCTTTGTATGAGAGCAGGGGACTCCCACGGGTAACTGGCAGGAGCCTCCGGGTAGGCACGGCAGGTAACTGATAAGAGCCTCCAGGTAGGCTGACTGATAGGCACGGCAGGTAACTGGTACGTTCTCCGGGTAGGCAGGCAAGCCAGGCCCATAGACACACTGGCGGGTTTGGATCGTAGGCAGACCGTCGGGCTGGCGGAGACAGGTAGTCAGGCTGGCGGACAGGACTGGTAGTCAGGCTGACGGACTGGGCTGGTAGTCAGGCTGGCGGACAGGACTGGCGGACAGGGCTGGTAGTTAGACTGGCGGACTGGACTGGTAGTCAGGCTGGCAGACTGAGCTGGTAGTCAGGCTGGCGGACTGGACTGGTAGTCAGGCTGGCGGACTGGACTGGTAGTCAGACTAGCAGCGGGACCTGAGGGCTGAAGCAGAGTTTAGGACACAAAGCTACAACCTTGCACGGGCACCTCCATTTTGGAGGGGGTGCCTTCTATATGAGAGGTTCTCCGGCCATTGGCTGAGGACTCCTTAGGACGGCGCGCGCGGCCCCTTTAAGAGGGGGGGAGAGCGCGCCCTAAGCACAGTGCCCGGGAAGCTGCGCGCGCCGGCAGCAGCAGCAGGAAAGCCGGAAGACGCCGGGCCGGGAGCGTGGCGGTAAGAGGGACGGCGTCTCTGCCTGTCAGGGAGCAGAGACGCCGATACTACAGTACCCCCCCTTTACGCCCCCTCTTTTTTAGGCCAGAAAGAAATTTTTTAAGGAGAAGAAAGGCGTGGATGTTCTCCCTGGGTTCCCAAGTTCTCTCCTCTGGGCCAAACCCCTTCCAATCCACCAGAAAAAAGGTTTTTCCTCTTACCCTCTTGGTGGCCAGAATGTTCTCTACCTCATAGACGTCCTCAGCGGAGACCGGAGCTGGGGGGGTACCTGGATTGTCAGAAAAAGAATTAAGCACAACTGGTTTGAGGAGAGATACGTGGAAGGAGTTGGGAATCCGTAAGGTGGCCCGGAGTTTTAACTTGTAGGCTACTGGGTTGATTTGCTTGAGGACATCAAAAGGACCGATGAACCGTGGACCCAACTTATAGGAGGGTATTTTGAGACGAACATGTTTGGAGGAGAGCCAAACCTTGTCTCCCAGATGGAATTGAGGTGGGTCCTGGCGTCTCTTATCAGCATGTTTCTTCATCCGCTCGGAGGAATAAAGAAGTGCGGACCTAGTGTCCTCCCAAATGGTGGAAAATTCGCTGACCAGAGACTCCGGGGCAGGGTTGTCCACTGAAGCGGAGACGGGAAACGGAATCCGGGGATGTTGACCGTAGACTACAAAGAACGGGGACTTGGAAGAAGATTCGCTCTCATGGTTGTTATAGGAGAATTCGGCCCATGGTAGGAGCTCTACCCAATCGGTATGGTGAGCGTTGACGAAGTGCCGGAGGAAGCTGGTAAGGGTCTGGTTGATACGTTCCACTTGGCCATTTGACTGCGGATGGTAAGCAGAGGAAAAATCCAGGGTGACATCCAGCAGCTTACACGTAGCTCTCCAGAAACGCAAAGTAAACTGGACCCCGCGATCAGACACAACGTGGAGGGGTGGGCCATGGAGACGAAAATGTGATGGATGAAGTCCTTAGCCAGCACAGATGCAGACGGGAGACCAGGCAGAGGGATGAAGTGGGCCATTTTAGAAAAGCGGTCAGCGACCACCCAAATGACAGTACAACCGGCAGAAACAGGGAGATCGGTAATAAAGTCCATAGCAATGTGTTGCCATGGGGCAGCAGGTACGGGAAGAGGCAGGAGACGGCCGGCTGGAAGATGTCTGGGAACCTTGTTGCGGGCACAGGACGAACAGGCCGTCACGAAGTCTACTACATCCTTGCGCAGGGTAGGCCACCAGTAATGCCGGGTAATGAGCAAGAAGGTCTTCTTCTGGCCAGCATGGCTGGCTAGTTTAGATGAATGACCCCAGTGAAGAACCTTCTTACGATCTGGAACCGCTACAAATGTCTTACTGGGTGGGAGACGAGACAGGTCCAAGGGGGCCACATTCATCACTTTGGAGGGATCGATGATATGCATAGGCTCCTCCTCTTGATCGGAAGACAGGAAGGATCGGTACAAGGCGTTGGCTTTAACGTTCTTGTCCGCAGGGCGGTAATGTAGGGTAAAGTTGAAACGGGCGAAGAACAAAGGCCACCGGGCCTGACGTGGATTGAGTCTTTGGGCATTCTGTAGATATGCCAGGTTTTTGAGGTCAGTGTAGATGACCACCGGGTGCAGAACCCCCTCAAGCAGGTAACGTCACTCCTCCAGCGCCAATTTGATGGCTAGCAGTTCTCGGTCTCCTATGGAGTAGTTGCGCTCGGATGAGAAGAGCTTGGAGAAGAAGCCGCAGGTTACCATTCTCCCGGACGGAGATTTCTGGGTGAGCACCGCTCTGGAAGAGGAAGCATCAACCTCCAGAAAATTTGTTGCAATCCGGACGGTGCAGCACTGGGGCAGAAGAAAAGGCTAGTTTTAAGGAGAGGAAGGCCTCCTCTGCTTCGGACGGCCATTCCTTAGGATTTGCTCCCTTACGGGTGAGCGCAGAGATGGGAGCAGTCCGGGAAGAGAAATGTGGGATGAAGAGACGGTAATAATTCGCGAAGCCCAGGAATCACTGAATCGCCTTCAGCCCCTCCGGACGGGGCCACTTTAAGAAGGCAGAAACCTTCTCGGGGTCCATCCGTAGACCTGTCTTAGAGATAATATAGCCCAGGAACGGAAGAGAGGTCTGCTCGAAGAGGCATTTTTCAAATTTTGCGTATAGGTGATTCTGCCTGAGCCTAAGCAGGACCTGACGAACATTCCTCCGGTGTGTGGGAAGATCCGGAGAGAAGACCAAGATGTCGTCCAGGTACACCACCACGCAAAAATATAAGAGGTCACGGAAGATGTCATTAACTAATTCTTGGAAGACGGCAGGAGCATTACAGAGGCCGAAGGGCATCACACGGTATTCATAGTGGCCGTCCCGGGTATTGAATGCCGTCTTCCACTCGTCTTCTTGGCGGATCTGGACCAAGTTATATGCCCCACGAAGATCGAGCTTGGTAAAGATCTTCGCACCTTTAAGGCGGTTGAACAGCTCAGAGATGAGTGGCAGGGGATATTTGTTTATGATAGTAATCTGGTTGAGTCCTCTATGTAACGGGTCAGGGAGGTGGAACCTCTGAGCAACTATACAAGGGGGTAGTCTTTGTAAGGAAGCGGGTGGCTCCCAGGGAAGGCGGGCAGGTAATCACGGCTAGTGACGGGGACAGTCTCTGGGTAGAAGGGCAGGAGGACATGGCAGGTGACGGGGACAGTCTCTGGGTTGAAGGGCAGGAGGTCACGGCAAGTGACGGGGACAGTCTCTGGGTAGAAGGGCAGGAGGTCACGGCAAGTGACGGAGACAGTCTCTTGACAGGCGGGTGGTCACGGCAAGTGACGGCAGAGCCTCCAGGTAGGCTAGCAGGCAGGTAGCAGGTGGACGCTCCCAGGTGAGCGGGCAAGAGTCTCTGGACTGGCCGGTGGTCACAGCAAGTGACGGCTCCAGGTAGGCTAGCAGGCAGGTAGCAGAGAAGCGCTCCCAGGTGAGCGGGCAAGAGTGTCTGGACAGGCGGGAGGTCACGGCACATGGCAGCAGAGCCTCCAGGTAGGCTAGCAGGCAGGTAGCAGGTGAGCGCTCCCAGGTGAGCGGGCAAGAGTCTCTGGACAGGCAGGTGGTCACAGCACGTGACGGCGGAGCCTCCAGGTAGGCTAACAGGCAGGAAGCAGGTGAGCGCTCCCAGGTGAGCGGGCAAGAGTCTCTGGACAGGCAGGTGGTCCCAGCACGTGACGGCGGAGCCTCCAGGTAGGCTAGCAGGCAGGTAGCAGGTGAGCGCTCCCAGGTGAGCGGGCAGACTGATCCATAGACAGACTGGCAGGGCTGGTAGGCAGACTGTCGGACCGCAGATAGATAAGTAACAGGCAGGAATCTGGCAGGTGACTGGCAGGTAACTGGTAACGGGACCTGAGGGCTGAAGCAGAGTTGAAAGGCTTTGCAACAACATTGCTCGGGCACCTCCATTTTGGAGGAGGTGCCTTATATATGGTGAGGTCCTCCGGCCATTGGCTGGGGACTCCTTAGGACGGCGCGCGCGGCCCCTTTAAGAGAGGGGGAGCGCGCGCGCGCCCTAAGCACAGAGGCCGGGAAGCAGCGTGCGCTGCCAGCAGAGCGGGAGGAAGCCGCCGGGCACGGAGCGGAGAGGTGAGGGGAACGGCGTCCCTGCCTAGCAGGAGGCAGGGACGCCGACGCTACAGTACCCCCCCCTTTAGGCCCCCCTTTTTTTGTCCAGAGAGAAATTTAGCAAGGATGAGAGGGGCATGGATGTTCTCCCAGGGCTCCCATGTTCTCTCCTCAGGACCAAACCCCTTCCAATCTACCAAAAAAAAGGTCTTTCCTCTTACCCTCTTAGTGGCCAGAATACTCTCTACCTCAAAGACGTCTTCAGCGGAAACCGGAGCAGGAGGAGTACCTGGATTGTTGGAAAAAGAGTTAAAGACAACGGGTTTGAGGAGAGATACGTGGAAGGAGTTGGGAATCCATAAGGTGGCCGGGAGTTTTAATTTGTAGGCCACTGGATTAATTTGCCTGAGGATTTCGAAAGGACCGATGAAGCGAGGACCTAACTTGTAGGAGGGTATCTTGAGCCGTACATGTTTGGAAGAGAGCCAAACCTTGTCTCCCGGACGGAATTGAGGCGGATCCAGACGTCTCTTATCAGCATATCGCTTCATCCGCTCGGAGGACTGAAGAAGTGCAGACCTAGTACTCTCCCAAATGGTAGAAAACTCTCTGACAAGAGACTGCGCGGCAGGGTTGTCCACAGAGGCGGAGACGGGAAACGGAATCCGGGGGTGCTGGCCATAGACAATAAAGAACGGGGACTTGGAAGAGGATTCGCTCTCGTGGTTATTATAAGAGAACTCGGCCCAAGGAAGGAGGTCCACCCAATCAGAATGGTGGGCATTAACAAATTGCCGGAGATAGCTGGTAAGGATCTGATTGATCCGCTCCACTTGACCATTGCACTGAGGGTGGTAAGCTGAGGAGAAGTCCAGGGTGACGTCCAGCAGTTTACATGTGGCTCTCCAGGAGCGTGAGGTAAAATGAACCCCCTCGATCCGACACGATGTGGAGGGGTAGGCCATGGAGACGGAAGATATGGCAGATAAAGTCCTTAGCCAGCTCAGGTGCAGACGGAAGACCAGGCAGGGGAATGAAGTGGGCCATTTTAGAGAAGCGGTCCGCGACCACCCAAATGACAGTACACCCGGCAGAGACAGGAAGATCGTAATGAAGTCCATAGCGATGTGTTGCCACGGGGCAACAGGTATGGGAAGCGGCAGGAGATGACCAGCTGGTAAGTGTCTGGGAACTTTGTTGCAGCCACAAGATGAACAGGCAGAGACGAAGTCTACCACATCCTTACGCAGGGTAGACCACCAGTAATGCCGGGAAATGAGTAGGAAGGTCTTTTTTTGGCCAGCATGACCAGCTAGTTTAGAAGAATGACCCCAGCGAAGAACCCTCTCACGGTCTGGAGGCGCCACGAACGTCTTGCCGGGTGGAAGACGAGTCAAATCCAAGGGGGCCACATTCATCACCTTGGAGGGGTCGATAATGTGCATAGGTTCCTCCTCTTGGTCGGAGGACAGGAAAGATCGGAACAAGGCATCAGCTTTGACATTTTTGTCCGCCGGGCGGAAATGAAGGATGAAATCGAAGCGGGCAAAAAACAAAGACCACCGGGCCTGACGTGGATTAAGTCTCTGAGCATTTTGGAGATATGCCAGGTTCTTGTGATCCGTGTAGATGATCACCGGGTATAGAGCACCTTCAAGCAGGTAGCGCCACTCCTCCAGCGCCAATTTAACGGCTAGCAGTTCTCGGTCTCCTATGGAGTAATTGCGCTCAGAGGAGGAGAAGATTTTAGAGAAAAGGCCGCAGGTTACCATTCTCCCGGAGGAAGACTTTTGGGTGAGCACTTCTCCGGCTCCAGAGGAGGAGGCATCAACCTCCAGGTAGAACTGTTTGTTGCAGTCCGGACGGTGCAGCACAGGGGCAGAGGAGAAGGCTTGTTTCAGGGAAAGGTAGGCCTCCTCAGCTTCGGATGACCATACCTTGGGATTTGCTCCCTTACGGGTGAGCGCAGATATGGGCGCAGTCCGTGACGAGAAGTGAGGAATGAAGAGACGATAGTAATTAGCGAAGCCCAGGAATCGCTGTATCGCCTTCAAGCCCTGCGGACGGGGCCACTTTAGGACAGCAGAGAGCTTCTCGGGATCCATTCGCAAGCCTGTCCGGGAGATAACATAGCCCAGGAAAGGAAGAGAGGTCTGCTCAAAAAGGCACTTCTCGTATTTAGCATAGAGGTGGTTCTGCCTGAGCCTAAGCAGGACCTGACGAACATCCCTCCGGTGTGTGGGAAGATCCGGAGAGAAGACCAAGATGTCGTCCAGGTATACCACCACGCAGGAGTAAAGAAGGTCACGGAAGATGTCGTTGACCAGTTCTTGGAAGACGGCGGGAGCATTGCAGAGACCGAAGGGCATCACACGGTACTCATAGTGTCCGTCCCGGGTATTAAATGCTGTTTTCCACTCGTCTCCCTGACGGATACGGACCAGGTTATATGCTCCACGTAGATCCAGCTTGGAAAAGATCCTGGCGCCTTTAAGGCAATCAAATAACTCAGAGATGAGCGGAAGGGGGTATTTATTTTTAACCGTGATCTGATTGAGTCCTCTATAGTCAATACAGGGGCGAAGCGAGCCATCTTTTTTTTTGACAACGAAGAATCCGGCACCAGCCGGGGAAGTAGACTTCCGGATAAATCCCCTGGCCAGATTCTCCTCTATGTACTCAGACATGGCCCGGGTTTCTGCCGCAGACAACGGATAAATACGCCCACGGGGTGGAGTGGCGCCGGGTACCAGGTCGATCGGGCAATCATATGGCCTATGAGGTGGCAATGTCTCTGCTTCCTTCTTACCGAAGACGTCAGCATAGGGCCAGTAAGGAGCCGGAAGACCGGGTAAATTAGCTGGGATAGGTGGAGGACGAACCGGACGAACCGGAACCAGGCAGGTCTTATGGCAGGCCGGCCCCCACCGGAGTACTTCACCGGAATGCCAGTTCAACACGGGTTCATGTGTCTGGAGCCAAGGTAGACCTAGCAATAGGGAGTGGGAGAGTCCGGACAACACATGGAAGGAGATTACCTCAGAGTGCAGCATTCCCACCTGCAGGGTTATGGGTTCCGTGACGAGCAGGATGGTCACCGGAAGGAGTCTTCCATCCACGGAGGCGACTGACAAAGGTTCAGCCAGAGACTTGGTGGGAATATGGTATTTCTCAACCAGGGACTGAGAGATGAGGTTTCCAGCGGATCCAGAGTCCAGGTGGGCGAGTTCAAAGTGACGGTTCTCTCCCCAGGAGATAGATACAGACAAAGTCAGGGTTGGAGAGGACTTATTTTTGTCTAGGGCGACCTCTCCGAGCGGTCCTAGACACTGGAGTTTCCCGGCCTCTCCGGGCAGGAACGAATCAGGTGCTCCTTACTGCCACAATAGAAGCAAATGCCCTCGGCTCGGCGTGACTCTTGGCGAGATTTGACCAACTTGGTCTGGTCGATCTGCATGGACTCGGGTGAGTGCGCCCGGGGAGTGACAGAAGAGGAGACAGGTTTCTGGAAAGTAGGAGCTAGGCGGGGAAACCTTCTCTCACGGGTGGTCTCTTTGGTACGTTCTTGAAACCGGATGTCAATCCGGGTAGCCAGAGACACCAGGTCATCCAGGGTGGTAGGAATGTCCCGACCGGCGAGCTCATCTTTAATCCGACCGGAAAGGCCCTCCCAGAAGACGGACACCAGGGCCTCATTATCCCAGGCAAGCTCAGAAGCGAGGGTGCGGAATCGTATGGCATATTGGCCCACGGTGAGACTCCCTTGGTGGAGACGTAGCAAAGAGGAGGCAGATGAGGTCTTTCGTCCCGGTTCATCGAAGACCCTTCGGAAAGCAGTGAGGAAAGACGACAGGTCGGACACCAGGGGATCCCCTCTCTCCCACAGAGGGTTAAGCCATGCCAGTGCCTCCCCAGTGAGATGGGACATGATGAATGCCACTTTGGCTCGGTCGGAGATAAACTGGTGGGCCAGGAGTTCAAAGTGCAGGGTGCACTGGTTTATGAAGCCCCGAGCTTGAGCGGGGTCGCCTCCGAAGCGAGGAGGTGCAGAAAGCCGGGGACCGGGGCAGGATGCCATGGTATTGGTGGGCAGCGGCGCTGCCGGGTTGCGAGTCATTACACTAGCGGTGGTTGCTGGTGGAGCAGTCAGAGTGTCCAGGCGAGAGTTGACATTCCGCAGGTGGCTCAGGATGGACTACTGTTGGGACCTCTGACGGGACAGTTCATGGCATAGGTCCGAGAGCGAGGGAGTTTGGGTGCCACCGGGTTCCATGGCCCGAGCAAACTGTAACGGGTCTGGGAGGTGGAACCTCTGAACAACTATACAAGGGGGCAGTCCTTGTAAGGAAGCGGGTGGCTCCCAGGGAAGGCGGGCAGGTAATCACGGCTAGTGACGGGGACAGTCTCTGGGTAGAAGGGCAGGAGGACATGGCAGGTGACGGGGACAGTCTCTGGGTTGAAGGGCAGGAGGTCACGGCAAGTGACGGGGACAGTCTCTGGGTAGAAGGGCAGGAGGTCACGGCAAGTGACGGGGACAGTCTCTTGACAGGCGGGTGGTCACGGCAAGTGACGGCAGAGCCTCCAGGTAGGCTAGCAGGCAGGTAGCAGGTGGACGCTCCCAGGTGAGCGGGCAAGAGTCTCTGGACTGGCCGGTGGTCACAGCAAGTGACGGCTCCAGGTAGGCTAGCAGGCAGGTAGCAGAGAAGCGCTCCCAGGTGAGCGGGCAAGAGTCTCTGGACAGGCAGGAGGTCACAACACGTGACGGCAGAGCCTCCAGGTAGGCTAGCAGGCAGGTAGCAGGTGAGCGCTCCCAGGTGAGCGGGCAAGAGTCTCTGGATAGGCAGGTGGTCACAGCACGTGACGGCGGAGCCTCCAGGTAGGCTAACAGACAGGTAGCAGGTGAGCGCTCCCAGGTGAGCGGGCAAGAGTCTCTGGACAGGCAGGTGGTCACAGCACGTGACGGCGGAGCCTCCAGGTAGGCTAGCAGGCAGGTAGCAGGTGAGCGCTCCCAGGTGAGCGGGCAGACTGATCCATAGACAGACTGGCAGGGCTGGTAGGCAGACTGTCGGACCGCAGATAGATAAGTAACAGGCAGGAATCTGGCAGGTGACTGGCAGGTGACTGGCAGGTAACTGGCAGGTAACTGGTAACAGGACCTGAGGGCTGAAGCAGAGTTGAAAGGCTTTGCAACAACATTGCTCAGGCACCTCCATTTTGGAGGAGGTGCCTTATATATGGTGAGGTCCTCCGGCCATTGGCCGGGGACTCCTTAGGACGGCGCGCGTGGCCCCTTTAAGAGAGGGGGAGCGCGCGCGCGCGCGCCCTAAGCACAGAGGCCGGGAAGCAGCGCGCGCTGCCAGCAGAGCGGGAGGAAGCCGCCGGGCACGGAGCGGAGAGGTGAGGGGAACGGCGTCCCTGCCTAGCAGGAGGCAGGGACGCCGACGCTACACTCTATAATCGATACAGGGGCATAGTGAACCTTCTTTCTTTTTTACGAAGAAGAATCTGGCTCCAGCCGGGGAGGTAGATTTCTGGATGAATCCCCTAGCCAGATTTTCTTCGATGTACTCCGAAAGGCCCGGGTTTCGGCCAACGACAACGGGTAAATACGCCCACGGGGTGGAGTGGCACCGGGTGCCAGGTCGATAGGGCAATCATATGGCCTATGAGGTGGCAGTGTCTCTGCTTCCTTCTTGTCGAAGACATCTGCATAGGACCAGTAAGGTGCCGGTAGACCAGGTAAATTAGCCGGAGTAGCCGGAGGTCGAGCCGGGGGAACCGGGACCAGGCAGGTCTCATGGCAATCCTGCCCCCAACGGAGCACCTCACCGGATTGTCAATTCAGAACGGGTTCATGTCTCTGTAGCCAGGGTAGACCTAGCAAAAGGGAGTGAGAGAGTCTGGAAAGCACATGGAAGGAGATCCTCTCTGAGTGCAGCATTCCCACCTGAAGGGTTACGGGCTCAGTGACGAGCAAGATGGTCACCGGAAGGAGTCTTCCATCCACGGAAGCGACTGCCAATAGTTCAGCCAGAGGTTTGGTAGGAATCTGATACTTCTCTACAAGGGACTGGGAAATGAGATTCCCAGCGGCTCTGGAATCCAGATGGGCGGTTTCAAAGAAGCGGTTCTCTCCACAGGAAATAGAGACGGTTAAAGTCAAGAACCGAGAGGATTTACTCTTGCCTAGGACGACCTCTCCGAGCGGTCCTAGACACTGGAGTTTCCCGGCTTCACCGGACAGGAACGGATCAGGTGCTCCTTACTACCACAGTAGAAACAGCTCCCTTCGGGTCGGCGTGTTTCTTGTCGAGACTTGACCATCTTGGTCTGGTCAATCTGCATAGGTTCGGGCGAGCGTGCCCGGGGAGTTGCTGGTTGGGAAGCAGGTTTCTGGAAAACCGGAGCAAGATGAGGAAATCTTCTCTCCCGGGTAGTCTCCTTAGCACGTTCTAGGAAACGGATGTCAATCTGGGTAGCCAGTGACACCAGGTCATCCAGGGTGGTAGGAATGTCCCGGCCGGCTAGCTCGTCCTTAATCCGACCGGAAAGACCCTCCCGGAAGGTGGACACCAGGGCCTTGTTGTCCCAGGCAAGCTCAGAAGCGAGGGTACGGAACTGTATGGCATACTGGCCCACGGTGAAATTCCTTTGGCGGAGACGAAGCAATGAGGAGGCAGTAGAAATCCTTCGTCCGGGCTCATCGAAGACCCTCCAGAAGGCAGTGAGGAAAGCCGGAAGATCGGACACCAGGGAATCCCCTCTCTCCCATAGAGTGTTTTAGCCATGCCAATGCTTCCCCGGTGAGGTGAGACATGATGAACGCCACCTTGGCCCGGTCGGAGGGAGACTGATGTGCCAGAAGTTCAAAGTGCAGTGTGCACTGGTTCAGAAAACCCCGACATAATACGGGGTCACCCCCAAAACGAGGAGGCGCAGAAAGCCGGGGTCCTAGGCTGGATGCCGTGGTATTGGTAGGCAGCGGCGTCGCCGAAGCGGGTGTCGCTCGGCTCGAGGCGGGCACAGGTGGGACAGACAGCGTGTCCAGGCAAGAGTTGACAGACCGCAGGTAGGTCAGGATGGTTTCCTGTTGGGATCTCTGACGAGAAACCTCCTGGTACAGGTCAGCAAGCGAAGGAGCCTGGGGGCCACCGGGTTTCATGGCCCATGCAAACTGTTACGGATCCGGGTGGTGGAACCTCTGTGCTGCGGAGCAAAGTGGGACCAGAGGGGGGTAACTAGGTATCAACTCGGACTGACCAAGGTCACACGGCGGCTCAGTCGACTCCGTGAACCAGGGAAGGACCGAGCAGAGGGACCAGGTGCTACTCTGGGCCTGTCCTTGTATGAGAGCAGGTGACTCCTAAGGGTAACTGGCAGGAGCCTCCGGGTAAGCACGGCAGGTAACTAGAAGGTAGGCTGACTGATAGGCACAGCAGGTAACTGGTAGGAGCCTCCAGGTAGGCTGGCTGATAGGCATGGCAGGTAACTGGTACGATCTCCGGGTAGGCAGGCAAGCCAGGCCCATAGACAGACTGGCGGGTTTGGATCGTAGGCAGACCGTCGGGCTGGAGAGTACACTTGGCTGGCGGAGACAGGTAGTCAGGCTGGCAGACAGGACTGGTAGTCAGGCTCGCGGACTGGACTGGTAGTCAGGCTGGCGGACAGGACTGGTAGTCAGACTGGCGGACTGGACTGGTAGTCAGGCTGGCGGACTGGACTGGTAGTCAGGCTGGCGGACTGGACTGGTAGTCAGACTAGCAGAGGGACCTGAGGGCTGAAGCAGAGTTTAGGACACAAAGCTACAACTGTTAGAACACTCCTGTTAGTTTTTTCTATCTTGTGTTTTGCGGTCACGTGACCATCTGCCTATATATTCCAGCTCCGCCCTTCTGGCTTTGCTGGACTTCAGTGTTGTTTGACTGTTTTGCTAGCCTGGTGCTTTGGTGCCTATCTCTGTCAGTTTGCTTGGTCCTCTTGGACCTCTAGTACTTTTTGTCAGTTTGTCTTTTGTGTTCTACAACAATTTCTTTTTAGGAGGTGTCCCATTTTTGTCCCAGTCCTTAGTTCTTTTAGGGACCCCTCCCTTAATTCTATAGGTCTTCGTTCAGACTAGCCGAGGACGAAGGCGGGTCTGTTCACTAGGAACAGGCAGCCTGCTACATCGTAGGGATTCAGCTTAGTCTTACTGTAGGGATAGCTTTCCCCTATCCTTCCTTAGTTCTTGTTGCAGATCATAACAGTAAGTCCAGCCCAAAAAAGACTAAAAGGAAAGAAATTCGGGGATCAGTATGGTTTCCATCCAGGACTTGGCTCAACGCCTGCAGGGATTGTCTCTGGAGGTGGTTGAGCTTCAGCAACATGTGAGTAGCTGTCCTGGAGCGCATTTTGTCGAACCCAAGGTAGGACTGCCTGATGTTTTTTTATGGTAAACAGCAAGATTTTTTTTTCTTTAAAAATGCTTGTTTGTTATATTTTTGTTTGAGACCAAGATCCTCTGGGAATGAATCACAGCGCATTGGTTTTATTATGTCACTTTTGCGCAACGAACCACAGGGGTGGGTCTTTTCTCTCCAGCCTAATGATCCGTATTTAAGTTCTGTTGAAGAATTTTTTTCTGCTATGGGGCTATTATATGACGATCCTGATTGAATCTCATCTGCTGAATCAGAACCTAGGCGTTTGAATCAGGGGTCAGATGATGTTGAAAATTATTGCACACACTTCAGGAGATGGGCCTCAGAAGTTAAATGGAATGATTCTGCGCTGAGATGTTTATTTCTTGCTGGTCTGAGTGAAAGGGTTAAGGATTTGCTAATTGCATTCCCTGCACCTGAGACTCTGCAGGAAGCTATGCAGTTAGCTGTTCGTGTGGACAGGAGACTGAGGTCTAGGGTGAATGATGTAAAAACTCATGTAACGTCAGGTCCTAGTTCCCAGAAAATCTGCTCTGACAGCGGAGAACCAGTGGAGGTGGGGGCGATGTCACTCCGCTCTCAGGAAAAAGACCGGAGATTCGCCGAGGGATTGTGTCTTTATTGTGGTAAAGGTGACCATTTGATTAAGTATTGTGAGCGTAGTTTAAGTAAAGAAAAAAAAAGGTCAGTTACGCCTGTATAGCTTGTTTACGCTCTGCAGGAGTATTTCTTTCTGGGAGTACTACTCTGCAGGGAGATTTTATAGAATTTTAGGTATTTGTGGATTGTGGTTCAACACTTAATGTGATTGATAAAGGGTTTTTGGAAAACATTAAATTGAAATCCAAACCTTTGTCATCACCTATTTCTGTGGTTGCAATTGATAACTCTCCTTTGAAATGTATTACTCACAAGACTGCTGCATTTCCTCTCACTATCAATGGAGTTCACCAAGAAATTTTGGATTTGGTTGTTTTGGATAATTTACCCTCTCCAGTTGTTCTAGGATTGCCTTGGTTAAAACTGCACAATCCTTTATTGGACTGGTCTACTAATGTGATTAAGTCTTGGAGTCCGAAGTGCTATGATAAATGTTGTAATAGTCGCATTGCGGCTGTGGAAAAAGTGGAATTACCTGTACCTATTCAAGATTTTTGGAGGGTTTTTTTGGAGGAGGAGTCACAAGTTTTACCTCCTCATAGGGATTATGATTGCGCCATTGAGTTTGTTCCAGGAGCTACTCTTCCCAAGAGTCGCTTGTTTAATCTGACTATCCCTGAAAGAAAGGCCTTGGAGGAGTACATACAGACTAGCCTGGCTGCTGGTCACATTAGACCTTCTAAGTCACCTGTGGCAGTTGGATTCTTCTTTGTTAAAAAAAAGGACGGCGGTTTACGTCCATGTCTGGATTTTCGTGAAATTAATAAGATTACCGTAAGCAATTCCTACCCGTTACCGTTAATTCCTGACTTGTTTAACCAGTTAGTGGGAGCCAAGTGGTTCTCCAAAATTGATCTCTGGGGGGCATACAATTTGTTACATGTGAAGGAGGGTGATGAATGGAAAACTGCTTTTAACACTCCGGTAGGTCATTTTGAGAATTTGGTGATGCCTTTTGGTCTTACCAATGCACCTGCATTTTTTCAGAACCTTATTAATGACATCCTGAGACCTCTGACTGGTAAGAATGTGGTTATGTATTTGGATGACATTTTGATTTATTCACCAGATCTGGAGTCCCATTGGCAGAGTGTACGTGAAGTTTTGCAGTTATTGGGTGATAATTCACTCTTTGCTAAGCTGGAGAAATGTGAGTTCGCTGTGCAGAAAATTAGTTTTTTGGGCTACATTGTCTCCAGCGAGGGCTTTGAGATGGACCCTGTGAAGTTTCAGGCTGTGCAGGAATGGCCTAGGCCTATTGGTTTGAAATCTATACAGAGATTTTTGGGTTTTGCCAATTATTACAGGAAATTCATTAAGAATTTTTCTGTAATTGTTAAACCTCTAACCGATCTCACCAGGAAAGGTGCGAATACGGCCCAGTGGACTACTGAGGTCATTGAAGTGTTTGAGTATCTCAAAGAGAGGTTCAGATCTGCCCCTTATGCAGCCTGATGAGACCAAGCCTTTTTTGGTCGAGGTCGATGCTTCATCGGTGGGGGTCGGAGCAGTTTTGTCTCAGGAGAGACATCCTTGTGACTTCTTTTCGAAAAAAATTTCGGAAACCGAACTGAATTATGATGTTGGAAATCGGGAGTTGTTGGCTATTAAACTCGCGTTTGAACATTGGCGTCATTTTTTGGAAGGCGCTAGATTTCCTATTCAGGTTTTCACAGATCATAAGAATTTGATCTATCTGGAGGCTGCCAAGCGCTTGAATGCCCGTCAAGCTAGGTGGGCACTTTTTTTTTCTCGGTTTCATTTTTCTGTTACCTATATCCCTGGTACTAAGAATGTTAAAGCCGATGCTTTATCTCGCAGCTTCTCTCCTACGGTCGGTGCCGAGGAGGAGGAGAGCATTTTACAGAAAGGAGTTGTGGTGGCGGCTTTGGACTCCGTTTTGGAGAATGGGATTCTGAAAGCTCAAGATGATGCTCCATCTAACACTCCCCATGGGAGGTTGTTCGTGCCTAGAGCCTTTAGGAGAGATTTGTTTGTGGAGTGTCATGAGTCTCTGTTGGCAGGCCATCCAGGAATTTCGAAGACTAAGAGATTGATCAGTCGCAGTTTTTGCTGGCCTGGTGGCAGAAGGAAGTCATCAAGTGGGTGTGTCAGTGTACTTTGTGCGCTAGGTCAAAGGCTTCACATACTCCTGCTGCGGGGTTGCTTTGCCCTCTGGAGGTTCCTAGTGCGCCTTGGACGCATCTCACTATGGATTTTATTACTGATCTTCCTGTGTCCGAGGGTTTTACTGTCATCTGGGTGGTCGTGGACCGTTTTAGTAAGATGTGTCATTTGGTTCCATTCATTAAGTTGCCCTGCGCCAAGACACTCGCTAAGGCGTTTGTTAAGGAGATTGTCAAGCTCCATGGCGTTCCCACGGATATTGTTTCTGATAGAGGACCTCAGTTTGTGGCTCGCTTTTGGCGTGCTTTTTGTGACAGGTTGGGAGTCCATTTGTCATTTTCGTCTGGTTATCATCCTGAGTCTAATGGACAGACTGAAAGAAAGAACCAGGATGTTGAGCAGTTTTTGCATTGTTTTGTGGCGGACAATCAAGAGGTGTGGTCGGAGTTTCTGCCTCTCGCAGAATTTGCTCTTAACTATTATACATCCTCCTCTGCTGGGTGTTCTCCTTTTTTTTGCTGTACTGGGAGACATCCATCTTTTGGTTCGTTCTCCAAATTGGGGTCGGCGGTGCAGGAGGAGGAGAATTTTTCCGGTGATTTGGAGAAAGTTTGGACTAATGTACGTTGTAACCTTCAAGAGGCTAACAAAAAGTCCAAGAAGTATTTTGACAGGAAACGTAAAGAGGTTTTGTTTACTGTGGGTGACATGGTTCGGTTGTCCTCGAAGAACCTGCGGTTGAGGTTTCCTTCTAAAAAACTGGGTCCTAAGTTTGTGGGTCCATTTAAAGTGCTTCAGGTTGTTAACCAGTCTGCTGTTAGGTTGGATGTCCCTACTTCCTGGAAGATTAATCCTGTGTTTCATGTTTCCTTGTTGAAAAAGGCTGACGTATCTGATATGGTCGTCACTGTCACAGTTCCTCCTGTGGTGGAAGACGGCGAATATGAAATTTCTCGTATCTTGAATTCTAGATGGCATAGAGGGAGATTACAGTATCTTGTCTCCTGGAAGGGTTTCGGTCCCGAAGACAACTCCTGGGTAAGAACGCATGATGTCTCTGCTCCTAGGCTTGTTAAAGCTTTCCACAGTAGGTTTCCGGATAGGCCTGGGCCTGGAGAATCCGGAGGATCCTCATAAAAGAGGGGGTACTGTTAGAACCCTCCTGTTAGTTTTTTCTATCTTGTGTTTTGCGGTCACGTGACCATCTGCCTATATATTCCAGCTCCACCCTTCTGGCTTTGCTGGACTTCAGTGTTGTTTGACTGTTTTGCTAGCCTGGTGCTTCGGTGCCTATCTCTGTCAGTTTGCTTGGTCCTCTTGGACCTCTCATACTTTTTGTCAGTTTGTCTTTTGTGTTCTACAACAATTTCTGTTTAGGGGGTGTCCCATTTTTGTCCCAGTCCTTAGTTCTTTTAGGGACCCCTCCCTTAATTCTATAGGTCTTCGTTCAGACTAGCCGAGGACGAAGGCGGGTCTGTTCACTAGGAACAGGCAGCCCGCTACATCGTAGGGATTCAGCTTAGTCTTACTGTAGGGACAGCTTTCCCCTATCTTTCCTTAGTTCTTGTTGCAGATCATAACAACAACCTTGCACGGGCACCTCCATTTTGGAGGTGCCATTTATATGAGAGGTCCTCCGGCTATCGGCCGGGGACTACTTAGGACGGCGCGCGCGCGCTCCCCCACTCTTAAAGGGGCCGCGTGCGCCATCCTAAAGAGTCCCCGGCCTAAGCACAGTGCCCGGGAAGCTGAGCGCGCCGGCAGCAGCAGCAGGAGAGCCGGAAGACGCCGGGCCGGGAGCGCGGCGGTAAGAGGGACGGCGTCTCTGCCTCTCAGGGGGCATAGACGCCGATACTGCACTTCTGAGGATAAGTTTATCCGAGTCACCAGCCTCGGAAATCGCAGGTTATCAGCAGCTCAGATTAGAGACCAGGTCAATGCCACACAGAGTTCTAGCAGCAGACACATCTCTACAACAACTGTTAAGAGGAGACTTTGTGCAGCAGGCCTTCATGGTAAAATAGCTGCTAGGAAACCACTGCTAAGGACAGGCAACAAGCAGAAGAGACTTGTTTGGGCTAAAGAACACAAGGAATGGACATTAGACCAGTGGAAATCTGTGCTTTGGTCTGATGAGTCCAAATTTGAGATCTTTGGTTCCAACCACCGTGTCTTTGTGCGACGCAGAAAAGTTGAACGGATGGACTCTACATGCCTGGTTCCCACCGTGAAGCATGGAGGAGGAGGTGTGATGGTGTGGGGGTGCTTTGCTGTGTTATGCACACGCCCGGACTGACTGGCGTGAGCATGATTAGTGATCCCATTGGACCATGAAACGAGGAGTGCCTGGAGGGGTGTAACTAAGTATCAACTCGGACCGACCAAGGTCACATGGCGGCTCAGTCGACTCCGTGAACCAGGGAGGAACCGAGCAGAGGGACCAGGTGCTACTCCAGGTCAGACCCTGGTCACAGCTGTTGACCCACACCGGGGAATGCAGGAACAGGCAGGTTAGGCTGGCATACAGACAGGTGGGTACTGGCAGGCACGGCTGGTATGCAGACAGGTGGGTATTGGCAGGCACGGCTGGTATGCAAACAGGTGGGCACTGGCAGGCACGGCTGGCATGCAGACAGGTGGGCACTGGCAGGCACGGCTGGCATGCAGACAGGCGGGTACTGGCAGGTAGGAACGCAGGCAGGATAGGGACCAATACAGACTGGGACACAGGAACGGAGCCACAGGTGCGGTAGACAAGCAGAGCAGAGCAAAACCTGCAGATGCGGTAGACAAGCAAAGCAGAGCAAAACCTGCAGATGCGGTAGACAAGCAGAGCAGAGCAAAACCACAGGTGCGGTGGACAAGCAGATCAGAGCGAAACTGCAGGTGCGGTGAACAAGCAGGGCAGAGCAAAACCGCAGGTGCGGTGAACAAGCAGAACTAGATACACACAAGGTACTTACAATGAAGTAGCGAGTGTACACAAAACTCACAAACAGAAGTTCAGAGACAACGAGTTGGAGTTAGGTGCAGGTTCAGACACTGCAGGAAAAGGGAAGGTTCGGACATAGAGAGAAACAGGTAACGGGCTAGGACACAGTTCAGACAGGAGCTGAACCAGTAATAAGATATAGGAACGAGCCTGGGAACTCAGCCCTCATGGTGGCGGAGACAGACTAGAAGTCACAGATACAGGTAACAGGCCTGGGTATACAGCCCCCAGGGGCGGAAACAGACAAGATACAGGACAGGACCTGGCAACTCAGTTGCACAGAACACACTGAATCAAAGTGTTGCTCAGGCACCCCCTACTGTCTGGAGGAGGTTTAAGTATCCAGTGACTCACAGCAATAGGCTGGGGAGGCATTAGGAGTGCGCACACAGTAACTATAAGAATCAGGCAGTAGCCGGGCCGCCGCCCTAAGCAATCAGACAAGAGACACAGTCAGTACTGGAGCAAAGTGGGCAGCCTGGATTGATAGGTAAGATGGCGGTCTTGCAAGGTGAGAGGTGGTAAGCCATGCCAGCACGCCGCCAGGGATGTTACAGTACCCCCCCCTTGAGGTTGGGAAGAGATGTATTCTATGGAGCATTGTCATCCTGTGTGGATTCTGTGTGGGCAGAAGCCTCTTCTGGCTGGGAAACTGGTGGGCTACCTACACGCATCACCAATGGGGACTGCTCCAGGATATTGGGAAGGGAAGCTTTAGCAGAAGCTTCAGGGTTAGGGTCATCGAAGAGCATTAGAAAGGCCACCAGGAAGGCCTGCAGGTCGGAGGCAATAGGATCCCATGCTTCCCATAGGGGGGGGGTGATCCACTTCAAGGCATCACCCGCTAAGTAGGACATCATGAATGCTACTTTAACCCGATCAGTGGGAAAATAGTGAGCATAGAATTTGAAATGCAGCATACATTGCTCCACAAACGAACGGCTTTGTTTTGGATCCCCATAGTACCGTGGTGGATCCGCAGGAACGAGTGCTGATTGCTCCATTTGGGCTGGTGCGTAAATCGCCTGGACCTCAGCTTGAGAAAAAATTTTTTCCTTGGTGCACGTATTCGCCAGACAAGAATTCAAATGTCTCCGAGAGCGAAGGATCGTGGGGCTCAACGGGGACCATGGCCTGAGCAAACTGTTACGCACACGCCCGGACTGACTGGCGTGAGCATGATTAGTGATCCCACTGGACCATGAACTGAGGAGTGTCTGGAGGGGCGTAACTAAGTATCAACTCGGTCCGACCAAGGTCACACGGCGGCTCAGTCGACTCCGTGAACCAGGGAGGAACTGAGCAGAGGGACCAGGTGCTACTCCAGGTCAGACCCCGGTCACAGCTGTTGACCCACACTGGGGAATGCAGGAACAGACAGGTTAGGCTGGCATACAGACAGGTAGGTACTGGCAGGCACGGCTGGTATGCAGATAGGTGGGTATTGGCAGGCACGGCTGGTATGCAGACAGATGGGCACTGGTCGGCACGGCTGGCCTGCAGACAGGTGGGCACTGGCAGGCACGGCTGGCATGCAGACAGGCGGGTACTGGCAGGTAAGAACACAGGCAGGATAGGGACCATGACAGACTAGGACACAGGAAAGGAGCCCCAGGTGCAGTAGACAAGCAGAGCAGAGCAAAACCCGCAGATGCAGTAGACAAGCAGAGCAGAGCAAAACCCGCAGATGCGGTAGACAAGTAGAGCAGAGCAAAACCCGCAGGTGCGGTTGACAAGCAGGGCAGAGCAAAACCCGCAGGTGCGGTAGACAAGCAGAGCAGGGAAAAACCCGCAGGTGCGGTAGACAAGCAGAGCAGAGCAAAACCCGCAGGTGCGGTAGACAAGCAGAGCAGAGTAAAACCCACAGGTGCGGTAGACAAGTGGAGCAGAGCAAAACCCGCAGGTGCGGTAGACAAGCAGAGCAGAGCAAAACCCGCAGATGCGATAGACAAGCAGGGCAGAGCAAAACCCGCAGATGCGGTAGACAAGTAGAGCAGAGCAAAACCCGCAGATGCGGTAGACAAGTAGAGCAGAGCAAAACCCGCAGGTGCGGTAGACAAGCAGAGCAGAGCAAAGCCCGCAGGTGCGGTAAACAAGCAGAGCAGAGCAAAACACGCACGTGCGATAGACAAGCAGAGCAGAGCAAAGCCTGCGGGTGTGGTAAACAAGCAGAGTAGAGCAAAACCCGCAGGTGTGGTAGAGAAGCAGAGCAGAGCAAAACCCGCAGGTGCAGTAAACCAACAGAGCAGAGCAAAACCCGCAGGTGCGGTGAACAAGCTGAGCAGAGCGAAACCGCAGGTGCGATGAACAAGCTGAGCAGAGCGAAACCGCCGGTGCGGTGAACATGCAGGGCGGAGCAGAGCGAAACCGCCGGTGCAGTGGACAAGCAGAGCGGAGCGAAACCGCAGGTGTGGTGGACAAGCAGAGCAGAGCAAAACCGCAGGTGCGGTGAACAAGCAGAGCAGAGCGAAACCGCAGGTGCGGTGGACAAGCAGAGCAGAGCGAAACCGCAGGTGCAGTGAACAAGCAGGGCAGAGCAAAACCGCAGGTGCGGTGAACAAGCAGAACTAGATACACACAAGGTACTTACAATGAAGTAGCGAGTGTACACAAAACTCACAAACAGAAGTTCAGAGACAACAAGTTGGAGTTAGGTGCAGGTTCAGACACTGCAGGAAAAGGGAAGGTTCGGACATAGAGAGAAACAGGTAACGGGCTAGGACACAGTTCAGACAGGAGCTGAACCAGTAATAAGATACAATAACGAGCCTGGGAACTCAGCCCTCATGGTGGCGGAGACAGACTAGAAGTCACAGATACAGGTAACAGGCCTGGGTATACAGCCCCCAGGGGCGGAAACAGACAAGATACAGGACAGGACCTGGCAACTCAGTTGCACAGAACACACTGAATCAAAGTGTTGCTCAGGCACCCCCTACTGGGTGGAGGAGGTTTAAGTATCCAGTGCCTCACAGCAATAGGCTGGGGAGGCATTAGGAGTGCGCACACAGTAACTATAAGAATCAGGCAGTAGCCGCGCCGCCGCCCTAAACAATCAGACAAGAGACACAGCCGGTACTGGAGCAAAGTGTGCACCTTCTCATTTAAAGATTTTTCTGTATTTTCATGACTATGAAAATTGTACATTCACACTGAAGGCATCAAAACTATGAATTAACACATGTGGAATTATATACTTAACAAAAAAGTGTGAAACAACTGAAAATATGTCTTATATTCTAGGTTCTTCAAAGTAGCCACCTTTTGCTTTGATGACTGCTTTGCACACTCTTGGCATTCTCTTGATGAGCTTCAAGAGGTAGTCACCGGAAATGGTTTTCACTTCACAGGTGTGCCCTGTCAGGTTTAATACATGGGATTTCTTGCCTTATAAATGGGGTTGGGACCATCAGTTGTGTTGTGCATAAGTCAGGTGGATACACAGCTGATAGTCCTATTGAATAGACTGTTAGAATTTGTATTATGGCAAGAAAAAAGCAGCTAAGTAAAGAAAAACGAGTGGCCATCATTACTTTAAGAAATGAAGGTCAGTCAGTCCGAAAAATTGGGAAAACTTTGAAAGTGTCCCCAAGTGCAGTTGCAAAAACCATCAAGCGCTACAAAGAAACTGGCTCACATGAGGACTGCCCCAGGAAAGGAAGACCAAGAGTCACCTCTGCTTCTGAGGATAAGCTTATCCGAGTCACCAGCCTCAGAAATCGCAGGTTAACAGCAGCTCAGATTAGAGACCAGGCCACTGCCACACAGAGTTCTAGCAGCGGACACATCTCTTCAACAACTGTTAAGAGGAGACTTTGAGCAGCAGGCCTTCATGGTAAAATAGCTGCTAGGAAACCACTGCTAAGGACAGGCAACAAGCAGAAGACTCTTGTATGGGCTAAAGAACACACGTCTTTGTGCGACGCAGAAGAGGTGAACGGATGGACTCTGCATGCATGGTTCCCACCGTGAAGCATGGAGGAGGAGGTGTGATGGTGTGGGGGTGCTTTGCTGGTGACACTGTTGGGGATTTATTCAAAATTGAAGGCATACTGAACCAGCATGGCTACCACAGCATCTTGCAGCGCCATGCTATTCCATCCAGTTTGTGTTTAGTTGGACCATCATTTATTTTTCAACAGGACAATGACCCCAAACACACCTCCAGGCTTTGTGAGGGCTTTTTGACCAATAAGGAGAGAGATGGGGTGCTACGCCAGATGACCTGGCCTCCACAGTAACAAGACCTGAACCCAATCGAGATGGTTTGGGGTGAGCTGGACCGCAGATTGAAGGCAAAAGGGCCAACAAGTGCTAAGCATCTCTGGGAACTCCTTCAAGATTGTTGGAAGACCATTTCCGGTGACTACCTCTTGAAGCTCATCAAGAGAATGCCAAGAGTGTGCAAAGCAGTCATCAAAGCAAAAGGTGGCTACTTTGAAGAACCAAGAATATAAGACATATTTTCAGTTGTTTTACACTTTTTTGTTAAGTATATAATTCCACATGTGTTAATTCATAGTTTTGATGCCTTCAGTGTGAATGTACAATTTTCAAAGTCATGAAAATACAGAAAAATCTTTAAATGAGAAGGTGTGTCCAAACTTTTGGTCTGTACTGTATATTCACATATATGCTTGAAGGACAAACGTTGTCAGATGATTTACAATGAGGAAAAAGGGTACAATTTATATTAAAGAGTGTAGGTAACATGCAATATATTCATCATAAGGCTTCTAATGGGAATATCAATGTAAGCTCATGGAGTCACTGATCCCATATGGTGTCATGGTCCGTCATAGAGTTAGTTACAAGAGGAGTAGCAGCAAAGAAACTCTATTACAGGTAAGTAGGAACAATTAGACACAGAACAAACGGTTCAAATAGCAAAAATGGCGTAGGGAACACTGAAGGATTACATACCTGGCGTGAAGGGAATAGTGCATGGACTAGGAACCGCGAAAAAGCGCCGTGTGGTGGAAAGAAGGAAGGACTATATAAAGGACTATATATATAGGACTATATATATATTATATAGGACTAGTGCGTTGGTGGAAGCGGTGAAAGAACGCCGGTGTATATCCGGTCATGCGCAGTATGGCCATACTGACTTCCGGTGCGCGTGCTGGAACGCAAAGGGAGACAGTGGAACGCAAGTCACTTCCGGACATGCGCAGTATATACGCTACACTGGAAGTAAGTGGATAGACTTTACTTAAGGTGTAAATCAGTGGAAAGAGGTTATACTCAATCAAGAGCAGAATAACGCAGGGTGAGCCAACCTTAGGAGGAGCTATAGGAGATGAATACTTGAAAAACAGATTATATTATATTAAATTGCAAAATAAGGAGGGGGATCCTGAAGAGTCAAAGAAAAAAATGCATGGGATTCGTTACGGAGGTCCCTGGGAACCTTAATTAGTAACCTACAAGACAAAGAAAAATAATCAGTAACATGAAATATATTCAATTATTATAAAATGGCAAACAATCTAGTCATCCATACTGAAAGCCCAGTGAATGACCCACAACTTAAAACTTTAATCAGTAGCATAGAATTATCCGCTAAACCCTGGTTTATTATCCTATCCAATAGACACTGGACAGAGTGAGTTTTATGTCATATAGGTAGAGGGATTTTTGGGGGCGATATAGGAATTTTTTATTCATCTTGTGCGTCATACTCCCTATTAAGTCCTTTCGGAGTGAGGATCTGTAGCGTATGTATCCAGTATAGCTCACGTTTTTTGAGGTTTTGAATCCGGTTGCTCCCCTGTCTATTTGGCGGAATGTGATCAATTACTTGATACCTTAGTTGTGAAATGTTGTGAGACATAGCTAGAAAATGTGCTGGTATAGGTAACATCGTGCGTCCACAACGAATTGTCGATTTGTGTTGTGAAATACGGTCTCGGATATGTTGGGTGGTCTCACCAACATATGCGAGACCGCATGGACACTTAATTAGATACACCACATACGTGGAATCACAAGAGAAATATTCTTTAATAGAATAACGTTTGCCAAAATGAGGATGTGTAAAAGTAACATAGTTTTTAAGGTTGAAGGAAGACTAAGTCCATCTAGTTCAACCCATAGCCTAACATGTTGATCCAGAGGAAGGCAAAAAAAAAACATGTGGTAAACACTAAGCTCCACATTGGGGAAAAAAAATCCTTCCTGACTCCATACGACAATCAGACTAGTTCCCTGGATCAACGCCCTATCAAGGAATCTAGTATTTATAACCTGTAATATTATACTTTTCAAGAAAGGCATCCATGCCCTTCTTAAATTTTAACAGTGAATCACTCATTACAACATCATGCGGCAGAGAGTTCCATAGTCTCACTGCTCTTACAGTAAAGAATCCCCGTCTGTGATTATGATTAAACCTTCTTTCCTCTAGACGTAGAAGATGCCCCCTTGTCCCCGTCTCAGGCCTCAGAGTAAAAAGATCAGTAGAAAGCTCTTTGTACTGTCCCCTCATATACTTGTACATAGTAATAAGATCACCCCTAAGCCTTCTTTTTTCCACAGTAAATAACCCCAAGTGTAATAACCTGTCTTGGTATTGCAGACCCCCAGTCCTCTAATAACCTTGGTCGCTCTTCTCTGCCCCCGCTCTAGTTCAGCTATGTCTTTCTTATACACCGGAGACCAGAACTGTACACAGTATTCTAAGTGTGGTCGCACTAATGACTTGTATAGAGGTAAAATTATGTTCTCCTCATGAGCATCTATGCCTCTTTTAATGCATCCCATTATTTTATTTGCCTTTGCAGAAGCAGCCTGACACTGGCCACTACACTGAGCTTGTCGTCCACCAATACACCCAGGTCTTTTTCAGTAACAGTTTTGCCATGTGTTTTACAATTAAGCTTATAATTATACATTTTATTTCCTCTGCCCAAGTGCATTACCTTACATTTATCCCCATTAAAGCTCATTTGCCATTTATCAGCCCAAGCTTCTAGTTTACATAGATCCTCCTGTAATATAAAATTGTCCTCCTCTGTATTGATTACCCTGCAGAGTTTAGTGTCATTAATAAATATGTTAAAAAGAAGTGGGCCCAATACTGACCCCTGTGGTACCCCACTGTTAACTGAGACCCGGTTTGAGTGTTTTCCATTAATAGCCACCCTTTGTTTCCTATCACTGAGCCAATTCTTAACCCACATACATATATTTTCCCCTATCCCCATTGTTCTCATTTTGTGTATCAACCTTTTGTGTGGAACCGTATCAAAAGCTTTTGAAAAGTCCATATACACAACATCCACTGCATTTCCTTGGTCCAGTCCGGAACTTGCCTCCTCATAAAAACTGATCAGATTAGTTTGACAGGAACGGTCCCTCGTAAACCCATGTTGATATTGGGTCATGAGGTTATTCTTCTTCAGATACTCTATTATAGCATCTCTTAGGAAACCCTCCAGGATTTTACCCACAGTAGAGGTTAAGCTTACCGGCCTATAATTTCCAAGTTCAGTTTTTGTCCCCTTTTTGAATATTGGCACCACATTTGCTATACGCCAGTCCTGTGGTACAGACCCTGTTATTATGGAATCTTTAAAGATTAAAAATAATGGTCTATCTATGACGTTACTTAATTCCTGCAGTACTCGCGGGTGTATCCCATCCGGGCCCGGTGATTTGTCAACTTTAGTGATTTTTAGATGCCGCCATACTTCCTGCTGGGTTAAGCAAGTGACATTTACTGGAGAATTTTTGTTATCACTAATCATGTTTTCTGTCATGCGATTTTCTTGTGTAAATACGGTTGAAAAAAAATCATTTAGCATATTGGCTTTTTCCTCATCCTCATCCACCATTTCACCCAGACTATTTTTAAGGGGGCCAACACTATCATTTTTTAGTTTTTTACTATTTATATAGTTAAAGAATATTTTGGGGTTATTTTTACTTTCTCTGGCAATAATTCTCTCTGCCTAAATCTTTGCTGCCTTGATTTGTTTTTTACATAATTTATTTAATTTTCTATATTTATTTAATGCCTCATCACTACCTACTTGCTTTAGTTCTCTAAATGCTTTCTTTTTGTCACTTATTGCGCCCCTTACAGCTCTATTTAGCCATAGTGGTTTCCTCCTATTTCTAGCATGTTTATTCCCAAGGGGTATATATTGTGCACAGGTCCTATTCAGGATGTTAATAAATGTCTCCCATTTGCTTTGTGTAGTTTTATGTCTCAGGATATCGTCCCAGTTTATTGCACTAAGATGATCTCTTAACCGTTGGAAATTTGCCTTCCTGAAGTTTAGTGTCCTTGTAACCCCGCTACTACACATCTTATTAAAGGTTACATGAAAACGTATTATTTTGTGATCACTATTACCCAAGTGACCCCCAACTAATATATTTGATATGCGGTCTGGCCTATTGGTTAATATTAGGTCTAGCAGTGCCCCCCTTCTTGTTGGGTCCTGAACCAGTTGTGAAAGGTAATTGTCTCTCATAGTAGTCAAAAACCTATTTCCTTTGCTTGAACTACATGTTTCTGTCCCCCAATGTATTTCAGGGTAGTTGAAGTCTCCCATAATAATGACTTCTCCTTGAGTCGCTGCTTCATCTATCTGCTTTACGAGGATATTCTCCGCTACTTCCATTATTTTTGGAGACTTATAACAAACCCCTATCAGTAATTTATTATTTTTTCCCCCTCCCCTTATCTCCACCCACAGGGACTCTACATTTTCATTAGATTCACATATATCCTCCCGCAAGACAGGTTTTAAGGATGATTTTACATATAAACTCACACCCCCCCTCGCTTGTTTGTACGGTCATTTCTGAACAGACTATAGCCCTGTAAATTAACTGCCCAGTCATGGCTCTCGTCCAGCCATGTCGCAGATATCCCTACCATGTCATAATTATTTTCCAACAAAATTAATTCTAATTCCTCCATTTTGTTGGTGAGGCTTCTGGCATTAGTGTACATGCATTTTATGTATCTCTCTGTACCTCTATTCCATCTTACTTTATTGACTGTTCTAACCCCACCCCCAATTTCTTTATTTGTGGCCAGGTCACTATCTGCACTATCTTCCCCACCTATAAAATGAATACCCTCCCCCCCAATCCCTAGTTTAAACACTCCTCCAACCTTCTAGCCATTTTCTCCCCCAGCACAGCTGCACCCTCCCCATTAAGGTGCAGCCGGTCCCTAGCGTAGAGTCTGTAGCCAACTGAGAAGTCGGCCCAGTTCTCCAGGAACCCAAATCCCTCTTTCCTACACCAGTTCTTGAGCCACTTATTTATCTCCCAAATCTCCCGTTGCCTCTCTGGCGTGGCACGTGGTACCGGTAGTATTTCAGAGAATACCACCTTGGAGGTCCTTGCTTTCAGCTTGCAGCCTAATTCCCTAAAATCATCTTTAAGGACCTTCCACCTACCTCTAACTTTGTCATTTGTGCCAATGTGCAGCATGACCGCTGGGTCCTCACCAGCCCCTCCCAGTAATCTGTCAACCCGATCAGCGATGTGCCGGACTCGAGCGCCAGGTAGGCAGCACACAGTTCGACGATCCCTGTCTTTGTGACAGATTGCCCTATCTTTTCCTCTAATAATTGAGTCCCCCACTACCAGCACCTGCCTAGCCTGCCCTACTCTCCTATTTCCCTCTTTACTGGAGCAGACACTCGTCCCCTGAAAGCCGGAGATGCCTTGCTGCAGTAGTGCTACCCCTGTACCATCACTCCCCTCATCTGCCAACTTTGCAAACTTATTGGGGTGTGCCAGATCAGGACTAGCCTCCCTGGCACTCTTCCC
This sequence comes from Phyllobates terribilis, assembly GCF_046119375.1. NCBI lineage: Eukaryota > Metazoa > Chordata > Amphibia > Anura > Dendrobatidae > Phyllobates > Phyllobates terribilis. Next base: position 108,720,566 of record NW_027362773.1, read on the forward strand.
TCTACCACCCCTTCTAACTGTCACCCAACTAGCGACCTCACTGTCCTGCAGCTCCCGACTACCACCCTCCCCCACATCTACCCCAGTAAGCTGCTGCTCAGTGAGCAGCAGACTCCTTTCCATGTTGTCAATGGATCTCAGTGTTGCCAGCTGCTCATTTAGATCCAGTATCTGGGCTTCCAAACGCACAACGTGCACACATCTCGCGCAGCAGTAAGCAACCTCGACCTGCTGTTCAAGGAATACATACATGTGGCAAGATGTACACTGGATAGCATTGTCAATAATGGAGCTCATTTCCTAATGGGGATTGCAATATACAGAATGTTAAGTAAAAAGTAAAGTAAAGAATTAATGAAATACAGTCAGCAATTCAGTCCAAAGTCCTCCCTTCCAAACTCCCTGAATACAAAGTCACTGAAAAACAAGTCATACACTTACTTTCGTTCGCACTTACGCTCCGGACTCACGCAGCTCGTTCACACTCGCAAACTAAGATATTTAAAGAGTTTTTTTTTTTTTCCCTTTTCCAGCAATGCACCCTTCACCTCAATGCACTTCCAGTGTCAACCTTAGTAATATTTGAACACTGTAAACATCCTAGACACGGGAAAGTTCCCCTCCGGGGGGTGGCCAAGGTGCGTTGGATTGGTCCCTTATTTGTAGATCCCACGTCGGCTCTAACCAAATGGTCGCGAATGTTTCGGGATCTTTTATGACATAGTAGGGGGACATCGGTAAATTTCTCTATATCCGGATAAGATTGCCGTAACAGGGACCAATATTTTTAATGCACTTGAATATCTGTCCCCCAAAGGGGTGATAGGTGTTCACGAAAGTCAGTCGTGAGTTATTATTCCGTCGTGAAGTAGGTTGGGTGACCTGGTTCAAGATATGTGATGGGTAACCCCTCTGTCGAAATTTGTCGTTCATCTCCTCATGTCTAATTTTTTTAGAATCTGCAGTAGACACTATTCGATCCACCCTATTATGTTGTGATTTTGGTAATGACCCTTTAATATGGCCCAGGTGAGAACTGGAATACAACAATAGACTGTTTTTATCTGTTGGTTTTGTGTATAAGTCACTGACTAGATATCCTGTGTCAACGAGTGTAATCCGTGTGTCCAAAAAACGTATGGAATGTGGGTCTTGGTGTATGGTAAATGTCAGATTAGTAACTTTGCTGTTAAGGTCATCAAAAAAAGTTTTTAAGTTTTGTCTTGTGCCAGTCCAAATAAAGAATATATCGTCAATAAAACGTCTCCAGCATAGCACATGCTTTTCAAACAGAGGGTGAGTATATACATGATCTATCTCAAAATTCCCCATGAAGATATTGGCATAGGGGGGTGCCACATTGGAGCCCATCGCCGTACCCCTCTTTTGAAAGAAAAAACGATCTTCAAACATGAAAAAATTTTTGGTGAGGATCAAAGTTAATAAATCACTGCAAAAGTCAATCTGATCGGCTGAGAATGTAGTATGGGCTCTTACAAATTTTATTGTGGCACAAATGCCCTACTGGTGATTGATACTAGTATAGAGACTGTTGACATCCATTGTTGTTAGGATGCTGTTAGTAGGGATTGGTCCTAATTCTCTTATGCATGTCAAAAAATGGGTAGTGTCCTTAAGGTATGAGGTAATCTTCTGAATATGGGGTGTTAAAATTTTTTCTAATGTAATAGCCAAGGGTGACAAAATAGAATCTGTAGAGGCTACAATAGGTCTCCCGGGTGGTGCCCATAGATTCTTGTGTATTTTGGGTAAGGTATAAAATACCGGCATTATTGGGTTTGGATTGACCAAAAATTCTGACAGTTTGGAATCGATTGTGCCTCTCTGAGAATGATGTGAGACTAAATTTTTAATTAAATTAGCTACCTCTGTGGTGGGGTTACGTGTTATAGGTAGATACATTTCAGTATCATTCAATTGAGTGTATATCTCTGATATATAATAAGACCGGTCCATAATAACAATTGCTCCCCCCTTATCAGCTGGTTTTACAATAAGTTCTTTCCTTTTTTTCAATGAGGAGAGGGCCATACTTTCCTCAGGGTTGAGGTTATTTTTGTTATGCAGATCGCCTCTCTTTATGGCTTGTAGGACTTCATTAATGTCTTTCTGGACCAAGTCAATATATGTCTCTACATGATAATATGTACAAGGCGGTTGGAAATGGCTAGGAATACGCAGTTTCAAGCCATGTAAAGAGAACATTCCATCATTCTGGCTGCTCTGAGAGGCACCTGGAGGATCAGTAGTAAGCCCCCTACCAGAGGAAAAATGGACTTTCAATCTTAAGGTTCTATAAAAGCGTTGTAGTTCTTGCTCCAGTTGGAATGTATCAAAGGCAGGTGTAGGGCTAAATGAAAGACCTTTTTGCAATAGGTCTAATTCGGCCGGTGCTAAGGATTGTGAGAAGATGTTATACACGATGTTAGTCCTACCCGAGAACGAGTTGTCATCCGAGCGTTGTCTGTCTGTCGATCGCCTCCCCCGCCTCGTCTTATTCTTGGTGGACGGTTTCTGCGTTGATCCAAAAAATAATTTGGTTGATAGGTACCTCGTTTGCTGTCTGTAGAGGAGTGTCGGCCTGGAGAAGAGTTGTATCCTCGCCTGTATGATCTGCTGCTTCTGCCTTGATCTGAAGAGCGCCATCTATACACTTGATTATTGAGGTAGTTTTCAGCGTCACATAGAAATTTAGATTTTTTCTGGATCTGGAGTTCGTTGCGATATTCAGAAATGGTTTTGTCCACTTTGTTTTTCAGTGTTGTAAATTCTTCAGATGAAATCGTATTACTCAATTGTTGCTCAGTAGAGGCAATCCTAGTATGTAGATTGGTTATTTCCTTCTGGAGAAAATCAATTGTCAACACAATAATGTCCATTGAGCATTTGTTGAGGATCCCCTCGAACTTACTGCAATAATCAGAGTTATCATTAAATAGAGTAGGACGTAGGTTGACTCTTAATCCTCGTGGAATTCGTTGTGTTTTGTGATATTCTGCGAGAGTAACGCAGTGTAGATCCAAAGCGGTATACCTCCTTTGTTCCTTCTCTAGGTCCCTTATGCGTACTTCCTCAGTGGGGGTGTGGAGAAATGTAACGGGAGTTGTGACATGTGCAAGTATTCCACTTGCTTCTTCCTGATTAAAGGCAAAGGTTGTGAACGACATTGAAGCCACAGGAGCGTAATCCCAAGAAACAGTCAATTGAAAAAAAGAAGGATCGCTTCACTGTATCAAACTTTTAGGGTGCTCTGAAGAAATAGGTAGTATAGATATCAAAAAAGAACTTCGGCACTCCAATATGGATGCAAAAAATTGGTTTTTATTAGCAGAATTCCCCATAAATGAAAAGCAGTCCGTTTCCACCTAACATGGTCTTTACCCATCACATATCTTGAACCAGGTCACCCAACCTACTTCACGACGGAATAATAACTCACGACTGACTTTCGTGAACACCTATCACCCCTTTGGGGGACAGATATTCAAGTGCATTAAAAAATATTGGTCCCTGTTAGAGCAATCTTATCCGGATATAGAGGAATTTACTGATGTCCCCCTACTATGTCATAAAAGATCCCGAAACATTCGCGACCATTTGGTTAGAGCTGACATGGGATCCACAAATAAGGGACCAATCCAACGCACCTTGGCCACCCCCCGGAGGGGAACTTTCCCGTGTCTAGGATGTTTACAGTGTTCAAATATTACTAAGGATGACACTTTTACACATCCTCATTCTGGCAAACGTTATTCTATTAAAGAATATTTCTCTTGTGATTCCACGTATGTGGTGTATCTAATTAAGTGTCCATGCGGTCTCGCGTATGTTGGTGAGACCACCCAACATATCCGAGACCGCATTTCACAACACAAATCAACAATTCGTTGTGGACGCATGATGTTACCTATTCCAGCACATTTTCTAGCTATGTCCCACAACATTTCACAACTAAGGTATCAAGTAATTGATCACATTCCGCCAAATAGACGGGGGGGGGCAACCGGATTCAAAACCTCAAAAAACGTGAGCTATACTGGATACATACGCTACAGATCCTCACTCCGAAAGGACTTAATAGGGAGTATGAAGCACAATATGAATAAAAAATTCCTATATCCCCCCCAAAAATCCCTCTACCTATATGACATAAAACTCACTCTGTCCAGTGTCTATTGGATAGGATAATAAACCAGGGTTTAGCGGATAATTCTATGCTACTGATTAAAGTTTTAAGTTGTGGGTCATTCACTGGGCTTTCAGTATGGGTGACTAGATTGTTTGTCATTTTATAATAATTGAATATATTTCATGTTACTGATTATTTAGGACTATTCAGTAGGACTATGAGCTGTGTATCCACCTGACTTCTGCACAACACAACTGATGGTCCCAACCCCATTTATAAGGCAAGAAATCCCACTTATTAAACCTGACAGGGCACACCTGTGAAGTGAAAACCATTTCCGGTGACTACCTCTTGAAGCTCATCAATAGAATGCCAAGAGTGTGCAAAGCAGTCATCAAAGCAAAAGGTGGCTACTTTGAAGAACCTAGAATATAAGACATATTTTCAGTTGTTTCATACTTTTTTGTTAAGTATATAATTCCACATGTGTTAATTCATAGTTTTGATGCCTTCAGTGTGAATGTACAATTTTCATAGTCATGAAAATACAGAACAATCTTTAAATGAGAAGGTGTGTCCAAACTTTTGGTCTGTACTGTATATATATATATATATATATATATATATATATATATATATATATATACTTTATATTCTTGTGGCAGCATGAGGTCTCCTACTATATCATTATTCTTGAATTTATATACATATATAAACATTTTTTTAAAAAAACGCACGCTATTTGCATATTCTACTGTACCTTACAAATTTATTTCACAATCTTTTGTGGGTTATTCCACATCATTTATAAGTAGATGTATGTGTATATTTTGTTTTTCCTTATTTTCTGTTTATATACAAATGTTGATGGGATATATTCTTTTGATGTTTAGCATAGGCCCTGAGAAAGACCATGTTAGGTCGAAACGTTGGCCTGCTTTTCATTTAAGGGGAATTCTGCTAATAAAAACCAATTTTTTGCATACATATTGGAGTGCCGAAGTTCTTTTTTGATATCTATACTACCTATTTCTTCAGAGCACCCTAAAAGTTTGGTACAGTGAAGCGATCCTTCTTTTTTTCAACAAGCTTCCATTGCTGATAGACCCAGAGGCTGTTGTTAGGTCTCAGCTTGCCATGATAACCATCGATACACCGTGATTGTAACATGGGGGTAATAATGAAGGTACAGAGGGGGCCCCTTCCTTCTGTCCACCATATTGATGCGGTGGTCGCTATTGACCGCATCATCTAAAGGGTTAAACTGTCGGGATAGGTGCTAACACCAAAGTCGGCAGTTGCAGCCAACTCTCCTTGAAGTGCGGGCTCAGCTGCTAAGCCTGCACAGCACGACTACCATGAAAATAGCACAGTTCATGTTTAATCCCATGTGCCCATGATGTAATAGTATGTCATAGGGCAGTAAGGTGTTAGACTTTTGATTGGTTGTTTCTATATTTTCCATTTACCATAATGGAGGACTGATCACATACGTGAGCTCAGGACATGGAATGCAATGTGTGGACCTGGGGAGGAATCATTGACCAGACCTGAGGCTCCTATGATTTGTTGGGTTGACCCCCAGTTGCCTCTATTAAGCACTGTGAAGACCCATACAGAGGCTCAGATATGTTATCATACACTGACTATTAGCTTCATTCAAGGAGTCAAATATAAGAATTTTCAATAATAGTTGAAATAATATTTAATTATTTATTTATCAATTTCCTATCAGTATGTCTTTGGAGTGTGGGAGGAAACCGGAGAACCCGGAGGAAACCCACGCGAACACGGGGAGAGCATACAAACTCCATGCAGTTGTTCTCTTTGGTTGGGTTTGGACCCGAACGCTGCAAAGCAACAGTGCTAACCACTGAGCCACCGTGTTGCCCAATAGTCTTCAATGTGGCACTAATCATGATAGGACGAGAACAGAGACCGAGCCCGGAATCTGTCTCCTTATGCAGCAGGAAGCTCACTTTATTCCGTGAGTTCATCTGACTGCGGAAAGTCCAGTAAATGTCGTATCCAGAAGTGAGAACAGAGACCGAGCCCGGAATCTGCCTCTTGATGCAGCAGGAACCTCACTTTATTCCGTGAGTTCATCTGACTGCGGAAAGTCCAGTAAATGTCGTATGCGAGAACAGAGACCGAGCCCGGAATCTGTCTCTTTTTTCTGACTTGTTTTCGCCTTGTGGAAGAGTCGTCACATCCGGCTGGATTCTTTGTTCATTGACGGATCACAATCAGGCCTCTCTCCGGAATAGTGATCTGTAGAAATAATAAATATGACTGAAGATGAAACAACTGGATATCATATATAAACGGCAGGCAATGTACTCCTGGTTACTGATTTCTAGCCTTGTGAGAAAAGATTTAAGATAAGTGATATTGGCTTATTCTTAGTTTAGGACTGTACCCCCCATTCATATAGAGGGGGCTGACAATCACTATGTGAGATCTGAGACCACCCACTGGATTCCTAAACCCAGAATGTTTCATATTGGCCGGCACTAAGCATTTCATGGATATCTAAGAAGTACATGAGTGCAATTTTTTAAATCTATAAATTTAAATTAAAAAATAAATTATTGATTATGTAGCGTTAATAAAGCTAGATCTAAATAGAACTATTTTTACTGTAAAGGATCTTCTCCCCACTATTTTAGCTTTAGTAAAAGATCAAGTATTTCTAAAACATTAAAAGACATCCAGGAACTTAAAGATGTCAGACAAACCCCTGCAGATCCCCAATGAATCTAGGACCTCCAGCAAGTTGTCATAGCCGGAACGGACATTGAATGTACAACGTGATGATTCGTGCCGCAAAGCTGGAGCCACTGTCTCCAACAAAAGAAGCAAAACGTAGTTTAACAAGTGTACAGTTTTATACGATGATTTATATGGTTGTATAACTAATATATTTCCCATCTGGTATTATCACTCATCCCCTTAAAAAAATAAAATTGGTACTTAATATTTTATCTCCTCTTGTAAAAGGATTGAATAGTTCTAAGAAGAGATACCTGGCCTGGAAAGAAACTAAAAATTCTAACTCTGAAATAATAGGATCTGAAAACCCACTCAAATTATATTCTCAAATTATATATTCTCATTACCAAAAATTAAAAAAGTTAAAGTTGACTATTCCCATCTTATCTTACCTTTCATTTTTCCTCAGGTCCAGCTTTAAAAAGTTCTAATTTATGGAGCTGTAGATATTACCTCCTTCAGGACAAAGTCTATAAAGATGAAATAAAATTAAATTATTTGATATAAAATGATACAGAAGGATTATCTACATGTACAGTAAAGCATTAAACCTGACATATTGTGCCACTACGTGTTTCCAAGAGACGCACTATAACATTATGCTGCGGTGCTCCTTTACTCCAATGAGACCCCGCAGAGCATTTCCTTCCCAACCTCCTCTATGCTGGAGAGGTTGTGCTAAACCGGGAGACATTTTACACATATTTTGGAGTTGTCCATAAAGGAATTATGGAAAGAAACTTTGAACTTACTCCTATGAATTTCTAAACCCAATATTCCACTTACACCACAATTAATATTATTATCACAAGGTCTAGAAGAAATCCCACCCAAATTTCAACATATCTCTTGTCATATCTTTTTGGTGATTAAACATTTAATCGCAACAAAATGGAAGCAAATAATTCCTCCATCAATATTAGAAGTAATGGAAAGGCATCAACGCACAATATTAAAGTTCAACTTTGCGATTAGTGAAAAAATGTTGTAGCTGATATTTAGTTAGATGAATGCCATAGTGGAAGAGTTTTTTTTACTCAGGCTAAACCCAAAACTTAAAAACTAAAATAGTTGTATAAACAAACAATACTGGATATATACCAAACTAATTGTTTACACATATTATGGTCAAAGTTATAATAGTTGTTTATTACTAATAATAATGACTAGCCTTGCCTTTACTTTCTCTCCTGTAACTTCCCATTGTTACCCCATTACTCCTTTTTCCCCTCCCCAATTTATATTCCTTCTTAATGATATTTTTTTTTGTAAATGTTAAGTAAAAACAATTGAACGAGATGATCCGACATTTACCATTTTTTACCCGTTGTAAATCCTGTTGTTCTCCTGAATCTGGCATTGTTCATCCTTTGTTCCTCAAGATTCTAATTTCCTGAGAAATTGCCCCCTTTTCCCTTTATGTAAATCTAGTATTTGTATTTATTTTTGCCAAGTGGGCGTGACCCTCAAAAACTTCTCTTTTTGAGAAACATCTTGATGACAACGGCCAGTTGGCTAAAATAGTGGATAAATATATAGGGAGCAGGGAGACCTATCAGGAACAAGGAGATTTGAGAACAAGAGACAAACAATGCCGTATTCAGGAGAATAGCAGCATTTATACCGGGTTAAAATAAATGTATATTTATGGCGAGTGACAGGTTCTCTTAAAAGTAGATTCCACCAAAAAGACATAGCAGATTTTTTCAAATACAATTTATGTCATATAATCAGCCCCATATCAGTAGGGTAGGGTCACACTTAGGCTGTGTGCCCACGATGCGTTTTTTAAGCGTTTCCGCAGCGGCAAAAACGCTGCAGAAACGCTTAAAAAACGCATGGTAGAAGGTCTGCCATGTTCCCCAATGATAATCCGTATGTGCTGTGCACATGCTGCAGAAATTTCCGCTGCGGATTATCATTGCGTAAAAAAAGCAGCACTACCAATTATTTTGCGGAAGCGCTGAGTTTTCTCCGCCATTGACTTGCATTAGACCGCATGGACTCCGCATCACTGTATATGTAGATGTATGCGTTCCATTGTGGGGATGGTACCCGGGTGTGGAGGAGAGGAGACATCCACACCCAGGTGCCATAGTACCTGTAAAAAAAAGAATAAAATAAAAAATATATGTTATACTTACCTTCCGGCGGGCCGTGGTGCGCTCGTCCTCCCATGCCGGCAGATCGCGGTGGACTGAAGGACCTGCGCTGACGTCATAGCCATGTGACGGGTCACGCGATGCTGACGTTGGCAGGTCCTTCAGTGTACCGCGATCTGCCGGCAGCCAGGACGGAGTGAAGCAAGACTGCCGGGGCCATCGGAAGGTAAGTATATATTTATTTTTTTATTTTTAACCATTCTTTGGGGTCACACTATATAAATCCATGCCGTTTGCATGGATTTATATAGTGTGACCAAGTTGTCAAGCACTTTCCAAGTGATGCTAAAATCGCTTGGAAAGCGCTTATCAACCCGCATGCGGAAATGCATGTGAAGAACGCTTCACATCCGCATGTCCCTGGCAGAAAAACGCATGTACAATCCGCATGTACAATCCGCATGTACAATCCGCATGCGTTTTTTTTTCCAGGGGAGATGCAGAAACGCTCAGGAAAAATCCTGAGCATTTCTGCATCGTGGGCACATAGCCTTAGGATAAAACTATTTATGTCATAATAATAAGTTAATTGCAGCTTTGTTAATGTTATGTTATGCAGCTTTGTTAATGTTATGTTATGGAGCTTTGTTATGGGGATGGATGTATTATACAGATGCTGGGTATTACATTTACTAATTATGGAGCTAATGCTAATCCAATTCTGTAAGAGATATGATCGGATAATTAACTTATTTCTACACGTACCTTCAGACTCTGTCTCTGCCTTCTTACGATCATTTTCAACAAAGAGGGCGCATGCGAAAAAGAATCCTCCTCCGAAAACCAGCACAAAGGGGCAAACCATGAGGGCGTACTGCAGACTGCGGAAGTTCGAAAGAGCCGAGTCTGGATTGTAACTTTTGATGCGGTCGGATATCTGAAGATGAGACGAGATAAATAATTATGTATGGTTAATGAAAGTAAAAAAACATAATTGACTGGACACGTTTATGCTGACAGCAGTCAATGGATACCAATGAAATCTGGTGATCATAGAAAGAGAAGGTGCCTCACTGCAGATAGCGGCTCCTCCAAACTATGAACAGCAATGCTTCCAGTATCCGCAGCTCCAGTACTACACATTGTCTGGGAACAGGACACTTGTGACATCCTTCTTCAGCAGATAATCTGTGACGTAACTCCAGGACATCTTGTCTTTGGAGTTCTGCCACCCCGTCAACAGAGCGGAAGAGAAGATGCTGCTCTGTCAACGTGATATCAGGGGAGGCCACTGAATCGCGGGTGTTGGCAGAGATCGGTCCCGGGCACTACAGGCAGGTATTTAGCAACGACTTGCCTGTTAGCCCATAGTAAAAAAAATCAAATAGTCCCGGTGAACCCTTTTAAGTATGTTATGAATAGGCTACAGCGAGTTTTAAAAACTCCACTGTGACAGAGCATGTCCTATTCTCATCCGTTCTGCGGATCAGACTTGGCCAGTAAAGAGTAACTGTCGTTATAAAATCAATACAGTACACGTGAAAATAAGCAACTTTGTGGTAGATCTTATCAGATAAATCTGCTTATTTTTCCTCCATTAATTTATAACATTCTTAATTCACAGATAAAATCTGTAATCAGTGAAGACAGATTTTTACATTACTGAGATAGGAGATGACAATTGCTGTTGATCAGATTCTATGTACATGGGGGGAGCCTGCCTCTAGCTCCTCCCTCTTTCCTCTCCATAGAATGTTATAAGCACCAACTGTCATCTCCTATCCCAGTAATGCTTCACTGAATACAGTGAGAACTTTGAGAATAAACGATCAGTTCGAGAGGAGAAAGAAGCAGATTTCTCTGAAAAGATATATTCCAACGTTTCTTATTTTCATGTGTACTGTACTATTGATTTATGAAATAAAAATTAAAACTGGGGTTACTATTTCTAGTCTATAGGAATCTGTTAAAAATGGATGGAGAAAGGATGATATACTTTGTACTTCAGTTTTCCATCTGTGTTTCATCCATTTTTCATTGATCCATTATTAAGAGTCAATGGATAAATAAAGTTTGGACAGTCTACCACCTTCACTTTTTAAAAAAACAGATGACACAAGAGAAAAATGGTCTGTTTTGCGACAATGTACAAATGGAAACAGATGTGTGAATGTAGCCCTAAAGTGATGTGAGAATATGTAACAGCTACTTACTAGCCCGATGAAATAGGAGCTTCCAGCTTCCCCCAGCAGGTGGGACCCCGCCATCGATAACGCCTGTGCTGTTGATCGCCTTGTGGGAGAAACCACATACTGAAACAAGAGAATATTCTGAATGAGCAGAAGGAGTCACTGAACCCAACGAGACAAGAGAACATGGACAAAGTGAACATACTTGAAGCCTAAGTTAAAGAAGTTGTCCACTATGGATAGGGCATCAATGTATGATCGGCCGGGGTCCCGCATGCGGCATCCCTTCCGATCAGCAGTTATCGGTGCCGGCGGCGGCTGCCACCAGCCGGAAGTCCTTACCTATTCAAGTCAATTGAATAGGAGGTGGATGTGCAGTACACCGCGGTGACCACTATAACTTGACGGCCAAACACCGCAGGTAAGCCCCTCCGGCCGGTGGCAGCCGCTGCAGATACCAATAACTGCTGATCGCCGGGGGTGCCGCGTGCGGGACCCCGGCCATCCTACATTGATGCCATATCCTACGGGTAGGGCATCAATGTGAAAGTAGTGGACAACCCCTTTAAATGCACAATCAGCCAGGATAGATAAGAAGCCCAGACATGTTGTGGACTGAGATTTTACTAAAGAAGTTTTTAATCATCTTGCGCCAGGTTTATTTTTAGTTGGGAATTACCCAACAGACGCTTGGGCACAGCCAGGATTATGGGGCATTTGATGGGTAAAAACAGAACATAGAGACTGACTACATACATATAATTATAGCTATGATAAGTTTAGCGCTTTTCTCCACTCACCAGGCGGATATCAGTTGAAACTGAAAAGTTCAGGCTCAGAAATATGGTCCCGATGAATATAAACACCTGCAGAGAGTAAAGAACAATACATATAAACATTTGTGTCTTGCACGCTTTCCTATCCCCCATAGGTTTTGTCTTTATAATCCATTCATCCACCCCAGTCTCCGTACATTCATAGACAGCCCCCGCCATAGTCTATGATTTCTACTGCTCGGTCCTATAGCCGAGACCCAGTAAGGGGATGAAAGCAATCTGTACTCCAGGTACTTACATAAGTGGCCACAAGGCTGATGTCTGCAAGAATAATAGCCAACAGCAGGAAAATGGCGGAGCCCAGCAATCCAACCGCACAAACTATAGGGTCAGCACGAGGGTTGTACTTCCTGCATCTCTTGGCTATCTCCGCCCCTGTTCCAACTCCAAGGATGCCAGAGATGACCGTAAGTCCTCCGAAAATCAGACTGCAAAGAAAAGCGGTAAAGAGATTAGTAAAGTAGCTTGAAGAAATGAAATATAAATAATTTGATATAATAATAATTTGAAATATAAATATTTTTTTTTAGAGAGAAAACGGTCATAGGGGGAATTAAATTCCCACCAGTGAATGTCAAATTAAAGTTTGCTAAACTTGTACCTGTCATCATAGTTGGATAGTTGAGTCTGATATGGCGCCTTCTGTAGCATGAGAGCCCGGGCACGCTTCAGGAAAGTAACAGCCCAGAAGCCGAATGCAGCTGCCACAAATTTTACCATAATAGTCCCAAGAGTAGAAAACAGAAGACTTCGGCTGCAGAGAGAGAAAAGGGTAAAAAACTTGTAAATGACGCAGAAGTCACGGGGGAGATCAGTGACATAAATCAATGCACAGAAGACACCTACTTTTTACGCAGTTGGTTGGCATCCATAAGCCATCCTTTGAAGCTCAGTGGTTTGTTCTTTTCCTCTGCAGCTCCTCTGGACGGTTCTTTTACAAATGCAGCCATGAGCAGGACTCCTACCAGGCCCAGAGCAGAGATGATCTGTGTAGATGAAGAAGGAGACATCACATATCACATATACAGAGGTTTCATCACAAAAAGGACATGAGCACAGACTGTTGTGGAACTGGTTCCATTAAAGGGGATCTGCGACGAGGTGTTTGCTGCGCATCTGAGAGCAGCATAATGCAGGGACAGAGACCCCGATTCCAGCGATGTGTCACTTGCTGGTGTGCTTGGTGAAGTATTGATAAAATCCCAGTTTTCTCTGCTGCAGATCTAGCAGTACTCTGAATGCTGAGCTCTGTATACCCTGCCTACACCACTGATTGGTAGATTTTTCTGTGCACACTGTACATAGGCAGAAAGCCACCAATCAGTGGTGGGGTCGGGGTTACACAGAACAGGAGGACTACATGGCACGAGACAACTAGTCCCCTCGTCATAATCTCCTGCTAATAAAACAGTGATTTTTTTTTTAAAGCATCTACAAGGAGCAGTAAGTGACACATCGCTGGAATCAGGTGCTCTGCCCCTACAGGGCCCCTGCTCTCAGATCAAATGGAAAAACATACTGCCAGATTCCCTTTAATAAGATTCAGGAATTATAATTAAGATTCACAGTTTGTCCACAAGATCCCTCAGACCTATTACTTACCCGGAAGGCCCATTGCCAGGCGCCACCAAATGCCCTTGTCACTTTAGACCCAATGATGTAACCAAGGCCACTGTAAAAAACAAAAACAAAGTTGTCATAATTTCTGCACACATATAAACATATACATTTTTGAGTGCCTTTTTCCGGCTCCTCCTTCCTACTCCACCCCCTCCATAGACTTCTATGAGCAGCAACTGTTACCCCATGCCGCATAAAGCTACAATCTGTCTTGTCACTGAAGATGGATTTTTATCAGTGAATTAATGAAGGGAAATAAGTATATTTCCTGATAAGATATATTACAACATTTCCTATGTCCATTTAAATGATTTATAAAAAAAACAATAAAAAGTGTAAGATCATTCTGAGTCTTCACATTCTTTGAGGAGCTCTTGTCATAAGTGCTAAAAGTCAAACTGTCTAGCAGAAAACTTTTTTGCCCATAGCAATCAGTGCAGTTTTCTGTTAGGGAAAGTCTTGACATTGCTGAAAAAATATTTCCATTTAGAGTCTTGAATCAATTTCCTAGAAATCTGCTGCAATTCCAGAAATGTTTGCTGGTTCACTGCTGATCCTCCCCCTACGTGTTGCGACACCATGATCATTACTTGCGGAGGGGTTTTTGAAACGCCATCCATATGTATTGTACATGCATCTGTAGAGCAAAATCCGTACCGAAAAAAGTCCACAGCAAATCCGCCTTGTCGGACTTACTCTTAGACAGTTTGGCTATGATTCCCTCCTTAAAACAATAAATAGATCTACACTCACCAGCCAAAGGGTGCTGCTAAGTAATACAAGTTAAGCGCGCGGCTGCGCCGATCTCCCACGAAGACGTCGGCAATGATGGAGGGGGCAGTTATTTTAAAACTTGCCTCTGCAGCTCCAGACAGTCCATTAATTAGGAGAAAAACTGTAAAATACTGTGAAAACACAAAAAAATATTCAGTGACCATTTATGAAAGTTTTCTAAGACACCTAAAGAAATACGGTAATGGAAAAATTATAAACTTTTCCTAATTTTGGACCCGCTCTCACTTTTGTCTTGCAAATACTAATGCAAAATACTGATCTACATACAAACAAGTGAGAGGCTTTAGGGCTCATGCAGACGTCGGTGGATCCCGGTCCGATCTCTGACAGCGTGATAGCGATGCTCGGGTCGGAAGACCCGCGGCCAGTCCGTGCATTATTGTCCATGATGGCACCGAGATCCACAGACGTCTGCATGAGCCTTAAGTCTTTATGCTTCTACCAATTAGATCAGTTACCTCATTGGGAACGTAGGACTTGCAGAGAATGATGGCCGACCAGAAGGACATCCCTGCACACATGATGTATTTTCTGTTCCAGCGGTCACCCAGGTATCCATAGATTTGACCAAACAGGACACTGCTGATCGTGAATACTAGAAGGGGAAAAACAAGAGGTCACAGTTAATAGAAATGATTTCTTTAACATATATTTATTTATATTTGAGGATTATTTAAACTGTTGCACTGAAAACACTTCTCCCGTCCTCATCACTGTTTGCATTTTTGGTAACTATAAAGGCGGCCATCATGTGAACGTTACAAAATTGGAACCTTATGATGTCACGAGATTCCAGCCGTCCTCACAAGTGACCTATAGAATAGGATTTTATGTTAAAAGTTTACCTAAGCTTATAAGGCCGGATTTGCTGTCGTCCATTTTAAATGCGCTTTGTAGGTAAGAAATCGCTCCTGCCAGAACAAAAAGAAGAACACGAATGATTATTGTAATTAGAGAAGTGCAGGAATAGACATCACAGCAGCTAACGAGCCTTCTCGTTGGCCATGAAGATTTTCTTCTTTTTTTCCAGTTTTGGGCCTTATACACCTTGCCCCCGACATAAGCCGGTTTACGCCTACTTACCTACGAAAGTGAAGGCAGCTATGAAGGTGACCAGATTGATGAAGGTTAGAACGCCTACAATAATGAAAGAGCGGACTATGGAGACTCCAGTCCGGGCGTGCAGGTCCTGTTCTTCGCAGTTTTCATCCTCATCTTGCTGGTCTTTTCCTTTTTCCACATCTTCTAATAGAAGTGGCATTTTTGGGGTGGAATTGAAGAGAGATGCCATGTTCAACAGAGCCCTGCAAACACTGGAGAAAAACACAAGACGGTAAAAATATTGCATTAGTCTCAGTCAATTCCGTGGTAGTGCAGTATATAGTGTAATAAGCAATCGAACAACAATAAGTTTAAGTCCCCTAGAGGGACTAAAAATGAGGTCAAATTCAGCAAAAAAAGTTTTTCTTTAATATAAAAAAAATAATAAAATATAAAGATTTCAAAAATAAAGAGAAAAAAAACAAGCATATATATATATATATATATATATATATGTATTTTTCAGATTATAAGACTCACTTTTTGTTCTCCCAAATTTGGGGGGAAAATGGGGGTGCGATTTATAATCCAATTGTAGCTTACCGGGCTGGGGGGGTATCTGCGGTGGAGCAGGGTCCCAGGAGTCAGGGTCACTGCTGCAGGAAGTTGAAGGTGGTGGGGCGATGCTGTGGGCCCCAGACTGGGAGGTGGGGGTGGTCAGCGATGCGAGGCTGCTTCGGGCACCAGGCTTCCAGAAAATGTCAGTGGAGCCCCCGCACTGCCCATCGTTTTCACTGCTGTGGACTTCGGGAAAATGGACGCCTCCAGCGGAGCATGTGTAGATCTCGGCTCCCGAGATCTCGATCTTGGGAGCGGAGATCTCAATCTAAACATGCGCCATTTTCCCAAAGTCCACTGCAGTGAAAACGATGCAAATGATGGGCAGTGTGGGGACTTGTTTGATATTTTCTGAAAGCCCGTGGCCCGGAGCAGTCTCGCACTGTGCTGAGCACCCCAACCTTCCAGCCCGGGCCCTGCAGCATCGCCCCACTCCTGCCACCGTTGAAAGCTTTCTGCAGCAGCGACCCTGCCTCCTGGGATCCCGCTTCACCGCAGCCCCCTCGACCACCCCCGGGTAAGCTATCGTAAAAGGGGATTATAAGACGCACTATTTTATTAATTTCATTTTTTTCCCATTTTCCTCCCCAAAATTTGGGGTGCATCTTCTAATCTGCAAAATACAGTCTCTGGCATCAATATATCCATAAAAGTAAGAGAAACAATCAAAACGCCAGAATGGCCTTTTTTTCCCTTGTTTTTTTTTTTATTACGGCACCTTCCCCGAAAAATGCAATAAAAAGTCACCCAAACTGTGTATGTTCCCCAAAATGGTGTCAATAAAAACATCAACTTGCCATAAAATGGTGAAACAAATCAATTTTTTTTTTAAATTCTAAAACTATTGTTGTAACCACTTACGGTAAGTAACAACAATAATAATAATAATAAAACAATATGAACCCTGAATCATCTTTCCAGATCAATCGTACCACAAAATGAACGTGGTAAAAAGCACAAAAAACAGTTTTGTTTTTCTGTTTTTTTTTCACCATTTCACCATAGTTATTATTTTTTTCCCCATTTTTCAGTATAATATAACGTTAAATGAATGCTGTTCTTCTAAGCAACAACTCGTCTCACAAAAAAAAAAAACAAGCTTTCACCTGACTATGTGATCAGAAAAATAAAAAAGTGGAGGAAATATTGGCCGTGCTTTGAAAGGGTTAATGACAATTTACAAAAAACGTGTCTATACTGTTATTGGGGATAATTCTATAGGGAAATCTATATATGTCCCCCTATAATCATCTACAGGTTGTCTCCCCCTGGGAAAGGCTCCCATTACTCATTAGATGAAGTTCAGACTTACCTTTCTCTCTTTCCACCGGAGGGCGCTGATAATAACAAATAAATATCACTTTCTATAGCAAATTTTGCAACACAGAAATCGTGAGTACAACACACAATAGTGAGTGGCTGGGATCCGGCCGGCGCCCATAGTTATACACAGGGGCCGATTGTGACATCATCAGCCGGTCACTGGGGGTTCTAAGCCATTGTGATGTCATCGATCTATCTAATCATCCGTCCATCCATGGATTCTGTAGTACTACAACACCCAGTATGTACGTCTGGAAAAGTATAGAACTAGCATGCTCCACCCTCACGTTTTTCATTGTGCTGTGGTCTATATTGAAATTCATGTCCCTCTGGATGGATGGATGGACATGCTGAGTTTTGTAGTACTACTGAATCCATCCATCCATCCATCCATCAAGAGGAACATCAATTTCATTATAGACCAAAGCACAATGAAAGACTTGAGGATGGATCTTGATAGTTCTATACTTTTCCAGATGTATATACTGGGTGTTGTAGTACTACAGAATGATAAGGACTCTGATGACAGGGCATGCTGACACCTGTAGTCCTATACTTTTCTAGAAGTGCATGCTGAGAATTGTGGTACTACAGCACAATAAGAACATAAATTTCAATATATACCACAATACTGTGCTATTGCTGTATATAGTATAAACAATCAAACAATCATAGGTTCAAGTCTACCAGGGTGGGTAAAAAAATAAAAATAAATATCAACAAAAATTTAAAAAAATATATATAAAATATAAAAAGTTCAATTAACTCCTGTTCCTAATTAAAAACTAAAGAGATAAAAATATACATATTGTGCATCAATGTATCCATAAAAGTAAGAAAAACCATCAAAACGCCAGAATTGCCTTTTCTTTTCTATCGCAGCATCTTCCCCCCAAAAAATGCAATAAAATGTCATCAAATCTTTGTATGTTCCCAAAAATGGTGTCAATAATAATGACAACTCGCCATGGAAAAAAAACAAGAGCAGAGGCTCATAAAATGGTGAAAAAAACTTTTTTTTTTTACAAAGTTCTGAAATTGTTGTAACCACTATAATAATAATACTAATGATAATGATAATAAAAAAGCAATATGTTTGATATTGCTGTAATCACGCTGACCCTGAATCATATTTCCAGATCAATCTTACCAAAAAATGAATGCGGTGAAAAGGAAGCACAAAAAACTGTTGCAAAATTATTTTGCTTTTCACCATTTCACCGCACTCGTAATTGTTTCCCCATTTTTCAGCAACAACTCGTCTCACAAAAAGAAAAAAACAAGCTTTCACCTGACTAAGTGATTGGAAAAATGAAGAATAAGAAGAGGAGGAAATATTGGCCATGTTCTAAAAGGGTTAATGACAATTTACAAAACCGTGTCTATACTGTTATTGGGGATAATTTTATAGGGAAATCTATATATGTCCCCCTATAATCATCTACAGGTTGTGTCTCCCCCTGGGACAGACTCCCATTACTCATTAGATGAAGTTCAGACTTACCTTTCTCTCTTCCCACCGGAGGGCGCTGATAATAACAAATAAATATCACTTTCTATAGCAAATTTTGCAACACACAATAGTGAGTGACTGGGATCCGGCCGGCGCCCATACTTATACGCAGGGGCCGATTGTGACATCATCAGCCGGTCACTGGAGGTTCTAAGCCATTGTGATGTCATCGTGCGGTGCATGCATATACACTCAGTGTACTTTGATACAAAGAGTCACCTAATGAAAATGTTGAACCCTGATAAGATAAAAAAAAAACAACCTATAGGCTATGTGCCCACGATGCAGAAATGCTCAGGATTTTTTCCTGAGCGTTTCTGCATCTCCCTGGCAGAAAAAAACGCATGCGGATTGTACATGTGGATTGTACATGCGGATTGTACATGCGTTTTTCCTGCCAGGGACATGCGGATGTGAAGCGTTCTTCACTTGCATTTCCGCATGTGGGTTGTGATTTTAGCATCACTTGGAAAATGCTTGACAACTTGGTCACACTATATAAATCCATGCAACCGGCATGAATTTATATAGTGTGACCGAGAGAATGTCAAAAAATAAAAAAATAAATATACGAGGGGCGATCCAAAAGTAATGATAATCGGTTATTTCTATTGCACACAGAAATTAAAATAAAATGTTTTCTTCTCTCTTAGGTACCCACTAGTCCAGGAAAAAAAAATCACTTAAATAGGCCACGATTCACGGGAGCTACATTCATTTGAGTAGGAACTGCCGAGGAGTGAACATCAAAATGGAAAAAAACGAGCTCAGAGCTGTCATCAAATACCTCTGCTTGAAAAAAATTACTACCAAAGACATACACAGCGACTTGGTGGAAACGTTGGGGTCTTTTCTCTTCCATATTCCACAGTTGCACGCTGGGCCAAGGAATTTAGGCTGGGAAGAACATCGACGGAAGATGAACATCGTGAAGGACGCCCATCCACGTCCCTCAATGAAGAAAACATGAAAAAAGTTGAAGAAGTTGTATTGGCCGATCGAAGAGTGACTATCAAGCATGTAGCGGAGGTCACAGGGATCTCATATGGCAGTATTCAAAGAATCCTTGCAAAAGAATTGCATATGAGAAAGGTCTCGGCGCGTTGGGTGCCAAAAATGTTAACCGACGAGCAAAAGAAGAAACGAGTTAACATTTCAAGAGCACGTCTCGAAAAGTTCCAAGCAGACAAGGAGAATTTTTTGTCACGTTTTTTGACCATGGACAAGACCTGGATCCACCACTTTGATCCCGAAACGAAACAACAATCGATGACATGGAAACGAGCCAACGAACTGACACCGAAGAAACTCAAAGTGTCAAGCTCAGCAGGGAAGGTTATGGCGTCCGTTTTTTGGGACGCTGAAGGAATTATTATGGTGAACTATTTGGAGAAGGGAGCCACTATTACGGGCTCCTACTACACAGAACAAATAAGAAGATTGCGGGAGGCTATCAAGGAGAAAAGGCGCGGCAAACGGCAGGCTGGAGTGCTGTTTCACCAAGATAACGCGCCGGCTCACAAAGCTGCAGTTGCCATGGCTACCATACAAGAAGCGGGCTTTGAACTGGTGGAACAACCCCCCCCCCTATTCGCCAGATCTAGCCCCCAGTGACTTCTTTCTCTTTCCTTGGCTCAAGGAACACCTCCGGGGCAAGAAATTTGACGACAATAGCGACGTGATAACAGCTGTTGGGGATTTTTTTGAGGGTCAAGATCAAGAATTTTTTTCGAAGGGAATTCTAAGTTGAGAAAAGAGATGGACTAAATGTATAGACTTGTTAGGAGACTATGTAGAAAAATAAAAAAAAATTTTGACTATATTCATTGTGTTTAGTATTGATTATCATTACTTTTGGATCGCCCTCGTATATTTACGGCCCGCGCTGTCTTGCTTCACCGTCCCGGCTGCCGGCAGCGGTGGATTGAAGGACCTGCCGGCGTCAGCGTCGCGTGACCTGTCACATGACTCTGACGTCAGCGCAGGTCCTTCATTCCATCGCGAAGTGCCGGGAAGTAAGGAGGAGCACAGCGCGGGCCGCCGGAAGGTAAGTATATATTTATTTTTTATTTTATTCTTTTTTTTACAGCTTTTTTTTAATGGTACCTGGGTGTGGATGAGACTCTCTTCTCCTCTACACCCGGGTACCATCCGCACATTAGAACGCGCCAATTATGCAAGTACAGATGCAGTCTTGCGGAATTGGCGTATTCTAATGCAAGTCAATGGCGGCGAAAATGCAGCGCTTCCGCAAAATAATTGATAGTGCTGCGTTTTTTTCCGCAATGATAATCCGCAGCAGAAATGTCCGCAGCATGTGCATAGCACACGCGGATTATCATTGGGGATCATGGCAGGCCTTCTACCATGCGTTTTTAATGCGTTTCTGCAGTGTTTTTGCTGCTGCGGAAACGCTTAAAAAACGCATTGTGGGCACACAGCCTTACTCACCTCCCATGATAAAATAAAATAAACTATATCACCTCCCTTGCTGGCGCCGTTCCCACGCTGTCGACACTCGCGGTCCCGGGGTTCTCGTGCAGTTATTGTGACATGTGACACTCGTGACCAATCAGTGCTGGCGTCACTGTCTCCGCCTTTGGACAAATCGAACATGAAGAGGAGACCCTGGATGCGGCTCATCTCTGCCTTCCTTTTCATGTCCCATTTGTCTGAACGCAGAGACATTGACGCCTGCGCTGATTGTCACCGGTGTCACATGTCACAACAACAAGACAATGTGAGCCCCGGGGACAGCGAATTCTGACACCACGGAAACGGCGCCAGCACTGGAGGGGAGTATAAGTTTTATTATTTTACGGGGGCCAAGCGTGGGGTATAAACAGGAGTTGTCCAAGTAGTGGATAACTTCTTTAATGCATGTAAATAGAGCTAAAAATATTGCTTGAAATTGGATTTCCTTACAAATTTTACACTGTGTGGCTTTTACAGACTCTTTATTACCCTGCACATCTGGCTGCAGAGTGAGTTAGCTGAGAATCTGTCAGTGAGCTTGTTCTAATGTAAACAACTCTTGTGCGTCTCACAAACAAACTTCAGTTGCAATCACATGGACACAATCATACACACACATATACAGTGGCATGTAAAAGTTTGGGCATCCCTGTTGAATATTTCAGCTTTTTCTTTGCCCTCTATAATTATTTTATTATGATCTTTTGAAGGGCCGATACCATCCATTTTTTTCTTTTTGGCATTGATATATTTGTAAAAATTTGGGGGAATTTATTTTAATGTCACTGGCGATTTGTGTTTTGGTAGATAACTTTACTAGTTTGATTACTTTTTTACATTTCTTATTGAGATCTTTATACTCCTGAAACGCTATTTCTGTATTCTCAGCCATCAAGATTTTGCAAGTGTCACGGCCCACCCTCCCTCACATTATTGAGTACATTATTATGACATTTATTATTTTTATCCTTATTAGGGTTGTTACCATATGTACATTACTGTTACATTTTATATGAATCTAGCTTGTGAGCCCCAATGGGGACAGTGATGATAATGTCTGTAAAGCGCTGTGGAATTAATGGCGCTATATAAGTGAGTAAAATAAAAAAATATGTATTGATATTATGTCTTCTGCTTTCTTTATAATTGTCACTGTTGGAGGATGGATAATCTTGCATGAGAAGATGAGAAGACACTTGGCAGCGACATGGTAAACAGGCAGATCCAGACTTGCCCTCCGCAGGAGCAGTGGCGATGGCTGGTGACTTCTTCATCATCCATTCTAAAATGCAAGATCCTCCTGTATTTTTGTGTGAGCTTTATATCATTTGTTAATAAAGGTCATCGCCTACCCCCAGAATTCAGAAGATTTGTGTCTCTGAATATGGTTTAGCGACATAAGATATTGGGTTCGAATGGAGTGATGAGACCAAGTAGTTCAAGGTATATAACTTGCATTGCATGCCGAGTGTCCATATGGCCGAGCGCTGGTATGGATCATATATAATACATATACAATACTTACATAATAGTGCTATACTGTACCAACATTATACTGCCTTACAGTGAGTACCTACATAATAGTGCCATACAGAAACTATATAATAAACCATATAGAGCCATACAGAATTTTTTTTTATTTCAGACAAGTCACGTTTTGGGCTTCTGTATAATTGTCCTTTGGCAGCTTCAGAAGTGGCACGTGTGACAGCACTATATAAATATAAGGGGCGATATGGTGAAACCGAGTATTTCAGGAACACATGTATGGAACTCTGGGTCCAATATGAAATATAAAGAATGTGTTCAAATCAAACCAGCATGTGCTCTGGTTTGGATATATACTGACAGATAGATAAGGCTCATTCTGTTTTCATTTACTTTGTATTTACTTGAAGTTTAGACACAAGACTATGTTAGGACCTGCTTATTCATTGTCTGAAGCATCTATCACCAATAGTCTTCTGTTTATGGAGGGTTATTGTAAAACATGAAGATTTACATAACCTTTTGTGTTTAATTACTTACCGTATTTTTCGGACTATAAGACGCACCTAGGTTTTAGAGGAGGAAAATAGAAAAAAAATTAAAGCAAAAAATGTGGTCACGATGCCCTGTTAAGGGGGAGGGGGTCTGTTGCTGACACTGCTATAGGGGTAATGTCCCCCGATTCTGATAATATCCCCCATCCTGGTATATATGCCCCCCCCCTTCCTATTATACCTGGTCCCCATCCCCATCCTGGTATGCACTGCACCCCTCCATCCTGATATGCATGGCACCCCTTCATCCTGATATGCATGGTGTTATGAGTCCGGGAGGTGGAACCTCTGTGCTTCGGTGCAAGGAGGAACCAGAGGGGCGTGACTAAGTGCCTACTCGGCCTGACCAATGTCGCACGGCGGCTCAATCAGCTCCGTGAACCAGGGAGGGACCGAGCAGGGGGACCAGGTGCCACTCTAGGACCGACCTTGTGTGAGAGCAGGTGACTCCCACGGGTCAGATGGGTACAGCGAATGAGCACAGCAGGAAGGCTGATGGGTGGTCCGGGTAGATAAGCAGGCTGGTTCGGCAGATAGCCAGACTGTTGCTCCGGGTAGGCGAGCTGGTGGGCACGACAGGTAAGAGATTGGTGCTCCAGGTAGGCTAGATTTAAAAGGGAGGGAGCGCGCGCGTGCCCTAAGCACGGTGCCCGGGTGGCTGCACGCCACAGCAGCAGGGGAGCCGGAGGACGCCGGACCTGGACTGCGGCGGTGAGGGGAACAGCGTCTCTGTCCGCCAGGAGGCAGAGACGCCGATGCTTCACATGGCACCCCTCCATCCTGATATGCATGGCACTCCTCCATCCTGATATGTATGGCACCCCTCCAATCTGGTGTGCATGGCACCCCTCATCCTTATCCTGGTATGCATGGCACGCCTCATACCCCAATCCTGGTATGTATGGCACCCCTAATCCCTATCTTGGTATGCATGGAACCCCTAATCCCTATCCTGGTATGCATGGCACCCCTCATCCTTATCCTGGTATGCATGGCACCCCTCATCCCTATCCTGGTATTATGGCACCCCTAATCCCTAACCTGGTATGCATGGCACCCCTAATCCCTATCCTGGTATCCATGGCACCCCTAATCCCTATCCTGTTATGCATGGCACCCCTCATCCTTATCCTGGTATGCATGGCACCCCTCATCCCTATCCTGGTATGTATGGCACCCCTAATCCCTATCCTGGTATGCATGGCACCCCGAATCCCTAACCTGGTATGCATGGCACCCTAATCCCTATCCTGTTATGCATGGCACCCCTAATCCCTATCCTGGTATGTATGGCATCCCTCATCCCTATTCTGGTATTTATGACATCCCTCATCCTTGTCCTGGTATGCATGACTTCCCTCATCCTTATCCTGGTATGCATGGCACCCATCATCCTTATCCTGGTATGCATGGCACCCATCATCCTTATCCTGGTATGCATGATTCCCCTCATCCATATACTGGTATGTATGATCCCCCTCATCCTTATCCTGGTATGTATGGCCCCCTCATCCTTATCCTGGTATGTATGGCCCCCTGATCCGTATCCTGGTATGTATGACCCCCTCATCCGTAACCTGGTAAGTATGGCCCCTTCATCCTTATCATGGTATGCATGGCCCCTTCATCCTTATCCTGTTATGTATAGCCCCCTTACCCTGGTATGTATGGCCCCCTCATCCTTATCCTGGCACGCATGGTCCCCCTCATCCTTATCCCTTTATGTATGCCCCCCTCATCCTTATCCTGGTATTCATGGTCCCCCTAATCCCCATCACACTGCACATAAAAAAATAAACACTCCTACTCACCTTTCTTCTCTCTCCTCCAGCGCTGTGTTCTGTCTGCCCGCACTGATCTTGCCATGTGAGCCGCGCATGGGGTCACTGCCATGCGCAGCTCACAGGGAGAGATCAGCTGCCGGAAGTCACTGCTCCTCACGCTGGGACTGTGTACTCCCATGGGTGTGGAGAGGGAGTGAATATCCATGCCCTTTGACAGCGGGCAAAAGCGATCGCCCGGCAGCAGCAGGAGCCGCACTGGGAATACACTGTGTGCCGCTATTAAGGAGCATGAATATTCAGTGCTCCGTAAGCCCATTTTCCTCCAAAATTTTGTAGGAAAAAAGTGCGTCTTATAGTCCGAAAAATACGGTACTTGATCCCTAAGAGCTTTTTGAATTGTGTACCATTGTCTATGTAAGAGCCTGTATCTGATTTATCTTTCTTCCTACAGCCAGCCACTGTCGGGGCAAAGGTGAATTAGACTTAGTAGTGTACATTTACTATATAAGGCCAGAGAGAATATTACTGAGCATAAGCCATAAGTTGTACCTGCACTGGTGTGTAGTGTTGTGATACCTGTCCATGCAGTGTTATGAAGATTTCTAGGAGTTCTCTGTCTTGGTGAAATTGCTTCTCTGATATTCCCGACAGATGATGTTTAAAAGCTCCTTGGTGATGAAGTGAGTATATATATGTACTTAACATTTGTATTATAACATATACAAAAGTGTTCGCAATATCATCATATCATACTATTCCTTTAATTATGTATTTTATCTTTTAAATCAACTATTATAAATAAAATTGCGTAACATCGCAAGTGGTTTCCTTCTTTAAAGCCATATCCGAACCTTAGCGTTAAAAAAAACTTGGCAAAACATTTGGCGTAGTCAGCAGGATACGCAGAAGGTTCAGAAGTTCTTTTTGTTCAAAATTCCAATCATCTAGAATTTATAAGGCCTCTGTGTGATAAGGTGTGATAGAGTGACATTGCGTTAAACATGTGTTACACGCACGCTGCTAGGTTCAGATAGGGCGAGACAGGTTTCATGAATTCTTTGGAATCCTTGGGGAACCGTTACTCAGGGCGACCATAGGCTGCAGCTTCTCTCAGGCACACGATAGATTCAATTGCTGACCAGACACATCTGACAAGAGTCTTTTTCAACAGTTTAACAGTGGAATTTAATCTGAAGCATGGCCAGTGCAATTCAGGGATATTACAGCAACAATCTTCATTACAGTACAGTCTGAGTTTCTTGAGCAACCGGTTCCAGTAACAATACAGTAGTTTCTTCACAAGGCATAGTATTACAGTCTCTTCAGTAGCATAATTCAGCATAGATTAGATCTCTTAGCAGCACACTTCTATGCATACACAACCACAGGCTTTTCCTTCACAAGGACACAATAGTACACAGCATTATTTATCCTGCATGGAAATGGAGGGGGGGAGGATTTGATAAGGGAGATGATCTCTGTGATACAATTCCTTCCAGTTCTTATCTTCCTGCCCGATAATACTTTGCACTGTTAGTTCAAGGAGTTTATCTCACCTGTGTTTAGTTTCTTTCCTGATCTGAATCCTGTTCAGTTGCTTTCTGTCAGATCCAGATAACACACCACCTTTCTCTTCGGCTTCAGCCAGACTACAATAACAAGTTCCCCACAATCCCCCTGGGACTCTGCTGAAACACTCCCTGGCTCCTGTGACTGTGTTAACCCCTCTAATTGCTGGATGCTACCGAAGCACAACACTTCCTGTCTCCTGTGCTTGTGTTATTTGTAACAGTTATAATAATAATAATCTTTTTATTTATATAGCGGCAACATATTCCGCAGCGCTTTACAATTCAGACAATTTACAGACATTATGGGCACTGTCCCCATTGGGGCTCACAATCTAGATTCTGTATCAGTATGTCTTTGGAGTTGCTGGATGCTTTTGAAGCAACCGCACTACTTCTGCATGTCACACTCTCCCTCCTTTTTGAATGTCGTCCTCAACATTCTTCTTAATTGGTCAATCTAACCAATTCTGAGACAGTGGTGAAAGTTGAGTAACTTTATATACAAATTGGCATAACATTTATAAACATTTATAACAATCTATTCTACAACCTTTTTCTTGTAGTACTCCTGTAAGAAATAAACAATTAACACAATTAACACAATCTCTTCAGCTTCAGCTGGAGCTTTTCGTACATCTTCAACAAGCTGTCTCTCTCACTAGGCCTTAACAGTTCTTTATTTCTACAAAGTCTTTTAAGGAAAATCAAAGCATGAAAACAAGTCTTTCCACCAGGCAACATCTTCCATACTGCCTCTCAGTGGTGAATACCACTCCAGTGGGCTTACCTGGTCCGTAGGCAAAGATACCTGTTTCCAGTCGACAGTCCTTGGCACTTGACTCGGTTCACCAAGTGTCTCATACATCAGCATCACGGGCCTCTTCACTTCTCGAGTCGACATCCTCCTGGAGGGTTGTTCCTCAGATACCACGGGTTCTTCGGTCACAGGAGTTTCTTCCGCCGCACTCATTTCCCGTGCTTCCTCAAATGCTCCTGGAACTGCCTCTGTAAGTTCCTGCACTTCTCTGGAATCGCTTGGTTCTACATGGTCTGGTAATTCTGCTTCTCCTGAGTGTCGATCGGTCTCTCCAGTGACCGGTGTTCGATCATCAGATCTGAATTGGACTTCATCTGTACTCCTTGGTACAAACTCTGGAGCCTCTGGACTTAGTTCACTCTCCTGAGGATGGTACATCCCTCTCCTTGCCGGTCCGAGAAATAAAACGGTGTGCTCTTCTTCATTGGAACTTTCAAGGTCACTATCTCCCACCGGAGCTTTAATCTGTGGTGGTCTCTTAGTCGATCTTGGTCGATGTCGCTCTTCTTCTGGGAAGTCTTGTTGTGGTGGGAGATAATGACATGGTAGTAATAAATTCTGATAGACTATTCTGGTTTTATTGTCCCCTCCTTCCAATCGGATTTCATACACTGGACTGTCATCGACTTTCCTCTTTACGACCACATACACCTTGTCTTCTTGACTAGCACCCAGCTTACTGGTGCCACTTCTGTTCCATAACATTTTCGATGATAGTACTCCTTACTCTTGCTCTGTCCTTGCATAACCACTTTGGACGCTATGTTGTATGCTTCTGCCATCCGTTCCTTCCATTTCCGAACGTACTCCGGATACGTTCTGTAAGTCTCTGACACAGTAGTATCGAACATGATGTCGATTGGCAGTCTTGGCCATTTAATAGGAAGAAGGTTGAGTAACCTGTTGCATCACTCTTTGCACAGTTATAAGCATGTACCACTTTTGACAGAGAACTCTTCCAGTCTTTCTTCTCGTCAGCTGTTAAAGAAGTGTCACAATTATAGTGGATAACTAAGGAAAGTGTTTGCGTGGAGCAAGACACAACAGTACACAGTTTATAGGTGAAAAGTCTATATTAAAGCACACAGTGTTTTGCACAAAAATGCAGAGAAATCTCAAAGTCTTAAGTTCACAGAATAATGAGTCTTTGCAAGGTTAGTTCACCATTATATATCAGCAAGTCCATACAATGCAGAAGCAATCAAAGAGGCCCGGGTAAAGTCTCGGACAGTGCAGACCAGTCCCATGCTCAGCGACCATCCGAATAAGGAGACTGAGAACTCAGAGCAGCTTACTTGAGAGCCAAAGCAGATGGAGGGCAGAGGTGCAGAGGAACCTGCACAAAACAGCCAGGATCTCAGGCAAAATACTCTAGCACTGGACTAGAGGCTGGGGTGGAGTTATAAGGGCAGGAGGTAAGGGCACATGATACAGAAGATGCCATCTTGAAAAAGGGCAGAAATGTCCCAAAAGAAAATGAAACATTCAGAGTCCTGACATTACTCCCTCCTTACTAGCGGCCTGAGGATGATCCTGGACCCGGTTTCTCAGGGAATCTTTGATGGAAACGAGAAATCTTTTTATGGGGATTGATGTTTTCCACAGGTTCCCAAGAGTCTTCTTCAGGGTGATACCCCTGCCATCTTTTCAAATACTGAAGCCGATTCCTGCGAGTCCTAGAGTTAATCACTTCCTCCACCACAAATTCCTCTTGCCCATCAATCACTACAGGCTGTGGAGGTGGCACAACACGTCCCTGGAAGGTATTAGGAGACACAGGCTTCAGTAAGGAAACATGAAAAACTGGATGTACCTTCATATTCCTAGGCAGCTTCAGACGGCAGGCCACAGAGCTCACAATACCGTTGATCTTGAAAGGACCGATGAACTTCTATCCAAGCTTCTGTGAAGGAAAGTTCAACTTTAGATTTTTAGTGGATAACCACACGGAATCTCCTACCTTAAACATGGGTGCTGGTTTACGGAATCTATCAGCCGATCTTTTGTAACGTTCCTGAGCCGAGGTCAGAGATTCCTTCAGAACCTCCAAATTTTGCCTCATTGCAGTCAGCCTTTCCTCTACAGCTGGAACAGGAGCATTAATCGGAGACCTAGGAAAAATACTCGGATGAAAATCCAAATTGGCAAAGAAAGGTGTTAACTTAGTGGAGGCACTCTGAGAGTTGTTGTAAGAGAATTCAGCTAATGGAAGAAGCTCCAACCAATCATACTGAAGATCGCTGATATAGCATCTTAGATATTGTTCCAAAGTCTGATTGGTACGCTCGGTCTGGCCATTTGTGTGAGGGTGATAAGCGGAAGAAAGACAGACATTAATATTGAGTGCAGAGCAAAACCCCTTCCAAAATCTTGAGGTAAACTGCACTCCATGGTCAGAGATGATCTCATCCAGGACCCCATGCAGCCGAAAAACATTTTGTATAATCAACTTCACTGTATCCTTAGCTGAGGGGAGGCCAGTGCAAGGAACAAAATGGGCAGCCTTGGTCAGACGATCAACTATCACCAGGATCGTATTCATACCACCCGATGAAGTTGTCGCGCCCCCGGGGCCGTGGGGTACTCGGCAGCCGGGCCCTCAGATGTTTGGGGGATATCATGGTGGCTGGCCCGGTTCGTGGCCCAGGGCGGACAACTGAAAAGAGGGGAATGTCTATTGGGATAATAGGTTTGTAAATGTTCGTGACGCCACCTGTGGTGCCTGGTGAGGATCACCAGCGCTGCAGCAGTCCACTGAGGCCGGTGTTGTGGCAGCTTAGATGGTATTGCTCCCCACAGGTGGAGCAGGGCCTCAGGGCAGCGTAGGAGGGAGGGGGATGCAGGACAGAGGGGACCCAGCCGGGTCAGAGCAAGAATAGGAGCACACACGAAAGTCACTTCAGTACCTTTTACTGATGGAAGTTCAGGCACATCCCGGAGCACTGTAGGGTGAAGGGTGCATATCAAGATCCTCCCCAGTGAGCGGGTGTAGGGCCTCCTGTCTCTTACCTCTCTGTAGTAAGTTTCTGACCTGCCTGGAGCTAGGCCTAACCTGGTTTCTGTTCTGCACCTGCTGACTTGGTGATAGTGCCTTCTGTTGGAGATCACTCTCCCTATTCTTTGGGGTCTCCTTGATTCCTGACCCTTGTACGTATCAGCTTTTGGTGATCCTGGGACATGTAGTTCGCCAGGGGTTTCAGTTGTTTTCTACTGGTCATGAAGATCCACGTAGACTCGGACCCGGTGTCCGGTATATGCTTCGGGGTGAGCTGGTTAAGCTCCTCTGCCCCCTATGTTACTCCCTTTCCACTCGCCTTCGGCCCCGCTCAGGCCCTCACTAGGCTACACACACTTCAGCCAGGATGCTGCTCTTCTTCGCCGCTCTCAGAGTGTTGGCACACTCCTAGCTCTCTATCCTGAGCTCTGTGAGTTCTAGTCTGGACTCACTCTACAGACTATACTGAACTCTTTCTGCAGGAACTGCTAGGCTCTGGCTTGACTGCACTGACTACTTCTGTGTCTGAGCAGGAACTGCTGAATCACTGAGCTGCCTAGCTCCACCTTCCCTATTTATATCCCTAACGGGTTCCCTCTGGTGGTCTGAGGTGGAAGGTGGAGGTGTGTGTGTGCTGTGGGGGCCTCTTGTGGAGAAATCCTTCTATGCAACCCTCTACGATCTGCGGTACCAAGCGCAGCTGGGAGGCACATTCCCCCCTAGCAAAGCTCAGCACTTCCGGGCTGAAGTACATTTTATAAAACAATAAACATTAACAATCTTCCCTTTATGGGAGGCACATTTCTTAAACGTTGCATAACAAAAACATTATAAACATATAAAACATTTTCAGCAGTTCAATAATGGTGCTCCTTCCAGGGAAGCACCTGTCCATGATAGGCTGGCCCAGCCGGGTCATCAGCCGTAGATGGCGGGAGTTTGCTCTCCTCCCCCACCTTGTGGACATTCAGGGCCATGGGTATGACAGGGGTTACAGGTCCTGCTGATGGAGTGGCTGCCTCGGCCTGCTCGGCGCCGAGCTCGGGTTGAACATCAGGGCCATTAACCGGTGCTTCGGCGTTTTGCTGTTCCTCGGACATTCTGGTGCCCCCCTAGCGAACCGTGGCCTACCTTCCTTTCCTTCCAGTAGGCCACAGCTCCCCAGGTGACAGTCTTCTTCAGGACCTTGCGTCGCTTGCGTCCTACGTCAGAGCGTTCAGCGACGCTCCTTCCAGGACCTGGCATTTCCTGGTTTGACGTCGAGGCATGGGGCGTGTCCGGGGCTTTGCGCGCTTTTGCAGGTGCGCCCCTCAGTTTCCTGCTGTTACGCCCTTCTTCTCGCTCGGTGGCCCAACAATGGCGGCAATCTTCACCACAGTTTAACATACACAGTTTTTAATTAAAGGCGCACAGTACCAGGTGGCAACGGGCATAACACTTCGTCGTTGCAGTGGGGACGGAATCCTGTTTGTGACGCCAGAAGTTGTCGCGCCCCCGGGGCCGTGGGGTACTCGGCAGCCGGGCCCTCAGATGCTTGGGGGATATCACGGTGGCTGGCCCGGTCCGTGGCCCAGGGCGGACAACTGAAAAAGAGGGGAATGTCTATTGGGATAATAGGTTTGTAAATGCTCGTGACGCCACCTGTGGTGTCTGGTGAGGATCACCAGGGCTGCAGCAGTCCACTGAGGCTGGTGTTGTGGCAGCTTAGATGGTATCGCTCCCCACAGGTGGAGCAGGGCCTCAGGGCAGCGTAGGAGGGGTGGGGTGCAGGACAGAGGGGACCCAGCCGGGTCAGAGCAAGAATAGGAGCACACACGAAAGTCACTTCAGTACCTTTTACTGATGGAAGTTCAGGCACATCCTGGAGCACTGTAGGGTGAAGGGTGCATATCAAGATCCTCCCCAGTGAGCGGGTGTAGAGCCTCCTGTCTCATGCCTCTCTGTAGTAAGTTTCTGACCTGCCTGGAGCTAGACCTAACCTGGTTTCTGCTCTGCACCTGCTGACTTGGTGATAGGGCCTTCTGTTGGAGATCACTATCCCTATTCTTTGGGGTCTCCGTGATTCCTGACCCTGGTACGTATCAGCTTTTGGTGATCCTGGGACATGTAGTTCGCCAGGGGTTCCGGTTGTTTTCTACTGGTCATGAAGATCCACGTAGACTCGGACCCGGTGTCCGGTATATGCTTCGGGGTGAGCTGGTTAAGCTTCTCTGCCCCCTATGCCACTCCCTTTCCACTCGCCTTCGGCCCCGCTCAGCCCCTCACTAGGCTACACACACTGCAGCCAGGACGCTGCTCTTCTTCGCCGCTCTCAGAGTGTCGGCACACTCCTAGCTCTCTATCCTGAGCTCTGTGAGTTCTAGTCTGGACTCACTCTACAGACTATACTGAACTCTTTCTGCAGGAACTGCTAGGCTCTGGCTCGACTGCACTGACTACTTCTGTGTCTGAGCAGGAACTGCTGAATCACTGAGCTGCCTAGCTCCACCTTCCCTATTTATATCTCTAACGGGCTCCCTCTGGTGGTCTGAGGTGGAAGGTGGAGGTGTGTGTGTGCTGTGGGGGCCTCTTGTGGAGAAATCCTTCTATGCAACCCTCTAGGATCTGTAGTACCAAGCGCAGCTGGGCGCCACATAGGCAGCTCCACGATGAAGTCCATTGAGATAGACCCCCATGGACGAGACGGAACAGGTAATAGTTGAAGAAGACCCGTAGGTGACACACGAGGAGTCTTGTAACGAGCACATACCTCGCAAGAGAGCATATAGTCCTTAGTATCCTTCAGGCAAGTCGGCCACCAGAAAAATCTGTTTAGGAATTCTCGTGTCTTCTGTACCCCCCTGGGACCAGCCAACTTGGAGTCGTGGACCAACTTGAGGATCTGTTGACGGACGGCCTCAGGGACGTAGATACGTCGATCTCTGAACCACATGCCACTCCTAAGAACGAGATTGATATCAGCAGGAGGATTGGCCAGAAATACATCACTGTCATAGGCCTTCTTGAACTCCTTCCATAAGTCTTGATTGTGGATCACTCCGATGAAGTTGGCATCAGATAGAATGGTCTTGGACGGGGCTCCATGTACGGAATCCGCAGCATGGAATCGGGATAAAGCATCAGCCTTCCCATTACGAGAACCTGGGTGGTACGAAATAACAAAGTTAAATTGATTTAAAAATAGATTCCAACGAGCCTGCCGAGGAGAAAGACCTCTAGCGGATCTAAGGAACTCTAAATTCCGATGGTCAGTCAATACTACAATCTGTTGTGTGGCTCCTTGCAGATGGTGCCTCCATTCCTTGAAAGCTACAATAATAGCCAGCAATTCCTTGTCTCCCACAAGCACAAGGATGTAGCAGACTCTTCTCTCCAGTTCTTTGGGAGAGAGTAGCCCCCAAAGCATTATCAGAAGCGTCCACCTCCACAATGAAAGGCTGTGCTGGGTCTGGGTGGATCAACAGCGGTACGTAGGTGAAACGGGTCTTAAGCCGATCAAAAGCTTCTTGAGCCTGTGATGACCACTTAGAGGGCTTTTCTTTCTTGGTCAAGGAAGTGATGGGCCGAACAATATCAGAAAAATTTTGAATAAAACGTCTATAGAAATTTGCAAAACCGATAAAACGTTGGACCTCTTTAACGTTCTTAGGTACCGGCCAGTCAAGGATTGCCTGAATCTTACCAGATTCCATGTTCAGCCCCTGAGGAGAGATGATATAACCTAAAAACTGGATCTCAGAACGATGGAACTCAAATTTCTCCGGCTTGATATACAGATGGTTCTCTATCAGACGTTTCAAAACAGATTTGACATGTTCCTCATGTTCCTGCAGAGAGTCAGAAAAAAATAGAATATCATCCAAATAGATCACCACAAACTGATCTAATAGATCTCTAAAAATGTCATTAGCAAGATGTTGAAACGTCGCAGGGGCATTACAAAGCCCAAAGGGCATCACGAGGTATTCAAAGTGTCCATACCGACATCTGAATGCTGTCTTCCATTCAACACCGGAACGAATACACACCAGATTATAAGCCCCACGAAGGTCCAGTTTAGTGAATATCTTGACATGATGAACTCTGTCCAATAATTCGGGAATCAACAGCAAAGGATAGCGATTCCGTATGGTTACCTTATTAAGTTCCCTATAGTCAATACAGGGTCTCAGGGTCCCATCCTTTTTCTTCACAAAAAATATAGGCGCCCCTGCTGGTGAGGAAGAAGGGCGTATGAAGCCTTTAGCCAGATTTTCATCAATATATTCCTTCAGGGCCTGAAGCTCAGGTGCCGCCAAAGGGTATACATTACTGAAAGGAATAGCTGTCCCAGGAAGCAGCTCAATGGGATAGTCATAATGCCTATGTGGAAGAAGATGATCTGCTTTCTTCTGGTCACAAATATCAGAGAAATCTTTATACACAGAAGGTAAAGAAAAAACCTGTGCAGGAGATTCTTTATCTCTGGACTCAGGAACGGCTTCTGTAATCGCTGAGTTGCTCCTTGTTGGGAAGGTAATCTCCTTGGTCTCCCAGTTGACAATCTGGTTTCAAGCACGCAACCAAGGGATGCCTAAAATCACAGGAAAATGAGGAGAAGAAATTAATAGAAAAGAAAGTTGCTCCTGATGATTAGGCTCCAACAAAATTTCAAGGGGTACTGTTTCCTGATCCACAGGCCCAGAGACTAAGGGTGACCCATCCACTGTTTCCATGGCAATTGGTGAGGCTCTACGCTGTATCTCAATGCCATGTTCCTTGGCGAATGTAATGTCCATAAAGTTGCCCCCAGCGCCAGAGTCAATCATAGCCGCACTGGAAATCCACTGCCCTGTACACAGAATCTTAATAGGGAGTGAAGAGTGAGAGTTCTTTTCCTGCAGCTCCCTGGGAGGTGTAGCCAGAGAGACAGAATGGAAAACAGCGTTTAATGGCAGGCTACATTCAGAGATGTCAGACTCATCGTCACAGTTATCATACTCCCCTACCGCTGCTAGCACCTTGTCAGACAGCTTAGGACAGTAAATTGGGAAGTGGTCTGACTGACTGCAGTAGAAACATAGCCTCTCTCGCAGACGGTGCTCTCGGCGCTCATTACTCTCACGCCTCTGCACAGAATCAATCTGCATGGCCACCTCCTCTACCTCCCGAGATGATTTACCTGAAGGCTCTTTTGGAGGAAAGGAAAAATTAGACATACGGTTAAATACAGCCAATTTCTCCTGTCTACGCTCAGTAAGACGAATGTCTATGCGTACACAATGCTGTATAAACGTTTCTAACTCTTGTGGTGACTCTGAACGGGCTAGTTCATCCTTCACAATGCTAGACAGACCTTTCTTAAAAATAGGCAATTGTGCATAACTGTCCCAATTAGTATCAACCGCTAATCTCCTAAATTCAGTCGCATATTCAATAACAGAGCGTTTACCCTGGCGTACAGATAATAAAGCAGACTCAGCAGTTGCGCGGCGATTAGGGTCATCAAACATTAATGCCATAGCGGCCAAGAGCTCATCCAAATCATTTAACCGTGGATCACGAGACTCGATCATCGGATTCGCCCAGGCGAGCGCTCATGAGGTCAGCAGCATAATTACACACAATACTTTAGAGCGATCAGTAGGAAAACGGTCAACATGCACATCAAAATATAGCATACACTGGTTCACAAAACCGCAAAATTTGTCACGATCACCATTAAGCCTGAATGGTGGCAACTTAGGTGGACTGGCTAGTGGCGGTTTACCAGAGGGTAAAGTCACTTGTGCCGCTATTTGCGTGTTTAAGTCCTGGAAAGCCCGTCCATATTGGGACTCCAAGCCAGCAAGTTTGTTTTCCTGAGCCGCCATACGGATACTTAAGTCTTGTAAAGTTTGTCCAAACACTTGTTGATTGTGCTCAAGGCCTCCAAGTCTCTTTTGCACACCTTCCACATCTTTCTGCAGAGATCTAATTATGGCATACACCTGCTCTAACTTGCTTTCTGCAGTCATTGCTCCAGCAGTCTCCTAAAGGGGCTAGAGTATCCTGTAACAATTATAGTGGATAACTAAGGAGACTGTTTGCGTGGAGCGAGACACAACAGTACACAGTTTATAGGTGAAAAGTCTATATTAAAGCACACAGTGTTTTGCACAAAAATGCAGAGAAATCTCAAAGTCTTAAGTTCACAGAATAATGAGTCTTTGCAAGGTTAGTTCACCATTATACATCAGCAAGTCCATACAATGCAGAAGCAATCAAAGAGGCCCGGGTAAAGTCTCGGACAGTGCAGACCAGTCCCATGCTCAGCAACCATCCGAATAAGGAGACTGAGAACTCAGAGCAGCTTACTTGAGAGCCAAAGCAGATGGAGGGCAGAGGTGCAGAGGAACCAGCACAAAACAGCCAGGGGCACGAGAAATGCTGGAAATTAGAGTATGAAGCAGGCTCTCAGGGAACAGATGATTCCAGCAGAATTTCGGGAGCATGCAGAAAGCCAGGAAGCCACCAGAAGGAGGATCTCAGGCAAAATACTCTAGCACTAGACTAGAGGCTGGGGTGGAGTAATAAGGGCAGGAGGTAAGGGCACATGATACAGAAGACGCCATCTTGAAAAAGGGCAGAAATGTCCCAAAGGAAAACAATATGCAAATTGCCTCTTCAGAGTCCTGACAAGAAGTTGTCCACTACTTTTACATTTATGTCCAATCCGTAGGATAGGGCATCAATGTATGATCGGCCAGGGTCCCACACGTGGCACCCCCACATACCAGCTGTTATCGGTGCCGGCGGCGGTGGCCACCGGCCTGAAGTGCTCACCTGTGGGGCTCCGCCGTCAAGTGGTAGTGGCCGCCGAGGTGTGCTGCACATCCGCCTCCCATTCAATTGAATAGGAGGCGGATGTGCAGTACACCGCGGCGGCCACTACCATTTGACGGTGGAGTTCCGCTGGTGATCACTTCCGGCCTGCGGCCACCGCCGCCGGCGCTAGTAGCAGCTGATCGGCCGGGGTGCCGCATGCGGGACCCTGGCCGATCATACATTGATGCCCTATCCTACGAATTGGGCATCAATGTAAAAGTAGTGGACACCACTTTAAAGTGCGCAACATCGACAATAATGTCCGCTTAAAACGTTCCACTTGTCCATTACCCTCTAGGTGATAGGGCGTTGTGTGGGATCTCTGAATTCTACAGTATTTTCCTAGCTTGTCTACGAGCTGGTTCTCAATTTCTTTTTCTTGGTCGTGGTGTAACCTCGTAGGGAAACCAAACCTCAAAGCAAAATCATTGAAGAACTTCTCTGCCACTGTTTGACCAGCTTTATTGGTGGTGGGATATGCTTGGGCAAATCGAGTAAAATGGTCCATCACCACCAATATGTATTCGTAGCCACCCTTGCACGTCTCGAGATGTAGAAAGTCTATTGAGACCATCTCAAACGGATACATACTGTAGTTGCCCATAAGTGCCTGGGTTGATGTGTTGGGATGTTTATCTTTCAGACACCCACACTCCCTGGTCACATACCTCTCAATATCTCTCTGCATGTACGGTCAGAAGAAATATTCACGGATCAAGTTGGTGGTCCTTTCCACTCCTAGGTGTCCTATGTTTTCATTGAGTTCTTTGAAGATCAACCTACGGAATACTCTGGGTAGTACTAACTGCCGGTTTTGTCCTCCTTTACAATACAGGATACTGTCTTCACTTCTTTAACTAAAACATACTGCTGGTGATTCATTATCTCTCTCCCGTTTACTTGGAAACCGATCTTGGTCCACATAAAGTAGTATTCTACCAATTATCTGATCTTTCCGTTGTGCTCTATGGATTTTTTCTTTTGGTAGTTGTTGAATAGACAGGGGGTGATCTTATTCTCCCGCTTTTATGGTGGTTTCCACCGTCAACGGACACCACAATGGTGTGTCTTCCTCCTGATAAACTTGTACTGCTTGGGTAGTGCTCTCAATTGCTTCCAGACTGACTTCCTCCGAGAATTTTTGCATGAACTCCATAGGCTCTAGAGGCATTCTCGACAATCCGTCAGCATCCGCATTGCATTTTCCTGGCCTGTACTTGATGCTGGAATTGAAGTCAGCTACTTCAACGACCCATCTCTGACCCGTTGCATTCCTTGGCAAAATGTCCTTCCTCACCACATCTTAGACAGTGGACACACACCGTACTCTGATTTGATGAACGGCACACTTCACAAGTCGGGTATCTTCTGTTCTGGAGCCCACTCCTGGGTCTAAGGGATACAGGTTCCAGCCTGGTACGAATCAACTTTTTTACCGAAATCAACTCGGCTCGCAGATCTATTACTTCCTCCCAGTCAGCGTTGGCGGTCCTCTCTTTTGTTGGTGATTTAAAGTTCCCTCTCGGAGGTGGCACTGGAGGGTCTCCATGATGATCTTCGGACTGGCCACCGGGGGTCCCCAGCTTCAGCTGACTCATTTTGGTGATTTTAGGAGCAGAGCCTATCTGTAACTTCTGTTCGCTCTCTGACTCCAAACAAGTTGCCTCATTCATTTTTTCAATTAGGACTTGGTCCAGAATGCCAGGATCTTCTAGGTACTGTTTCAGCTGCAACTTGATGCCTTTGCTGATTAATCTCGTTCCCAATGTTCTCAAAAACTTCTTCTGGAATAGTCTAGCATCAAACCTCTTCTCCGCTTCTACATCTCTGGATGCAAACAACAGTCTCTCCTTCAGTTCAATTGCTCTGAACAAGAAACTTTGGGGTGATTCATTATTTTTCTGTGAGAGGTTAATGAGTCGGTGGAACAATTCTGAAGTACTCTCTTCTTTATAGTGCCCTTTTAAAATCATCTTCAGCTGTTGCAAGGTCAATTGACTCTTCATTTCTAGCACACTACGGAGGTTCAGTCCTGGGATGATCGCTTTCACCACCCCCTCAATGATCTCATCTGGCTTGTAGCCTTTCTGTAAGCCAGCATCGATCTGGTGCAACAAGTTCATATAAGACAGTTTCTCTTTCTGTTCACACTCTCAAATCTGTCCCAGGATCTTGAATTCTTTCCTTATGGTGATTTGTGGTGTTACAGAGGACTGTCTTTCTGATTTATCTAGTCCGAGCAGGGTAAAGGTTGTGTCTGAGTCTGTCACCCGTTCAGAGGTTTTGATTGATTCCTGTAGGGCTGTTGTTAGGGCTTTGAATTGTTCTTTAAATTCCTGTAGTTCTGTCTGCGGATGGAGATTCCTGCTTTTGGTAATTGGTGCCACCCCTCCATCCTCAAACTTCAGCCAGGTTAGAAACTGTGTTAGCTCCTGGAGGAATGTCCCCATGACGTCTTCAGCTTCTTTCTCCCCAGCTCATCCATTTTTGCATTAATGGCAGCTAACAGTTACCTGCGGTTGTGTGCTTTAGAAATCTGTTCTTCTGACATCTTTATATGTTCTGCTACTGTTCTCAATTTTTCACAGGTTAACTGAAGAAGCAGCTCACTAATTCTGTCCATTTGTATTTCCACATCCATTGCTGCTAGTGAGTTTTCTTTAGGTCTGGTCCCCTTTAACTGGTGTAGCAGAGTTGAATTGATGTGTTTTGCTGCTGTGTTTTCCAGACACTTTTCCTCTTCTCCCTCTACATGCTAATTCCCACTTAGGATTCCCTGTACGGGCCACCAATGTTACACGCACGCCACTAGGTTCAGATAGGGCGAGACCGGTTTCATGAATTCTTTGGAATCCTCGGGGAAATGTTACTCAGGGCAACCATAGGCAGAAGCTTCTCTCAGGCACATGATAGATTCAATTGCTGACCAGACACATCTAACAAGAGTCTTTTTTAACAGTTTAACAGTGGAATGTAATCTGAAGCACGGCCAGTGCAATTCAGGGATATTACAGCAACAATCTTCATTACAGTACAGTCTGAGTTTCTTGAGCAACCGGCTCCAGTAACAATACAGTAGTTTCTTCACAAGGCACAGTATTACAGTCTCTTCAGTAGCATAATTCAGCATAGATTAGATCTCTTAGCAGCACACTTCTATGCATACACAACCACAGGCTTTTCCTTCACAAGGACACAATAGTAAACAGCATTCTGTATCCTGCATGGAGATGTAGGGGGGCAGGGTTTGATGAGGGAGATGATCCCTGTGACACAATTCCTTCCAGTTCTTATCTTCCTGCCCGATAATACTCTGCACTGTTAGTTCAGGGAGTTTATCTGACATGTGTTTATTTTCTCTCGTGATCTGAATCCTGTTTAGTTGCCTTCTGTCAGATCCAGATAACACACTACCTTTCTCTTCGGCTTCAGCCAGACTACAATAACAAGTTCCCCACAATCCCCCTGGGCTCTGCTAAAACACTCCCTGTCTCCTGTGACGGTGTTAACCCCTCTAGTTGCTGGATGCTTCTGGAGCACAACACTTCCTGTCTCCTGTGCTTGTGTTATTTTGTAACAGTTGCTGGATGCTTTTGAAGCAACAGCATTCCTTCTGCATGTCACACATGCCTTTATTTAAGAAAAAGATAGTTGTTACTGAGTCTATTGAGATACCAGGTTGGGAACAGACTCCCTATAATATTTTGGCAGCCAAATGGTCCCACAGTGTTGGTTTGAGTGAACCATGGGACAAATGTCTGAAGGTGTAAAAAAAATACTTCTTTCAGTATATTTTTCTATTGAGGACTTCTTATCAGATGCGATTGATCAAAGTATCAATATCACGATATTCTTATAAAAAAATATATCGATTTATTCTTGGATTGTCCATTATAAAGAATGATTGCAATAGTTACATAAAATAGTTAAATAGTTAGAGTGATTGTCCATTTATCCATAATTAGCTTAATAGTTGAGATTCACTCATCTTTTCCTTGGATCCTGGATGGTAGGTTGCGTCTGTCTGTGTCCAGCACGTGTGTTAGGATGACACCATGTGTCGTCCAGTGTCCTGTGAAATGGACTAACTAAAAATAAACAAATAGCGCATGTTACCTAGAAACCCTAGCACAATGGCTGATGCAATCTTATGCAATGTATGGTACAGAATTCAGAATAAAATTAATATCCGTAATTAATATTTAACAATTCCCCCTTTTGAGGATGACAGACATCAACTGAAATCCTCAAAGTAGATAGGTTCATCATTAGGATAATAGGATCATTTTTCTTTTCTTCTTCCTTGGCAATATCATTTAATGTCCATAACAATATTAATAATAATAATAATAATAATAATATCAATATCGGATTATTGTTATATGTATTCAATAGCATAATGATGTGAATCCATGTTATGGTAAGCCGTGACTAATATTCATTTAACTACATTGGTCGCTTCAACTACTTCTAACGGCGAACAAACACCGTCAGAAAACCCAGGTGGCAACCCAGGTGGCCGCCCTGGTGTGGATGGCTTCCTATCTTCAAAGATTCAAACAAGACCCAATAATAGAAGAACACGTGCCACACCTTACCAGGTTAGTGCTGCTTGCGGGGGGCTCCGCATTGTTAACTTATCCAACCACGTACTAACTGACAAGCAGATGGAGGTCCTGGGGCTGGGACTATCTTTTGCACCCACTAATGCATTTAATTTTTTTACTGCCCTGAAGGACCTCCACCTGTTTGCACGTAAACTTATTCTTAAAAAATTACATTCCAGGCCACATGGTGAGGATGGCCCTGTGACCACGACAGAGATGGAGGCATTGAAGGATTTGTAGGACCTCTTGATGGAGCAGGACCAACCCCCAAATACAGGTGGGTTACCACAGTCGAGGTATCCTAGATCCACAAGGTTCCCTCACTTGTCCCTGAGTCTGGCAGTTGAAATATTTGTGCGTCTAGTGACGGAGGATTTGAGACATCTCTCCACACGCAGACGCTTTGACAATCTTACTCATTCTCAGCGTACTGCGATAGAACGGTTGAAATCACTTCGTGATGTGGTTATTAAACCAGCGGACAAGGGAGGGAACATTGTACTGTGGCCCTGTTCTAAATATGAGAGGGAGGCGTTACGCCAACTAAGGGATACCAAGACATATTCGAGGTTACCCTTTAATCCTACTGCCTCCTTCTCTGCCGCGCTCCAGGGGATCCTGGGCAGGGCCTGTGATCAGGGAATTATTAACAAGCAAACAGTTGAAGCTTTACCTGTTCGATTCCCTAAAACTGCTACTTTTTACCTACTTCCAAAAATTCGCAAGGACGCCCTCAACCCGCCGGGACGTCCAATCGTGTCAGGCCTAAGTAATTTGTGTGGTCCTATTTGCCAGTATATTGACAGCCACCTTCGCCCATTAGTGGAGACACTTCCTTCATACATTCAGGACACGATGGACGTCTTAAGGCGCGTTAATGGCGTCCTTGTGACGGATGGTATCCTGCTAGTCACGGCCGATGTTGAGAGCCTCTACACATGTATTAGCCATGATCTGGGCCTTTCTGCAGTCCGCCTCTTCCTTGGGGCGTCCAATCTGGACGGCCTCTCACGAAATTTTATCCTTGAGCTCCTCCACTTCGTCCTCCACCACAATTATTTTTTATTCAAAGATACGGTGCATCTACAAAGGCGTGGCACGGCGATGGGGGCGTCTTGTGCGCCCTCGTACGCCAATCTCTTCTTGAGGTCCTGGGAGAGAGACATTTTTGGCGACGAGGGCGTGCGCCGCGCCGACCCCGTCGTGTCATGGCTTAGATACATCGATGATATTTTGTTTCTGTGGCGGGGGACGGTGGAGGAGCTTGACGATTTCATGGTGCAGCTTAACTCAAACAATCGTTCCATTAGGCTTACCTATACATACCATCATAAACAGATTGACTTTCTAGACATCAGTCTGGAGGTGGGTGAGTACCACACCATCCAGACTGATGTCTTTAGAAAACCCACCTCGGTCAATTCCTTAATACATGCTGCCTCTGCACATGATCCCTCTACAATTCGTGCCATCCCGGTCAGACAATTCCTGAGGATGAGGCGGATCTGTTCCACCGACTACAAGTTTAGGAGACAGGCTTCGGATCTGGCAGAACGTTTCAGGCAACGTGGGTATAGCAACCACTGCATCGGCCGTGGCTACTCGAGAGCACGGAACACATTCCGTAACCATCTGATTTATTCCTCAAATTCATCCAAACGGGTGACAACGGAAAGAATCCGCTACATCTCCACATATAATCATGAGTGGGGGAATATGCGGCGGATCCTTTCCCGTCATTGGGGTGTGCTCAGCGCGGAGCCCTCCCTACGTGAATCTTTAGGAAGCTATCCACAAATGACCCCCCGGCGGGCCAATAACCTGGGTGACATACTGGTATCCAGCCACTATATAACTCCCTTGACGAATCCATTTGTGTCCCGCGGACCCACGTTTGGCTCGTTCCCCTGTGGCCACTGTGCCGCCTGCGCCAATATCCTGCGCAGCTGGGTGTTCACGTTCTCTGATGGCTCTCGTGAGTTTAAAATCCGCAATTACATCTCATGCGGTACAACCCATGTTATATATTATGCTACATGTGGTTGTCAATTAATTTATGTAGGACTC
This sequence comes from Phyllobates terribilis, assembly GCF_046119375.1. Classification (NCBI taxonomy): domain Eukaryota; kingdom Metazoa; phylum Chordata; class Amphibia; order Anura; family Dendrobatidae; genus Phyllobates; species Phyllobates terribilis. Next base: position 108,764,729 of record NW_027362773.1, read on the forward strand.
ACTACGAGAGAGCTGAGGATCAGGGTTTGTGAACACGTGCGGGACATTGGCGCGGCTCGGACGGTGGCCGACCCCAGGGAGCTCAAAACATTGCCGCGTCACTTTAAGGCTGTCCACAATTGCGATCCGAGGACACTAAAGTTTTGCGGCATTGATGTCATACATTTGGGCTCCCGGGGTGGAAATGGTAAGCAACTTCTGGCCCAAAAGGAGGCCAGATGGATCGTCACTTTAGACACCATGGCTCCGCGGGGCCTCAATGAGAGTTTGGGGTTCTCGTCCTTCCTCTGAAATGAAGTGACGGATTGTATGATATGTTCTGTGTTTCTGCTCCCCTGTGGACCATGATATGTCTATTTCTGGACCATGGCTTTAGGTTTTTAGTTTTTATATTCTTTTCTAATTTTTATATTTTCCCTTTTATTCTCTTTGTACTCACATTTTCTCCGACAGTGACTGTGCCCCAGGACCTCTTCTTTTTGATGTACATCTATGGCAGACGATCTGTCTTTTGAACTCCTTCGTCTTTTGATGTCTACAAGAGATTCTGATACAGATACTGCTACTGCACTCTTGATTCTTGACCGGGATGTACACTTTACTTGTGGATTCTGTTTGATATCTGGTACTTGTGACTGATTGAAACCATGTTGAGAAATCTATAGTTGTGCACTTTTTGGCACTATATGTCCCCTTTTGCAAGGGGACTTATGCTGTTATAACGCTAATTGTATAGACATATGTACCTCTTTTTTTGACCTAATGCACCATCCCCTCCTTTCATACCTTTCTATTGAGCTGTACTTCCATGACCAGCATTATTTGCTACTATTAGTATCATGATATTAACTTTTATAGAACATTAGTATTGTGCTGGCTGGCTGGAATAGCTACCGGGTTTTGATTGGTGGGGATATTGTTGCTCCCTTTATGTGGTTTCATTTCTGTTATTGGCACTCAGTCCCAAGCTCACCTCCTACATGGATGTAGTGCACATGCGCCCGGTCCGTCCCGTGCCGTGCTGCGCTCGGCTGTCTTTATGCCTTCGGCGCGCCGCCGGGAATAGCATTCATTTGCATTTCGGTCCGCGCGCCGACGTCATGACAGCTGGGGCGCGTGCGCGGGATATGTGACGGCCGTTGCGCATGCGCCGCCCATCATCCAGTACTTGGCGGCCATCTTGGACGACCACATGATGTATCATGTGACACTTCTGGGCGTATTTAAAGGTCCTGGCAGCACCCTCACACACGCCTCTTGATAAAGCTGATCTACACCCGGCGAAACGCGCGTCGAGGCCTTTCTCATTCACTATCTGGTCCCTGTGTGGTCTCCCAGAGGTCTGGGGCCCCTTACATTAGGGTAAGTTTGGTACAATATGACCTTTGGGTCTTTCTGGACCGCATGGTCCATATGGGAGTGACCTTTTTGCTTGCCCTGATTGTGCGTCCCTCTCCCTGTTTTAGTGTAAGCATGCACCCTTCTGACTCTAGGGGTGAACCTCTGGAGAGACCCACTTACAAATATGCGGGACCATTTGTCTGCTTGTCTTAATTTTGTGTCATAACTATTAATGCTATGTATTGTCTTTTAATGAACTATGTCTACAATAAAGTCTTTTCATGCGATTTCACTCAGCTGTTCTCCTAGTTTTATATAAGTCTTGAGTGGGCTATGTGGAGATGGGGTCGGAATTTTTCTGGGGACCATTAACCCACGTCATTTATTATGCGGGTCGCAGTCTGTTTATTCATTTAACATATATAATTATACTTCCCTAAATCTAAATCGAAATAATCACGGGTCCAATCGTCATCATCTGATGTCATCGGTTCTTGTCTCGTCTTCTTCTTGGTTCTTTTAAAACACAGTCTTTAGATGAAAATTCCTTTGAAATAAATTATAGCGTGTAGATATTGTACAGTCCATAATTGTGTTCATTATTGTTCAGTCTTTAAACTGTACTCTTTATTAGAAAGATCATGTGTGTCAATTGATAAGAAAACAAAGTCCATGGATGAAATGTAGCTTTAATATCTGTGCAGTGTCACCTGGACTTACGTTGGATTGTCTTTGGATAATTCTGGAATCCTCCGTGTCATCCGCACTGGTCTCCTGTCACTTTTGGAACAGGTGTGACGTCTTTGGTCAGAAAAGCAAGGGTTAACTTGACACTTCCCTGCTCTATATAGCACCATAACCAGTACTTAATCCTTAATGTACAGAACACATATATCAGGCTGGCAGAATCCTGACACTCCGTTATTATTCACCAGCTTTCAGGTGATAGGAAACCACTGGAACATGATGAAACTTGAACACAACCCAGTTCATATAGGATCATCGTCCTCTGCAGTCGTGGTTATCAGTGGTGTGAATGTATTGTAATTGACACAGTCTATTATCACTCAGCATTCACAACATCTTTACCTTCTGAGATTTCCGTATATCGGTTGCTTCTTCTTGTAACTTTTGAGAATCTCTTTAATTTATAAATATGAAAAATCTTTATTAAGATAGAATTAATAATTGCAATGTCTTGATTGAAGTCTTCATTCGCTAATCTGATACCAAATCTGGCAACTTTCCTAACCTATAATATCATAGGGTACCATAGCAATCAATAATGTTCATCTAATTATTATCAAAATATTAAAATAAATTATGTTTGGAATAATAAAACAATAATAGATAGTAATTCATTATTAATCAAGTTCTTCATGTGATAGAACATTTTTATGTCATAGGTGTAATTACCTTTTCCAACCCATAGGTGTCAGTGTGTTTTGAAACAAGTGTTTATTAGTGATGAGCGAGCACTAAAAGGCTCGGGTGCTCGAAGCTCGGGTTGAGCAAATTGGAATACTCGGGTGCTCGACCCGAGCAACGAGCCCAATGTAAGTCTATGGGAAACTCGAGCATTTTTCTGGCGGTCCCCCCGGCGGTCTGCAGAAGGTCAAAAATTGCCCAAATCGATGGGAACAGTGCTCAATTAAACGTCAGGCTGGCAGAATATATAGGCAGACAGGCAGGCAAGGTATATAGGAGGGTGCGTGAAAAACATAGCAGGGCAATTGGAACACACTAGTGCCCTCCGATTTTCATGCACCCGTCTCTTTAAAAAAGCCGGCTGGCAATTCATCAGCGGCATACACCGGTACCTGACAATTTAGAACAGAAAGAAAAGAGCATCACACATAGATTAGATAGATAGAAACATGACAGTCACATATATAATAAGTACAGTGATAGTGTTGGTTACTGTACTTGTCATTTAGTGTTAAAATAAAGGATTTATTAAAAAAAAATAATAGTGTTTTTGTCTCTTTAAAAAAGCCGGCCGGCAATTCATCACCAGCAGCATACACCGGTACCAGACAATTTAGAACAGAAAGAATAGAGCATCACACATAGATTAGATAGATAGAAACATGTCAGTCACATATATAATAAGTACAGTGATAGTGTTTATTACTGTACTTGTCATTTAGTGTTAAAAGAAAGGATTTATTTAAAAAAATTGGCGTGGGGTTCCCCGTAATTTTAGTCTCTAGCGGAGGTTAAGCAGACGGCTAGGGCAGATGTTTGAAGCCTGGGAAGGGGGTAATACCCACAGAGCTTCCCAGGCTACTAATATCAGCCTCCAGCTGAATACCTAGCCTTTGCTAGCTATTAAAATGGGGGACCCCACGTCATTTTTTTTGGGGTCCCCCATTTTAATAGCTAGTAAAGGCTAGGTATTCAGCTGGGGGCTGAATACCTAGCTAGTAAAGGCTTAAAATGGGGGACCCCCCCAAAAAATGACGTGGGGTCCCCCCTATTTTAATAGCTAGCAAAGGCTAGGCAGACAGCTGGGGGCTGATATTAAAAGCCCAGGAAGGGTGCCATGAATATTGGCCCCCTCCCACGCTAGAAACACCAGCCGTCAGCCACCCCATAGGATGCGCCAATTCTGGCACTTAGCCTCGCTCTTCCCACTGCCCTGTAGCGGTGGCAGTGGGGTAATAGGGCTGGGGTTGATGTCAGCTTATAATGCCAGCTGACATCAAGCCCAGGTTAGTAATGGAGAGGCGTTTATAAGACACCCCCATTACTAACCCCATAGTCAAAGTTAAAAAAAAACACAAACACCCAGAATAGAGTCCTTTAATTGAAATAAACGCACAATTCTTTAATGTTCTAAATTAAACCATACTTACCTTCACGCCCATTCCAGCTAAAGCCAACGATCTCCTGCAATAAAAATAAAATAGTAAACCAACCTCATCCTTACCTTTCCATGGTTCCCAGGCCGGCTCCAGCTCTGCTACATTCACATGACAGGCTGGATCGCAGCCGAAAGCTGCCATCCAGCTTGCCATGCCGCAGACACTGAGAAGCGCAGGTATGCTTGCGCTCCTCAGTGTCTGGCTGTGACGGCATCCAGATGAGCCGAGTTAATGTCCAATGAACTCAGCTCACCTCATGCACGTCACTGACAGCGTGGGAAAATTCTCCTGCGCATGCGGTGAGCGTGAGAGAATTCTCCTGCACTCACCGCAAGCGTGGGAAAATTCTCCTGCGCTTGCGGTGAGCGCAGGAGAATTCTTTCACGCTCACCGCATGCGCAGGAGAATTTTCCCACGCTGTCAGTGACGTGCATGAGGTGAGCTGAGTTCATTGGACATGAACTCAGCTCATCTGGATGCCGTCACAGCCATACACTGATGAGCGCAAGCATGCCTGCGCTTCTCAGAGTCTGCGGCATGGCAAGCGGGATGGCAGCTTTCGGCAGCGATCCAGCCTGTCATGTGAATGTAGCAGAGCTGAAGCCGTCCTGGGAACCATGGAAAGGCAAGGATGAGGTTGCTTTATTATTTTACTTTTATTGCAGAAGACATAGGCTTCAGCTGGAATGGGCGTGCTGGTAAGTATGGTTTAATTTAAAACATTAAAGAATTGTGCGTTTATTTAAATTAAAGGACTTTATTCTGGGTGTTGTGTTTTTTTTAAATACTTTACTAGAAATTCATGGCGGTCATGTCTAATATTGGCGTGACCCCATGAATTTCGGGCTTAGGGCCAGCTGATAATACCAAGCTGACCCTAACCCCTTTATTACCCAGTGAGCCACCGCACCAGGGCCCTAGATGAGTTGGGTACAGCACCAGAAGATGGCGCTTCTATGAACGCGCCATTTTCTGGGGTGGCTGCGGACTGCAATTTACAGCGGGGGGGGGGGCAGAAAGCTTGGGCCTCCATGCGCTGCGGATTCCAGCCCCCAGCTGCCTAGTTGTACCTGGCTGGACACAAAAATAGGGCGAAGCCCCATCTATTTTTTTTTTTTATTATTTCATGAAATTCATGAAATAATAAAGAAAAAAAAGGGCTTCCCTATATTGTTGTGTCCGGCCAGGTACAAATTGGCAGCTGGTGGTTGGGGGCAGCCCGCTCCTGCCTGCTGTACCTGGCTGGACACAAAAATAGGGCGAAGCCCCACGTCAATTTTTTTTTTATTATTTCATGAAATTCAGCTTTCGGCTGCGATCCAGCCTGTCATGTGAATGTAGCAGAGCTGGAGCCGTCCTGGGAACCATGGAAATGTAAGGATGAGGTTGGTTTATTATTTTACTTTTATTGCAGAAGACATTGGCTTCAGCTGGAATGGGCGTGATGGTAAGTATGGTTTAATTTAGAACATTAAAGAATTGTGCGTTTATTTCAATTAAAGGACTTTATTCTGGGTGTTTGTGTTTTTTTTTAACTGTGACTATGGGGTTAGTAATGGGGGTGTCTTATAGACGCCTCTCCATTACTAACCTTGGCTTGATCTCAGCTGGCATTATAAGCTGACATCAACGCCCGCCCTATTACCCCACTGCCACCGCTACAGGGCAGTGGGAAGAGCGAGGATAAGTGCCAGAATTGGCGCATCCATAGGGCGGCTGACGGCTGGTGTTTCTAGCCTGGGAGGGGGCCAATATTCATGCCACCCTTCCTGGGCTATTAATATCAGCCCCCAGCTGTCTGCCTAGCCTTTGCTAGCTATTAAAATAGGGGGGACCCCTCGTCACTTTTTTGGGGGGGTCCCCCATTTTAATAGCTGGTAAAGGCTAGGTATTCAGCTGGGGGCTGATATTAGTGGCCTGGGAAGCTCCGTGGGTATTACCCCCTTCCCAGGTTTCAGACATCTGCCCCAGCCGTCTGCTTAACCTCCGCTAGAGACTAAAATTACAGGGAACCCTATGCCAATTTTTTTTTTAATAAATCCTTTATTTTAACACTAAATGACAAGTACAGTAACCAACACTGTCACTGTACTTATTATATATGTGACTGACATGTTTCTATCTATCTAATCTATGTGTGATGCTCTATTTCTGTTCTAAATTGTCGGGTACCGATGTATGCCGCTGAAGAATTGCCGGCCGGCTTTTTTAAAGAGACGGGTGCATGAAAACACTATTATTTTTTTTTTTAATAAATCCTTTATTTTAACACTAAATAACAAGTACAGTAACCAACAGTGTCACTGTACTTATTATATATGTGACTGACATGTTTCTATCGATCTAATCTATGTGTGATGCTCTATTCTTTCTGTTCTAAATTGTCGGTACCGGTGTATGCCGCTGCTGAATTGCCGGCTTTTCATGTTTCTCTGTGAGCACTGTTCCCATCGATTTGGGCAATCACTGTAATGCCACAACCACCATGGCTGTGGCATTACAGTGAGTGGCAGACAATCCCTGCATGATTGGTGCTCTAAATAGCGCCAAACATGCAGGACGGGGACCCGAGCTCCCGCTCGAGCATCTCGAAAGTACTCGGCGAGCTCCGAGCATCTCGAGTACTGAGATGCTCGGGTGAGTACCGAGCAGTGGCGAGCAAGCTCGCTAATCACTAGTGTTTACCAATAATACCAAAGAAAGTATACTCATGAACCAAAATGAATAAATATATGAATGAATGAATGCAAGAATGACTTGTGTTTACTCAAAAAATTGAAATATTTTTTTTCTTATATTGGAACCATATCATTATATTTAATGAAGCAATATTCTTGTACTAGACATTACTTTATTAAATATGAATGTGTTTTCTCAATTGAGATATTGAACTGAAATAATAAAATAAAAAAATTAGAATTAAAAATGAAAAATGAAAAAATAAGAAGAAAGTAAGAATAAAATTGAAAAAAGAAAAATTAAATTAAGACTAAAAATAATAATAATAATAATAAAAATAAGGCCTTTATATGTTAATGACAAATGCAGAGTAATTGTATTCTCCATAAAAATACCCTTATATTTCCATTATCTGGATGATTTCATATTTGTCATAACCTTGTATTACCAAAAATGATTAAATTATGTAACTTTGCATGTAATACCCTTCTTAATCATACCATTGTAGCTTATTAATATTTCTTCTTCATTAAAATGTGTGAAAAATAAGTATTGATCAAAAGTGATTATGTAATCAGGATCAAAAGCACATTTTCCCCCTTAATGGCAAAAAATATTATTTTAGAAAATAATTTATATATCAGAACCAAATTAAAAATAATTATTCTTCTATAAATATTTTGCATAAATGTCATAGCATATATTTGTCTGAAGAGGTGTGTACCTATTTATGTAACCATTAAAAATAATAATATCCTTGAATACTATAAAATTATCATTGTGAAAAATTATTCTAAATGTAAATTTGCTTTATAAACCATTTTAATGTGTGGTTACCCTTATCCACTATTAGCTAAATCAAGAAGTAATAATTACTAAAGAAATATAGAAATATATATATTATATAGATAATACTTAATTATGTATCATCATTTTCTCAGACTTAAATGTAATTTTGTACCTTCACATAAAGAAACAAACATACATGAGGCCTCTGTCACACAAATCTCACTTAGCAGCTGCACATATATTCAGCAAATTTCACTCTGTTACAGATTCGTTCAGCTCAAACATTCCACATATATATACAGTACAGACCAAAAGTTTGGACACACCTTCTCATTTAAAGATTTTTCTGTATTTTCATAACTATGAAAATTGTACATTCACACTGAAGGCATCAAAACTATGAATTAACACATGTGGAATTATATACTTAACAAAAAAGTGTGAAACAACTGAAAATATGTCTTATATTCTAGGTTCTTCAAAGTAGCCACCTTTTGCTTTGATGACTGCTTTGCACACTCTTGGCATTCTCTTGATGAGCTTCAAGAGGTAGTCACCGGAAATGGTTTTCACTTCACAGGTGTGCCCTGTCAGGTTTAATAAGTGGGATTTCTTGCCTTATAAATGGGGTTGGGACCATCAGTTGTGTTGTGCAGAAGTCAGGTGGATACACAGCTGATAGTCCTACTGAATAGACTGTTAGAATTTGTATTATGGCAAGAAAAAAGCAGCTAAGTAAAGAAAAACGAGTGGCCATCATTACTTTAAGAAATGAAGGTCAGTCAGTGCGAAAAATTGGGAAAACTTTGAAAGTGTTCCCAAGTGCAGTTGCAAAAACCATCAAGCGCTACAAAGAAACTGGCTCACATGAGGACCGCCCCAGGAAAGGAAGACCAAGAGTCACCTCTGCTTCTTGTTACGGATCCGGGTGGTGGAACCTCTGTGCTGCGGAGCAAGGAGGGACCAGAGGGGCGTAACTAGGTATCAACTCGGACTGACCAGGGTAGCACGGCGGCTCAATCGACTCCGTGAACCAGGGAAGGACCGAGCAGAAGGACCAGGTGCTACTCTGGGCCTGTCCTTGTATGAGAGCAGGGGACTCCCACGGGTAACTGGCAGGAGCCTCCGGGTAGGCACGGCAGGTAACTGATAAGAGCCTCCAGGTAGGCTGACTGATAGGCACGGCAGGTAACTGGTACGTTCTCCGGGTAGGCAGGCAAGCCAGGCCCATAGACACACTGGCGGGTTTGGATCGTAGGCAGACCGTCGGGCTGGCGGAGACAGGTAGTCAGGCTGGCGGACAGGACTGGCGGACAGGGCTGGTAGTTAGACTGGCGGACTGGACTGGTAGTCAGGCTGGCAGACTGAGCTGGTAGTCAGGCTGGCGGACTGGACTGGTAGTCAGGCTGGCGGACTGGACTGGTAGTCAGACTAGCAGCGGGACCTGAGGGCTGAAGCAGAGTTTAGGACACAAAGCTACAACCTTGCACGGGCACCTCCATTTTGGAGGGGGTACCTTCTATATGAGAGGTTCTCCGGCCATTGGCTGAGGACTCCTTAGGACGGCGCGCGCGGCCCCTTTAAGAGGGGGGGAGAGCGCGCCCTAAGCACAGTGCCCGGGAAGCTGCGCGCGCCGGCAGCAGCAGCAGGAAAGCCGGAAGACGCCGGGCCGGGAGCGTGGCGGTAAGAGGGACGGCGTCTCTGCCTGTCAGGGAGCAGAGACGCCGATACTACAGTACCCCCCCTTTACGCCCCCTCTTTTTTAGGCCAGAAAGAAATTTTTTAAGGAGAAGAAAGGCGTGGATGTTCTCCCTGGGTTCCCAAGTTCTCTCCTCTGGGCCAAACCCCTTCCAATCCACCAGAAAAAAGGTTTTTCCTCTTACCCTCTTGGTGGCCAGAATGTTCTCTACCTCATAGACGTCCTCAGCGGAGACCGGAGCTGGGGGGGTACCTGGATTGTCAGAAAAAGAATTAAGCACAACTGGTTTGAGGAGAGAAACGTGGAAGGAGTTGGGAATCCGTAAGGTGGCCCGGAGTTTTAACTTGTAGGCTACTGGGTTGATTTGCTTGAGGACATCAAAAGGACCGATGAACCGTGGACCCAACTTATAGGAGGGTATTTTGAGACGAACATGTTTGGAGGAGAGCCAAACCTTGTCTCCCAGATGGAATTGAGGTGGGTCCTGGCGTCTCTTATCAGCATGTTTCTTCATCCGCTCGGAGGAATAAAGAAGTGCGGACCTAGTGTCCTCCCAAATGGTGGAAAATTCGCTGACCAGAGACTCCGGGGCAGGGTTGTCCACTGAAGCGGAGACGGGAAACGGAATCCGGGGATGTTGACCGTAGACTACAAAGAACGGGGACTTGGAAGAAGATTCGCTCTCATGGTTGTTATAGGAGAATTCGGCCCATGGTAGGAGCTCTACCCAATCGGTATGGTGAGCGTTGACGAAGTGCCGGAGGAAGCTGGTAAGGGTCTGGTTGATACGTTCCACTTGGCCATTTGACTGCGGATGGTAAGCAGAGGAAAAATCCAGGGTGACATCCAGCAGCTTACACGTAGCTCTCCAGAAACGCAAAGTAAACTGGACCCCGCGATCAGACACAACGTGGAGGGGTGGGCCATGGAGACGAAAATGTGATGGATGAAGTCCTTAGCCAGCACAGATGCAGACGGGAGACCAGGCAGAGGGATGAAGTGGGCCATTTTAGAGAAGCGGTCCGCGACCACCCAAATGACAGTACACCCGGCAGAGACAGGAAGATCGTAATGAAGTCCATAGCGATGTGTTGCCACGGGGCAACAGGTATGGGAAGCGGCAGGAGATGACCAGCTGGTAAGTGTCTGGGAACTTTGTTGCAGCCACAAGATGAACAGGCAGAGACGAAGTCTACCACATCCTTACGCAGGGTAGACCACCAGTAATGCCGGGAAATGAGTAGGAAGGTCTTTTTTGGCCAGCATGACCAGCTAGTTTAGAAGAATGACCCCAGCGAAGAACCCTCTCACGGTCTGGAGGCGCCACGAACGTCTTGCTGGGTGGGAGACGAGACAGGTCCAAGGGGGCCACATTCATCACTTTGGAGGGGTCGATAATGTGCATAGGCTCCTCCTCTTGGTCGGAGGACAGGAAAGATCGGAACAAGGCATCAGCTTTGACATTTTTGTCCGCCGGGCGGAAATGAAGGATGAAATCGAAGCGGGCGAAGAACAAAGCACTTCTCCGGCTCCAGAGGAGGAGGCATCAACCTCCAGGTAGAACTGTTTGTTGCAGTCCGGACGGTGCAGCACAGGGGCAGAGGAGAAGGCTTGTTTCAGGGAAAGGAAGGCCTCCTCAGCTTCGGATGACCATACCTTGGGATTTGCTCCCTTACGGGTGAGCGCAGATATGGGCGCAGTCCGTGACGAGAAGTGAGGAATGAAGAGACGATAGTAATTAGCGAAGCCCAGGAATCGCTGTATCGCCTTCAAGCCCTCCGGACGGGGCCACTTTAGGACAGCAGAGAGCTTCTCGGGATCCATTCGCAAGCCTGTCCGGGAGATAACATAGCCCAGGAAAGGAAGAGAGGTCTGCTCAAAAAGGCACTTCTCGTATTTAGCATAGAGGTGGTTCTGCCTGAGCCTAAGCAGGACCTGACGAACATCCCTCCGGTGTGTGGGAAGATCCGGAGAGAAGACCAAGATGTCGTCCAGGTATACCACCACGCAGGAGTAAAGAAGGTCACGGAAGATGTCGTTGACCAGTTCTTGGAAGACGGCGGGAGCATTGCAGAGACCGAAGGGCATCACACGGTACTCATAGTGTCCGTCCCGGGTATTAAATGCTGTTTTCCACTCGTCTCCCTGACGGATACGGACCAGGTTATATGCTCCACGTAGATCCAGCTTGGAAAAGATCCTGGCGCCTTTAAGGCAATCAAATAACTCAGAGATGAGCGGAAGGGGGTATTTATTTTTAACTGTGATCTGATTGAGTCCTCTATAGTCAATACAGGGGCGAAGCGAGACATCTTTTTTTTTGACAACGAAGAATCCGGCACCAGCCGGGGAAGTAGACTTCCGGATAAATCCCCTGGCCAGATTCTCCTCTATGTACTCAGACATGGCCCGGGTTTCTGCCGCAGACAACGGATAAATACGCCCACGGGGTGGAGTGGCGCCGGGTACCAGGTCGATCGGGCAATCATATGGCCTATGAGGTGGCAATGTCTCTGCTTCCTTCTTACCAAAGACGTCAGCATAGGGCCAGTAAGGAGCCGGAAGACCGGGTAAATTAGCTGGGATAGGTGGAGGACGAACCGGACGAACCGGAACCAGGCAGGTCTTATGGCAGGCCGGCCCCCACCGGAGTACTTCACCGGAATGCCAGTTCAACACGGGTTCATGTGTCTGGAGCCAAGGTAGACCTAGCAATAGGGAGTGGGAGAGTCCGGACAACACATGGAAGGAGATTACCTCAGAGTGCAGCATTCCCACCTGCAGGGTTATGGGTTCCGTGACGAGCAGGATGGTCACCGGAAGGAGTCTTCCATCCACGGAGGCGACTGACAAAGGTTCAGCCAGAGACTTGGTGGGAATACGGTATTTCTCAACCAGGGACTGAGAGATGAGGTTTCCAGCGGATCCAGAGTCCAGGTGGGCGAGTTCAAAGTGACGGTTCTCTCCCCAGGAGATAGATACAGACAAAGTCAGGGTTGGAGAGGACTTATTTTTGTCTAGGGCGACCTCTCCGAGCGGTCCTAGACACTGGAGTTTCCCGGCCTCTCCGGGCAGGAACGAATCAGGTGCTCCTTACTGCCACAATAGAAGCAAATGCCCTCGGCTCGGCGTGACTCTTGGCGAGATTTGACCAACTTGGTCTGGTCGATCTGCATGGACTCGGGTGAGTGCGCCCGGGGAGTGACAGAAGAGGAGACAGGTTTCTGGAAAGTAGGAGCTAGGCGGGGAAACCTTCTCTCACGGGTGGTCTCTTTGGTACGTTCTTGAAACCGGATGTCAATCCGGGTAGCCAGAGACACCAGGTCATCCAGGGTGGTAGGAATGTCCCGACCGGCGAGCTCATCTTTAATCCGACCGGAAAGGCCCTCCCAGAAGACGGACACCAGGGCCTCATTATCCCAGGCAAGCTCAGAAGCGAGGGTGCGGAATCGTATGGCATATTGGCCCACGGTGAGACTCCCTTGGTGGAGACGTAGCAAAGAGGAGGCAGATGAGGTCTTTCGTCCCGGCTCATCGAAGACCCTTCGGAAAGCAGTGAGGAAAGACGACAGGTCGGACACCAGGGGATCCCCTCTCTCCCACAGAGGGTTAAGCCATGCCAGTGCCTCCCCAGTGAGATGGAACATGATGAATGCCACTTTGGCTCGGTCGGAGATAAACTGGTGGGCCAGGAGTTCAAAGTGCAGGGTGCACTGGTTTATGAAGCCCCGAGCTTGAGCGGGGTCGCCTCCGAAGCGAGGAGGTGCAGAAAGCCGGGGACTGGGGCAGGATGCCATGGTATTGGTGGGCAGCGGCGCTGCCGGGTTGCGAGTCATGACACTAGCGGTGGTTGCTGGTGGAGCAGTCAGAGTGTCCAGGCGAGAGTTGACATTCCGCAGGTGGCTCAGGATGGACTACTGTTGGGACCTCTGACGGGATAGTTCATGGCATAGGTCCGAGAGCGAGGGAGTTTGGGTGCCACCGGGTTCCATGGCCCGAGCAAACTGTAACGGGTCTGGGAGGTGGAACCTCTGAGCAACTATACAAGGGGGCAGTCCTTGTAAGGAAACGGGTGGCTCCCAGGGAAGGCGGGCAGGTAATCATGGCTAGTGACGGGGACAGTCTCTGGGTAGAAGGGCAGGAGGACACGGCAGGTGACGGGGACAGTCTCTGGGTTGAAGGGCAGGAGGTCACGGCAAGTGACGGGGAGAGTCTCTGGGTAGAAGGGCAGGAGGTCACGGCAAGTGACGGGGACAGTCTCTTGACAGGCGGGTGGTCACGGCAAGTGACGGCAGAGCCTCCAGGTAGGCTAGCAGGCAGGTAGCAGGTGGACGCTCCCAGGTGAGCGGGCAAGAGTCTCTGGACTGGCCGGTGGTCACAGCAAGTGACGGCTCCAGGTAGGCTAGCAGGCAGGTAGCAGAGAAGCGCTCCCAGGTGAGCGGGCAAGAGTCTCTGGACAGGCAGGAGGTCACGGCACGTGACGGCAGAGCCTCCAGGTAGGCTAGCAGGCAGGTAGCAGGTGAGCGCTCCCAGGTGAGCGGGCAAGAGTCTCTGGATAGGCAGGTGGTCACAGCACGTGACGGCGGAGCCTCCAGGTAGGCTAACAGACAGGTAGCAGGTGAGCGCTCCCAGGTGAGCGGGCAAGAGTCTCTGGACAGGCAGGTGGTCACAGCACGTGACGGCGGAGCCTCCAGGTAGGCTAGCAGGCAGGTAGCAGGTGAGCGCTCCCAGGTGAGCGGGCAGACTGATCCATAGACAGACTGGCAGGGCTGGTAGGCAGACTGTCGGACCGCAGATAGATAAGTAACAGGCAGGAATCTGGCAGGTGACTGGCAGGTGACTGGCAGGTAACTGGCAGGTAACTGGCAGGTAACTGGTAACGGGACCTGAGGGCTGAAGCAGAGTTGAAAGGCTTTGCAACAACATTGCTCAGGCACCTCCATTTTGGAGGAGGTGCCTTATATATGGTGAGGTCCTCCGGCCATTGGCCGGGGACTCCTTAGGACGGCGCGCGTGGCCCCTTTAAGAGAGGGGGAGCGCGCGCGCGCGCGCCCTAAGCACAGAGGCCGGGAAGCAGCGCGCGCTGCCAGCAGAGCGGGAGGAAGCCGCCGGGCACGGAGCGGAGAGGTGAGGGGAACGGCGTCCCTGCCTAGCAGGAGGCAGGGACGCCAACGCTACACTCTATAATCGATACAGGGGCATAGTGAACCGTCTTTCTTTTTTACGAAGAAGAATCTGGCTCCAGCCGGGGAGGTAGATTTCTGGATGAATCCCCTAGCCAGATTTTCTTCGATGTACTCCGAAAGGCCCGGGTTTCGGCCAACGACAACGGGTAAATACGCCCACGGGGTGGAGTGGCACCGGGTGCCAGGTCGATAGGGCAATCATATGGCCTATGAGGTGGCAGTGTCTCTGCTTCCTTCTTGTCGAAGACATCTGCATAGGACCAGTAAGGTGACGGTAGACCAGGTAAATTAGCCGGAGTAGCCGGAGGTCGAGCCGGGGGAACCGGGACCAGGCAGGTCTCATGGCAATCCTGCCCCCAACGGAGCACCTCACCGGATTGTCAATTCAGAACGGGTTCATGTCTCTGTAGCCAGGGTAGACCTAGCAAAAGGGAGTGAGAGAGTCTGGAAAGCACATGGAAGGAGATCCTCTCTGAGTGCAGCATTCCCATCTGAAGGGTTACGGGCTCAGTGACGAGCAAGATGGTCACCGGAAGGAGTCTTCCATCCACGGAAGCGACTGCCAATAGTTCAGCCAGAGGTTTGGTAGGAATCTGATACTTCTCTACAAGGGACTGGGAAATGAGATTCCCAGCGGCTCTGGAATCCAGATGGGCGGTTTCAAAGAAGCGGTTCTCTCCACAGGAAATAGAGACGGTTAAAGTCAAGAACCGAGAGGATTTACTCTTGCCTAGGACGACCTCTCCGAGCGGTCCTAGACACTGGAGTTTCCCGGCTTCACCGGACAGGAACGGATCAGGTGCTCCTTACTACCACAGTAGAAACAGCTCCCTTCGGGTCGGCGTGTTTCTTGTCGAGACTTGACCATCTTGGTCTGGTCGATCTGCATAGGTTCGGGCGAGCGTGCCCGGGGAGTTGCTGGTTGGGAAGCAGGTTTCTGGAAAACCGGAGCAAGATGAGGAAATCTTCTCTCCCGGGTAGTCTCCTTAGCACGTTCTAGGAAACGGATGTCAATCTGGGTAGCCAGTGACACCAGGTCATCCAGGGTGGTAGGAATGTCCCGGCCGGCTAGCTCGTCCTTAATCCGACCGGAAAGACCCTCCCGGAAGGTGGACACCAGGGCCTTGTTGTCCCAGGCAAGCTCAGAAGCGAGGGTACGGAACTGTATGGCATACTGGCCCACGGTGAAATTCCTTTGGCGGAGACGAAGCAATGAGGAGGCAGTAGAAATCCTTCGTCCGGGCTCATCGAAGACCCTCCAGAAGGCAGTGAGGAAAGCCGGAAGATCGGACACCAGGGAATCCCCTCTCTCCCATAGAGTGTTTTAGCCATGCCAATGCTTCCCCGGTGAGGTGAGACATGATGAACGCCACCTTGGCCCGGTCGGAGGGAGACTGATGTGCCAGAAGTTCAAAGTGCAGTGTGCACTGGTTCAGAAAACCCCGACATAATACGGGGTCACCCCCGAAACGAGGAGGCGCAGAAAGCCGGGGTCCTAGGCTGGATGCCGTGGTATTGGTAGGCAGCGGCGTCGCCGGAGCGGGTGTCGCTCGGCTCGAGGCGGGCACAGGTGGGACAGACAGCGTGTCCAGGCAAGAGTTGACAGACCGCAGGTAGGTCAGGATGGTTTCCTGTTGGGATCTCTGACGAGAAACCTCCTGGTACAGGTCAGCAAGCGAAGGAGCCTGGGGGCCACCGGGTTTCATGGCCCATGCAAACTGTTACGGATCCGGGTGGTGGAACCTCTGTGCTGCGGAGCAAAGTGGGACCAGAGGGGGGTAACTAGGTATCAACTCGGACTGACCAAGGTCACACGGCGGCTCAGTCGACTCCGTGAACCAGGGAAGGACCGAGCAGAGGGACCAGGTGCTACTCTGGGCCTGTCCTTGTATGAGAGCAGGTGACTCCTAAGGGTAACTGGCAGGAGCCTCCGGGTAAGCACGGCAGGTAACTAGAAGGTAGGCTGACTGATAGGCACAGCAGGTAACTGGTAGGAGCCTCCAGGTAGGCTGGCTGATAGGCATGGCAGGTAACTGGTACGATCTCCGGGTAGGCAGGCAAGCCAGGCCCATAGACAGACTGGCGGGTTTGGATCGTAGGCAGACCGTCGGGCTGGAGAGTACACTTGGCTGGCGGAGACAGGTAGTCAGGCTGGCAGACAGGACTGGTAGTCAGGCTCGCGGACTGGACTGGTAGTCAGGCTGGCGGACAGGACTGGTAGTCAGACTGGCGGACTGGACTGGTAGTCAGGCTGGCGGACTGGACTGGTAGTCAGGCTGGCGGACTGGACTGGTAGTCAGACTAGCAGCGGGACCTGAGGGCTGAAGCAGAGTTTAGGACACAAAGCTACAACTGTTAGAACACTCCTGTTAGTTTTTTCTATCTTGTGTTTTGCGGTCACGTGACCATCTGCCTATATATTCCAGCTCCGCCCTTCTGGCTTTGCCGGACTTCAGTGTTGTTTGACTGTTTTGCTAGCCTGGTGCTTTGGTGCCTATCTCTGTCAGTTTGCTTGGTCCTCTTGGACCTCTAGTACTTTTTGTCAGTTTGTCTTTTGTGTTCTACAACAATTTCTTTTTAGGAGGTGTCCCATTTTTGTCCCAGTCCTTAGTTCTTTTAGGGACCCCTCCCTTAATTCTATAGGTCTTCGTTCAGACTAGCCGAGGACGAAGGCGGGTCTGTTCACTAGGAACAGGCAGCCTGCTACATCGTAGGGATTCAGCTTAGTCTTACTGTAGGGATAGCTTTCCCCTATCTTTCCTTAGTTCTTGTTGCAGATCATAACAGTAAGTCCAGCCCAAAAAAGACTAAAAGGAAAGAAATTCGGGGATCAGTATGGTTTCCATCCAGGACTTGGCTCAACGCCTGCAGGGATTGTCTCTGGAGGTGGTTGAGCTTCAGCAACATGTGAGTAGCTGTCCTGGAGCGCATTTTGTCGAACCCAAGGTAGGACTGCCTGATGTTTTTTTATGGTAAACAGCAAGATTTTTTTTTCTTTAAAAATGCTTGTTTGTTATATTTTTGTTTGAGACCAAGATCCTCTGGGAATGAATCACAGCGCATTGGTTTTATTATGTCACTTTTGCGCAACGAACCACAGGGGTGGGCCTTTTCTCTCCAGCCTAATGATCCGTGTTTAAGTTCTGTTGAAGAATTTTTTGCTGCTATGGGGCTATTATATGACGATCCTGATTGAATCTCATCTGCTGAATCAGAACCTAGGCGTTTGAATCAGGGGTCAGATGATGTTGAAAATTATTGCACACACTTCAGGAGATGGGCCTCAGAAGTTAAATGGAATGATTCTGCGCTGAGATGTTTATTTCTTGCTGGTCTGAGTGAAAGGGTTAAGGATTTGCTAATTGCATTCCCTGCACCTGAGACTCTGCAGGAAGCTATGCAGTTAGTTGTTCGTGTGGACAGGAGACTGAGGTCTAGGGTGAATGATGTAAAAACTCCTGTAACGTCAGGTCCTAGTTCCCAGAAAATCTGCTCTGACAGCGGAGAACCAGTGGAGGTGGGGGCGATGTCACTCCGCTCTCAGGAAAAAGACCGGAGATTCGCCGAGGGATTGTGTCTTTATTGTGGTAAAGGTGACCATTTGATTAAGTATTGTGAGCGTAGTTTAAGTAAAGAAAAAAAAAGGTCAGTTACGCCTGTATAGCTTGTTTACGCTCTGCAGGAGTATTTCTTTCTGGGAGTACTACTCTGCAGGGAGATTTTATAGAATTTTAGGTATTTGTGGATTGTGGTTCAACACTTAATGTGATTGATAAAGGGTTTTTGGAAAACATTAAATTGAAATCCAAACCTTTGTCATCACCTATTTCTGTGGTTGCAATTGATAACACTCCTTTGAAATGTATTACTCACAAGACTGCTGCATTTCCTCTCACTATCAATGGAGTTCACCAAGAAATTTTGGATTTGGTTGCTTTGGATAATTTACCCTCTCCAGTTGTTCTAGGATTGCCTTGGTTAAAACTGCACAATCCTTTATTGGACTGGTCTACTAATGTGATTAAGTCTTGGAGTCCGAAGTGCTATGATAAATGTTGTAATAGTCGCATTGCGGCTGTGGAAAAAGTGGAATTACCTGTACCTATTCAAGATTTTTGGAGGGTTTTTTTGGAGGAGGAGTCACGAGTTTTACCTCCTCATAGGGATTATGATTGCGCCATTGAGTTTGTTCCAGGAGCTACTCTTCCCAAGAGTCGCTTGTTTAATCTGACTATCCCTGAAAGAAAGGCCTTGGAGGAGTACATACAGACTAGCCTGGCTGCTGGTCACATTAGACCTTCTAAGTCACCTGTGGCAGTTGGATTCTTCTTTGTTAAAAAAAAGGACGGCAGTTTACGTCCATGTCTGGATTTTCGTGAAATTAATAAGATTACCGTAAGCAATTCCTACCCGTTACCGTTAATTCCTGACTTGTTTAACCAGTTAGTGGGAGCCAAGTGGTTCTCCAAAATTGATCTCTGGGGGGCATACAATTTGTTACATGTGAAGGAGGGTGATGAATGGAAAACTGCTTTTAACACTCCGGTAGGTCATTTTGAGAATTTGGTGATGCCTTTTGGTCTTACCAATGCACCTGCATTTTTTCAGAACCTTATTAATGACATCCTGAGACCTCTGACTGGTAAGAATGTGGTTATGTATTTGGATGACATTTTGATTTATTCACCAGATCTGGAGTCCCATTGGCAGAGCGTACGTGAAGTTTTGCAGTTATTGGGTGATAATTCACTCTTTGCTAAGCTGGAGAAATGTGAGTTCGCTGTGCAGAAAATTAGTTTTTTGGGCTACATTGTCTCCAGCGAGGGCTTTGAGATGGACCCTGTGAAGTTTCAGGCTGTGCAGGAATGGCCTAGGCCTATTGGTTTGAAATCTATACAGAGATTTTTGGGTTTTGCCAATTATTACAGGAAATTCATTAAGAATTTTTCTGTAATTGTTAAACCTCTAACCGATCTCACCAGGAAAGGTGCGAATACGGCCCAGTGGACTACTGAGGTCATTGAAGTGTTTGAGTATCTCAAAGAGAGGTTCAGTTCTGCCCCTTATGCAGCCTGATGAGACCAAGCCTTTTTTGGTCGAGGTCGATGCTTCATCGGTGGGGGTCGGAGCAGTTTTGTCTCAGGAGAGACATCCTTGTGACTTCTTTTCGAAAAAAATTTCGGAAACCGAACTGAATTATGATGTTGGAAATCGGGAGTTGTTGGCTATTAAACTCGCGTTTGAACATTGGCGTCATTTTTTGGAAGGCGCTAGATTTCCTATTCAGGTTTTCACAGATCATAAGAATTTGATCTATCTGGAGGCTGCCAAGCGCTTGAATGCCCGTCAAGCTAGGTGGGCACTTTTTTTTTCTCGGTTTCATTTTTCTGTTACCTATATCCCTGGTACTAAGAATGTTAAAGCCGATGCTTTATCTCGCAGCTTCTCTCCTACGGTCGGTGCCGAGGAGGAGGAGAGCATTTTACAGAAAGGAGTTGTGGTGGCGGCTTTGGACTCCGTTTTGGAGAATGGGATTCTGAAAGCTCAAGATGATGCTCCATCTAACACTCCCCATGGGAGGTTGTTCGTGCCTAGAGCCTTTAGGAGAGATTTGTTTGTGGAGTGTCATGAGTCTCTGTTGGCAGGCCATCCAGGAATTTCGAAGACTAAGAGATTGATCAGTCGCAGTTTTTGCTGGCCTGGTGGCAGAAGGAAGTCATCAAGTGGGTGTGTCAGTGTACTTTGTGCGCTAGGTCAAAGGCTTCACATACTCCTGCTGCGGGGTTGCTTTGCCCTCTGGAGGTTCCTAGTGCGCCTTGGACGCATCTCACTATGGATTTTATTACTGATCTTCCTGTGTCCGAGGGTTTTACTGTCATCTGGGTGGTCGTGGACCGTTTTAGTAAGATGTGTCATTTGGTTCCATTCATTAAGTTGCCCTGCGCCAAGACACTCGCTAAGGCGTTTGTTAAGGAGATTGTCAAGCTCCATGGCGTTCCCACGGATATTGTTTCTGATAGAGGACCTCAGTTTGTGGCTCGCTTTTGGCGTGCTTTTTGTGACAGGTTGGGAGTCCATTTGTCATTTTCGTCTGGTTATCATCCTGAGTCTAATGGACAGACTGAAAGAAAGAACCAGGATGTTGAGCAGTTTTTGCATTGTTTTGTGGCGGACAATCAAGAGGTGTGGTCGGAGTTTCTGCCTCTCGCAGAATTTGCTCTTAACTATTATACATCCTCCTCTGCTGGGTGTTCTCCTTTTTTTTGCTGTACTGGGAGACATCCATCTTTTGGTTCGTTCTCCAAATTGGGGTCGGCGGTGCAGGAGGAGGAGAATTTTTTCGGTGATTTGGAGAAAGTTTGGACTAATGTACGTTGTAACCTTCAAGAGGCTAACAAAAAGTCCAAGAAGTATTTTGACAGGAAACGTAAAGAGGTTTTGTTTACTGTGGGTGACATGGTTTGGTTGTCCTCGAAGAACCTGCGGTTGAGGTTTCCTTCTAAAAAACTGGGTCCTAAGTTTGTGGGTCCATTTAAAGTGCTTCAGGTTGTTAACCAGTCTGCTGTTAGGTTGGATGTCCCTACTTCCTGGAAGACTAATCCTGTGTTTCATGTTTCCTTGTTGAAAAAGGCTGACGTATCTGATATGGTCGTCACTGTCACAGTTCCTCCTGTGGTGGAAGACGGCGAATATGAAATTTCTCGTATCTTGAATTCTAGATGGCATAGAGGGAGATTACAGTATCTTGTCTCCTGGAAGGGTTTCGGTCCCGAAGACAACTCCTGGGTAAGAACGCATGATGTCTCTGCTCCTAGGCTTGTTAAAGCTTTCCACAGTAGGTTTCCGGATAGGCCTGGGCCTGGAGAATCCGGAGGATCCTCATAAAAGAGGGGGTACTGTTAGAACCCTCCTGTTAGTTTTTTCTATCTTGTGTTTTGCGGTCACGTGACCATCTGCCTATATATTCCAGCTCCACCCTTCTGACTTTGCTGGACTTCAGTGTTGTTTGACTGTTTTGCTAGCCTGGTGCTTCGGTGCCTATCTCTGTCAGTTTGCTTGGTCCTCTTGGACCTCTCATACTTTTTGTCAGTTTGTCTTTTGTGTTCTACAACAATTTCTGTTTAGGGGGTGTCCCATTTTTGTCCCAGTCCTTAGTTCTTTTAGGGACCCCTCCCTTAATTCTATAGGTCTTCGTTCAGACTAGCCGAGGACGAAGGCGGGTCTGTTCACTAGGAACAGGCAGCCCGCTACATCGTAGGGATTCAGCTTAGTCTTACTGTAGGGACAGCTTTCCCCTATCTTTCCTTAGTTCTTGTTGCAGATCATAACAACAACCTTGCACGGGCACCTCCATTTTGGAGGTGCCATTTATATGAGAGGTCCTCCGGGTATCGGCCGGGGACTACTTAGGACGGCGCGCGCGCGCTCCCCCACTCTTAAAGGGGCCGCGCGCGCCATCCTAAAGAGTCCCCGGCCTAAGCACAGTGCCCGGGAAGCTGAGCGCGCCGGCAGCAGCAGCAGGAGAGCCGGAAGACGCCGGGCCGGGAGCGCGGCGGTAAGAGGGACGGCGTCTCTGCCTCTCAGGGGGCATAAACGCCGATACTACACTTCTGAGGATAAGTTTATCCGAGTCACCAGCCTCGGAAATCGCAGGTTATCAGCAGCTCAGATTAGAGACCAGGTCAATGCCACACAGAGTTCTAGCAGCAGACACATCTCTACAACAACTGTTAAGAGGAGACTTTGTGCAGCAGGCCTTCATGGTAAAATAGCTGCTAGGAAACCACTGCTAAGGACAGGCAACAAGCAGAAGAGACTTGTTTGGGCTAAAGAACACAAGGAATGGACATTAGACCAGTGGAAATCTGTGCTTTGGTCTGATGAGTCCAAATTTGAGATCTTTGGTTCCAACCACCGTGTCTTTGTGCGACGCAGAAAAGTTGAACGGATGGACTCTACATGCCTGGTTCCCACCGTGAAGCATGGAGGAGGAGGTGTGATGGTGTGGGGGTGCTTTGCTGTGTTATGCACAAGCCCGGACTGACTGGCGTGAGCATGATTAGTGATCCCATTGGACCATGAAACGAGGAGTGCCTGGAGGGGTGTAACTAAGTATCAACTCGGACCGACCAAGGTCACATGGCGGCTCAGTCGACTCCGTGAACCAGGGAGGAACCGAGCAGAGGGACCAGGTGCTACTCCAGGTCAGACCCTGGTCACAGCTGTTGACCCACACCGGGGAATGCAGGAACAGGCAGGTTAGGCTGGCATACAGACAGGTGGGTACTGGCAGGCACGGCTGGTATGCAGACAGGTGGGTATTGGCAGGCACGGCTGGTATGCAGACAGGTGGGCACTGGCAGGCACGGCTGGCATGCAGACAGGTGGGCACTGGCAGGCACGGCTGGCATGCAGACAGGCGGGTACTGGCAGGTAGGAACGCAGGCAGGATAGGGACCAATACAGACTGGGACACAGGAACGGAGCCGCAGGTGCGGTAGACAAGCAGAGCAGAGCAAAACCTGCAGATGCGGTAGACAAGCAAAGCAGAGCAAAACCTGCAGATGCGGTAGACAAGCAGAGCAGAGCAAAACCACAGGTGCGGTGGACAAGCAGATCAGAGCGAAACTGCAGGTGCGGTGAACAAGCAGGGCAGAGCAAAACCGCAGGTGCGGTGAACAAGCAGAACTAGATACACACAAGGTACTTACAATGAAGTAGCGAGTGTACACAAAACTCACAAACAGAAGTTCAGAGACAACGAGTTGGAGTTAGGTGCAGGTTCAGACACTGCAGGAAAAGGGAAGGTTCGGACATAGAGAGAAACAGGTAACGGGCTATGACACAGTTCAGACAGGAGCTGAACCAGTAATAAGATATAGGAACGAGCCTGGGAACTCAGCCCTCATGGTGGCGGAGACAGACTAGAAGTCACAGATACAGGTAACAGGCCTGGGTATACAGCCCCCAGGGGCGGAAACAGACAAGATACAGGACAGGACCTGGCAACTCAGTTGCACAGAACACACTGAATCAAAGTGTTGCTCAGGCACCCCCTACTGTCTGGAGGAGGTTTAAGTATCCAGTGACTCACAGCAATAGGCTGGGGAGGCATTAGGAGTGCGCACACAGTAACTATAAGAATCAGGCAGTAGCCGGGCCGCCGCCCTAAGCAATCAGACAAGAGACACAGTCAGTACTGGAGCAAAGTGGGCAGCCTGGATTGATAGGTAAGATGGCGGTCTTGCAAGGTGAGAGGTGGTAAGCCATGCCAGCACGCCGCCAGGGATGTTACAGTACCCCCCCCTTGAGGTTGGGAAGAGATGTATTCTATGGAGCATTGTCATCCTGTGTGGATTCTGTGTGGGCAGAAGCCTCTTCTGGCTGGGAAACTGGTGGGCTACCTACACGCATCACCAATGGGGACTGCTCCAGGATATTGGGAAGGGAAGCTTTAGCAGAAGCTTCAGGGTTAGGGTCATCGAAGAGCATTAGAAAGGCCACCAGGAAGGCCTGCAGGTCGGAGGCAATAGGATCCCATGCTTCCCATAGGGGGGGGGGTGATCCACTTCAAGGCATCACCCGCTAAGTAGGACATCATGAATGCTACTTTAACCCGATCAGTGGGAAAATAGTGAGCATAGAATTTGAAATGCAGCATACATTGCTCCACAAACGAACGGCTTTGTTTTGGATCCCCATAGTACCGTGGTGGATCCGCAGGAACGAGTGCTGATTGCTCCATTTGGGCTGGTGCGTAAATCGCCTGGACCTCAGCGTGAGAAAAAATTTTTTCCTTGGTGCATGTATTCGCCAGACAAGAATTCAAATGTCTCCGAGAGCGAAGGATCGTGGGGCTCAACGGGGACCATGGCCTGAGCAAACTGTTACGCACACGCCCGGACTGACTGGCGTGAGCATGATTAGTGATCCCACTGGACCATGAACTGAGGAGTGTCTGGAGGGGCGTAACTAAGTATCAACTCGGTCCGACCAAGGTCACACGGCGGCTCAGTCGACTCCGTGAACCAGGGAGGAACTGAGCAGAGGGACCAGGTGCTACTCCAGGTCAGACCCCGGTCACGGCTGTTGACCCACACTGGGGAATGCAGGAACAGACAGGTTAGGCTGGCATACAGACAGGTAGGTACTGGCAGGCACGGCTGGTATGCAGATAGGTGGGTATTGGCAGGCACGGCTGGTATGCAGACAGATGGGCACTGGTCGGCACGGCTGGCCTGCAGACAGGTGGGCACTGGCAGGCACGGCTGGCATGCAGACAGGCGGGTACTGGCAGGTAAGAACACAGGCAGGATAGGGACCATGACAGACTAGGACACAGGAAAGGAGCCCCAGGTGCAGTAGACAAGCAGAGCAGAGCAAAACCCGCAGATGCGGTAGACAAGTAGAGCAGAGCAAAACCCGCAGGTGCGGTTGACAAGCAGGGCAGAGCAAAACCCGCAGGTGCGGTAGACAAGCAGAGCAGGGAAAAACCCGCAGGTGCAGTAGACAAGCAGAGCAGAGCAAAACCCGCAGGTGCGGTAGACAAGCAGAGCAGAGTAAAACCCACAGGTGCGGTAGACAAGTGGAGCAGAGCAAAACCCGCAGGTGCGGTAGACAAGCAGAGCAGAGCAAAACCCGCAGATGCGATAGACAAGTAGGGCAGAGCAAAACCCGCAGATGCGGTAGACAAGCAGAGCAGAGCAAAACCCGCAGATGCGGTAGACAAGTAGAGCAGAGCAAAACCCGCAGGTGCGGTAGACAAGCAGAGCAGAGCAAAGCCCGCAGGTGCGGTAAACAAGCAGAGCAGAGCAAAACCCGCACGTGCGATAGACAAGCAGAGCAGAGCAAAGCCTGCGGGTGTGGTAAACAAGCAGAGTAGAGCAAAACCCGCAGGTGTGGTAGACAAGCAGAGCAGAGCAAAACCCGCAGGTGCGGTAAACCAGCAGAGCAAAACCCGCAGGTGCGGTGAACAAGCTGAGCAGAGCGAAACCGCAGGTGCGATGAACAAGCTGAGCAGAGCGAAACCGCCGGTGCGGTGAACATGCAGGGCGGAGCAGAGCGAAACCGCCGGTGCAGTGGACAAGCAGAGCGGAGCGAAACCGCAGGTGTGGTGGACAAGCAGAGCAGAGCAAAACCGCAGGTGCGGTGAACAAGCAGAGCAGAGCGAAACCGCAGGTGCGGTGGACAAGCAGAGCAGAGCAAAACCGCAGGTGCGGTGAACAAGCAGGGCAGAGCAAAACCGCTGGTGCGGTGAACAAGCAGAACTAGATACACACAAGGTGCTTACAATGAAGTAGCGAGTGTACACAAAACTCACAAACAGAAGTTCAGAGACAACAAGTTGGAGTTAGGTGCAGGTTCAGACACTGCAGGAAAAGGGAAGGTTCGGACATAGAGAGAAACAGGTAACGGGCTAGGACACAGTTCAGACAGGAGCTGAACCAGTAATAAGATATAATAACGAGCCTGGGAACTCAGCCCTCATGGTGGCGGAGACAGACTAGAAGTCACAGATACAGGTAACAGGCCTGGGTATACAGCCCCCAGGGGCGGAAACAGACAAGATACAGGACAGGACCTGGCAACTCAGTTGCACAGAACACACTGAATCAAAGTGTTGCTCAGGCACCCCCTACTGGGTGGAGGAGGTTTAAGTATCCAGTGACTCACAGCAATAGGCTGGGGAGGCATTAGGAGTGCGCACGCAGTAACTATAAGAATCAGGCAGTAGCCGCGCCGCCGCCCTAAACAATCAGACAAGAGACACAGCCGGTACTGGAGCAAAGTGTGCACCTTCTCATTTAAAGATTTTTCTGTATTTTCATGACTATGAAAATTGTACATTCACACTGAAGGCATCAAAACTATGAATTAACACATGTGGAATTATATACTTAACAAAAAAGTGTGAAACAACTGAAAATATGTCTTATATTCTAGGTTCTTCAAAGTAGCCACCTTTTGCTTTGATGACTGCTTTGCACACTCTTGGCATTCTCTTGATGAGCTTCAAGAGGTAGTCACCGGAAATGGTTTTCACTTCACAGGTGTGCCCTGTCAGGTTTAATACATGGGATTTCTTGCCTTATAAATGGGGTTGGGACCATCAGTTGTGTTGTGCATAAGTCAGGTGGATACACAGCTGATAGTCCTATTGAATAGACTGTTAGAATTTGTATTATGGCAAGAAAAAAGCAGCTAAGTAAAGAAAAACGATTGGCCATCATTACTTTAAGAAATGAAGGTCAGTCAGTCCGAAAAATTGGGCAAACTTTGAAAGTGTCCCCAAGTGCAGTTGCAAAAACCATCAAGCGCTACAAAGAAACTGGCTCACATGAGGACTGCCCCAGGAAAGGAAGACCAAGAGTCACCTCTGCTTCTGAGGATAAGCTTATCCGAGTCACCAGCCTCAGAAATCGCAGGTTAACAGCAGCTCAGATTAGAGACCAGGCCACTGCCACACAGAGTTCTAGCAGCGGACACATCTCTTCAACAACTGTTAAGAGGAGACTTTGAGCAGCAGGCCTTCATGGTAAAATAGCTGCTAGGAAACCACTGCTAAGGACAGGCAACAAGCAGAAGACTCTTGTATGGGCTAAAGAACACACGTCTTTGTGCGACGCAGAAGAGGTGAACGGATGGACTCTGCATGCATGGTTCCCACCGTGAAGCATGGAGGAGGAGGTGTGATGGTGTGGGGGTGCTTTGCTGGTGACACTGTTGGGGATTTATTCAAAATTGAAGGCATACTGAACCAGCATGGCTACCACAGCATCTTGCAGCGCCATGCTATTCCATCCGGTTTGTGTTTAGTTGGACCATCATTTATTTTTCAACAGGACAATGACCCCAAACACACCTCCAGGCTTTGTGAGGGCTTTTTGACCAATAAGGAGAGAGATGGGGTGCTACGCCAGATGACCTGGCCTCCACAGTAACAAGACCTGAACCCAATCGAGATGGTTTGGGGTGAGCTGGACCGCAGATTGAAGGCAAAAGGGCCAACAAGTGCTAAGCATCTCTGGGAACTCCTTCAAGATTGTTGGAAGACCATTT
The DNA here is from genome assembly GCF_046119375.1 of Phyllobates terribilis. NCBI lineage: Eukaryota > Metazoa > Chordata > Amphibia > Anura > Dendrobatidae > Phyllobates > Phyllobates terribilis. The sequence continues at coordinate 108,792,349 of NW_027362773.1, forward strand.
CCGGTGACTACCTCTTGAAGCTCATCAAGAGAATGCCAAGAGTGTGCAAAGCAGTCATCAAAGCAAAAGGTGGCTACTTTGAAGAACCAAGAATATAAGACATATTTTCAGTTGTTTTACACTTTTTTGTTAAGTATATAATTCCACATGTGTTAATTCATAGTTTTGATGCCTTCAGTGTGAATGTACAATTTTCAAAGTCATGAAAATACAGAAAAATCTTTAAATGAGAAGGTGTGTCCAAACTTTTGGTCTGTACTGTATATTCACATATATGCTTGAAGGACAAACGTTGTCAGATGATTTACAATGAGGAAAAAGGGTACAATTTATATTAAAGAGTGTAGGTAACATGCAATATATTCATCATAAGGCTTCTAATGGGAATATCAATGTAAGCTCATGGAGTCACTGATCCCATATGGTGTCATGGTCCGTCATAGAGTTAGTTACAAGAGGAGTAGCAGCAAAGAAACTCTATTACAGGTAAGTAGGAACAATTAGACACAGAACAAACGGTTCAAATAGCAAAAATGGCGTAGGGAACACTGAAGGATTACATACCTGGCGTGAAGGGAATAGTGCATGGACTAGGAACCGCGAAAAAGCGCCGTGTGGTGGAAAGAAGGAAGGACTATATAAAGGACTATATATATAGGACTATATATATATTATATAGGACTAGTGCGTTGGTGGAAGCGGTGAAAGAACGCCGGTGTATATCCGGTCATGCGCAGTATGGCCATACTGACTTCCGGTGCGCGTGCTGGAACGCAAAGGGAGACAGTGGAACGCAAGTCACTTCCGGACATGCGCAGTATATACGCTACACTGGAAGTAAGTGGATAGACTTTACTTAAGGTGTAAATCAGTGGAAAGAGGTTATACTCAATCAAGAGCAGAATAACGCAGGGTGAGCCAACCTTAGGAGGGGCTATAGGAGATGAATACTTGAAAAACAGATTATATTATATTAAATTGCAAAATAAGGAGGGGGATCCTGAAGAGTCAAAGAAAAAAATGCATGGGATTCGTTACGGAGGTCCCTGGGAACCTTAATTAGTAACCTACAAGACAAAGAAAAATAATCAGTAACATGAAATATATTCAATTATTATAAAATGGCAAACAATCTAGTCATCCATACTGAAAGCCCAGTGAATGACCCACAACTTAAAACTTTAATCAGTAGCATAGAATTATCCGCTAAACCCTGGTTTATTATCCTATCCAATAGACACTGGACAGAGTGAGTTTTATGTCATATAGGTAGAGGGATTTTTGGGGGCGATATAGGAATTTTTTATTCATCTTGTGCGTCATACTCCCTATTAAGTCCTTTCGGAGTGAGGATCTGTAGCGTATGTATCCAGTATAGCTCACGTTTTTTGAGGTTTTGAATCCGGTTGCTCCCCTGTCTATTTGGCGGAATGTGATCAATTACTTGATACCTTAGTTGTGAAATGTTGTGGGACATAGCTAGAAAATGTGCTGGTATAGGTAACATCGTGCGTCCACAACGAATTGTCGATTTGTGTTGTGAAATACGGTCTCGGATATGTTGGGTGGTCTCACCAACATATGCGAGACCGCATGGACACTTAATTAGATACACCACATACGTGGAATCACAAGAGAAATATTCTTTAATAGAATAACGTTTGCCAAAATGAGGATGTGTAAAAGTAACATAGTTTTTAAGGTTGAAGGAAGACTAAGTCCATCTAGTTCAACCCATAGCCTAACATGTTGATCCAGAGGAAGGCAAAAAAAAAACATGTGGTAAACACTAAGCTCCACATTGGGGAAAAAAAATCCTTCCTGACTCCATACGACAATCAGACTAGTTCCCTGGATCAACGCCCTATCAAGGAATCTAGTATTTATAACCTGTAATATTATACTTTTCAAGAAAGGCATCCATGCCCTTCTTAAATTTTAACAGTGAATCACTCATTACAACATCATGCGGCAGAGAGTTCCATAGTCTCACTGCTCTTACAGTAAAGAATCCCCGTCTGTGATTATGATTAAACCTTCTTTCCTCTAGACGTAGAAGATGCCCCCTTGTCCCCGTCTCAGGCCTCAGAGTAAAAAGATCAGTAGAAAGCTCTTTGTACTGTCCCCTCATATACTTGTACATAGTAATAAGATCACCCCTAAGCCTTCTTTTTTCCACAGTAAATAACCCCAAGTGTAATAACCTGTCTTGGTATTGCAGACCCCCAGTCCTCTAATAACCTTGGTCGCTCTTCTCTGCCCCCGCTCTAGTTCAGCTATGTCTTTCTTATACACCGGAGACCAGAACTGTACACAGTATTCTAAGTGTGGTCGCACTAATGACTTGTATAGAGGTAAAATTATGTTCTCCTCATGAGCATCTATGCCTCTTTTAATGCATCCCATTATTTTATTTGCCTTTGCAGAAGCAGCCTGACACTGGCCACTACACTGAGCTTGTCGTCCACCAATACACTCAGGTCTTTTTCAGTAACAGTTTTGCCATGTGTTTTACAATTAAGCTTATAATTATACATTTTATTTCCTCTGCCCAAGTGCATTACCTTACATTTATCCCCATTAAAGCTCATTTGCCATTTATCAGCCCAAGCTTCTAGTTTACATAGATCCTCCTGTAATATAAAATTGTCCTCCTCTGTATTGATTACCCTGCAGAGTTTAGTGTCATTAATAAATATGTTAAAAAGAAGTGGGCCCAATACTGACCCCTGTGGTACCCCACTGTTAACTGAGACCCGGTTTGAGTGTTTTCCATTAATAGCCACCCTTTGTTTCCTATCACTGAGCCAATTCTTAACCCACATACATATATTTTCCCCTATCCCCATTGTTCTCATTTTGTGTATCAACCTTTTGTGTGGAACCGTATCAAAAGCTTTTGAAAAGTCCATATACACAACATCCACTGCATTTCCTTGGTCCAGTCCGGAACTTGCCTCCTCATAAAAACTGATCAGATTAGTTTGACAGGAACGGTCCCTCGTAAACCCATGTTGATATTGGGTCATGAGGTTATTCTTCTTCAGATACTCTATTATAGCATCTCTTAGGAAACCCTCCAGGATTTTACCCACAGTAGAGGTTAAGCTTACCGGCCTATATCTATGACGTTACTTAATTCCTGCAGTACTCGCGGGTGTATCCCATCCAGGCCCGGTGATTTGTCAACTTTAGTGATTTTTAGATGCCGCCATACTTCCTGCTGGGTTAAGCAAGTGACATTTACTGGAGAATTTTTGTTATCACTAATCATGTTTTCTGTCATGCGATTTTCTTGTGTAAATACGGTTGAAAAAAAATCATTTAGCATATTGGCTTTTTCCTCATCCTCATCCACCATTTCACCCAGACTATTTTTAAGGGGGCCAACACTATCATTTTTTAGTTTTTTACTATTTATATAGTTAAAGAATATTTTGGGGTTATTTTTACTTTCTCTGGCAATAATTCTCTCTGCCTAAATCTTTGCTGCCTTGATTTGTTTTTTACATAATTTATTTAATTTTCTATATTTATTTAATGCCTCATCACTACCTACTTGCTTTAGTTCTCTAAATGCTTTCTTTTTGTCACTTATTGCGCCCCTTACAGCTCTATTTAGCCATAGTGGTTTCCTCCTATTTCTAGCATGTTTATTCCCAAGGGGTATATATTGTGCACAGGTCCTATTCAGGATGTTAATAAATGTCTCTCATTTGCTTTGTGTAGCTTTATGTCTCAGGATATCGTCCCAGTTTATTGCACTAAGATGATCTCTTAACCGTTGGAAATTTGCCTTCCTGAAGTTTAGTGTCTTTGTAACCCCTCTACTACACATCTTATTAAAGGTTACATGAAAACGTATTATTTTGTGATCACTATTACCCAAGTGACCCCCAACTAGTATATTTGATATGCGGTCTGGCCTATTGGTTAATATTAGGTCTAGCAGTGCCCCCCTTCTTGTTGGGTCCTGAACCAGTTGTGAAAGGTAATTGTCTCTCATAGTAGTCAAAAACCTATTTCCTTTGCTTGAACTACATGTTTCTGTCCCCCAATGTATTTCAGGGTAGTTGAAGTCTCCCATAATAATGACTTCTCCTTGAGTCGCTGCTTCATCTATCTGCTTTACGAGGATATTCTCCGCTACTTCCATTATTTTTGGAGACTTATAACAAACCCCTATCAGTAATTTATTATTTTTTCCCCCTCCCCTTATCTCCACCCACAGGGACTCTACATTTTCATTAGATTCACATATATCCTCCCGCAAGACAGGTTTTAAGGATGATTTTACATATAAACACACACCCCCCCTCGCTTGTTTGTACGGTCATTTCTGAACAGACTATAGCCCTGTAAATTAACTGCTCAGTCATGGCTCTCGTCCAGCCATGTCGCAGATATCCCTACCATGTCATAATTATTTTCCAACAAAATTAATTCTAATTCCTCCATTTTGTTGGTGAGGCTTCTGGCATTAGTGTACATGCATTTTATGTATCTCTCTGTACCTCTATTCCATCTTACTTTATTGACTGTTCTAACCCCACCCCCAATTTCTTTATTTGTGCCCAGGTCACTATCTGCACTATCTTCCCCACCTATAAAATGAATACCCTCCCCCCCAATCCCTAGTTTAAACACTCCTCCAACCTTCTAGCCAATTTCTCCCCCAGCACAGCTGCACCCTCCCCATTAAGGTGCAGCCGGTCCCTAGCGTAGAGTCTGTAGCCAACTGAGAAGTCGGCCCAGTTCTCCAGGAACCCAAATCCCTCTTTCCTACACCAGTTCTTGAGCCACTTATTTATCTCCCAAATCTCCCGTTGCCTCTCTGGCGTGGCACGTGGTACCGGTAGTATTTCAGAGAATACCACCTTGGAGGTCCTTGCTTTCAGCTTGCAGCCTAATTCCCTAAAATCATCTTTAAGGACCTTCCACCTACCTCTAACTTTGTCATTTGTGCCAATGTGCAGCATGACCGCTGGGTCCTCACCAGCCCCTCCCAGTAATCTGTCAACCCGATCAGCGATGTGCCGGACTCGAGCGCCAGGTAGGCAGCACACTGTTCGACGATCCCTGTCTTTGTGACAGATTGCCCTATCTTTTCCTCTAATAATTGAGTCCCCCACTACCAGCACCTGCCTAGCCTACCCTACTCTCCTATTTCCCTCTTTACTGGAGCTGACACTCGTCCCCTGAAAGCCGGAGATGCCTTGCTGCAGTAGTGCTACCCCTGTACCATCACTCCCCTCATCTGCCAACTTTGCAAACTTATTGGGGTGTGCCAGATCAGGACTAGCCTCCCTGGCACTCTTCCCTCTACCACCCCTTCTAACTGTCACCCAACTAGCGACCTCACTGTCCTGCAGCTCCCGACTACCACCCTCCCCCACATCTACCCCAGTAAGCTGCTGCTCAGTGAGCAGCAGACTCCTTTCCATGTTGTCAATGGATCTCAGTGTTGCCAGCTGCTCATTTAGATCCAGTATCTGGGCTTCCAAACGCACAACGTGCACACATCTCGCGCAGCAGTAAGCAACCTCGACCTGCTGTTCAAGGAATACATACATGTGGCAAGATGTACACTGGATAGCATTGTCAATAATGGAGCTCATTTCCTAATGGGGATTGCAATATACAGAATGTTAAGTAAAAAGTAAAGTAAAGAATTAATGAAATACAGTCAGCAATTCAGTCCAAAGTCCTCCCTTCCAAACTCCCTGAATACAAAGTCACTGAAAAACAAGTCACACACTTACTTTCGTTCGCACTTACGCTCCGGACTCACGCAGCTCGTTCACACTCGCAAACTAAGATATTTAAAGAGTTTTTTTTTTTTCCCTTTTCCAGCAATGCACCCTTCACCTCAATGCACTTCCAGTGTCACCCTTAGTAATATTTGAACACTGTAAACATCCTAGACACGGGAAAGTTCCCCTCCGGGGGGTGGCCAAGGTGCGTTGGATTGGTCCCTTATTTGTAGATCCCACGTCGGCTCTAACCAAATGGTCGCGAATGTTTCGGGATCTTTTATGACATAGTAGGGGGTAAATTTCTCTATATCCGGATAAGATTGCCGTAACAGGGACCAATATTTTTAATGCACTTGAATATCTGTCCCCCAAAGGGGTGATAGGTGTTCACGAAAGTCAGTCGTGAGTTATTATTCCGTCGTGAAGTAGGTTGGGTGACCTGGTTCAAGATATGTGATGGGTAACCCCTCTGTCGAAATTTGTCGTTCATCTCCTCATGTCTAATTTTTTTAGAATCTGCAGTAGACACTATTCGATCCACCCTATTATGTTGTGATTTTGGTAATGACCTTTTAATATGGCCCGGGTGAGAACTGGAATACAACAATAGACTGTTTTTATCTGTTGGTTTTGTGTATAAGTCACTGACTAGATATCCTGTGTCAACGAGTGTAATCCGTGTGTCCAAAAAACGTATGGAATGTGGGTCTTGGTGTATGGTAAATGTCAGATTAGTAACTTTGCTGTTAAGGTCATCAAAAAAAGTTTTTAAGTTTTGTCTTGTGCCAGTCCAAATAAAGAAAATATCGTCAATAAAACGTCTCCAGCATAGCACATGCTTTTCAAACAGAGGGTGAGTATATACATGATCTATCTCAAAATTCCCCATGAAGATATTGGCATAGGGGGGTGCCACATTGGAGCCCATCGCCGTACCCCTCTTTTGAAAGAAAAAACGATCTTCAAACATGAAAAAATTTTTGGTGAGGATCAAAGTTAATAAATCACTGCAAAAGTCAATCTGATCGGCTGAGAATGTAGTATGGGCTCTTACAAATTTTATTGTGGCACAAATGCCCTACTGGTGATTGATACTAGTATAGAGACTGTTGACATCCATTGTTGTTAGGATGCTGTTAGTAGGGATTGGTCCTAATTCTCTTATGCATGTCAAAAAATGGGTAGTGTCCTTAAGGTATGAGGTAATCTTCTGAATATGGGGTGTTAAAATTTTTTCTAATGTAATAGCCAAGGGTGACAAAATAGAATCTGTAGAGGCTACAATAGGTCTTCCGGGTGGTGCCCATAGATTCTTGTGTATTTTGGGTAAGGTATAAAATACCGGCATTATTGGGTTTGGATTGACCAAAAATTCTGACAGTTTGGAATCGATTGTGCCTCTCTGAGAATGATGTGAGACTAAATTTTTAATTAAATTAGCTACCTCTGTGGTGGGGTTACGTGTTATAGGTAGATACGTTTCAGTATCATTCAATTGAGTGTATATCTCTGATATATAATAAGACCGGTCCATAATAACAATTGCTCCCCCCTTATCAGCTGGTTTTACAATAAGTTCTTTCCTTTTTTTCAATGAGGAGAGGGCCATACTTTCCTCAGGGTTGAGGTTATTTTTGTTATGCAGATCGCCTCTCTTTATGGCTTGTAGGACTTCATTAATGTCTTTCTGGACCAAGTCAATATATGTCTCTACATGATAATATGTACAAGGCGGTTGGAAATGGCTAGGAATACGCAGTTTCAAGCCATGTAAAGAGAACATTCCATCATTCTGGCTGCTCTGAGAGGCACCTGGAGGATCAGTAGTAAGCCCCCTACCAGAGGAAAAATGGACTTTCAATCTTAAGGTTCTATAAAAGCGTTGTAGTTCTTGCTCCAGTTGGAATGTATCAAAGGCAGGTGTAGGGCTAAATGAAAGACCTTTTTGCAATAGGTCTAATTCGGCCGGTGCTAAGGATTGTGAGAAGATGTTATACACGATGTTAGTCCTACCCGAGAACGAGTTGTCATCCGAGCGTTGTCTGTCTGTCGATCGCCTCCCCCGCCTCGTCTTATTCTTGGTGGACGGTTTCTGCGTTGATCCAAAAAATAATTTGGTTGATAGGTACCTCGTTTGCTGTCTGTAGAGGAGTGTCGGCCTGGAGAAGAGTTGTATCCTCGCCTGTATGATCTGCTGCTTCTGCCTTGATCTGAAGAGCGCCATCTATACACTTGATTATTGAGGTAGTTTTCAGTGTCACATAGAAATTTAGATTTTTTCTGGATCTGGAGTTCGTTGCGATATTCAGAAATGGTTTTGTCCACTTTGTTTTTCAGTGTTGTAAATTCTTCAGATGAAATCGTATTACTCAATTGTTGCTCAGTAGAGGCAATCCTAGTATGTAGATTGGTTATTTCCTTCTGGAGAAAATCAATTGTCAACACAATAATGTCCATTGAGCATTTGTTGAGGATCCCCTCGAACTTACTGCAATAATCAGAGTTATCATTAAATAGAGTAGGACGTAGGTTGACTCTTAATCCTCGTGGAATTCGTTGTGTTTTGTGATATTCTGCGAGAGTAACGCAGTGTAGATCCAAAGCGGTATACCTCCTTTGTTCCTTCTCTAGGTCCCTTATGCGTACTTCCTCAGTGGGGGTGTGGAGAAATGTAACGGGAGTTGTGACATGTGCAAGTATTCCACTTGCTTCTTCCTGATTAAAGGCAAAGGTTGTGAACGACATTGAAGCCACAGGAGCGTAATCCCAAGAAACAGTCAATTGAAAAAAAGAAGGATCGCTTCACTGTATCAAACTTTTAGGGTGCTCTGAAGAAATAGGTAGTATAGATATCAAAAAAGAACTTCGGCACTCCAATATGGATGCAAAAAATTGGTTTTTATTAGCAGAATTCCCCATAAATGAAAAGCAGTCCGTTTCCACCTAACATGGTCTTTACCCATCACATATCTTGAACCAGGTCACCCAACCTACTTCACGACGGAATAATAACTCACAACTGACTTTCGTGAACACCTATCACCCCTTTGGGGGACAGATATTCAAGTGCATTAAAAAATATTGGTCCCTGTTAGAGCAATCTTATCCGGATATAGAGGAATTTACTGATGTCCCCCTACTATGTCATAAAAGATCCCGAAACATTCGCGACCATTTGGTTAGAGCTGACATGGGATCCACAAATAAGGGACCAATCCAACGCACCTTGGCCACCCCCCGGAGGGGAACTTTCCCGTGTCTAGGATGTTTACAGTGTTCAAATATTACTAAGGATGACACTTTTACACATCCTCATTCTGGCAAACGTTATTCTATTAAAGAATATTTCTCTTGTGATTCCACGTATGTGGTGTATCTAATTAAGTGTCCATGCGGTCTCGCGTATGTTGGTGAGACCACCCAACATATCCGAGACCGCATTTCACAACACAAATCAACAATTCGTTGTGGACGCATGATGTTACCTATACCAGCACATTTTCTAGCTATGTCCCACAACATTTCACAACTAAGGTATCAAGTAATTGATCACATTCCGCCAAATAGACGGGGGGGGGCAACCGGATTCAAAACCTCAAAAAACGTGAGCTATACTGGATACATACGCTACAGATCCTCACTCCGAAAGGACTTAATAGGGAGTATGAAGCACAATATGAATAAAAAATTCCTATATCCCCCCCAAAAATCCCTCTACCTATATGACATAAAACTCACTCTGTCCAGTGTCTATTGGATAGGATAATAAACCAGGATTTAGCGGATAATTCTATGCTACTGATTAAAGTTTTAAGTTGTGGGTCATTCACTGGGCTTTCAGTATGGGTGACTAGATTGTTTGTCATTTTATAATAATTGAATATATTTCATGTTACTGATTATTTAGGACTATTCAGTAGGACTATGAGCTGTGTATCCACCTGACTTCTGCACAACACAACTGATGGTCCCAACCCCATTTATAAGGCAAGAAATCCCACTTATTAAACCTGACAGGGCACACCTGTGAAGTGAAAACCATTTCCGGTGACTACCTCTTGAAGCTCATCAATAGAATGCCAAGAGTGTGCAAAGCAGTCATCAAAGCAAAAGGTGGCTACTTTGAAGAACCTAGAATATAAGACATATTTTCAGTTGTTTCATACTTTTTTGTTAAGTATATAATTCCACATGTGTTAATTCATAGTTTTGATGCCTTCAGTGTGAATGTACAATTTTCATAGTCATGAAAATACAGAACAATCTTTAAATGAGAAGGTGTGTCCAAACTTTTGGTCTGTACTGTATATATATATATATATATATATATATAAATAAATATATATATACTTTATATTCTTGTGGCAGCATGAGGTCTCCTACTATATCATTATTCTTGAATTTATATACATATATAAACATTTTTTTAAAAAAACGCACGCTATTTGCATATTCTACTGTACCTTACAAATTTATTTCACAATCTTTTGTGGGTTATTCCACATCATTTATAAGTAGATGTATGTGTATATTTTGTTTTTCCTTATTTTCTGTTTATATACAAATGTTGATGGGATATATTCTTTTGATGTTTAGCATAGGCCCTGAGAAAGACCATGTTAGGTCGAAACGTTGGCCTGCTTTTCATTTAAGGGGAATTCTGCTAATAAAAACCAATTTTTTGCATCCATATTGGAGTGCCGAAGTTCTTTTTTGATATCTATACTACCTATTTCTTCAGAGCACCCTAAAAGTTTGGTACAGTGAAGCGATCCTTCTTTTTTTCAACAAGCTTCCATTGCTGATAGACCCAGAGGCTGTTGTTAGGTCTCAGCTTGCCATGATAACCATCGATACACCGTGATTGTAACATGGGGGTAATAATGAAGGTACAGAGGGGGCCCCTTCCTTCTGTCCACCATATTGATGCGGTGGTCGCTATTGACCGCATCATCTAAAGGGTTAAACTGTCGGGATAGGTGCTAACACCAAAGTCGGCAGTTGCAGCCAACTCTCCTTGAAGTGCGGGCTCAGCTGCTAAGCCTGCACAGCACGACTACCATGAAAATAGCACAGTTCATGTTTAATCCCATGTGCCCATGATGTAATAGTATGTCATAGGGCAGTAAGGTGTTAGACTTTTGATTGGTTGTTTCTATATTTTCCATTTACCATAATGGAGGACTGATCACATACGTGAGCTCAGGACATGGAATGCAATGTGTGGACCTGGGGAGGAATCATTGACCAGACCTGAGGCTCCTATGATTTGTTGGGTTGACCCCCAGTTGCCTCTATTAAGCACTGTGAAGACCCATACAGAGGCTCAGATATGTTATCATACACTGACTATTAGCTTCATTCAAGGAGTCAAATATAAGAATTTTCAATAATAGTTGAAATAATATTTAATTATTTATTTATCAATTTCCTATCAGTATGTCTTTGGAGTGTGGGAGGAAACCGGAGAACCCGGAGGAAACCCACGCGAACACGGGGAGAGCATACAAACTCCATGCAGCTGTTCTCTTTGGTTGGGTTTGGACCCAAACGCTGCAAAGCAACAGTGCTAACCACTGAGCCACCGTGTTGCCCAATAGTCTTCAATGTGGCACTAATCATGATAGGACGAGAACAGAGACCGAGCCCGGAATCTGTCTCCTTATGCAGCAGGAAGCTCACTTTATTCCGTGAGTTCATCTGACTGCGGAAAGTCCAGTAAATGTCGTATCCAGAAGTGAGAACAGAGACCGAGCCCGGAATCTGCCTCTTGATGCAGCAGGAACCTCACTTTATTCCGTGAGTTCATCTGACTGCGGAAAGTCCAGTAAATGTCGTATGCGAGAACAGAGCCCGAGCCCGGAATCTGTCTCTTTTTTCTGACTTGTTTTCGCCTTGTGGAAGAGTCGTCACATCCGGCTGGATTCTGTATTCATTGACGGATCACAATCAGGCTTCTCTCCGGAATAGTGATCTGTAGAAATAATAAATATGACTGAAGATGAAACAACTGGATATCATATATAAACGGCAGGCAATGTACTCCTGGTTACTGATTTCTAGCCTTGTGAGAAAAGATTTAAGATAAGTGATATTGGCTTATTCTTAGTTTAGGACTGTACCCCCCATTCATATAGAGGGGGCTGACAATCACTATGTGAGATCTGAGACCACCCACTGGACTCCTAAACCCAGAATGTTTCATATTGGCCGGCACTAAGCATTTCATGGATATCTAAGAAGTACATGAGTGCAATTTTTTAAATCTATAAATTTAAATTAAAAAATAAATTATTGATTATGTAGCGTTAATAAAGCTAGATCTAAATAGAACTATTTTTACTGTAAAGGATCTTCTCCCCACTATTTTAGCTTTAGTAAAAGATCAAGTATTTCTAAAACATTAAAAGACATCCAGGAACTTAAAGATGTCAGACAAACCCCTGCAGATCCCCAATGAATCTAGGACCTCCAGCAAGTTGTCATAGCCGGAACGGACATTGAATGTACAACGTGATGATTCGTGCCGCAAAGCTGGAGCCACTGTCTCCAACAAAAGAAGCAAAACGTAGTTTAACAAGTGTACAGTTTTATACGATGATTTATATGGTTGTATAACTAATATATTTCCCATCTGGTATTATCACTCATCCCCTTAAAAAAATAAAATTGGTACTTAATATTTTATCTCCTCTTGTAAAAGGATTGAATAGTTCTAAGAAGAGATACCTGGCCTGGAAAGAAACTAAAAATTCTAACTCTGAAATAATAGGATCTGAAAACCCACTCAAATTATATTCTCAAATTATATATTCTCATTACCAAAAATTAAAAAAGTTAAAGTTGACTATTCCCATCTTATCTTACCTTTCATTTTTCCTCAGGTCCAGCTTTAAAAAGTTCTAATTTATGGAGCTGTAGATACTACCTCCTTCAGGACAAAGTCTATAAAGATGAAATAAAATTAAATTATTTGATATAAAATGATACAGAAGGATTATCTACATGTACAGTAAAGCATTAAACCTGACATATTGTGCCACTACGTGTTTCCAAGAGACGCACTATAACATTATGCTGCGGTGCTCCTTTACTCCAATGAGACCCCGCAGAGCATTTCCTTCCCAACCTCCTCTATGCTGGAGAGGTTGTGCTAAACCGGGAGACATTTTACACATATTTTGGAGTTGTCCATAAAGGAATTATGGAAAGAAACTTTGAACTTACTCCTATGAATTTCTAAACCCAATATTCCACTTACACCACAATTAATATTATTATCACAAGGTCTAGAAGAAATCCCACCCAAATTTCAACATATCTCTTGTCATATCTTTTTGGTGATTAAACATTTAATCGCAACAAAATGGAAGCAAATAATTCCTCCATCAATATTAGAAGTAATGGAAAGGCATCAACGCACAATATTAAAGTTCAACTTTGCGATTAGTGAAAAAATGTTGTAACTGATATTTAGTTAGATGAATGCCATAGTGGAAGAGTTTTTTTTTACTCAGGCTAAACCCAAAACTTAAAAACTAAAATAGTTGTATAAACAAACAATACTGGATATATACCAAACTAATTGTTTACACATATTATGGTCAAAGTTATAATAGTTGTTTATTACTAATAATAATGACTAGCCTTGCCTTTACTTTCTCTCCTGTAACTTCCCATTGTTACCCCATTACTCCTTTTTCCCCTCCCCAATTTATATTCCTTCTTAATGTTATTTTTTTTGTAAATGTTAAATAAAAACAATTGAACGAGATGATCCGACATTTACCATTTTTTACCTGTTGTAAATCCTGTTGTTCTCCTGAATCTGGCATTGTTCATCCTTTGTTCCTCAAGATTCTAATTTCCTGAGAAATTGCCCCCTTTTCCCTTTATGTAAATCTAGTATTTGTATTTATTTTTGCCAAGTGGGCGTGACCCTCAAAAACTTCTCTTTTTGAGAAACATCTTGATGACAACGGCCAGTTGGCTAAAATAGTGGATAAATGTATAGGGAGCAGGGAGACCTATCAGGAACAAGGAGATTTGAGAACAAGAGACAAACAATGCCGTATTCAGGAGAATAGCAGCATTTATACCGGGTTAAAATAAATGTATATTTATGGCGAGTGACAGGTTCTCTTAAAAGTAGATTCCACCAAAAAGACATAGCAGATTTTTTCAAATACAATTTATGTCATATAATCAGCCCCATATCAGTAGGGTAGGGTCACACTTAGGCTGTGTGCCCACGATGCGTTTTTTAAGCGTTTCCGCAGCGGCAAAAACGCTGCAGAAACGCTTAAAAAACGCATGGTAGAAGGTCTGCCATGTTCCCCAATGATAATCCGTATGTGCTGTGCACATGCTGCAGAAATTTCCGCTGCGGATTATCATTGCGTAAAAAAAATCAGCACTACCAATTATTTTGCGGAAGCGCTGAGTTTTCTCCGCCATTGACTTGCATTAGACCGCATGGACTCCGCATCACTGTATATGTAGATGTATGCGTTCCATTGTGGGGATGGTACCCGGGTGTGGAGGAGAGGAGACATCCACACCCAGGTGCCATAGTACCTGTAAAAAAAAGAATAAAATAAAAAATATATGTTATACTTACCTTCCGGCGGGCCGCGGTGCGCTCGTCCTCCCATGCCGGCAGATCGCGGTGGACTGAAGGACCTGCGCTGACGTCATAGCCATGTGACGGGTCACGCGATGCTGACGTTGGCAGGTCCTTCAGTGTACCGCGATCTGCCGGCAGCCAGGACGGAGTGAAGCAAGACTGCCGGGGCCATCGGAAGGTAAGTATATATTTATTTTTTTATTTTTAACCATTCTTTGGGGTCACACTATATAAATCCATGCCGTTTGCATGGATTTATATAGTGTGACCAAGTTGTCAAGCACTTTCCAAGTGATGCTAAAATCGCTTGGAAAGCGCTTATCAACCCGCATGCGGAAATGCATGTGAAGAACGCTTCACTTCCGCATGTCCCTGGCAGGAAAACGCATGTACAATCCGCATGTACAATCCGCATGCGTTTTTTTTTCCAGGGGAGATGCAGAAACGCTCAGGAAAAATCCTGAGCATTTCTGCATCGTGGGCACATAGCCTTAGGATAAAACTATTTATGTCATAATAATAAGTTAATTGCAGCTTTGTTAATGTTATGTTATGCAGCTTTGTTAATGTTATGTTATGGAGCTTTGTTATGGGGATGGATGTATTATACAGATGCTGGGTATTACATTTACTAATTATGGAGCTAATGCTAATCCAATTCTGTAAGAGATATGATCGGATAATTAACTTATTTCTGCACGTACCTTCAGACTCTGTCTCTGCCTTCTTACGATCATTTTCAACAAAGAGGGCGCATGCGAAAAAGAATCCTCCTCCGAAAACCAGCACAAAGGGGCAAACCATGAGGGCGTACTGCAGACTGCGGAAGTTCGAAAGAGCCGAGTCTGGATTGTAACTTTTGATGCGGTCGGATATCTGAAGATGAGACGAGATAAATAATTATGTATGGTTAATGAAAGTAAAAAAACATAATTGACTGGACACGTTTATGCTGACAGCAGTCAATGGATACCAATGAAATCTGGTGATCATAGAAAGAGAAGGTGCCTCACTGCAGATAGCGGCTCCTCCAAACTATGAACAGCAATGCTTCCAGTATTCGCAGCTCCAGTACTACACATTGTCTGGGAACAGGACACTTGTGACATCCTTCTTCAGCAGATAATCTGTGACGTAACTCCAGGACATCTTGTCTTTGGAGTTCTGCCACCCCGTCAACAGAGCGGAAGAGAAGATGCTGCTCTGTCAACGTGATATCAGGGGAGGCCACTGAATCGCGGGTGTTGGCAGAGATCGGTCCCGGGCACTACAGGCAGGTATTTAGCAACGACGTGCCAGTTAGCCCATAGTAAAAAAAATCAAATAGTCCTGGTGAACCCTTTTAAGTATGTTATGAATAGGCTACAGCGAGTTTTAAAAACTCCTCTGTGACAGAGCATGTCCTATTCTCATCCGTTCTGCGGATCAGACTTGGCCAGTAAAGAGTAACTGTCGTTATAAAATCAATACAGTACACGTGAAAATAAGCAACTTTGTGGTAGATCTTATCAGATAAATCTGCTTATTTTTCCTCCATTAATTTATAACATTCTTAATTCACAGATAAAATCTGTAATCAGTGAAGACAGATTTTTACATTACTGAGATAGGAGATGACAATTGCTGTTGATCAGATTCTATGTACATGGGGGGAGCCTGCCTCTAGCTCCTCCCTCTTTCCTCTCCATAGAATGTTATAAGCACCAACTGTCATCTCCTATCCCAGTAATGCTTCACTGAATACAGTGAGAACTTTGAGAATAAACGATCAGTTCGAGAGGAGAAAGAAGCAGATTTCTCTGAAAAGATATATTCCAACGTTTCTTATTTTCATGTGTACTGTACTATTGATTTATGAAATAAAAATTAAAACTGGGGTTACTATTTCTAGTCTATAGGAATCTGTTAAAAATGGATGGAGAAAGGATGATATACTTTGTACTTCAGTTTTCCATCTGTGTTTCATCCATTTTTCATTGATCCATTATTAAGAGTCAATGGATAAATAAAGTTTGGACAGTCTACCACCTTCACTTTTTAAAAAAACAGATGACACAAGAGAAAAATGGTCTGTTTTGCGACAATGTACAAATGGAAACAGATGTGTGAATGTAGCCCTAAAGTGATGTGAGAATATGTAACAGCTACTTACTAGCCCGATGAAATAGGAGCTTCCAGCTTCCCCCAGCAGGTGGGACCCCGCCATCGATAACGCCTGTGCTGTTGATCGCCTTGTGGGAGAAACCACATACTGAAACAAGAGAATATTCTGAATGAGCAGAAGGAGTCACTGAACCCAACGAGACAAGAGAACATGGACAAAGTGAACATACTTGAAGCCTAAGTTAAAGAAGTTGTCCACTATGGATAGGGCATCAATGTATGATCGGCCGGGGTCCCGCATGCGGCATCCCTTCCGATCAGCAGTTATCGGTGCCGGCGGCGGCTGCCACCAGCCGGAAGTCCTTACCTATTCAAGTCAATTGAATAGGAGGTGGATGTGCAGTACACCGCGGTGACCACTATAACTTGACGGCCAAACACCGCAGGTAAGCCCCTCCGGCCGGTGGCAGCCGCTGCAGATACCAATAACTGCTGATCGCCGGGGGTGCCGCGTGCGGGACCCCGGCCATCCTACATTGATGCCATATCCTACGGGTAGGGCATCAATGTGAAAGTAGTGGACAACCCCTTTAAATGCACAATCAGCCAGGATAGATAAGAAGCCCAGACATGTTGTGGACTGAGATTTTACTAAAGAAGTTTTTAATCATCTTGCGCCAGGTTTATTTTTAGTTGGGAATTACCCAACAGACGCTTGGGCACAGCCAGGATTATGGGGCATTTGATGGGTAAAAACAGAACATAGAGACTGACTACATACATATAATTATAGCTATGATAAGTTTAGCGCTTTTCTCCACTCACCAGGCGGATATCAGTTGAAACTGAAAAGTTCAGGCTCAGAAATATGGTCCCGATGAATATAAACACCTGCAGAGAGTAAAGAACAATACATATAAACATTTGTGTCTTGCACGCTTTCCTATCCCCCATAGGTTTTGTCTTTATAATCCATTCATCCACCCCAGTCTCCGTACATTCATAGACAGCCCCCGCCATAGTCTATGATTTCTACTGCTCGGTCCTATAGCCGAGACCCAGTAAGGGGATGAAAGCAATCTGTACTCCAGGTACTTACATAAGTGGCCACAAGGCTGATGTCTGCAAGAATAATAGCCAACAGCAGGAAAATGGCGGAGCCCAGCAATCCAACCGCACAAACTATAGGGTCAGCACGAGGGTTGTACTTCCTGCATCTCTTGGCTATCTCCGCCCCTGTTCCAACTCCAAGGATGCCTGAGATGACCGTAAGTCCTCCGAAAATTAGACTGCAAAGAAAAGCGGTAAAGAGATTAGTAAAGTAGCTTGAAGAAATGAAATATAAATAATTTGATATAATAATAATTTGAAATATAAATATTTTTTTTTAGAGAGAAAACGGTCATAGGGGGAATTAAATTCCCACCAGTGAATGTCAAATTAAAGTTTGCTAAACTTGTACCTGTCATCATAGTTGGATAGTTGAGTCTGATATGGCGCCTTCTGTAGCATGAGAGCCCGGGCACGCTTCAGGAAAGTAACAGCCCAGAAGCCGAATGCAGCTGCCACAAATTTTACCATAATAGTCCCAAGAGTAGAAAACAGAAGACTTCGGCTGCAGAGAGAGAAAAGGGTAAAAAACATGTAAATGACGCAGAAGTCACGGGGGAGATCAGTGACATAAATCAATGCACAGAAGACACCTACTTTTTACGCAGTTGGTTGGCATCCATAAGCCATCCTTTGAAGCTCAGTGGTTTGTTCTTTTCCTCTGCAGCTCCTCTGGACGGTTCTTTTACAAATGCAGCCATGAGCAGGACTCCTACCAGGCCCAGAGCAGAGATGATCTGTGTAGATGAAGAAGGAGACATCACATATCACATATACAGAGGTTTCATCACAAAAAGGACATGAGCACAGACTGTTGTGGAACTGGTTCCATTAAAGGGGATCTGCGACGAGGTGTTTGCTGCGCATCTGAGAGCAGCATAATGCAGGGACAGAGACCCCGATTCCAGCGATGTGTCACTTGCTGGTGTGCTTGGTGAAGTATTGATAAAATCCCAGTTTTCTCTGCTGCAGATCTAGCAGTACTCTGAATGCTGAGCTCTGTATACCCTGCCTACACCACTGATTTGTAGATTTTTCTGTGCACACTGTACATAGGCAGAAAGCCACCAATCAGTGGTGGGGTCGGGGTTACACAGAACAGGAGGACTACATGGCACGAGACAACTAGTCCCCTCGTCATAATCTCCTGCTAATAAAACAGTGATTTTTTTTTTTAAAGCATCTACAAGGAGCAGTAAGTGACACATCGCTGGAATCAGGTGCTCTGCCCCTACAGGGCCCCTGCTCTCAGATCAAATGGAAAAACATACTGCCAGATTCCCTTTAATACGATTCAGGAATTATAATTAAGATTCACAGTTTGTCCACAAGATCCCTCAGACCTATTACTTACCCGGAAGGCCCATTGCCAGGCGCCACCAAATGCACTTGTCACTTTAGACCCAATGATGTAACCAAGGCCACTGTAAAAAACAAAAACAAAGTTGTCATAATTTCTGCACACATATAAACATATACATTTTTGAGTGCCTTTTTCCGGCTCCTCCTTCCTACTCCACCCCCTCCATAGACTTCTATGAGCAGCAACTGTTACCCCATGCCGCATAAAGCTACAATCTGTCTTGTCACTGAAGATGGATTTTTATCAGTGAATTAATGAAGGGAAATAAGTATATTTCCTGATAAGATATATTACAACATTTCCTATGTCCATTTAAATGATTTATAAAAAAACAATAAAAAGTGTAAGATCATTCTGAGTCTTCACATTCTTTGAGGAGCTCTTGTCATAAGTGCTAAAAGTCAAACTGTCTAGCAGAAAACTTTTTTGCCCATAGCAATCAGTGCAGTTTTCTGTTAGGGAAAGTCTTGACATTGCTGAAAAAATATTTCCATTTAGAGTCTTGAATCAATTTCCTAGAAATCTGCAGCAATTCCAGAAATGTTTGCTGGTTCACTGCTGATCCTCCCCCTACGTGTTGCGACACCATGATCATTACTTGCGGAGGGGTTTTTGAAACGCCATCCATATGTATTGTACATGCATCTGTAGAGCAAAATCCGTACCGAAAAAAGTCCACAGCAAATCCGCCTTGTCGGACTTACTCTTAGACAGTTTGGCTATGATTCCCTCCTTAAAACAATAAATAGATCTACACTCACCAGCCAAAGGGTGCTGCTAAGTAATACAAGTTAAGCGCGCGGCTGCGCCGATCTCCCACGAAGACGTCGGCAATGATGGAGGGGGCAGTTATTTTAAAACTTGCCTCTGCAGCTCCAGACAGTCCATTAATTAGGAGAAAAACTGTAAAATACTGTGAAAACACAAAAAAATATTCAGTGACCATTTATGAAAGTTTTCTAAGACACCTAAAGAAATACGGTAATGGAAAAATTATAAACTTTTCCTAATTTTGGACCCGCTCTCACTTTTGTCTTGCAAATACTAATGCAAAATACTGATCTACATATAAACTAGTGAGAGGCTTTAGGGCTCATGCAGACGTCGGTGGATCCCGGTCCGATCTCTGACAGCGTGATAGCGATGCTCGGGTCGGAAGACCCGCGGCCAGTCCGTGCATTATTGTCCATGATGGCACCGAGATCCACAGACGTCTGCATGAGCCTTAAGTCTTTATGCTTCTACCAATTAAATCAGTTACCTCTTTGGGAACGTAGGACTTGCAGAGAATGATGGCCGACCAGAAGGACATCCCTGCACACATGATGTATTTTCTGTTCCAGCGGTCACCCAGGTATCCATAGATTTGACCAAACAGGACACTGCTGATCGTGAATACTAGAAGGGGAAAAACAAGAGGTCACAGTTAATAGAAATGATTTCTTTAACATATATTTATTTATATTTGAGGATTATTTAAACTGTTGCACTGAAAACACTTCTCCCGTCCTCATCACTGTTTGCATTTTTGGTAACTATAAAGGCGGCCATCATGTGAACGTTACAAAATTGGAACCTTATGATGTCACGAGATTCCAGCCGTCCTCACAAGTGACCTATAGAATAGGATTTTATGTTAAAAGTTTACCTAAGCTTATAAGGCCGGATTTGCTGTCGTCCATTTTAAATGCGCTTTGTAGGTAAGAAATCGCTCCTGCCAGAACAAAAAGAAGAACACGAATGATTATTGTAATTAGAGAAGTGCAGGAATAGACATCACAGCAGCTAACGAGCCTTCTCGTTGGCCATGAAGATTTTCTTCTTTTTTTGCAGTTTTGGGCCTTATACACCTTGCCCCCGACATAAGCCGGTTTACGCCTACTTACCTACAAAAGTGAAGGCAGCTATGAAGGTGACCAGATTGATGAAGGTTAGAACGCCTACAATAATGAAAGAGCGGACTATGGAGACTCCAGTCCGGGCGTGCAGGTCCTGTTCTTCGCAGTTTTCATCCTCATCTTGCTGGTCTTTTCCTTTTTCCACATCTTCTAATAGAAGTGGCATTTTTGGGGTGGAATTGAAGAGAGATGCCATGTTCAACAGAGCCCTGCAAACACTGGAGAAAAACACAAGACGGTAAAAATATTGCATTAGTCTCAGTCAATTCCGTGGTAGTGCAGTATATAGTGTAATAAGCAATCGAACAACAATAAGTTTAAGTCCCCTAGAGGGACTAAAAATGAGGTCAAATTCAGCAAAAAAATTTTTCTTTAATATGAAAAAAATAATAAAATATAAAGATTTCAAAAATAAAGAGAAAAAAAACAAGCATATATATATATATATATATGTATTTTTCAGATTATAAGACTCACTTTTTGTTCTCCCAAATTTGGGGGGAAAATGGGGGTGCGATTTATAATCCAATTGTAGCTTACCGGGCTGGGGGGGTATCTGCGGTGGAGCAGGGTCCCAGGAGTCAGGGTCACTGCTGCAGGAAGTTGAAGGTGGTGGGGCGATGCTGTGGGCCCCAGACTGGGAGGTGGGGGTGGTCAGCGATGCGAGGCTGCTTCGGGCACCAGGCTTCCAGAAAATGTCAGTGGAGCCCCCGCACTGCCCATCGTTTTCACTGCTGTGGACTTCGGGAAAATGGACGCCTCCAGCGGAGCATGTGTAGATCTCGGCTCCCGAGATCTCGATCTTGGGAGCGGAGATCTCAATCTAAACATGCGCCATTTTCCCAAAGTCCACTGCAGTGAAAACGATGCAAACGATGGGCAGTGTGGGGACTTGTTTGATATTTTCTGAAAGCCCGTGGCCCGGAGCAGTCTCGCACCGCTGAGCACCCCAACCTTCCAGCCCGGGCCCTGCAGCATCGCCCCACTCCTGCCACCATTGAAAGCTTTCTGCAGCAGCGACCCTGCCTCCTGGGATCCCGCTTCACCGCAGCCCCCTCGACCACCCCCGGGTAAGCTATCGTAAAAGGGGATTATAAGACGCACTATTTTATTAATTTCATTTTTTTCCCATTTTCCTCCCCAAAATTTGGGGCGCATCTTCTAATCTGCAAAATACAGTCTCTGGCATCAATATATCCATAAAAGTAAGAGAAACAATCAAAACGCCAGAATGGCTTTTTTTTCCCTTGTTTTTTTTTTTTATTACGGCACCTTCCCCGAAAAATGCAATAAAAAGTCACCCAAACTGTGTATGTTCCCCAAAATGGTGTCAATAAAAACATCAACTTGCCATAAAATGGTGAAACAAATCAATTTTTTTTTTAAATTCTAAAACTATTGTTGTAACCACTTACGGTAAGTAATAACAATAATAATAATAATAATAAAACAATATGAACCCTGAATCATCTTTCCAGATCAATCGTACCACAAAATGAACGTGGTAAAAAGCACAAAAAACAGTTTTGTTTTTCTGTTTTTTTTTCACCATTTCACCATAGTTATTATTTTTTTCCCCATTTTTCAGTATAATATAAGGTAAAATGAATGCTGTTCTTCTAAGCAACAACTCGTCTCACAAAAAAAAAAAACAAGCTTTCACCTGACTATGTGATCAGAAAAATAAAAAAGTGGAGGAAATATTGGCCGTGCTTTGAAAGGGTTAATGACAATTTACAAAAAACGTGTCTATACTGTTATTGGGGATAATTCTATAGGGAAATCTATATATGTCCCCCTATAATCATCTACAGGTTGTCTCCCCCTGGGAAAGACTCCCATTACTCATTAGATGAAGTTCAGACTTACCTTTCTCTCTTTCCACCGGAGGGCGCTGATAATAACAAATAAATATCACTTTCTATAGCAAATTTTGCAACACAGAAATCGTGAGTACAACACACGATAGTGAGTGGCTGGGATCCGGCCGGCGCCCATAGTTATACACAGGGGCCGATTGTGACATCATCAGTCGGTCACTGGGGGTTCTAAGCCATTGTGATGTCATCGATCTATCTAATCATCCGTCCATCCATGGATTCTGTAGTACTACAACACCCAGTATGTACGTCTGGAAAAGTATAGAACTAGCATGCTCCACCCTCACATTTTTCATTGTGCTGTGGTCTATATTGAAATTCATGTCCCTCTGGATGGATGGATGGACATGCTGAGTTTTGTAGTACTACTGAATCCATCCATCCATCCATCCATCAAGAGGAACATCAATTTCATTATAGACCAAAGCACAATGAAAGACTTGAGGATGGATCTTGCTAGTTCTATACTTTTCCAGATGTATATACTGGGTGTTGTAGTACTACAGAATGATAAGGACTCTGATGACAGGGCATGCTGACACCTGTAGTCCTATACTTTTCTAGAAGTGCATGCTGAGAATTGTGGTACTACAGCACAATAAGAACATAAATTTCAATATATACCACAATACTGTGCTATTGCTGTATATAGTATAAACAATCAAACAATCATAGGTTCAAGTCTACCAGGGGGAGTAAAAAAATAAAAATAAATATCAACAAAAATTTAAAAAAATATATATAAAATATAAAAAGTTCAATTAACTCCTGTTCCTAATTAAAAACTAAAGAGATAAAAATATACATATTGTGCATCAATGTATCCATAAAAGTAAGAAAAACCATCAAAACGCCAGAATTGCCTTTTTTTTTCTATCGCAGCATCTTCCCCCCAAAAAATGCAATAAAATATCATCAAATCTTTGTATGTTCCCAAAAATGGTGTCAATAATAATGACAACTCGCCATGGAAAAAAAACAAGAGCAGAGGCTCATAAAATGGTGAAAAAAACTTTTTTTTTTACAAAGTTCTGAAATTGTTGTAACCACTATAATAATAATACTAATGATAATGATAATAAAAAAGCAATATGTTTGATATTGCTGTAATCACGCTGACCCTGAATCATATTTCCAGATCAATCTTACCAAAAAATGAATGCGGTGAAAAGGAAGCACAAAAAACTGTTGCAAAATTTCTTTTGCTTTTCACCATTTCACCGCACTCGTAATTGTTTCCCCATTTTTCAGCAACAACTCGTCTCACAAAAAGAAAAAAACAAGCTTTCACCTGACTAAGTGATTGGAAAAATGAAGAATAAGAAGAGGAGGAAATATTGGCCATGTTCTAAAAGGGTTAATGACAATTTACAAAACCGTGTCTATACTGTTATTGGGGATAATTTTATAGGGAAATCTATATATGTCCCCCTATAATCATCTACAGGTTGTGTCTCCCCCTGGGACAGACTCCCATTACTCATTAGATGAAGTTCAGACTTACCTTTCTCTCTTCCCACCGGAGGGCGCTGATAATAACAAATAAATATCACTTTCTATAGCAAATTTTGCAACACACAATAGTGAGTGACTGGGATCCGGCCGGCGCCCATACTTATACGCAGGGGCCGATTGTGACATCATCAGCCGGTCGCTGGAGGTTCTAAGCCATTGTGATGTCATCGTGCGGTGCATGCATATACACTCAGTGTACTTTGATACAAAGAGTCACCTAATGAATCTTTTCATTTGAAAATGTTGAACCCTGATAAGATAAAAAAAAAAAACAACCTATAGGCTATGTGCCCACGATGCAGAAATGCTCAGGATTTTTTCCTGAGCGTTTCTGCATCTCCCTGGCAGAAAAAAACGCATACGGATTGTACATGCGGATTGTACATGCGGATTGTACATGCGTTTTTCCTGCCAGGGACATGCGGATGTGAAGCGTTCTTCACTTGCATTTCCGCATGTGGGTTGTGATTTTAGCATCACTTGGAAAATGCTTGACAACTTGGTCACACTATATAAATCCATGCAACCGGCATGAATTTATATAGTGTGACCGAGAGAATGTCAAAAAATAAAAAAATAAATATACGAGGGGCGATCCAAAAGTAATGATAATCGGTTATTTCTATTGCACACAGAAATTAAAATAAAATGTTTTCTTCTCTCTTAGGTACCCACTAGTCCAGGAAAAAAAAATCACTTAAATAGGCCACGATTCACGGGAGCTACATTCATTTGAGTAGGAACTGCCGAGGAGTGAACATCAAAATGGAAAAAAACGAGCTCAGAGCTGTCATCAAATACCTCTGCTTGAAAAAAATTACTACCAAAGACATACACAGCGACTTGGTGGAAACGTTGGGGTCTTTTCTCTTCCATATTCCACAGTTGCACGCTGGGCCAAGGAATTTAGGCTGGGAAGAACATCGACGGAAGATGAACATCGTGAAGGACGCCCATCCACGTCCCTCAATGAAGAAAACATGAAAAAAGTTGAAGAAGTTGTATTGGCCGATCGAAGAGTGACTATCAGGCATGTAGCGGAGGTCACAGGGATCTCATATGGCAGTATTCAAAGAATCCTTGCAAAAGAATTGCATATGAGAAAGGTCTCGGCGCGTTGGGTGCCAAAAATGTTAACCGACGAGCAAAAGAAGAAACGAGTTAACATTTCAAGAGCACGTCTCGAAAAGTTCCAAGCAGACAAGGAGAAGTTTTTGTCACGTTTTTTGACCATGGACAAGACCTGGATCCACCACTTTGATCCCGAAACGAAACAACAATCGATGACATGGAAACGAGCCAACGAACTGACACCGAAGAAACTCAAAGTGTCAAGCTCAGCAGGGAAGGTTATGGCGTCCGTTTTTTGGGACGCTGAAGGAATTATTATGGTGGACTATTTGGAGAAGGGAGCCACTATTACGGGCTCCTACTACACAGAACAAATAAGAAGATTGCGGGAGGCTATCAAGGAGAAAAGGCGCGGCAAACGGCAGGCTGGAGTGCTGTTTCACCAAGAAAACGCGCCGGCTCACAAAGCTGCAGTTGCCATGGCTACCATACAAGAAGCGGGCTTTGAACTGGTGGAACAACCCCCCCCCCATTCGCCAGATCTAGCCCCCAGTGACTTCTTTCTCTTTCCTTGGCTCAAGGAACACCTCCGGGGCAAGAAATTTGACGACAATAGCGACGTGATAACAGCTGTTGGGGATTTTTTTGAGGGTCAAGATCAAGAATTTTTTTCGAAGGGAATTCTAAGTTGAGAAAAGAGATGGACTAAATGTATAGACTTGTTAGGAGACTATGTAGAAAAATAAAAAAAAATTTTGACTATATTCATTGTGTTTAGTATTGATTATCATTACTTTTGGATCGCCCTCGTATATTTACGGCCCGCGCTGTCTTGCTTCACCGTCCCGGCTGCCGGCAGCGGTGGATTGAAGGACCTGCCGGCGTCAGCGTCGCGTGACCTGTCACATGACTCTGACGTCAGCGCAGGTCCTTCATTCCATCGCGAAGTGCCGGGAAGTAAGGAGGAGCACAGCGCGGGCCGCCGGAAGGTAAGTATATATTTATTTTTTATTTTATTCTTTTTTTTACAGCTTTTTTTTAATGGTACCTGGGTGTGGATGAGACTCTCTTCTCCTCTACACCCGGGTACCATCCGCACATTAGAACGCGCCAATTATGCAAGTACAGATGCAGTCTTGCGGAATTGGCGTATTCTAATGCAAGTCAATGGCGGCGAAAATGCAGCGCTTCCGCAAAATAATTGATAGTGCTGCGTTTTTTTCCGCAATGATAATCCGCAGCAGAAATGTCCGCAGCATGTGCATAGCACACGCGGATTATCATTGGGGATCATGGCAGGCCTTCTAACATGCGTTTTTAATGCGTTTCTGCAGTATTTTTGCTGCTGCGGAAACGCTTAAAAAACGCATTGTGGGCACACAGCCTTACTCACCTCCCATGATAAAATAAAATAAACTATATCACCTCCCTTGCTGGCGCCGTTCCCACGCTGTCGACACTCGCGGTCCCGGGGTTCTCGTGCAGTTATTGTGACATGTGACACTCGTGACCAATCAGTGCTGGCGTCACTGTCTCCGCCTTTGGACAAATCGAACATGAAGAGGAGACCCTGGATGCGGCTCATCTCTGCCTTCCTTTTCATGTCCCATT
The DNA here is from genome assembly GCF_046119375.1 of Phyllobates terribilis. Lineage (NCBI taxonomy): Eukaryota > Metazoa > Chordata > Amphibia > Anura > Dendrobatidae > Phyllobates > Phyllobates terribilis. Next base: position 108,819,282 of record NW_027362773.1, read on the forward strand.
TGTCTGAACGCAGAGATATTGACGCCTGCGCTGATTGTCACCGGTGTCACATGTCACAACAACAAGACAATGTGAGCCCCGGGGACAGCGAATTCTGACACCACGGAAACGGCGCCAGCACTGGAGGGGAGTATAAGTTTTATTATTTTACGGGGGCCAAGCGTGGGGTATAAACAGGAGTTGTCCAAGTAGTGGATAACTTCTTTAATGCATGTAAATAGAGCTAAAAATATTGCTTGAAATTGGATTTCCTTACAAATTTTACACTGTGTGGCTTTTACAGACTCTTTATTACCCTGCACATCTGGCTGCAGAGTGAGTTAGCTGAGAATCTGTCAGTGAGCTTGTTCTAATGTAAACAACTCTTGTGCGTCTCACAAACAAACTTCAGTTGCAATCACATGGACACAATCATACACACACATATACAGTGGCATGTAAAAGTTTGGGCATCCCTGTTGAATATTTCAGCTTTTTCTTTGCCCTCTATAATTATTTTATTATGATCTTTTGAAGGGCCGATACCATCCATTTTTTTCTTTTTGGCATTGATATATTTGTAAAAATTTGGGGGAATTTACTTTAATGTCACTGGCGATTTGTGTTTTGGTAGATAACTTTACTAGTTTGATTACTTTTTTACATTTCTTATTGAGATCTTTATACTCCTGAAACGCTATTTCTGTATTCTCAGCCATCAAGATTTTGCAAGTGTCACGGCCCACCCTCCCTCACATTATTGAGTACATTCTTATGACATTTATTATTTTTATCCTTATTAGGGTTGTTACCATATGTACATTACTGTTACATTTTATATGAATCTAGCTTGTGAGCCCCAATGGGGACAGTGATGATAATGTCTGTAAAGCGCTGTGGAATTAATGGCGCTATATAAGTGAGTAAAATAAAAAAATATGTATTGATATTATGTCTTCTGCTTTCTTTATAATTGTCACAGTTGGAGGATGGATAATCTTGCATGAGAAGATAAGAAGACACTTGGCAGCGACATGGTAAACAGGCAGATCCAGACTTGCCCTCCGCAGGAGCAGTGGCGATGGCTGGTGACTTCTTCATCATCCATTCTAAAATGCAAGATCCTCCTGTATTTTTGTGTGAGCTTTATATCATTTGTTAATAAAGGTCATCGCCTACCCCCAGAATTCAGAAGATTTGTGTCTCTGAATATGGTTTAGCGACATAAGATATTGGGTTCGAATGGAGTGATGAGACCAAGTAGTTCAAGGTATATAACTTGCATTGCATGCCGAGTGTCCATCTGGCCGAGCGCTGGTATGGATCATATATAATACATATACAATACTCACATAATAGTGCTATACTGTACCAACATTATACTGCCTTACAGTGAGTACCTACATAATAGTGCCATACAGAAACTATATAATAAACCATATAGAGCCATACAGAATTTTTTTTTATTTCAGACAAGTCACGTTTTGGGCTTCTGTATAATTGTCCTTTGGCAGCTTCAGAAGTGGCACGTGTGACAGCACTATATAAATATAAGGGGCGATATGGTGAAACCGAGTATTTCAGGAACACATGTATGGAACTCTGGGTCCAATATGAAATATAAAGAATGTGTTCAAATCAAACCAGCATGTGCTCTGGTTTGGTTATATACTGACAGATAGATAAGGCTCATTCTGTTTTCATTTACTTTGTATTTACTTGAAGTTTAGACACAAGACTATGTTAGGACCTGCTTATTCATTGTCTGAAGCATCTATCACCAATAGTCTTCTGTTTATGGAGGGTTATTGTAAAACATGAAGATTTACATAACCTTTTGTGTTTAATTACTTACCGTATTTTTCGGACTATAAGACGCACCTAGGTTTTAGAGGAGGAAAATAGAAAAAAAATTAAAGCAAAAAATGTGGTCACGATGCCCTGTTAAGGGGGAGGGGGTCTGTTGCTGACACTGCTATAGGGGTAATGTCCCCCGATTCTGATAATATCCCCCATCCTGGTATATATGCCCCCCCCCCCTTCCTATTATACCTGGTCCCCATCCCCATCCTGGTATGCACTGCACCCCTCCATCCTGATATGCATGGCACCCCTTCATCCTGATATGCATGGTGTTATGAGTCCGGGAGGTGGAACCTCTGTGCTTCGGTGCAAGGAGGGACCAGAGGGGCGTGACTAAGTGCCTACTCGGCCTGACCAATGTCGCACGGCGGCTCAATCAACTCCGTGAACCAGGGAGGGACCGAGCAGGGGGACCAGGTGCCACTCTAGGACCGACCTTGTGTGAGAGCAGGTGACTCCCACGGGTCAGATGGGTACAGCGGATGAGCACAGCAGGAAGGCTGATGGGTGGTCCGGGTAGATAAGCAGGCTGGTTCGGCAGATAGCCAGACTGTTGCTCCGGGTAGGCGAGCTGGTGGGCACGACAGGTAAGAGGTTGGTGCTCCAGGTAGGCTAGATTTAAGAGGGAGGGAGCGCGCGCGTGCCCTAAGCACGGTGCCCGGTTGGCTGCACGCCACAGCAGCAGGGGAGCCGGAGGACGCCGGACCTGGACTGCGGCGGTGAGGGGAACAGCGTCTCTGTCCGCCAGGAGGCAGAGACGCCGATGCTTCACATGGCACCCCTCCATCCTGATATGCATGGCACTCCTCCATCCTGATATGTATGGCACCCCTCCAATCTGGTGTGCATGGCACCCCTCATCCTTATCCTGGTATGCATGGCACGCCTCATACCCCAATCCTGGTATGTATGGCACCCCTAATCCCTATCTTGGTATGCATGGAACCCCTAATCCCTATCCTGGTATGCATGGCACCCCTCATCCTTATCCTGGTATGCATGGCACCCCTCATCCCTATCCTGGTATTATGGCACCCCTAATCCCTAACCTGGTATGCATGGCACCCCTAATCCCTATCCTGGTATCCATGGCACCCCTAATCCCTATCCTGTTATGCATGGCACCCCTCATCCTTATCCTGGTATGCATGGCACCCCTCATCCCTATCCTGGTATGTATGGCACCCCTAATCCCTATCCTGGTATGCATGGCACTCCGAATCCCTAACCTGGTATGCATGGCACCCTAATCCCTATCCTGGTATGCATGGCACCCCTAATCCCTATCCTGGTATGTATGGCATCCCTCATCCCTATCCTGGTATTTATGACATCCCTCATCCTTGTCCTGGTATGCATGACTTCCCTCATCCTTATCCTGGTATGCATGGCACCCATCATCCTTATCCTGGTATGCATGGCACCCATCATCCTTATCCTGGTATGCATGATTCCCCTCATCCATATACTGGTATGTATGATCCCCCTCATCCTTATCCTGGTATGTATGGCCCCCTCATCCTTATCCTGGTATGTATGGCCCCCTGATCCGTATCCTGGTATGTATGACCCCCTCATCCGTAACCTGGTAAGTATGGCCCCTTCATCCTTATCATGGTATGCATGGCCCCTTCATCCTTATCCTGTTATGTATAGCCCCCTTACCCTGGTATGTATGGCCCCCTCATCCTTATCCTGGCACGCATGGTCCCCCTCATCCTTATCCCTTTATGTATGCCCCCCTCATCCTTATCCTGGTATTCATGGTCCCCCTAATCCCCATCACACTGCACATAAAAAAATAAACACTCCTACTCACCTTTCTTCTCTCTCCTCCAGCGCTGTGTTCTGTCTGCCCGCACTGATCTTGCCATGTGAGCCGCGCATGGGGTCACTGCCATGCGCAGCTCACAGGGAGAGATCAGCTGCCGGAAGTCACTGCTCCTCACGCTGGGACTGTGTACTCCCATGGGTGTGGAGAGGGAGTGAATATCCATGCCCTTTGACAGCGGGCAAAAGCGATTGCCCGGCAGCAGCAGGAGCCGCACTGGGAATACACTGTGTGCCGCTATTAAGGAGCATGAATATTCAGTGCTCCGTAAGCCCATTTTCCTCCAAAATTTTGTAGGAAAAAAGTGCGTCTTATAGTCCGAAAAATACGGTACTTGATCCCTAAGAGCTTTTTGAATTGTGTACCATTGTCTATGTAAGAGCCTGTATCTGATTTATCTTTCTTCCTACAGCCAGCCACTGTCGGGGCAAAGGTGAATTAGACTTAGTAGTATACATTTACTATATAAGGCCAGAGAGAATATTACTGAGCAGAAGCCATAAGTTGTACCTGCACTGGTGTGTAGTGTTGTGATACCTGTCCATGCAGTGTTATGAAGATTTCTAGGAGTTCTCTGTCTTGGTGAAATTGCTTCTCTGATATTCCCGACGGATGATGTTTAAAAGCTCCTTGGTGATGAAGTGAGTATATATATGTACTTAACATTTGTATTATAACATATACAAAAGTGTTCGCAATATCATCATATCATACTATTCCTTTAATTATGTATTTTATCTTTTAAATCAACTATTATAAATAAAATTGCGTAACATCGCAAGTGGTTTCCTTCTTTAAAGCCATATCCGAACCTTAGCGTTAAAAAAAACTTGGCAAAACATTTGGCGTAGTCAGCAGGATACGCAGAAGGTTCAGAAGTTCTTTTTGTTCAAAATTCCAATCATCTAGAATTTATAAGGCCTCTGTGTGATAAGGTGTGATAGAGTGACATTGCGTTAAACATGTGTTACACGCACGCTGCTAGGTTCAGATAGGGCGAGACAGGTTTCATGAATTCTTTGGAATCCTCGGGGAACCGTTACTCAGGGCGACCATAGGCTGCAGCTTCTCTCAGGCACACGATAGATTCAATTGCTGACCAGACACATCTGACAAGAGTCTTTTTCAACAGTTTAACAGTGGAATTTAATCTGAAGCATGGCCAGTGCAATTCAGGGATATTACAGCAACAATCTTCATTACAGTACAGTCTGAGTTTCTTGAGCAACCGGTTCCAGTAACAATACAGTAGTTTCTTCACAAGGCATAGTATTACAGTCTCTTCAGTAGCATAATTCAGCATAGATTAGATCTCTTAGCAGCACACTTCTATGCATACACAACCACAGGCTTTTCCTTCACAAGGACACAATAGTACACAGCATTATTTATCCTGCATGGAAATGGAGGGGGGGAGGATTTGATAAGGGAGATGATCTCTGTGATACAATTCCTTCCAGTTCTTATCTTCCTGCCCGATAATACTTTGCACTGTTAGTTCAAGGAGTTTATCTCACCTGTGTTTAGTTTCTTTCCTGATCTGAATCCTGTTCAGTTGCTTTCTGTCAGATCCAGATAACACACCACCTTTCTCTTCGGCTTCAGCCAGACTACAATAACAAGTTCCCCACAATCCCCCTGGGACTCTGCTGAAACACTCCCTGGCTCCTGTGACTGTGTTAACCCCTCTAATTGCTGGATGCTACCGAAGCACAACACTTCCTGTCTCCTGTGCTTGTGTTATTTGTAACAGTTATAATAATAATAATCTTTTTATTTATATAGCGGCAACATATTCCGCAGCGCTTTACAATTCAGACAATTTACAGACATTATGGGCACTGTCCCCATTGGGGCTCACAATTTAGATTCTGTATCAGTATGTCTTTGGAGTTGCTGGATGCTTTTGAAGCAACCGCACTACTTCTGCATGTCACACTCTCCCTCCTTTTTGAATGTCGTCCTCAACATTCTTCTTAATTGGTCAATCTAACCAATTCTGAGACAGTGGTGAAAGTTGAGTAACTTTATATACAAATTGGCATAACATTTATAAACATTTATAACAATCTATTCTACAACCTTTTTCTTGTAGTACTCCTGTAAGAAATAAACAATTAACACAATTAACACAATCTCTTCAGCTTCAGCTGGAGCTTTTCGTACATCTTCAACAAGCTGTCTCTCTCACTAGGCCTTAACAGTTCTTTATTTCTACAAAGTCTTTTAAGGAAAATCAAAGCATGAAAACAAGTCTTTCCACCAGGCAACATCTTCCATACTGCCTCTCAGTGGTGAATACCACTCCAGTGGGCTTACCTGGTCCGTAGGCAAAGATACCTGTTTCCAGTCGACAGTCCTTGGCACTTGACTCGGTTCACCAAGTGTCTCATACATCAGTATCACGGGCCTCTTCACTTCTCGAGTCGACATCCTCCTGGAGGGTTGTTCCTCAGATACCACGGGTTCTTCGGTCACAGGAGTTTCTTCCGCCGCACTCATTTCCCGTGCTTCCTCAGATGCTCCTGGAACTGCCTCTGTAAGTTCCTGCACTTCTCTGGAATCGCTTGGTTCTACATGGTCTGGTAATTCTGCTTCTCCTGAGTGTCGATCGGTCTCTCCAGTGACCGGTGTTCGATCATCAGATCTGAATTGGACTTCATCTGTACTCCTTGGTACAAACTCTGGAGCCTCTGGACTTAGTTCACTCTCCTGAGGATGGTACATCCCTCTCCTTGCCGGTCCGAGAAATAAAACGGTGTGCTCTTCTTCATTGGAACTTTCAAGGTCACTATCTCCCACCGGAGCTTTAATCTGTGGTGGTCTCTTAGTCGATCTTGGTCGATGTCGCTCTGCTTCTGGGAAGTCTTGTTGTGGTGGGAGATAATGACATGGTAGTAATAAATTCTGATAGACTATTCTGGTTTTATTGTCCCCTCCTTCCAATCGGATTTCATACACTGGACTGTCATCGACTTTCCTCTTTACGACCACATACACCTTGTCTTCTTGACTAGCACCCAGCTTACTGGTGCCACTTCTGTTCCATAACATTTTCGATGATAGTACTCCTTACTCTTGCTCTGTCCTTGCATAACCACTTTGGACGCTATGTTGTATGCTTCTGCCATCCGTTCCTTCCATTTCCGAACGTACTCCGGATACGTTCTGTAAGTCTCTGACACAGTAGTATCGAACATGATGTCGATTGGCAGTCTTGGCCATTTAATAGGAAGAAGGTTGAGTAACCTGTTGCATCACTCTTTGCACAGTTATAAGCATGTACCACTTTTGACAGAGAACTCTTCCAGTCTTTCTTCTCGTCAGCTGTTAAAGAAGTGTCACAATTATAGTGGATAACTAAGGAAAGTGTTTGCGTGGAGCAAGACACAACAGTACACAGTTTATAGGTGAAAAGTCTATATTAAAGCACACAGTGTTTTGCACAAAAATGCAGAGAAATCTCAAAGTCTTAAGTTCACAGAATAATGAGTCTTTGCAAGGTTAGTTCACCATTATATATCAGCAAGTCCATACAATGCAGAAGCAATCAAAGAGGCCCGGGTAAAGTCTCGGACAGTGCAGACCAGTCCCATGCTCAGCGACCATCCGAATAAGGAGACTGAGAACTCAGAGCAGCTTACTTGAGAGCCAAAGCAGATGGAGGGCAGAGGTGCAGAGGAACCTGCACAAAACAGCCAGGATCTCAGGCAAAATACTCTAGCACTGGACTAGAGGCTGGGGTGGAGTTATAAGGGCAGGAGGTAAGGGCACATGATACAGAAGATGCCATCTTGAAAAAGGGCAGAAATGTCCCAAAAGAAAATGAAACATTCAGAGTCCTGACATTACTCCCTCCTTACTAGCAGCCTGAGGATGATCCTGGACCCGGTTTCTCAGGGAATCTTTGATGGAAACGAGAAATCTTTTTATGGGGATTGATGTTTTCCACAGGTTCCCAAGAGTCTTCTTCAGGGTGATACCCCTGCCATCTTTTCAAATACTGAAGCCGATTCCTGCGAGTCCTAGAGTTAATCACTTCCTCCACCACAAATTCCTCTTGCCCATCAATCACTACAGGCTGTGGAGGTGGCACAACACGTCCCTGGAAGGTATTAGGAGACACAGGCTTCAGTAAGGAAACATGAAAAACTGGATGTACCTTCATATTCCTAGGCAGCTTCAGACGGCAGGCCACAGAGCTCACAATACCGTTGATCTTGAAAGGACCGATGAACTTCTATCCAAGCTTCTGTGAAGGAAAGTTCAACTTTAGATTTTTAGTGGATAACCACACGGAATCTCCTACCTTAAACATGGGTGCTGGTTTACGGAATCTATCAGCCGATCTTTTGTAACGTTCCTGAGCCGAGGTCAGAGATTCCTTCAGAACCTCCAAATTTTGCCTCATTGCAGTCAGCCTTTCCTCTACAGCTGGAACAGGAGCATTAATCGGAGACCTAGGAAAAATACTCGGATGAAAATCCAAATTGGCAAAGAAAGGTGTTAACTTAGTGGAGGCACTCTGAGAGTTGTTGTAAGAGAATTCAGCTAATGGAAGAAGCTCCAACCAATCATACTGAAGATCGCTGATATAGCATCTTAGATATTGTTCCAAAGTCTGATTGGTACGCTCGGTCTGGCCATTTGTGTGAGGGTGATAAGCGGAAGAAAGACAGACATTAATATTGAGTGCAGAGCAAAACCCCTTCCAAAATCTTGAGGTAAACTGCACTCCATGGTCAGAGATGATCTCATCCAGGACCCCATGCAGCCGAAAAACATTTTGTATAATCAACTTCACTGTATCCTTAGCTGAGGGGAGGCCAGTGCAAGGAACAAAATGGGCAGCCTTGGTCAGACGATCAACTATCACCAGGATCGTATTCATACCACCCGATGAAGTTGTCGCGCCCCCGGGGCCGTGGGGTACTCGGCAGCCGGGCCCTCAGATGTTTGGGGGATATCATGGTGGCTGGCCCGGTTCGTGGCCCAGGGCGGACAACTGAAAAGAGGGGAATGTCTATTGGGATAATAGGTTTGTAAATGTTCGTGACGCCACCTGTGGTGCCTGGTGAGGATCACCAGCGCTGCAGCAGTCCACTGAGGCCGGTGTTGTGGCAGCTTAGATGGTATTGCTCCCCACAGGTGGAGCAGGGCCTCAGGGCAGCGTAGGAGGGAGGGGGATGCAGGACAGAGGGGACCCAGCCGGGTCAGAGCAAGAATAGGAGCACACACGAAAGTCACTTCAGTACCTTTTACTGATGGAAGTTCAGGCACATCCTGGAGCACTGTAGGGTGAAGGGTGCATATCAAGATCCTCCCCAGTGAGCGGGTGTAGAGCCTCCTGTCTCTTGCCTCTCTGTAGTAAGTTTCTGACCTGCCTGGAGCTAGACCTAACCTGGTTTCTGCTCTGCACCTGCTGACTTGGTGATAGGGCCTTCTGTTGGAGATCACTCTCCCTATTCTTTGGGGTCTCCGTGATTCCTGACCCTTGTACGTATCAGCTTTTGGTGATCCTGGGACATGTAGTTCGCCAGGGGTTCCGGTTGTTTTCTACTGGTCATGAAGATCCACGTAGACTCGGACCCGGTGTCCGGTATATGCTTCGGGGTGAGCTGGTTAAGCTTCTCTGCCCCCTATGCCACTCCCTTTCCACTCGCCTTTGGCCCCGCTCAGCCCCTCACTAGGCTACACACACTGCAGCCAGGACGCTGCTCTTCTTCGCCGCTCTCAGAGTGTCGGCACACTCCTAGCTCTCTATCCTGAGCTCTGTGAGTTCTAGTCTGGACTCACTCTACAGACTATACTGAACTCTTTCTGCAGGAACTGCTAGGCTCTGGCTCGACTGCACTGACTACTTCTGTGTCTGAGCAGGAACTGCTGAATCACTGAGCTGCCTAGCTCCACCTTCCCTATTTATATCTCTAACGGGCTCCCTCTGGTGGTCTGAGGTGGAAGGTGGAGGTGTGTGTGTGCTGTGGGGGCCTCTTGTGGAGAAATCCTTCTATGCAACCCTCTAGGATCTGTAGTACCAAGCGCAGCTGGGCGCCACATAGGCAGCTCCACGATGAAGTCCATTGAGATAGACCCCCATGGACGAGACGGAACAGGTAATGGTTGAAGAAGACCCGTAGGTGACACACGAGGAGTCTTGTAATGAGCACATACCTCGCAAGAGAGCACATAGTCCTTAGTATCCTTCAGGCAAGTCGGCCACCAGAAAAATCTGTTTAGGAATTCTTGTGTCTTCTGTACCCCCCTGGGACCAGCCAACTTGGAGTCGTGGACCAACTTGAGGATCTGTTGACGAACGGCCTCAGGGACGTAGATACGTCGATCTCTGAACCACATGCCACTCCTAAGAACGAGATTGATATCAGCAGGAGGATTGGCCAGAAATACATCACTGTCATAGGCCTCCTTGAACTCCTTCCATAAGTCTTGATTGTGGATCACTCCGATGAAGTTGGCATCAGATAGAATGGTCTTGGACGGGGCTCCATGTACGGAATCCGCAGCATGGAATCGGGATAAAGCATCAGCCTTCCCATTACGAGAACCTGGGTGGTACGAAATAACAAAGTTAAATTGATTTAAAAATAGATTCCAACGAGCCTGCCGAGGAGAAAGACCTCTAGCGGATCTAAGGAACTCTAAATTCCGATGGTCAGTCAATACTACAATCTGTTGTGTGGCTCCTTGCAGATGGTGCCTCCATTCCTTGAAAGCTACAATAATAGCCAGCAATTCCTTGTCTCCCACAAGCACAAGGATGTAGCAGACTCTTCTCTCCAGTTCTTTGGGAGAGAGTAGCCCCCAAAGCATTATCAGAAGCGTCCACCTCCACAATGAAAGGCTGTGCTGGGTCTGGGTGGATCAACAGCGGTACGTAGGTGAAACGGGTCTTAAGCCGATCAAAAGCTTCTTGAGCCTGTGATGACCACTTACAGGGCTTTTCTTTCTTGGTCAAGGAAGTGATGGGCCGAACAATATCAGAAAAATTTTGAATAAAACGTCTATAGAAATTTGCAAAACCGATAAAACGTTGGACCTCTTTAACGTTCTTAGGTACCGGCCAGTCAAGGATTGCCTGAATCTTACCAGATTCCATGTTCAGCCCCTGAGGAGAGATGATATAACCTAAAAACTGGATCTCAGAACGATGGAACTCAAATTTCTCCGGCTTGATATACAGATGGTTCTCTATCAGACGTTTCAAAACAGATTTGACATGTTCCTCATGTTCCTGCAGAGAGTCAGAAAAAAATAGAATATCATCCAAATAGATCACCACAAACTGATCTAATAGATCTCTAAAAATGTCATTAGCAAGATGTTGAAACGTCGCAGGGGCATTACAAAGCCCAAAGGGCATCACGAGGTATTCAAAGTGTCCATACCGACATCTGAATGCTGTCTTCCATTCAACACCGGAACGAATACGCACCAGATTATAAGCCCCACGAAGGTCCAGTTTAGTGAATATCTTGACATGATGAACTCTGTCCAATAATTCGGGAATCAACAGCAAAGGATAGCGATTCCGTATGGTTACCTTATTAAGTTCCCTATAGTCAATACAGGGTCTCAGGGTCCCATCCTTTTTCTTCACAAAAAATATAGGCGCCCCTGCTGGTGAGGAAGAAGGGCGTATGAAGCCTTTAGCCAGATTTTCATCAATATATTCCTTCAGGGCCTGAAGCTCAGGTGCCGCCAAAGGGTATACATTACTGAAAGGAATAGCTGTCCCAGGAAGCAGCTCAATGGGATAGTCATAATGCCTATGTGGAAGAAGATGATCTGCTTTCTTCTGGTCACAAATATCAGAGAAATCTTTATACACAGAAGGTAAAGAAAAAACCTGTGCAGGAGATTCTTTATCTCTGGACTCAGGAACGGCTTCTGTAATCGCTGAGTTGCTCCTTGTTGGGAAGGTAATCTCCTTGGTCTCCCAGTTGACAATCTGGTTTCAAGCACGCAACCAAGGGATGCCTAAAATCACAGGAAAATGAGGAGAAGAAATTAATAGAAAAGAAAGTTGCTCCTGATGATTAGGCTCCAACAAAATTTCAAGGGGTACTGTTTCCTGATCCACAGGCCCAGAGACTAAGGGTGACCCATCCACTGTTTCCATGGCAATTGGTGAGGCTCTACGCTGTATCTCAATGCCATGTTCCTTGGCGAATGTAATGTCCATAAAGTTGCCCCCAGCGCCAGAGTCAATCATAGCCGCACTGGAAATCCACTGCCCTGTACACAGAATCTTAATAGGGAGTGAAGAGTGAGAGTTCTTTTCCTGCAGCTCCCTGGGAGGTGTAGCCAGAGAGACAGAATGGAAAACAGCGTTTAATGGCAGGCTACATTCAGAGATGTCAGACTCATCGTCACAGTTATCATACTCCCCTACCGCTGCTAGCACCTTGTCAGACAGCTTAGGACAGTAAATTGGGAAGTGGTCTGACTGACTGCAGTAGAAACATAGCCTCTCTCGCAGACGGTGCTCTCGGCGCTCATTACTCTCACGCCTCTGCACAGAATCAATCTGCATGGCCACCTCCTCTACCTCCCGAGATGATTTACCTGAAGGCTCTTTTGGAGGAAAGGAAAAATTAGACATACGGTTAAATACAGCCAATTTCTCCTGTCTACGCTCAGTAAGACGAATGTCTATGCGTACACAATGCTGTATAAACGTTTCTAACTCTTGTGGTGACTCTGAACGGGCTAGTTCATCCTTCACAATGCTAGACAGACCTTTCTTAAAAATAGGCAATTGTGCATAACTGTCCCAATTAGTATCAACCGCTAATCTCCTAAATTCAGTCGCATATTCAATAACAGAGCGTTTACCCTGGCGTACAGATAATAAAGCAGACTCAGCAGTTGCGCGGCGATTAGGGTCATCAAACATTAATGCCATAGCGGCCAAGAGCTCATCCAAATCATTTAACCGTGGATCACGAGACTCGATCATCGGATTCGCCCAGGCGAGCGCTCATGAGGTCAGCAGCATAATTACACACAATACTTTAGAGCGATCAGTAGGAAAACGGTCAACATGCACATCAAAATATAGCATACACTGGTTCACAAAACCACAAAATTTGTCACGATCACCATTAAGCCTGAATGGTGGCAACTTAGGTGGACTGGCTAGTGGCGGTTTACCAGAGGGTAAAGTCACTTGTGCCGCTATTTGCGTGTTTAAGTCCTGGAAAGCCCGTCCATATTGGGACTCCAAGCCAGCAAGTTTGTTTTCCTGAGCCGCCATACGGATACTTAAGTCCTGTAAAGTTTGTCCAAACACTTGTTGATTGTGCACAAGGCCTCCAAGTCTCTTTTGCACACCTTCCACATCTTTCTGCAGAGATCTAATTATGGCATACACCTGCTCTAACTTGCTTTCTGCAGTCATTGCTCCAGCAGTCTCCTAAAGGGGCTAGAGTATCCTGTAACAATTATAGTGGATAACTAAGGAGACTGTTTGCGTGGAGCGAGACACAACAGTACACAGTTTATAGGTGAAAAGTCTATATTAAAGCACACAGTGTTTTGCACAAAAATGCAGAGAAATCTCAAAGTCTTAAGTTCACAGAATAATGAGTCTTTGCAAGGTTAGTTCACCATTATACATCAGCAAGTCCATACAATGCAGAAGCAATCAAAGAGGCCCGGGTAAAGTCTCGGACAGTGCAGACCAGTCCCATGCTCAGCAACCATCCGAATAAGGAGACTGAGAACTCAGAGCAGCTTACTTGAGAGCCAAAGCAGATGGAGGGCAGAGGTGCAGAGGAACCAGCACAAAACAGCCAGGGGCACGAGAAATGCTGGAAACTAGAGTATGAAGCAGGCTCTCAGGGAACAGATGATTCCAGCAGAATTTCGGGAGCATGCAGAAAGCCAGGAAGCCACCAGAAGGAGGATCTCAGGCAAAATACTCTAGCACTGGACTAGAGGCTGGGGTGGAGTAATAAGGGCAGGAGGTAAGGGCACATGATACAGAAGACGCCATCTTGAAAAAGGGCAGAAATGTCCCAAAGGAAAACAATATGCAAATTGCCTCTTCAGAGTCCTGACAAGAAGTTGTCCACTACTTTTACATTTATGTCCAATCCGTAGGATAGGGCATCAATGTATGATCGGCCAGGGTCCCACACGTGGCACCCCCACATACCAGCTGTTATCGGTGCCGGCGGCGGTGGCCACCGGCCTGAAGTGCTCACCTGTGGGGCTCCGCCGTCAAGTGGTAGTGGCCGCCGAGGTGTGCTGCACATCCGCCTCCCATTCAATTGAATAGGAGGCGGATGTGCAGTACACCGCGGCGGCCACTACCATTTGACGGTGGAGCTCCGCTGGTGATCACTTCCGGCCTGCGGCCACCGCCGCCGGCGCTAGTAGCAGCTGATCGGCCGGGGTGCCGCGTGCGGGACCCTGGCCGATCATACATTGATGCCCTATCCTACGAATTGGGCATCAATGTAAAAGTAGTGGACAACCACTTTAAAGTGCGCAACATCGACAATAATGTCCGCTTAAAACGTTCCACTTGTCCATTACCCTCTAGGTGATAGGGCGTTGTGTGGGATCTCTGAATTCTACAGTATTTTCCTAGCTTGTCTACGAGCTGGTTCTCAATTTCTTTTTCTTGGTCGTGGTGTAACCTCGTAGGGAAACCAAACCTCAAAGCAAAATCATTGAAGAACTTCTCTGCCACTGTTTGACCAGCTTTATTGGTGGTGGGATATGCTTGGGCAAATCGAGTAAAATGGTCCATCACCACCAATATGTATTCGTAGCCACAGGGCCGGCCTTAGGGTATATGGCGCCCTGTGCGAAATCCCTCTTGGCGCCCCCCCCCAAAGAAAAAAAATTAAACTCATGTAGGTGAAAACAACAAGTGCATTTTTTATTAATCAAATGATCAAGTAATAACAAGCAACAAAAGTTGAAAAGTTTTAAAGCCGCCACCACGATAAGGTAGACTCTTCTGGCAGGGCCCTACTCTAACCTATTAAAATTTTCTTAAAATATCCAATACTCTTTTTAGATATATTTTTATTTAGTTTTCTTTAAGGGAATGTGTCATATACATTTTTTTTTAAAAATGACCAATAATACCACATACAGGGAATACTGCCACACCATGACCAGACCACATATTACCACAACATAGTGACCGAATAATACCACACAGAAGGGGGAAAAACTGCCACACCATGACCAGACCACATATTACCACCACATTACTAATATTACCACCACATTACTAATATTACCATAAGTGTCATTATGCACGGGAGCTCTATACATGGTATGTATAATGTAAGTGTCCAGGTAATCTAGTGATCACCAGTGACATTATACACAGGAGCTCTGTATATAGTGTCAGTGTACAGGTAATACAGTGATCATCAGTGACATTATACACAGGAGCTCTGTATATAGTGTCAGTGTACAGGTAATACAGTGATCACCAGTGACATTATACACAGGAGCCCGGTACATAGTATATAGTGTAAGTGTACATGTAATACACTGACTCACTGGTGACGTCTCTAGGTGAAGTCCTTCAGCTACGCTTTTCTCCTTCATCCAGCACAGACCGCCATTACGTCTTCCAGCCAGGACTCGTCTCTGCATAAAATAACACAGTTATCTAGAGCACATTCCCCAACTTCTACATTACGCAGCTGAATACAGACGTGTATCCACCATCAATATATGGTTAGTTATTATACAACCTACCATTCCAAATATAAATTGTAATCCACCACGGTGCCCCCATTAACTGTAAATAGGCACTTAATATATAATTTAATTAGAACCTCTACTCTTTCCGCCAATTTGTTACCAGTTACACTCCTGCATCCGCAACGCCCCCTACTCTATACTTCCTGCTCCCCGCATTCATTATTTACATGCACCCCCTGCCCCAATTCATTATATCATGTCCTGCTCTCCCCACCCCATCATCATTTACTGTCCCCCACCCCACATTCATTATGTGCAGCTCATTATCCCCCTACTCCCAATTCCCCCATGTGCAGCTCATTTTCTCCCAATTCCCCCATGTGCAGCTCTCACCCCCCCATGTGCACATCTCTCATCCCCCTCCCCCACATGTGCCCCTCTCTCATCCCCCTCCCCCACATGTGCACCTCTCTCATCCCACTCCCCCACATGTGCACCTCTCTCATCCCCCTCCCCCACATGTGCACCTCTCTCATCCCCCTCCCCCACATGTGCACCTCTCTCATCCCCCCCATGTGCACATCTCTCATCCCCCTCCCCCACATGTGCACCTCTCTCATCCCCCTCCCCCACATGTGCACCTCTCTCATCCCACTCCCCCACATGTGCACCTCTCTCATCCCCCTCCCCCACATGTGCACCTCTCTCATCCCCCTCCCCCACATGTGCACCTCTCTCATCCCCCCCATGTGCACATCTCTCATCCCCCTCCCCCACATGTGCACCTCTCTCATCCCCCTCCCCCACATGTGCACCTCTCTCATCCCCCTCCCCCACATGTGCACACCTCTCATCCCCCTCCCCCACATGTGCACCTCTCTCATCCCCCTCCCCCACATGTGCACCTCTCTCATTCCCCTCCCCCACATGTGCACCTCCCATTCCCCCCACTCCTAGTAAATTGTATTTAAAAAAAAAAAAAAACTTGTTATACTTACCCCCATGCGATCCCTGCAGAATCCTCGTCCAAATCGATGACACCAGGTTCTCCTGACTTCCGGTCATGTGACGGTGCCGTCACATGACCGGAAGTCAGAGAAATCATGACAGAGATGTTCCGGCCCCGGCGCTTAGCATGGGGCCGGGGGCCCCATGAGGAGAGAGACACACAAGAGGGGGGCCCCCAAGGGGGCCCCTACCGGCCGGGCCCCATACTGGAGTCAGGGCAGTCATGCCCTGATGGCGGCCCTGCTGGAGGCTGAAGGGGCCCCCTCTCCCTCGGGGCCCCCGTTCAATGAACCGGCTGCACGGGCGGTAGTTCCGCCCCTGTGTGTGAGGAGGAGAGAGTGCAGCGCGCCCGGGTCCCGGCCGGACATTTCAGAGCAGAGAGGGGGCGCCGGCGCCTGAGCACAGAAGAAACGCTGGGCGCTCCCTCTCTGCTCTTCCATAAGAAAAATACCGACGGGGAGGGAGCCAGCGCAGCGCCCCCCTTCACTCTCAAGTTTGAGGCGCCCTGTGCAGTTGCACAGCTGGCACGCCCCAAAGGCCGGCCCTGCGTAGCCACCCTTGCACGTCTCGAGATGTAGAAAGTCTATTGAGACCATCTCAAACGGATACATACTGTAGTTGCCCATAAGTGCCTGGGTTGATGTGTTGGGATGTTTATCTTTCAGACACCCACACTCCCTGGTCACATACCTCTCAATATCTCTCTGCATGTACGGTCAGAAGAAATATTCACGGATCAAGTTGGTGGTCCTTTCCACTCCTAGGTGTCCTATGTTTTCATTGAGTTCTTTGAAGATCAACCTACGGAATACTCTGGGTAGTACTAACTGCCGGTTTTGTCCTCCTTTACAATACAGGATACTGTCTTCACTGAGGTAGAGCTTCGTCCATTCTTTAACTAAAACATACTGCTGGTGATTCATTATCTCTCTCCCGTTTACTTGGAAACCGATCTTGGTCCACATAAAGTAGTATTCTACCAATTATCTGATCTTTCCGTTGTGCTCTATGGATTTTTTCTTTTGGTAGTTGTTGAATAGACAGGGGGTGATCTTATTCTCCCGCTTTTATGGTGGTTTCCACCGTCAACGGACACCACAATGGTGTGTCTTCCTCCTGATAAACTTGTACTGCTTGGGTAGTGCTCTCAATTGCTTCCAGACTGACTTCCTCCGAGAATTTTTGCATGAACTCCATAGGCTCTAGAGGCATTCTCGACAATCCGTCAGCATCCGCATTGCATTTTCCTGGCCTGTACTTGATGCTGGAATTGAAGTCAGCTACTTCAACGACCCATCTCTGACCCGTTGCATTCCTTGGCAAAATGTCCTTCCTCACCACATCTTAGACAGTGGACACACACCGTACTCTGATTTGATGAACGGCACACTTCACAAGTCGGGTATCTTCTGTTCTGGAACCCACTCCTGGGTCTGAGGGATACAGGTTCCAGCCTGGTACGAATCAACTTTTTTACCGAAATCAACTCGGCTCGCAGACCTATTACTTCCTCCCAGTCAGCGTTGGCGGTCCTCTCTTTTGTTGGTGATTTAAAGTTCCCTCTCGGAGGTGGCACTGGAGGGTCTCCATGATGATCTTCGGACTGGCCACCGGGGGTCCCCAGCTTCAGCTGACTCATTTTGGTGATTTTAGGAGCAGAGCCTATCTGTAACTTCTGTTCGCTCTCTGACTCCAAACAAGTTGCCTCATTCATTTTTTCAATTAGGACTTGGTCCAGAATGCCAGGATCTTCTAGGTACTGTTTCAGCTGCAACTTGATGCCTTTGCTGATTAATCTCGTTCCCAATGTTCTCAAAAACTTCTTCTGGAATAGTCTAGCATCAAACCTCTTCTCCGCTTCTACATCTCTGGATGCAAACAACAATCTCTCCTTCAGTTCAATTGCTCTGAACAAGAAACTTTGGGGTGATTCATTATTTTTCTGTGAGAGGTTAATGAGTCGGTGGAACAATTCTGAAGTACTCTCTTCTTTATAGTGCCCTTTTAAAATCATCTTCAGCTGTTGCAAGGTCAATTGACTCTTCATTTCTAGCATACTACGGAGGTTCAGTCCTGGGATGATCGCTTTCACCACCCCCTCAATGATCTCATCTGGCTTGTAGCCTTTCTGTAAGCCAGCATCGATCTGGTGCAGCAAGTTCATATAAGACAGTTTCTCTTTCTGTTCACACTCTCAAATCTGTCCCAGGATCTTGAATTCTTTCCTTATGGTGATTTGTGGTGTTACAGAGGACTGTCTTTCTGATTTATCTAGTCCGAGCAGGGTAAAGGTTGTGTCTGAGTCTGTCACCCGTTCAGAGGTTTTGATTGATTCCTGTAGGGCTGTTGTTAGGGCTTTGAATTGTTCTTTAAATTCCTGTAGTTCTGTCTGCGGATGGAGATTCCTGCTTTTGGTAATTGGTGCCACCCCTCCATCCTCAAACTTCAGCCAGGTTAGAAACTGTGTTAGCTCCTGGAGGAATGTCCCCATGACGTCTTCAGCTTCTTTCTCCCCAGCTCATCCATTTTTGCATTAATGGCAGCTAACAGTTACCTGCGGTTGTGTGCTTTAGAAATCTGTTCTTCTGACATCTTTATATGTTCTGCTACTGTTCTCAATTTTTCACAGGTTAACTGAAGAAGCAGCTCACTAATTCTGTCCATTTGTATTTCCACATCCATTGCTGCTAGTGAGTTTTCTTTAGGTCTGGTCCCCTTTAACTGGTGTAGCAGAGTTGAATTGATGTGTTTTGCTGCTGTGTTTTCCAGACACTTTTCCTCTTCTCCCTCTACATGCTAATTCCCACTTAGGATTCCCTGTACGGGCCACCAATGTTACACGCACGTCACTAGGTTCAGATAGGACGAGACCGGTTTCATGAATTCTTTGGAATCCTCGGGGAAATGTTACTCAGGGCAACCATAGGCAGAAGCTTCTCTCAGGCACATGATAGATTCAATTGCTGACCAGACACATCTAACAAGAGTCTTTTTTAACAGTTTAACAGTGGAATGTAATCTGAAGCACGGCCAGTGCAATTCAGGGATATTACAGCAACAATCTTCATTACAGTACAGTCTGAGTTTCTTGAGCAATCGGCTCCAGTAACAATACAGTAGTTTCTTCACAAGGCACAGTATTACAGTCTCTTCAGTAGCATAATTCAGCATAGATTAGATCTCTTAGCAGCACACTTCTATGCATACACAACCACAGGCTTTTCCTTCACAAGGACACAATAGTAAACAGCATTCTGTATCCTGCATGGAGATGTAGGGGGGCAGGGTTTGATGAGGGAGATGATCCCTGTGACACAATTCCTTCCAGTTCTTATCTTCCTGCCCGATAATACTCTGCACTGTTAGTTCAGGGAGTTTATCTGACATGTGTTTATTTTCTCTCGTGATCTGAATCCTGTTTAGTTGCCTTCTGTCAGATCCAGATAACACACTACCTTTCTCTTCGGCTTCAGCCAGACTACAATAACAAGTTCCCCACAATCCCCCTGGGGCTCTGCTAAAACACTCCCTGTCTCCTGTGACGGTGTTAACCCCTCTAGTTGCTGGATGCTTCTGGAGCACAACACTTCCTGTCTCCTGTGCTTGTGTTATTTTGTAACAGTTGCTGGATGCTTTTGAAGCAACAGCATTCCTTCTGCATGTCACACATGCCTTTATTTAAGAAAAAGATAGTTGTTACTGAGTCTATTGAGATACCAGGTTGGGAACAGACTCCCTATAATATTTTGGCAGCCAAATGGTCCCACAGTGTTGGTTTGAGTGAACCATGGGACAAATGTCTGAAGGTGTAAAAAAAATACTTCTTTCAGTATATTTTTCTATTGAGGACTTCTTATCAGATGCGATTGATCAAAGTATCAATATCACGATATTCTTATAAAAAAATATATCGATTTATTCTTGGATTGTCCATTATAAAGAATGATTGCAATAGTTACATAAAATAGTTAAATAGTTAGAGTGATTGTCCATTTATCCATAATTAGCTTAATAGTTGAGATTCACTCATCTTTTCCTTGGATCCTGGATGGTAGGTTGCGTCTGTCTGTGTCCAGCACGTGTGTTAGGATGACACCATGTGTCGTCCAGTGTCCTGTGAAATGGACTAACTAAAAATAAACAAATAGCGCATGTTACCTAGAAACCCTAGCACAATGGCTGATGCAATCTTATGCAATGTATGGTACAGAATTCAGAATAAAATTAATATCCGTAATTAATATTTAACAATTCCCCCTTTTGAGGATGACAGACATCAACTGAAATCCTCAAAGTAGATAGGTTCATCATTAGGATAATAGGATCATTTTTCTTTTCTTCTTCCTTGGCAATATCATTTAATGTCCATAACAATATTAATAATAATAATAATAATAATAATAATAATAATATCAATATCGGATTATTGTTATATGTATTCAATAGCATAATGATGTGAATCCATGTTATGGTAAGCCGTGACTAATATTCATTTAACTACATTGGTCGCTTCAACTACTTCTAACGGCGAACAAACACCGTCAGAAAACCCAGGTGGCAACCCAGGTGGCCGCCCTGGTGTGGATGGCTTCCTATCTTCAAAGATTCAAACAAGACCCAATAATAGAAGAACACGTGCCACACCTTACCAGGTTAGTGCTGCTTGCGGGGGGCTCCGCATTGTTAACTTATCCAACCACGTACTAACTGACAAGCAGATGGAGGTCCTGGGGCTGGGACTATCTTTTGCACCCACTAATGCATTTAATTTTTTTACTGCCCTGAAGGACCTTCACCTGTTTGCACGTAAACTTATTCTTAAAAAATTACATTCCAGGCCACATGGTGAGGATGGCCCTGTAACCACGACAGAGATGGAGGCATTGAAGGATTTGTAGGACCTCTTGATGGAGCAGGACCAACCCCCAAATACAGGTGGGTTACCACAGTCGAGGTATCCTAGATCCACAAGGTTCCCTCACTTGTCCCTGAGTCCGGCAGTTGAAATATTTGTGCGTCTAGTGACGGAGGATTTGAGACATCTCTCCACACGCAGACGCTTTGACAATCTTACTCATTCTCAGCGTACTGCGATAGAACGGTTGAAATCACTTCGTGATGTGGTTATTAAACCAGCGGACAAGGGAGGGAACATTGTACTGTGGCCCTGTTCTAAATATGAGAGGGAGGCGTTACGCCAACTAAGGGATACCAAGACATATTCGAGGTTACCCTTTAATCCTACTGCCTCCTTCTCTGCCGCGCTCCAGGGGATCCTGGGCAGGGCCTGTGATCAGGGAATTATTAACAAGCAAACAGTTGAAGCTTTACCTGTTCGATTCCCTAAAACTGCTACTTTTTACCTACTTCCAAAAATTCGCAAGGACGCCCTCAACCCGCCGGGACGTCCAATCGTGTCAGGCCTAAGTAATTTGTGTGGTCCTATTTGCCAGTATATTGACAGCCACCTTCGCCCATTAGTGGAGACACTTCCTTCATACATTCAGGACACGATGGACGTCTTAAGGCGCGTTAATGGCGTCCTTGTGACGGATGGTATCCTGCTAGTCACGGCCGATGTTGAGAGCCTCTACACATGTATTAGCCATGATCTGGGCCTTTCTGCAGTCCGCCTCTTCCTTGGGGCGTCCGATCTGGACGGCCTCTCACGAAATTTTATCCTTGATCTCCTCCACTTCGTCCTCCACCACAATTATTTTTTATTCAAAGATACGGTGCATCTACAAAGGCGTGGCACGGCGATGGGGGCGTCTTGTGCGCCCTCGTACGCCAATCTCTTCTTGAGGTCCTGGGAGAGAGACATTTTTGGCGACGAGGGCGTGCGCCGCGCCGACCCCGTCGTGTCATGGCTTAGATACATCGATGATATTTTGTTTCTGTGGCGGGGGACGGTGGAGGAGCTTGACGATTTCATGGTGCAGCTTAACTCAAACAATCGTTCCATTAGGCTTACCTATACATACCATCATAAACAGATTGACTTTCTAGACATCAGTCTGGAGGTGGGTGAGTACCACACCATCCAGACTGATGTCTTTAGAAAACCCACCTCGGTCAATTCCTTAATACATGCTGCCTCTGCACATGATCCCTCTACAATTCGTGCCATCCCGGTCAGACAATTCCTGAGGATGAGGCGGATCTGTTCCACCGACTACAAGTTTAGGAGACAGGCTTCGGATCTGGCAGAACGTTTCAGGCAACGTGGGTATAGCAACCACTGCATCGGCCGTGGCTACTCGAGAGCACGGAACACATTCCGTAACCATCTGATTTATTCCTCAAATTCATCCAAACGGGTGACAACGGAAAGAATCCGCTACATCTCCACATATAATCATGAGTGGGGGAATATGCGGCGGATCCTTTCCCGTCATTGGGATGTGCTCAGCGCGGAGCCCTCCCTACGTGAATCTTTAGGAAGCTATCCACAAATGACCCCCCGGCGGGCCAATAACCTGGGTGACATACTGGTATCCAGCCACTATATAACTCCCTTGACGAATCCATTTGTGTCCCGCGGACCCACGTTTGGCTCGTTCCCCTGTGGCCACTGTGCCGCCTGCGCCAATATCCTGCGCAGCTGGGTGTTCACGTTCTCTGATGGCTCTCGTGAGTTTAAAATCCGCAATTACATCTCATGCGGTACAACCCATGTTATATATTATGCTACATGTGGTTGTCAATTAATTTATGTAGGACTCACTACGAGAGAGCTGAGGATCAGGGTTTGTGAACACGTGCGGGACATTGGCGCGGCTCGGACGGTGGCCGACCCCAGGGAGCTCAAAACATTGCCGCGTCACTTTAAGGCTGTCCACAATTGCGATCCGAGGACACTAAAGTTTTGCGGCATTGATGTCATACATTTGGGCTCCCGGGGTGGAAATGGTAAGCAACTTCTGGCCCAAAAGGAGGCCAGATGGATCGTCACTTTAGACACCATGGCTCCGCGGGGCCTCAATGAGAGTTTGGGGTTCTCGTCCTTCCTCTGAAATGAAGTGACGGATTGTATGATATGTTCTGTGTTTCTGCTCCCCTGTGGACCATGATATGTCTATTTCTGGACCATGGCTTTAGGTTTTTAGTTTTTATATTCTTTTCTAATTTTTATATTTTCCCTTTTATTCTCTTTGTACTCACATTTTCTCCGACAGTGACTGTGCCCCAGGACCTCTTCTTTTTGATGTACATCTATGGCAGACGATCTGTCTTTTGAACTCCTTCGTCTTTTGATGTCTACAAGAGATTCTGATACAGATACTGCTACTGCACTCTTGATTCTTGACCGGGATGTACACTTTACTTGTGGATTCTGTTTGATATCTGGTACTTGTGACTGATTGAAACCATGTTGAGAAATCTATAGTTGTGCACTTTTTGGCACTATATGTCCCCTTTTGCAAGGGGACTTATGCTGTTATAACGCTAATTGTATAGACATATGTACCTCTTTTTTTGACCTAATGCACCATCCCCTCCTTTCATACCTTTCTATTGAGCTGTACTTCCATGACCAGCATTATTTGCTACTATTAGTATCATGATATTAACTTTTATAGAACATTAGTATTGTGCTGGCTGGCTGGAATAGCTACCGGGTTTTGATTGGTGGGGATATTGTTGCTCCCTTTATGTGGTTTCATTTCTGTTATTGGCACTCAGTCCCAAGCTCACCTCCTACATGGATGTAGTGCACATGCGCCCGGTCCGTCCCGTGCCGTGCTGCGCTCGGCTGTCTTTATGCCTTCGGCGCGCCGCCGGGAATAGCATTCATTTGCATTTCGGTCCGCGCGCCGACGTCATGACAGCTGGGGCGCGTGCGCGGGATATGTGATGGCCGTTGCGCATGCGCCGCCCATCATCCAGTACTTGGCGGCCATCTTGGACGACCACATGATGTATCATGTGACACTTCTGGGCGTATTTAAAGGTCCTGGCAGCACCCTCACACACGCCTCTTGATAAAGCTGATCTACACCCGGCGAAACGCGCGTCGAGGCCTTTCTCATTCACTATCTGGTCCCTGTGTGGTCTCCCAGAGGTCTGGGGCCCCTTACATTAGGGTAAGTTTGGTACAATATGACCTTTGGGTCTTTCTGGACCGCATGGTCCATATGGGAGTGACCTTTTTGCTTGCCCTGATTGTGCGTCCCTCTCCCTGTTTTAGTGTAAGCATGCACCCTTCTGACTCTAGGGGTGAACCTCTGGAGAGACCCACTTACAAATATGCGGGACCATTTGTCTGCTTGTCTTAATTTTGTGTCATAACTATTAATGCTATGTATTGTCTTTTAATGAACTATGTCTACAATAAAGTCTTTTCATGCGATTTCACTCAGCTGTTCTCCTAGTTTTATATAAGTCTTGAGTGGGCTATGTGGAGACGGGGTCGGAATTTTTCTGGGGACCATTAACCCACGTCATTTATTATGCGGGTCGCAGTCTGTTTATTCATTTAACATATATAATTATACTTCCCTAAATCTAAATCGAAATAATCACGGGTCCAATCGTCATCATCTGATGTCATCGGTTCTTGTCTCGTCTTCTTCTTGGTTCTTTTAAAACACAGTCTTTAGATGAAAATTCCTTTGAAATAAATTATAGCGTGTAGATATTGTACAGTCCATAATTGTGTTCATTATTGTTCAGTCTTTAAACTGTACTCTTTATTAGAAAGATCATGTGTGTCAATTGATAAGAAAACAAAGTCCATGGATGAAATGTAGCTTTAATATCTGTGCAGTGTCACCTGGACTTACGTTGGATTGTCTTTGGATAATTCTGGAATCCTCCGTGTCATCCGCACTGGTCTCCTGTCACTTTTGGAACAGGTGTGACGTCTTTGGTCAGAAAAGCAAGGGTTAACTTGACACTTCCCTGCTCTATATAGCACCATAACCAGTACTTAATCCTTAATGTACAGAACACATATATCAGGCTGGCAGAATCCTGACACTCCGTTATTATTCACCAGCTTTCAGGTGATAGGAAACCACTGGAACATGATGAAACTTGAACACAACCCAGTTCATATAGGATCATCGTCCTCTGCAGTCGTGGTTATCAGTGGTGTGAATGTATTGTAATTGACACAGTCTATTATCACTCAGCATTCACAACATCTTTACCTTCTGAGATTTCCGTATATCGGTTGCTTCTTCTTGTAACTTTTGAGAATCTCTTTAATTTATAAATATGAAAAATCTTTATTAAGATAGAATTAATAATTGCAATGTCTTGATTGAAGTCTTCATTCGCTAATCTGATACCAAATCTGGCAACTTTCCTAACCTATAATATCATAGGGTACCATAGCAATCAATAATGTTCATCTAATTATTATCAAAATATTAAAATAAATTATGTTTGGAATAATAAAACAATAATAGATAGTAATTCATTATTAATCAAGTTCTTCATGTGATAGAACATTTTTATGTCATAGGTGTAATTACCTTTTCCAACCCATAGGTGTCAGTGTGTTTTGAAACAAGTGTTTATTAGTGATGAGCGAGCACTAAAAGGCTCGGGTGCTCGAAGCTCGGGTTGAGCAAATTGGAATACTCGGGTGCTCGACCCGAGCAACGAGCCCAATGTAAGTCTATGGGAAACTCGAGCATTTTTCTGGCGGTCCCCCCGGCGGTCTGCAGAAGGTCAAAAATTGCCCAAATCGATGGGAACAGTGCTCAATTAAACGTCAGGCTGGCAGAATATATAGGCAGACAGGCAGGCAAGGTATATAGGAGGGTGCGTGAAAAACATAGCAGGGCAATTGGAACACACTAGTGCCCTCCGATTTTCATGCACCCGTCTCTTTAAAAAAGCCGGCTGGCAATTCATCAGCGGCATACACCGGTACCTGACAATTTAGAACAGAAAGAAAAGAGCATCACACATAGATTAGATAGATAGAAACATGACAGTCACATATATAATAAGTACAGTGATAGTGTTGGTTACTGTACTTGTCATTTAGTGTTAAAATAAAGGATTTATTAAAAAAAAATAATAGTGTTTTTGTCTCTTTAAAAAAGCCAGCCGGCAATTCATCACCAGCAGCATACACCGGTACCAGACAATTTAGAACAGAAAGAATAGAGCATCACACATAGATTAGATAGATAGAAACATGTCAGTCACATATATAATAAGTACAGTGATAGTGTTGATTACTGTACTTGTCATTTAGTGTTAAAAGAAAGGATTTATTTAAAAAAATTGGCGTGGGGTTCCCCGTAATTTTAGTCTCTAGCGGAGGTTAAGCAGACGGCTAGGGCAGATGTTTGAAGCCTGGGAAGGGGGTAATACCCACAGAGCTTCCCAGGCTACTAATATCAGCCTCCAGCTGAATACCTAGCCTTTGCTAGCTATTAAAATGGGGGACCCCACGTCATTTTTTTTGGGGTCCCCCATTTTAATAGCTAGTAAAGGCTAGGTATTCAGCTGGGGGCTGAATACCTAGCTAGTAAAGGCTTAAAATGGGGGACCCCCCCAAAAAATGACGTGGGGTCCCCCCTATTTTAATAGCTAGCAAAGGCTAGGCAGACAGCTGGGGGCTGATATTAAAAGCCCAGGAAGGGTGCCATGAATATTGGCCCCCTCCCACGCTAGAAACACCAGCCGTCAGCCACCCCATAGGATGCGCCAATTCTGGCACTTAGCCTCGCTCTTCCCACTGCCCTGTAGCGGTGGCAGTGGGGTAATAGGGCTGGGGTTGATGTCAGCTTATAATGCCAGCTGACATCAAGCCCAGGTTAGTAATGGAGAGGCGTTTATAAGACACCCCCATTACTAACCCCATAGTCAAAGTTAAAAAAAAACACAAACACCCAGAATAGAGTCCTTTAATTGAAATAAACGCACAATTCTTTAATGTTCTAAATTAAACCATACTTACCATCACGCCCATTCCAGCTAAAGCCAACGATCTCCTGCAATAAAAATAAAATAGTAAACCAACCTCATCCTTACCTTTCCATGGTTCCCAGGCCGGCTCCAGCTCTGCTACATTCACATGACAGGCTGGATCACAGCCGAAAGCTGCCATCCAGCTTGCCATGCCGCAGACACTGAGAAGCGCAGGTATGCTTGCGCTCCTCAGTGTCTGGCTGTGACGGCATCCAGATGAGCCGAGTTAATGTCCAATGAACTCAGCTCACCTCATGCACGTCACTGACAGCGTGGGAAAATTCTCCTGCGCATGCGGTGAGCGTGAGAGAATTCTCCTGCGCTCACCGCAAGCGTGGGAAAATTCTCCTGCGCTTGCGGTGAGCGCAGGAGAATTCTCTCACGCTCACTGCATGCGCAGGAGAATTTTCCCACGCTGTCAGTGACGTGCATGAGGTGAGCTGAGTTCATTGGACATGAACTCGGCTCATCTGGATGCCGTCACAGCCATACACTGATGAGCGCAAGCATGCCTGCGCTTCTCAGAGTCTGCGGCATGGCAAGCGGGATGGCAGCTTTCGGCAGCGATCCAGCCTGTCATGTGAATGTAGCAGAGCTGAAGCCGTCCTGGGAACCATGGAAAGGCAAGGATGAGGTTGCTTTATTATTTTACTTTTATTGCAGAAGACATAGGCTTCAGCTGGAATGGGCGTGATGGTAAGTATGGTTTAATTTAAAACATTAAAGAATTGTGCGTTTATTTAAATTAAAGGACTTTATTCTGGGTGTTGTGTTTTTTTTAAATACTTTACTAGAAATTCATGGCGGTCATGTCTAATATTGGCGTGACCCCATGAATTTCGGGCTTAGGGCCAGCTGATAATACCAAGCTGACCCTAACCCCTTTATTACCCAGTGAGCCACCGCACCAGGGCCCTAGATGAGTTGGGTACAGCACCAGAAGATGGCGCTTCTATGAACGCGCCATTTTCTGGGGTGGCTGCGGACTGCAATTTACAGCGGGGGGGGGGCAGAAAGCTTGGGCCTCCATGCGCTGCGGATTCCAGCCCCCAGCTGCCTAGTTGTACCTGGCTGGACACAAAAATAGGGCGAAGCCCCATGTATTTTTTTTTTTTATTATTTCATGAAATTCATGAAATAATAAAGAAAAAAAAGGGCTTCCCTATATTGTTGTGTCCGGCCAGGTACAAATTGGCAGCTGGTGGTTGGGGGCAGCCCGCTCCTGCCTGCTGTACCTGGCTGGACACAAAAATAGGGCGAAGCCCCACGTCAATTTTTTTTTTATTATTTCATGAAATTCAGCTTTCGGCTGCGATCCAGCCTGTCATGTGAATGTAGCAGAGCTGGAGCCGTCCTGGGAACCATGGAAATGTAAGGATGAGGTTGGTTTATTATTTTACTTTTATTGCAGAAGACATTGGCTTCAGCTGGAATGGGCGTGATGGTAAGTATGGTTTAATTTAGAACATTAAAGAATTGTGCGTTTATTTCAATTAAAGGACTTTATTTTGGGTGTTTGTGTTTTTTTTTAACTTTGACTATGGGGTTAGTAATGGGGGTGTCTTATAGACGCCTCTCCATTACTAACCTGGGCTTGATCTCAGCTGGCATTATAAGCTGACATCAACGCCCGCCCTATTACCCCACTGCCACCGCTACAGGGCAGTGGGAAGAGCGAGGATAAGTGCCAGAATTGGCGCATCCATAGGACGGCTGACGGCTGGTGTTTCTAGCCTGGGAGGGGGCCAATATTCATGCCACCCTTCCTGGGCTATTAATATCAGCCCCCAGCTGTCTGCCTAGCCTTTGCTAGCTATTAAAATAGGGGGGACCCCACGTCACTTTTTTGGGGGGGTCCCCCATTTTAATAGCTGGTAAAGGCTAGGTATTCAGCTGGGGGCTGATATTAGTGGCCTGGGAAGCTCCGTGGGTATTACCCCCTTCCCAGGTTTCAGACATCTGCCCCAGCCGTCTGCTTAACCTCCGCTAGAGACTAAAATTACAGGGAACCCTATGCCAATTTTTTTTTTAATAAATCCTTTATTTTAACACTAAATGACAAGTACAGTAACCAACACTGTCACTGTACTTATTATATATGTGACTGACATGTTTCTATCTATCTAATCTATGTGTGATGCTCTATTTCTGTTCTAAATTGTCGGGTACCGATGTATGCCGCTGAAGAATTGCCGGCCGGCTTTTTTAAAGAGACGGGTGCATGAAAACACTATTATTTTTTTTTTTAATAAATCCTTTATTTTAACACTAAATAACAAGTACAGTAACCAACACTGTCACTGTACTTATTATATATGTGACTGACATGTTTCTATCTATCTAATCTATGTGTGATGCTCTATTCTTTCTGTTCTAAATTGTCGGTACCGGTGTATGCCGCTGCTGAATTGCCGGCTTTTCATGTTTCTCTGTGAGCACTGTTCCCATCGATTTGGGCAATCACTGTAATGCCACAACCACCATGGCTGTGGCATTACAGTGAGTGGCAGACAATCCCTGCATGATTGGTGCTCTAAATAGCGCCAAACATGCAGGACGGGGACCCGAGCTCCCGCTCGAGCATCTCGAAAGTACTCGGCGAGCTCCGAGCATCTCGAGTACTGAGATGCTCGGGTGAGTACCGAGCAGTGGCGAGCAAGCTCGCTAATCACTAGTGTTTACCAATAATACCAAAGAAAGTATACTCATGAACCAAAATGAATAAATATATGAATGAATGAATGCAAGAATGACTTGTGTTTACTCAAAAAATTGAAATATTTTTTTTCTTATATTGGAACCATATCATTATATTTAATGAAGCAATATTCTTGTACTAGACATTACTTTATTAAATATGAATGTGTTTTCTCAATTGAGATATTGAACTGAAATAATAAAATAAAAAAATTAGAATTAAAAATGAAAAATGAAAAAATAAGAAGAAAGTAAGAATAAAATTGAAAAAAGAAAAATTAAATTAAGACTAAAAATAATAATAATAATAATAATAAAAATAAGGCCTTTATATGTTAATGACAAATGCAGAGTAATTGTATTCTCCATAAAAATACCCTTATATTTCCATTATCTGGATGATTTCATATTTGTCATAACCTTGTATTACCAAAAATGATTAAATTATGTAACTTTGCATGTAATACCCTTCTTAATCATACCATTGTAGCTTATTAATATTTCTTCTTCATTAAAATGTGTGAAAAATAAGTATTGATCAAAAGTGATTATGTAATCAGGATCAAAAGCACATTTTCCCCCTTAATGGCAAAAAATATTATTTTAGAAAATAATTTATATATCAGAACCAAATTAAAAATAATTATTCTTCTATAAATATTTTGCATAAATGTCATAGCATATATTTGTCTGAAGAGGTGTGTACCTATTTATGTAACCATTAAAAATAATAATATCCTTGAATACTATAAAATTATCATTGTGAAAAATTATTCTAAATGTAAATTTGCTTTATAAACCATTTTAATGTGTGGTTACCCTTATCCACTATTAGCTAAATCAAGAAGTAATAATTACTAAAGAAATATAGAAATATATATATTATATAGATAATACTTAATTATGTATCATCATTTTCTCAGACTTAAATGTAATTTTGTACCTTCACATAAAGAAACAAACATACATGAGGCCTCTGTCACACAAATCTCACTTAGCAGCTGCACATATATTCAGCAAATTTCACTCTGTTACAGATTCGTTCAGCTCAAACATTCCACATATATATACAGTACAGACCAAAAGTTTGGACACACCTTCTCATTTAAAGATTTTTCTGTATTTTCATAACTATGAAAATTGTACATTCACACTGAAGGCATCAAAACTATGAATTAACACATGTGGAATTATATACTTAACAAAAAAGTGTGAAACAACTGAAAATATGTCTTATATTCTAGGTTCTTCAAAGTAGCCACCTTTTGCTTTGATGACTGCTTTGCACACTCTTGGCATTCTCTTGATGAGCTTCAAGAGGTAGTCACCGGAAATGGTTTTCACTTCACAGGTGTGCCCTGTCAGGTTTAATAAGTGGGATTTCTTGCCTTATAAATGGGGTTGGGACCATCAGTTGTGTTGTGCAGAAGTCAGGTGGATACACAGCTGATAGTCCTACTGAATAGACTGTTAGAATTTGTATTATGGCAAGAAAAAAGCAGCTAAGTAAAGAAAAACGAGTGGCCATCATTACTTTAAGAAATGAAGGTCAGTCAGTGCGAAAAATTGGGAAAACTTTGAAAGTGTTCCCAAGTGCAGTTGCAAAAACCATCAAGCGCTACAAAGAAACTGGCTCACATGAGGACCGCCCCAGGAAAGGAAGACCAAGAGTCACCTCTGCTTCTTGTTACGGATCCGGGTGGTGGAACCTCTGTGCTGCGGAGCAAGGAGGGACCAGAGGGGCGTAACTAGGTATCAACTCGGACTGACCAGGGTAGCACGGCGGCTCAATCGACTCCGTGAACCAGGGAAGGACCGAGCAGAAGGACCAGGTGCTACTCTGGGCCTGTCCTTGTATGAGAGCAGGGGACTCCCACGGGTAACTGGCAGGAGCCTCCGGGTAGGCACGGCAGGTAACTGATAAGAGCCTCCAGGTAGGCTGACTGATAGGCACGGCAGGTAACTGGTACGTTCTCCGGGTAGGCAGGCAAGCCAGGCCCATAGACACACTGGCGGGTTTGGATCGTAGGCAGACCGTCGGGCTGGCGGAGACAGGTAGTCAGGCTGGCGGACAGGACTGGTAGTCAGGCTGACGGACTGGGCTGGTAGTCAGGCTGGCGGACAGGACTGGCGGACAGGGCTGGTAGTTAGACTGGCGGACTGGACTGGTAGTCAGGCTGGCAGACTGAGCTGGTAGTCAGGCTGGCGGACTGGACTGGTAGTCAGGCTGGCGGACTGGACTGGTAGTCAGACTAGCAGCGGGACCTGAGGGCTGAAGCAGAGTTTAGGACACAAAGCTACAACCTTGCACGGGCACCTCCATTTTGGAGGGGGTGCCTTCTATATGAGAGGTTCTCCGGCCATTGGCTGAGGACTCCTTAGGACGGCGCGCGCGGCCCCTTTAAGAGGGGGGGAGAGCGCGCCCTAAGCACAGTGCCCGGGAAGCTGCGCGCGCCGGCAGCGGCAGCAGGAAAGCCGGAAGACGCCGGGCCGGGAGCGTGGCGGTAAGAGGGACGGCGTCTCTGCCTGTCAGGGAGCAGAGACGCCGATACTACAGTACCCCCCCTTTACGCCCCCTCTTTTTTAGGCCAGAAAGAAATTTTTTAAGGAGAAGAAAGGCGTGGATGTTCTCCCTGGGTTCCCAAGTTCTCTCCTCTGGGCCAAACCCCTTCCAATCCACCAGAAAAAAGGTTTTTCCTCTTACCCTCTTGGTGGCCAGAATGTTCTCTACCTCATAGACGTCCTCAGCGGAGACCGGAGCTGGGGGGGTACCTGGATTGTCAGAAAAAGAATTAAGCACAACTGGTTTGAGGAGAGATACGTGGAAGGAGTTGGGAATCCGTAAGGTGGCCCGGAGTTTTAACTTGTAGGCTACTGGGTTGATTTGCTTGAGGACATCAAAAGGACCGATGAACCGTGGACCCAACTTATAGGAGGGTATTTTGAGACGAACATGTTTGGAGGAGAGCCAAACCTTGTCTCCCAGATGGAATTGAGGTGGGTCCTGGCGTCTCTTATCAGCATGTTTCTTCATCCGCTCGGAGGAATAAAGAAGTGCGGACCTAGTGTCCTCCCAAATGGTGGAAAATTCGCTGACCAGAGACTCCGGGGCAGGGTTGTCCACTGAAGCGGAGACGGGAAACGGAATCCGGGGATGTTGACCGTAGACTACAAAGAACGGGGACTTGGAAGAAGATTCGCTCTCATGGTTGTTATAGGAGAATTTGGCCCATGGTAGGAGCTCTACCCAATCGGTATGGTGAGCGTTGACGAAGTGCCGGAGGAAGCTGGTAAGGGTCTGGTTGATACGTTCCACTTTGCCATTTGACTGCGGATGGTAAGCAGAGGAAAAATCCAGGGTGACATCCAGCAGCTTACACGTAGCTCTCCAGAAACGCAAAGTAAACTGGACCCCGCGATCAGACACAACGTGGAGGGGTGGGCCATGGAGACGAAAATGTGATGGATGAAGTCCTTAGCCAGCACAGATGCAGACGGGAGACCAGGCAGAGGGATGAAGTGGGCCATTTTAGAAAAGCGGTCAGCGACCACCCAAATGACAGTACAACCGGCAGAAACAGGGAGATCGGTAATAAAGTCCATAGCAATGTGTTGCCATGGGGCAGCAGGTACGGGAAGAGGCAGGAGACGGCCGGCTGGAAGATGTCTGGGAACCTTGTTGCGGGCACAGGACGAACAGGCCGTCACGAAGTCTACTACATCCTTGCGCAGGGTAGGCCACCAGTAATGCCGGGTAATGAGCAAGAAGGTCTTCTTCTGGCCAGCATGGCTGGCTAGTTTAGATGAATGACCCCAGTGAAGAACCTTCTTACGATCTGGAACCGCTACAAATGTCTTACTGGGTGGGAGACGAGACAGGTCCAAGGGGGCCACATTCATCACTTTGGAGGGATCGATGATATGCATAGGCTCCTCCTCTTGATCGGAAGACAGGAAGGATCGGTACAAGGCGTTGGCTTTAACGTTCTTGTCCGAAGGGCGGTAATGTAGGGTAAAGTTGAAGCGGGCGAAGAACAAAGGCCACCGGGCCTGACGTGGATTGAGTCTTTGGGCATTCTGTAGATATGCCAGGTTTTTGAGGTCAGTGTAGATGACCACCGGGTGCAGAACCCCCTCAAGCAGGTAACGTCACTCCTCCAGCGCCAATTTGATGGCTAGCAGTTCTCGGTCTCCTATGGAGTAGTTGCGCTCGGATGAGAAGAGCTTGGAGAAGAAGCCGCAGGTTACCATTCTCCCGGACGGAGATTTCTGGGTGAGCACCGCTCTGGAAGAGGAAGCATCAACCTCCAGAAAATTTGTTGCAATCCGGACGGTGCAGCACTGGGGCAGAAGAAAAGGCTAGTTTTAAGGAGAGGAAGGCCTCCTCTGCTTCGGACGGCCATTCCTTAGGATTTGCTCCCTTACGGGTGAGCGCAGAGATGGGAGCAGTCCAGGAAGAGAAATGTGGGATGAAGAGACGGTAATAATTCGCGAAGCCCAGGAATCACTGAATCGCCTTCAGCCCCTCCGGACGGGGCCACTTTAAGAAGGCAGAAACCTTCTCGGGGTCCATCCGTAGACCTGTCTTAGAGATAATATAGCCCAGGAACGGAAGAGAGGTCTGCTCGAAGAGGCATTTTTCAAATTTTGCGTATAGGTGATTCTGCCTGAGCCTAAGCAGGACCTGACGAACATTCCTCCGGTGTGTGGGAAGATCCGGAGAGAAGACCAAGATGTCGTCCAGGTACACCACCACGCAAAAATATAAGAGGTCACGGAAGATGTCATTAACTAATTCTTGGAAGACGGCAGGAGCATTACAGAGGCCGAAGGGCATCACACGGTATTCATAGTGGCCGTCCCGGGTATTGAATGCCGTCTTCCACTCGTCTTCTTGGCGGATCTGGACCAAGTTATATGCCCCACGAAGATCGAGCTTGGTAAAGATCTTCGCACCTTTAAGGCGGTTGAACAGCTCAGAGATGAGTGGCAGGGGATATTTGTTTATGATAGTAATCTGGTTGAGTCCTCTATGTAACGGGTCAGGGAGGTGGAACCTCTGAGCAACTATACAAGGGGGTAGTCTTTGTAAGGAAGCGGGTGGCTCCCAGGGAAGGCGGACAGGTAATCACGGCTAGTGACGGGGACAGTCTCTGGGTAGAAGGGCAGGAGGACATGGCAGGTGACGGGGACAGTCTCTGGGTTGAAGGGCAGGAGGTCACGGCAAGTGACGGGGACAGTCTCTGGGTAGAAGGGCAGGAGGTCACGGCAAGTGACGGAGACAGTCTCTTGACAGGCGGGTGGTCACGGCAAGTGACGGCAGAGCCTCCAGGTAGGCTAGCAGGCAGGTAGCAGGTGGACGCTCCCAGGTGAGCGGGCAAGAGTCTCTGGACTGGCCGGTGGTCACAGCAAGTGACGGCTCCAGGTAGGCTAGCAGGCAGGTAGCAGAGAAGCGCTCCCAGGTGAGCGGGCAAGAGTGTCTGGACAGGCGGGAGGTCACGGCACATGGCAGCAGAGCCTCCAGGTAGGCTAGCAGGCAGGTAGCAGGTGAGCGCTCCCAGGTGAGCGGGCAAGAGTCTCTGGACAGGCAGGTGGTCACAGCACGTGACGGCGGAGCCTCCAGGTAGGCTAACAGGCAGGTAGCAGGTGAGCGCTCCCAGGTGAGCGGGCAAGAGTCTCTGGACAGGCAGGTGGTCCCAGCACGTGACGGCGGAGCCTCCAGGTAGGCTAGCAGGCAGGTAGCAGGTGAGCGCTCCCAGGTGAGCGGGCAGACTGATCCATAGACAGACTGGCAGGGCTGGTAGGCAGACTGTCGGACCGCAGATAGATAAGTAACAGGCAGGAATCTGGCAGGAGACTGGCAGGTAACTGGTAATGGGACCTGAGGGCTGAAGCAGAGTTGAAAGGCTTTGCAACAACATTGCTCGGGCACCTCCATTTTGGAGGAGGTGCCTTATATATGGTGAGGTCCTCCGGCCATTGGCTGGGGACTCCTTAGGACGGCGCGCGCGGCCCCTTTAAGAGAGGGGGAGCGCGCGCGCGCCCTAAGCACAGAGGCCGGGAAGCAACGTGCGCTGCCAGCAGAGCGGGAGGAAGCCGCCGGGCACGGAGCGGAGAGGTGAGGGGAACGGCGTCCCTGCCTAGCAGGAGGCAGGGACGCCGACGCTACAGTACCCCCCCCTTTAGGCCCCCCCTTTTTTTGTCCAGAGAGAAATTTAGCAAGGATGAGAGGGGCATGGATGTTCTCCCAGGGCTCCCATGTTCTCTCCTCAGGACCAAACCCCTTCCAATCTACCAAAAAAAAGGTCTTTCCTCTTACCCTCTTAGTGGCCAGAATACTCTCTACCTCAAAGACGTCTTCAGCGGAAACCGGAGCAGGAGGAGTACCTGGATTGTTGGAAAAAGAGTTAAAGACAACGGGTTTGAGGAGAGATACGTGGAAGGAGTTGGGAATCCATAAGGTGGCCGGGAGTTTTAATTTGTAGGCCACTGGATTAATTTGCCTGAGGATTTCGAAAGGACCGATGAAGCGAGGACCTAACTTGTAGGAGGGTATCTTGAGCCGTACATGTTTGGAAGAGAGCCAAACCTTGTCTCCCGGACGGAATTGAGGCGGATCCAGACGTCTCTTATCAGCATATCGCTTCATCCGCTCGGAGGACTGAAGAAGTGCAGACCTAGTACTCTCCCAAATGGTAGAAAACTCGCTGACAAGAGACTGCGCGGCAGGGTTGTCCACAGAGGCGGAGACGGGAAACGGAATCCGGGGGTGCTGGCCATAGACAATAAAGAACGGGGACTTGGAAGAGGATTCGCTCTCGTGGTTATAATAAGAGAACTCGGCCCAAGGAAGGAGGTCCACCCAATCAGAATGGTGGGCATTAACAAAGTGCCGGAGATAGCTGGTAAGGATCTGATTGATCCGCTCCACTTGACCATTGGACTGAGGGTGGTAAGCGGAGGAGAAGTCCAGGGTGACGTCCAGCAGTTTACATGTGGCTCTCCAGAAGCGTGAGGTAAACTGAACCCCCTCGATCCGACACGATGTGGAGGGGTAGGCCATGGAGACGGAAGATATGGCAGATAAAGTCCTTAGCCAGCTCAGGTGCAGACGGAAGACCAGGCAGGGGAATGAAGTGGGCCATTTTAGAGAAGCGGTCCGCGACCACCCAAATGACAGTACACCCGGCAGAGACAGGAAGATCGTAATGAAGTCCATAGCGATGTGTTGCCACGGGGCAACAGGTATGGGAAGCGGCAGGAGATGACCAGCTGGTAAGTGTCTGGGAACTTTGTTGCAGCCACAAGATGAACAGGCAGAGACGAAGTCTACCACATCCTTACGCAGGGTAGACCACCAGTAATGCCGGGAAATGAGTAGGAAGGTCTTTTTTTGGCCAGCATGACCAGCTAGTTTAGAAGAATGACCCCAGCGAAGAACCCTCTCACGGTCTGGAGGCGCCACGAACGTCTTGCCGGGTGGAAGACGAGTCAAATCCAAGGGGGCCACATTCATCACCTTGGAGGGGTCGATAATGTGCAGAGGCTCCTCCTCTTGGTCGGAGGACAGGAAAGATCGGAACAAGGCATCAGCTTTGACATTTTTGTCCGCCGGGCGGAAATGAAGGATGAAATCGAAGCGGGCAAAAAACAAAGACCACCGGGCCTGACGTGGATTAAGTCTCTGAGCATTTTGGAGATATGCCAGGTTCTTGTGATCCGTGTAGATGATCACCGGGTATAGAGCACCTTCAAGCAGGTAGCGCCACTCCTCCAGCGCCAATTTAACGGCTAGCAGTTCTCGGTCTCCTATGGAGTAATTGCGCTCAGAGGAGGAGAAGATTTTAGAGAAAAGGCCGCAGGTTACCATTCTCCCGGAGGAAGACTTTTGGGTGAGCACTTCTCCGGCTCCAGAGGAGGAGGCATCAACCTCCAGGTAGAACTGTTTGTTGCAGTCCGGACGGTGCAGCACAGGGGCAGAGGAGAAGGCTTGTTTCAGGGAAAGGAAGGCCTCCTCAGCTTCGGATGACCATACCTTGGGATTTGCTCCCTTACGGGTGAGCGCAGATATGGGCGCAGTCCGTGACGAGAAGTGAGGAATGAAGAGACGATAGTAATTAGCGAAGCCCAGGAATCGCTGTATCGCCTTCAAGCCCTCCGGACGGGGCCACTTTAGGACAGCAGAGAGCTTCTCGGGATCCATTCGCAAGCCTGTCCGGGAGATAACATAGCCCAGGAAAGGAAGAGAGGTCTGCTCAAAAAGGCACTTCTCGTATTTAGCATAGAGGTGGTTCTGCCTGAGCCTAAGCAGGACCTGACGAACATCCCTCCGGTGTGTGGGAAGATCCGGAGAGAAGACCAAGATGTCGTCCAGGTATACCACCACGCAGGAGTAAAGAAGGTCACGGAAGATGTCGTTGACCAGTTCTTGGAAGACGGCGGGAGCATTGCAGAGACCGAAGGGCATCACACGGTACTCATAGTGTCCGTCCCGGGTATTAAATGCTGTTTTCCACTCGTCTCCCTGACGGATACGGACCAGGTTATATGCTCCACGTAGATCCAGCTTGGAAAAGATCCTGGCGCCTTTAAGGCAATCAAATAACTCAGAGATGAGCGGAAGGGGGTATTTATTTTTAACCGTGATCTGATTGAGTCCTCTATAGTCAATACAGGGGCGAAGCGAGCCATCTTTTTTTTTGACAACGAAGAATCCGGCACCAGCCGGGGAAGTAGACTTCCGGATAAATCCCCTGGCCAGATTCTCCTCTATGTACTCAGACATGGCCCGGGTTTCTGCCGCAGACAACGGATAAATACGCCCACGGGGTGGAGTGGCGCCGGGTACCAGGTCGATCGGGCAATCATATGGCCTATGAGGTGGCAATGTCTCTGCTTCCTTCTTACCGAAGACGTCAGCATAGGGCCAGTAAGGAGCCGGAAGACCGGGTAAATTAGCTGGGATAGGTGGAGGACGAACCGGACGAACCGGAACCAGGCAGGTCTTATGGCAGGCCGGCCCCCACCGGAGTACTTCACCGGAATGCCAGTTCAACACGGGTTCATGTGTCTGGAGCCAAGGTAGACCTAGCAATAGGGAGTGGGAGAGTCCGGACAACACATGGAAGGAGATTACCTCAGAGTGCAGCATTCCCACCTGCAGGGTTATGGGTTCCGTGACGAGCAGGATGGTCACCGGAAGGAGTCTTCCATCCACGGAGGCGACTGACAAAGGTTCAGCCAGAGACTTGGTGGGAATATGGTATTTCTCAACCAGGGACTGAGAGATGAGGTTTCCAGCGGATCCAGAGTCCAGGTGGGCGAGTTCAAAGTGACGGTTCTCTCCCCAGGAGATAGATACAGACAAAGTCAGGGTTGGAGAGGACTTATTTTTGTCTAGGGCGACCTCTCCGAGCGGTCCTAGACACTGGAGTTTCCCGGCCTCTCCGGGCAGGAACGAATCAGGTGCTCCTTACTGCCACAATAGAAGCAAATGCCCTCGGCTCGGCGTGACTCTTGGCGAGATTTGACCAACTTGGTCTGGTCGATCTGCATGGACTCGGGTGAGTGCGCCCGGGGAGTGACAGAAGAGGAGACAGGTTTCTGGAAAGTAGGAGCTAGGCGGGGAAACCTTCTCTCACGGGTGGTCTCTTTGGTACGTTCTTGAAACCGGATGTCAATCCGGGTAGCCAGAGACACCAGGTCATCCAGGGTGGTAGGAATGTCCCGACCGGCGAGCTCATCTTTAATCCGACCGGAAAGGCCCTCCCAGAAGACGGACACCAGGGCCTCATTATCCCAGGCAAGCTCAGAAGCGAGGGTGCGGAATCGTATGGCATATTGGCCCACGGTGAGACTCCCTTGGTGGAGACGTAGCAAAGAGGAGGCAGATGAGGTCTTTCGTCCCGGTTCATCGAAGACCCTTCGGAAAGCAGTGAGGAAAGACGACAGGTCGGACACCAGGGGATCCCCTCTCTCCCACAGAGGGTTAAGCCATGCCAGTGCCTCCCCAGTGAGATGGGACATGATGAATGCCACTTTGGCTCGGTCGGAGATAAACTGGTGGGCCAGGAGTTCAAAGTGCAGGGTGCACTGGTTTATGAAGCCCCGAGCTTGAGCGGGGTCGCCTCCGAAGCGAGGAGGTGCAGAAAGCCGGGGACCGGGGCAGGATGCCATGGTATTGGTGGGCAGCGGCGCTGCCGGGTTGCGAGTCATGACACTAGCGGTGGTTGCTGGTGGAGCAGTCAGAGTGTCCAGGCGAGAGTTGACATTCCGCAGGTGGCTCAGGATGGACTACTGTTGGGACCTCTGACGGGACAGTTCATGGCATAGGTCCGAGAGCGAGGGAGTTTGGGTGCCACCGGGTTCCATGGCCCGAGCAAACTGTAACGGGTCTGGGAGGTGGAACCTCTGAACAACTATACAAGGGGGCAGTCCTTGTAAGGAAGCGGGTGGCTCCCAGGGAAGGCGGGCAGGTAATCACGGCTAGTGACGGGGACAGTCTCTGGGTAGAAGGGCAGGAGGACATGGCAGGTGACGGGGACAGTCTCTGGGTTGAAGGGCAGGAGGTCACGGCAAGTGACGGGGACAGTCTCTGGGTAGAAGGGCAGGAGGTCACGGCAAGTGACGGGGACAGTCTCTTGACAGGCGGGTGGTCACGGCAAGTGACGGCAGAGCCTCCAGGTAGGCTAGCAGGCAGGTAGCAGGTGGACGCTCCCAGGTGAGCGGGCAAGAGTCTCTGGACTGGCCGGTGGTCACAGCAAGTGACGGCTCCAGGTAGGCTAGCAGGCAGGTAGCAGAGAAGTGCTCCCAGGTGAGCGGGCAAGAGTCTCTGGACAGGCAGGAGGTCACAACACGTGACGGCAGAGCCTCCAGGTAGGCTAGCAGGCAGGTAGCAGGTGAGCGCTCCCAGGTGAGCGGGCAAGAGTCTCTGGATAGGCAGGTGGTCACAGCACGTGACGGCGGAGCCTCCAGGTAGGCTAACAGACAGGTAGCAGGTGAGCGCTCCCAGGTGAGCGGGCAAGAGTCTCTGGACAGGCAGGTGGTCACAGCACGTGACGGCGGAGCCTCCAGGTAGGCTAGCAGGCAGGTAGCAGGTGAGCGCTCCCAGGTGAGCGGGCAGACTGATCCATAGACAGACTGGCAGGGCTGGTAGGCAGACTGTCGGACCGCAGATAGATAAGTAACAGGCAGGAATCTGGCAGGTGACTGGCAGGTGACTGGCAGGTAACTGGCAGGTAACTGGTAACAGGACCTGAGGGCTGAAGCAGAGTTGAAAGGCTTTGCAACAACATTGCTCAGGCACCTCCATTTTGGAGGAGGTGCCTTATATATGGTGAGGTCCTCCGGCCATTGGCCGGGGACTCCTTAGGACGGCGCGCGTGGCCCCTTTAAGAGAGGGGGAGCGCGCGCGCGCGCGCCCTAAGCACAGAGGCCGGGAAGCAGCGCGCGCTGCCAGCAGAGCGGGAGGAAGCCGCCGGGCACGGAGCAGAGAGGTGAGGGGAACGGCGTCCCTGCCTAGCAGGAGGCAGGGACGCCGACGCTACACTCTATAATCGATACAGGGGCATAGTGAACCGTCTTTCTTTTTTACGAAGAAGAATCTGGCTCCAGCCGGGGAGGTAGATTTCTGGATGAATCCCCTAGCCAGATTTTCTTCGATGTACTCCGAAAGGCCCGGGTTTCGGCCAACGACAACGGGTAAATACGCCCACGGGGTGGAGTGGCACCGGGTGCCAGGTCGATAGGGCAATCATATGGCCTATGAGGTGGCAGTGTCTCTGCTTCCTTCTTGTCGAAGACATCTGCATAGGACCAGTAAGGTGACGGTAGACCAGGTAAATTAGCCGGAGTAGCCGGAGGTCGAGCCGGGGGAACCGGGACCAGGCAGGTCTCATGGCAATCCTGCCCCCAACGGAGCACCTCACCGGATTGTCAATTCAGAACGGGTTCATGTCTCTGTAGCCAGGGTAGACCTAGCAAAAGGGAGTGAGAGAGTCTGGAAAGCACATGGAAGGAGATCCTCTCTGAGTGCAGCATTCCCACCTGAAGGGTTACGGGCTCAGTGACGAGCAAGATGGTCACCGGAAGGAGTCTTCCATCCACGGAAGCGACTGCCAATAGTTCAGCCAGAGGTTTGGTAGGAATCTGATACTTCTCTACAAGGGACTGGGAAATGAGATTCCCAGCGGCTCTGGAATCCAGATGGGCGGTTTCAAAGAAGCGGTTCTCTCCACAGGAAATAGAGACGGTTAAAGTCAAGAACCGAGAGGATT
The DNA here is from genome assembly GCF_046119375.1 of Phyllobates terribilis. NCBI lineage: Eukaryota > Metazoa > Chordata > Amphibia > Anura > Dendrobatidae > Phyllobates > Phyllobates terribilis. The sequence goes on from NW_027362773.1 coordinate 108,861,564, forward strand.
TACTCTTGCCTAGGACGACCTCTCCGAGCGGTCCTAGACACTGGAGTTTCCCGGCTTCACCGGACAGGAACGGATCAGGTGCTCCTTACTACCACAGTAGAAACAGCTCCCTTCGGGTCGGCGTGTTTCTTGTCGAGACTTGACCATCTTGGTCTGGTCGATCTGCATAGGTTCGGGCGAGCGTGCCCGGGGAGTTGCTGGTTGGGAAGCAGGTTTCTGGAAAACCGGAGCAAGATGAGGAAATCTTCTCTCCCGGGTAGTCTCCTTAGCACGTTCTAGGAAACGGATGTCAATCTGGGTAGCCAGTGACACCAGGTCATCCAGGGTGGTAGGAATGTCCCGGCCGGCTAGCTCGTCCTTAATCCGACCGGAAAGACCCTCCCGGAAGGTGGACACCAGGGCCTTGTTGTCCCAGGCAAGCTCAGAAGTGAGGGTACGGAACTGTATGGCATACTGGCCCACGGTGAAATTCCTTTGGCGGAGACGAAGCAATGAGGAGGCAGTAGAAATCCTTCGTCCGGGCTCATCGAAGACCCTCCAGAAGGCAGTGAGGAAAGCCGGAAGATCGGACACCAGGGAATCCCCTCTCTCCCATAGAGTGTTTTAGCCATGCCAATGCTTCCCCGGTGAGGTGAGACATGATGAACGCCACCTTGGCCCGGTCGGAGGGAGACTGATGTGCCAGAAGTTCAAAGTGCAGTGTGCACTGGTTCAGAAAACCCCGACATAATACGGGGTCACCCCCAAAACGAGGAGGCGCAGAAAGCCGGGGTCCTAGGCTGGATGCCGTGGTATTGGTAGGCAGCGGCGTCGCCGGAGCGGGTGTCGCTCGGCTCGAGGCGGGCACAGGTGGGACAGACAGCGTGTCCAGGCAAGAGTTGACAGACCGCAGGTAGGTCAGGATGGTTTCCTGTTGGGATCTCTGACGAGAAACCTCCTGGTACAGGTCAGCAAGCGAAGGAGCCTGGGGGCCACCGGGTTTCATGGCCCATGCAAACTGTTACGGATCCGGGTGGTGGAACCTCTGTGCTGCGGAGCAAAGTGGGACCAGAGGGGGGTAACTAGGTATCAACTCGGACTGACCAAGGTCACACGGCGGCTCAGTCGACTCCGTGAACCAGGGAAGGACCGAGCAGAGGGACCAGGTGCTACTCTGGGCCTGTCCTTGTATGAGAGCAGGTGACTCCTAAGGGTAACTGGCAGGAGCCTCCGGGTAAGCACGGCAGGTAACTAGAAGGTAGGCTGACTGATAGGCACAGCAGGTAACTGGTAGGAGCCTCCAGGTAGGCTGGCTGATAGGCATGGCAGGTAACTGGTACGATCTCCGGGTAGGCAGGCAAGCCAGGCCCATAGACAGACTGGCGGGTTTGGATCGTAGGCAGACCGTCGGGCTGGAGAGTACACTTGGCTGGCGGAGACAGGTAGTCAGGCTGGCAGACAGGACTGGTAGTCAGGCTCGCGGACTGGACTGGTAGTCAGGCTGGCGGACAGGACTGGTAGTCAGACTGGCGGACTGGACTGGTAGTCAGGCTGGCAGACTGGACTGGTAGTCAGGCTGGCGGACTGGACTGGTAGTCAGACTAGCAGAGGGACCTGAGGGCTGAAGCAGAGTTTAGGACACAAAGCTACAACTGTTAGAACACTCCTGTTAGTTTTTTCTATCTTGTGTTTTGCGGTCACGTGACCATCTGCCTATATATTCCAGCTCCGCCCTTCTGGCTTTGCTGGACTTCAGTGTTGTTTGACTGTTTTGCTAGCCTGGTGCTTTGGTGCCTATCTCTGTCAGTTTGCTTGGTCCTCTTGGACCTCTAGTACTTTTTGTCAGTTTGTCTTTTGTGTTCTACAACAATTTCTTTTTAGGAGGTGTCCCATTTTTGTCCCAGTCCTTAGTTCTTTTAGGGACCCCTCCCTTAATTCTATAGGTCTTCGTTCAGACTAGCCGAGGACGAAGGCGGGTCTGTTCACTAGGAACAGGCAGCCTGCTACATCGTAGGGATTCAGCTTAGTCTTACTGTAGGGATAGCTTTCCCCTATCTTTCCTTAGTTCTTGTTGCAGATCATAACAGTAAGTCCAGCCCAAAAAAGACTAAAAGGAAAGAAATTTGGGGATCAGTATGGTTTCCATCCAGGACTTGGCTCAACGCCTGCAGGGATTGTCTCTGGAGGTGGTTGAGCTTCAGCAACATGTGAGTAGCTGTCCTGGAGCGCATTTTGTCGAACCCAAGGTAGGACTGCCTGATGTTTTTTTATGGTAAACAGCAAGATTTTTTTTTCTTTAAAAATGCTTGTTTGTTATATTTTTGTTTGAGACCAAGATCCTCTGGGAATGAATCACAGCGCATTGGTTTTATTATGTCACTTTTGCGCAACGAACCACAGGGGTGGGCCTTTTCTCTCCAGCCTAATGATCCGTGTTTAAGTTCTGTTGAAGAATTTTTTTCTGCTATGGGGCTTTTATATGACGATCCTGATTGAATCTCATCTGCTGAATCAGAACCTAGGCGTTTGAATCAGGGGTCAGATGATGTTGAAAATTATTGCACACACTTCAGGAGATGGGCCTCAGAAGTTAAATGGAATGATTCTGCGCTGAGATGTTTATTTCTTGCTGGTCTGAGTGAAAGGGTTAAGGATTTGCTAATTGCATTCCCTGCACCTGAGACTCTGCAGGAAGCTATGCAGTTAGCTGTTCGTGTGGACAGGAGACTGAGGTCTAGGGTGAATGATGTAAAAACTCCTGTAACGTCAGGTCCTAGTTCCCAGAAAATCTGCTCTGACAGCGGAGAACCAGTGGAGGTGGGGGCGATGTCACTCCGCTCTCAGGAAAAAGACCGGAGATTCGCCGAGGGATTGTGTCTTTATTGTGGTAAAGGTGACCATTTGATTAAGTATTGTGAGCGTAGTTTAAGTAAAGAAAAAAAAAGGTCAGTTACGCCTGTATAGCTTGTTTACGCTCTGCAGGAGTATTTCTTTCTGGGAGTACTACTCTGCAGGGAGATTTTATAGAATTTTAGGTATTTGTGGATTGTGGTTCAACACTTAATGTGATTGATAAAGGGTTTTTGGAAAACATTAAATTGAAATCCAAACCTTTGTCATCACCTATTTCTGTGGTTGCAATTGATAACACTCCTTTGAAATGTATTACTCACAAGACTGCTGCATTTCCTCTCACTATCAATGGAGTTCACCAAGAAATTTTGGATTTGGTTGTTTTGGATAATTTACCCTCTCCAGTTGTTCTAGGATTGCCTTGGTTAAAACTGCACAATCCTTTATTGGACTGGTCTACTAATGTGATTAAGTCTTGGAGTCCGAAGTGCTATGATAAATGTTGTAATAGTCGCATTGCGGCTGTGGAAAAAGTGGAATTACCTGTACCTATTCAAGATTTTTGGAGGGTTTTTTTGGAGGAGGAGTCACAAGTTTTACCTCCTCATAGGGATTATGATTGCGCCATTGAGTTTGTTCCAGGAGCTACTCTTCCCAAGAGTCGCTTGTTTAATCTGACTATCCCTGAAAGAAAGGCCTTGGAGGAGTACATACAGACTAGCCTGGCTGCTGGTCACATTAGACCTTCTAAGTCACCTGTGGCAGTTGGATTCTTCTTTGTTAAAAAAAAGGACGGCGGTTTACGTCCATGTCTGGATTTTCGTGAAATTAATAAGATTACCGTAAGCAATTCCTACCCGTTACCGTTAATTCCTGACTTGTTTAACCAGTTAGTGGGAGCCAAGTGGTTCTCCAAAATTGATCTCTGGGGGGCATACAATTTGTTACATGTGAAGGAGGGTGATGAATGGAAAACTGCTTTTAACACTCCGGTAGGTCATTTTGAGAATTTGGTGATGCCTTTTGGTCTTACCAATGCACCTGCATTTTTTCAGAACCTTATTAATGACATCCTGAGACCTCTGACTGGTAAGAATGTGGTTATGTATTTGGATGACATTTTGATTTATTCACCAGATCTGGAGTCCCATTGGCAGAGTGTACGTGAAGTTTTGCAGTTATTGGGTGATAATTCACTCTTTGCTAAGCTGGAGAAATGTGAGTTCGCTGTGCAGAAAATTAGTTTTTTGGGCTACATTGTCTCCAGCGAGGGCTTTGAGATGGACCCTGTGAAGTTTCAGGCTGTGCAGGAATGGCCTAGGCCTATTGGTTTGAAATCTATACAGAGATTTTTGGGTTTTGCCAATTATTACAGGAAATTCATTAAGAATTTTTCTGTAATTGTTAAACCTCTAACCGATCTCACCAGGAAAGGTGCGAATACGGCCCAGTGGACTACTGAGGTCATTGAAGTGTTTGAGTATCTCAAAGAGAGGTTCAGTTCTGCCCCTTATGCAGCCTGATGAGACCAAGCCTTTTTTGGTCGAGGTCGATGCTTCATCGGTGGGGGTCGGAGCAGTTTTGTCTCAGGAGAGACATCCTTGTGACTTCTTTTCGAAAAAAATTTCGGAAACCGAACTGAATTATGATGTTGGAAATCGGGAGTTGTTGGCTATTAAACTCGCGTTTGAACATTGGCGTCATTTTTTGGAAGGCGCTAGATTTCCTATTCAGGTTTTCACAGATCATAAGAATTTGATCTATCTGGAGGCTGCCAAGCGCTTGAATGCCCGTCAAGCTAGGTGGGCACTTTTTTTTTCTCGGTTTCATTTTTCTGTTACCTATATCCCTGGTACTAAGAATGTTAAAGCCGATGCTTTATCTCGCAGCTTCTCTCCTACGGTCGGTGCCGAGGAGGAGGAGAGCATTTTACAGAAAGGAGTTGTGGTGGCGGCTTTGGACTCCGTTTTGGAGAATGGGATTCTGAAAGCTCAAGATGATGCTCCATCTAACACTCCCCATGGGAGGTTGTTCGTGCCTAGAGCCTTTAGGAGAGATTTGTTTGTGGAGTGTCATGAGTCTCTGTTGGCAGGCCATCCAGGAATTTCGAAGACTAAGAGATTGATCAGTCGCAGTTTTTGCTGGCCTGGTGGCAGAAGGAAGTCATCAAGTGGGTGTGTCAGTGTACTTTGTGCGCTAGGTCAAAGGCTTCACATACTCCTGCTGCGGGGTTGCTTTGCCCTCTGGAGGTTCCTAGTGCGCCTTGGACGCATCTCACTATGGATTTTATTACTGATCTTCCTGTGTCCGAGGGTTTTACTGTCATCTGGGTGGTCGTGGACCGTTTTAGTAAGATGTGTCATTTGGTTCCATTCATTAAGTTGCCCTGCGCCAAGACACTCGCTAAGGCGTTTGTTAAGGAGATTGTCAAGCTCCATGGCGTTCCCACGGATATTGTTTCTGATAGAGGACCTCAGTTTGTGGCTCGCTTTTGGCGTGCTTTTTGTGACAGGTTGGGAGTCCATTTGTCATTTTCGTCTGGTTATCATCCTGAGTCTAATGGACAGACTGAAAGAAAGAACCAGGATGTTGAGCAGTTTTTGCATTGTTTTGTGGCGGACAATCAAGAGGTGTGGTCGGAGTTTCTGCCTCTCGCAGAATTTGCTCTTAACTATTATACATCCTCCTCTGCTGGGTGTTCTCCTTTTTTTTGCTGTACTGGGAGACATCCATCTTTTGGTTCGTTCTCCAAATTGGGGTCGGCGGTGCAGGAGGAGGAGAATTTTTCCGGTGATTTGGAGAAAGTTTGGAATAATGTACGTTGTAACCTTCAAGAGGCTAACAAAAAGTCCAAGAAGTATTTTGACAGGAAACGTAAAGAGGTTTTGTTTACTGTAGGTGACATGGTTGGGTTGTCCTCGAAGAACCTGCGGTTGAGGTTTCCTTCTAAAAAACTGGGTCCTAAGTTTGTGGGTCCATTTAAAGTGCTTCAGGTTGTTAACCAGTCTGCTGTTAGGTTGGATGTCCCTACTTCCTGGAAGATTAATCCTGTGTTTCATGTTTCCTTGTTGAAAAAGGCTGACGTATCTGATATGGTCGTCACTGTCACAGTTCCTCCTGTGGTGGAAGACGGCGAATATGAAATTTCTCGTATCTTGAATTCTAGATGGCATAGAGGGAGATTACAGTATCTTGTCTCCTGGAAGGGTTTCGGTCCCGAAGACAACTCCTGGGTAAGAACGCATGATGTCTCTGCTCCTAGGCTTGTTAAAGCTTTCCACAGTAGGTTTCCGGATAGGCCTGGGCCTGGAGAATCCGGAGGATCCTCATAAAAGAGGGGGTACTGTTAGAACCCTCCTGTTAGTTTTTTCTATCTTGTGTTTTGCGGTCACGTGACCATCTGCCTATATATTCCAGCTCCACCCTTCTGGCTTTGCTGGACTTCAGTGTTGTTTGACTGTTTTGCTAGCCTGGTGCTTCGGTGCCTATCTCTGTCAGTTTGCTTGGTCCTCTTGGACCTCTCATACTTTTTGTCAGTTTGTCTTTTGTGTTCTACAACAATTTCTGTTTAGGGGGTGTCCCATTTTTGTCCCAGTCCTTAGTTCTTTTAGGGACCCCTCCCTTAATTCTATAGGTCTTCGTTCAGACTAGCCGAGGACGAAGGCGGGTCTGTTCACTAGGAACAGGCAGCCCGCTACATCGTAGGGATTCAGCTTAGTCTTACTGTAGGGACAGCTTTCCCCTATCTTTCCTTAGTTCTTGTTGCAGATCATAACAACAACCTTGCACGGGCACCTCCATTTTGGAGGTGCCATTTATATGAGAGGTCCTCCGGCTATCGGCCGGGGACTACTTAGGACGGCGCGCGCGCGCTCCCCCACTCTTAAAGGGGCCGCGCGCGCCATCCTAAAGAGTCCCCGGCCTAAGCACAGTGCCCGGGAAGCTGAGCGCGCCGGCAGCAGCAGCAGGAGAGCCGGAAGACGCCGGGCCGGGAGCGCGGCGGTAAGAGGGACGGCGTCTCTGCCTCTCAGGGGGCATAGACGCCGATACTACACTTCTGAGGATAAGTTTATCCGAGTCACCAGCCTCGGAAATCGCAGGTTATCAGCAGCTCAGATTAGAGACCAGGTCAATGCCACACAGAGTTCTAGCAGCAGACACATCTCTACAACAACTGTTAAGAGGAGACTTTGTGCAGCAGGCCTTCATGGTAAAATAGCTGCTAGGAAACCACTGCTAAGGACAGGCAACAAGCAGAAGAGACTTGTTTGGGCTAAAGAACACAAGGAATGGACATTAGACCAGTGGAAATCTGTGCTTTGGTCTGATGAGTCCAAATTTGAGATCTTTGGTTCCAACCACCGTGTCTTTGTGCGACGCAGAAAAGTTGAACGGATGGACTCTACATGCCTGGTTCCCACCGTGAAGCATGGAGGAGGAGGTGTGATGGTGTGGGGGTGCTTTGCTGTGTTATGCACACACCCGGACTGACTGGCGTGAGCATGATTAGTGATCCCATTGGACCATGAAACGAGGAGTGCCTGGAGGGGTGTAACTAAGTATCAACTCGGACCGACCAAGGTCACATGGCGGCTCAGTCGACTCCGTGAACCAGGGAGGAACCGAGCAGAGGGACCAGGGGCTACTCCAGGTCAGACCCTGGTCACAGCTGTTGACCCACACCGGGGAATGCAGGAACAGGCAGGTTAGGCTGGCATACAGACAGGTGGGTACTGGCAGGCACGGCTGGTATGCAGACAGGTGGGTATTGGCAGGCACGGCTGGTATGCAAACAGGTGGGCACTGGCAGGCACGGCTGGCATGCAGACAGGTGGGCACTGGCAGGCACGGCTGGCATGCAGACAGGCGGGTACTGGCAGGTAGGAACGCAGGCAGGATAGGGACCAATACAGACTGGGACACAGGAACGGAGCCACAGGTGCGGTAGACAAGCAGAGCAGAGCAAAACCTGCAGATGCGGTAGACAAGCAAAGCAGAGCAAAACCTGCAGATGCGGTAGACAAGCAGAGCAGAGCAAAACCACAGGTGCGGTGGACAAGCAGATCAGAGCGAAACTGCAGGTGCGGTGAACAAGCAGGGTAGAGCAAAACCGCAGGTGCGGTGAACAAGCAGAACTAGATACACACAAGGTACTTACAATGAAGTAGCGAGTGTACACAAAACTCACAAACAGAAGTTCAGAGACAACGAGTTGGAGTTAGGTGCAGGTTCAGACACTGCAGGAAAAGGGAAGGTTCGGACATAGAGAGAAACAGGTAACGGGCTATGACACAGTTCAGACAGGAGCTGAACCAGTAATAAGATATAGGAACGAGCCTGGGAACTCAGCCCTCATGGTGGCGGAGACAGACTAGAAGTCACAGATACAGGTAACAGGCCTGGGTATACAGCCCCCAGGGGCGGAAACAGACAAGATACAGGACAGGACCTGGCAACTCAGTTGCACAGAACACACTGAATCAAAGTGTTGCTCAGGCACCCCCTACTGTCTGGAGGAGGTTTAAGTATCCAGTGACTCACAGCAATAGGCTGGGGAGGCATTAGGAGTGCGCACACAGTAACTATAAGAATCAGGCAGTAGCCGGGCCACCGCCCTAAGCAATCAGACAAGAGACACAGTCAGTACTGGAGCAAAGTGGGCAGCCTGGATTGATAGGTAAGATGGCGGTCTTGCAAGGTGAGAGGTGGTAAGCCATGCCAGCACGCCGCCAGGGATGTTACAGTACCCCCCCCTTGAGGTTGGGAAGAGATGTATTCTATGGAGCATTGTCATCCTGTGTGGATTCTGTGTGGGCAGAAGCCTCTTCTGGCTGGGAAACTGGTGGGCTACCTACACGCATCACCAATGGGGACTGCTCCAGGATATTGGGAAGGGAAGCTTTAGCAGAAGCTTCAGGGTTAGGGTCATCGAAGAGCATTAGAAAGGCCACCAGGAAGGCCTCCAGGTCGGAGGCAATAGGATCCCATGCTTCCCATAGGGGGGGGGTGATCCACTTCAAGGCATCACCCGCTAAGTAGGACATCATGAATGCTACTTTAACCCGATCAGTGGGAAAATAGTGAGCATAGAATTTGAAATGCAGCATACATTGCTCCACAAACGAACGGCTTTGTTTTGGATCCCCATAGTACCGTGGTGGATCCGCAGGAACGAGTGCTGATTGCTCCATTTGGGCTGGTGCGTAAATCGCCTGGACCTCAGCTTGAGAAAAAATTTTTTCCTTGGTGCACGTATTCGCCAGACAAGAATTCAAATGTCTCCGAGAGCGAAGGATCGTGGGGCTCAACAGGGACCATGGCCTGAGCAAACTGTTACGCACACGCCCGGACTGACTGGCGTGAGCATGATTAGTGATCCCACTGGACCATGAACTGAGGAGTGTCTGGAGGGGCGTAACTAAGTATCAACTCGGTCCGACCAAGGTCACACGGCGGCTCAGTCGACTCCGTGAACCAGGGAGGAACTGAGCAGAGGGACCAGGTGCTACTCCAGGTCAGACCCCGGTCACAGCTGTTGACCCACACTGGGGAATGCAGGAACAGACAGGTTAGGCTGGCATACAGACAGGTAGGTACTGGCAGGCACGGCTGGTATGCAGATAGGTGGGTATTGGCAGGCACGGCTGGTATGCAGACAGATGGGCACTGGTCGGCACGGCTGGCCTGCAGACAGGTGGGCACTGGCAGGCACGGCTGGCATGCAGACAGGCGGGTACTGGCAGGTATGAACACAGGCAGGATAGGGACCATGACAGACTAGGACACAGGAAAGGAGCCCCAGGTGCAGTAGACAAGCAGAGCAGAGCAAAACCCGCAGATGCAGTAGACAAGCAGAGCAGAGCAAAACCCGGAGATGCGGTAGACAAGTAGAGCAGAGCAAAACCCGCAGGTGCGGTTGACAAGCAGGGCAGAGCAAAACCCGCAGGTGCGGTAGACAAGCAGAGCAGGGAAAAACCCGCAGGTGCGGTAGACAAGCAGAGCAGAGCAAAACCCGCAGGTGCGGTAGACAAGCAGAGCAGAGTAAAACCCACAGGTGCGGTAGACAAGTGGAGCAGAGCAAAACCCGCAGGTGCGGTAGACAAGCAGAGCAGAGCAAAACCCGCAGATGCGATAGACAAGCAGGGCAGAGCAAAACCCGCAGATGCGGTAGACAAGCAGAGCAGAGCAAAACCCGCAGATGCGGTAGACAAGTAGAGCAGAGCAAAACCCGCAGGTGCGGTAGACAAGCAGAGCAGAGCAAAGCCCGCAGGTGCGGTAAACAAGCAGAGCAGAGCAAAACCCGCACGTGCGATAGACAAGCAGAGCAGAGCAAAGCCTGCGGGTGTGGTAAACAAGCAGAGTAGAGCAAAGAGCAAAACCTGCAGGTGTGGTAGAGAAGCAGAGCAGAGCAAAACCCGCAGGTGCGGTAAACCAGCAGAGCAGAGCAAAACCCGCAGGTGCGGTGAACAAGCTGAGCAGAGCGAAACCGCAGGTGCGATGAACAAGCTGAGCAGAGCGAAACCGCCGGTGCGGTGAACATGCAGGGCGGAGCAGAGCGAAACCGCCGGTGCAGTGGACAAGCAGAGCGGAGCGAAACCGCAGGTGTGGTGGACAAGCAGAGCAGAGCAAAACCGCAGGTGCGGTGAACAAGCAGAGCAGAGCGAAACCGCAGGTGCGGTGGACAAGCAGAGCAGAGCGAAACCGCAGGTGCGGTGAACAAGCAGGGCAGAGCAAAACCGCAGGTGCGGTGAACAAGCAGAACTAGATACACACAAGGTACTTACAATGAAGTAGCGAGTGTACACAAAACTCACAAACAGAAGTTCAGAGACAACAAGTTGGAGTTAGGTGCAGGTTCAGACACTGCAGGAAAAGGGAAGGTTCGGACATAGAGAGAAACAGGTAACGGGCTAGGACACAGTTCAGACAGGAGCTGAACCAGTAATAAGATACAATAACGAGCCTGGGAACTCAGCCCTCATGGTGGCGGAGACAGACTAGAAGTCACAGATACAGGTAACAGGCCTGGGTATACAGCCCCCAGGGGCGGAAACAGACAAGATACAGGACAGGACCTGGCAACTCAGTTGCACAGAACACACTGAATCAAAGTGTTGCTCAGGCACCCCCTACTGGGTGGAGGAGGTTTAAGTATCCAGTGACTCACAGCAATAGGCTGGGGAGGCATTAGGAGTGCGCACACAGTAACTATAAGAATCAGGCAGTAGCCGCGCCGCCGCCCTAAACAATCAGACAAGAGACACAGCCGGTACTGGAGCAAAGTGTGCACCTTCTCATTTAAAGATTTTTCTGTATTTTCATGACTATGAAAATTGTACATTCACACTGAAGGCATCAAAACTATGAATTAACACATGTGGAATTATATACTTAACAAAAAAGTGTGAAACAACTGAAAATATGTCTTATATTCTAGGTTCTTCAAAGTAGCCACCTTTTGCTTTGATGACTGCTTTGCACACTCTTGGCATTCTCTTGATGAGCTTCAAGAGGTAGTCACCGGAAATGGTTTTCACTTCACAGGTGTGCCCTGTCAGGTTTAATACATGGGATTTCTTGCCTTATAAATGGGGTTGGGACCATCAGTTGTGTTGTGCATAAGTCAGGTGGATACACAGCTGATAGTCCTATTGAATAGACTGTTAGAATTTGTATTATGGCAAGAAAAAAGCAGCTAAGTAAAGAAAAACGAGTGGCCATCATTACTTTAAGAAATGAAGGTCAGTCAGTCCGAAAAATTGGGCAAACTTTGAAAGTGTCCCCAAGTGCAGTTGCAAAAACCATCAAGCGCTACAAAGAAACTGGCTCACATGAGGACTGCCCCAGGAAAGGAAGACCAAGAGTCACCTCTGCTTCTGAGGATAAGCTTATCCGAGTCACCAGCCTCAGAAATCGCAGGTTAACAGCAGCTCAGATTAGAGACCAGGCCACTGCCACACAGAGTTCTAGCAGCGGACACATCTCTTCAACAACTGTTAAGAGGAGACTTTGAGCAGCAGGCCTTCATGGTAAAATAGCTGCTAGGAAACCACTGCTAAGGACAGGCAACAAGCAGAAGACTCTTGTATGGGCTAAAGAACACACGTCTTTGTGCGACGCAGAAGAGGTGAACGGATGGACTCTGCATGCATGGTTCCCACCGTGAAGCATGGAGGAGGAGGTGTGATGGTGTGGGGGTGCTTTGCTGGTGACACTGTTGGGGATTTATTCAAAATTGAAGGCATACTGAACCAGCATGGCTACCACAGCATCTTGCAGCGCCATGCTATTCCATCCGGTTTGTGTTTAGTTGGACCATCATTTATTTTTCAACAGGACAATGACCCCAAACACACCTCCAGGCTTTGTGAGGGCTTTTTGACCAATAAGGAGAGAGATGGGGTGCTACGCCAGATGACCTGGCCTCCACAGTAACAAGACCTGAACCCAATCGAGATGGTTTGGGGTGAGCTGGACCGCAGATTGAAGGCAAAAGGGCCAACAAGTGCTAAGCATCTCTGGGAACTCCTTCAAGATTGTTGGAAGACCATTTCCGGTGACTACCTCTTGAAGCTCATCAAGAGAATGCCAAGAGTGTGCAAAGCAGTCATCAAAGCAAAAGGTGGCTACTTTGAAGAACCAAGAATATAAGACATATTTTCAGTTGTTTTACACTTTTTTGTTAAGTATATAATTCCACATGTGTTAATTCATAGTTTTGATGCCTTCAGTGTGAATGTACAATTTTCAAAGTCATGAAAATACAGAAAAATCTTTAAATAAGAAGGTGTGTCCAAACTTTTGGTCTGTACTGTATATTCACATATATGCTTGAAGGACAAACGTTGTCAGATGATTTACAATGAGGAAAAAGGGTACAATTTATATTAAAGAGTGTAGGTAACATGCAATATATTCATCATAAGGCTTCTAATGGGAATATCAATGTAAGCTCATGGAGTCACTGATCCCATATGGTGTCATGGTCCGTCATAGAGTTAGTTACAAGAGGAGTAGCAGCAAAGAAACTCTATTACAGGTAAGTAGGAACAATTAGACACAGAACAAACGGTTCAAATAGCAAAAATGGCGTAGGGAACACTGAAGGATTACATACCTGGCGTGAAGGGAATAGTGCATGGACTAGGAACCGCGAAAAAGCGCCGTGTGGTGGAAAGAAGGAAGGACTATATAAAGGACTATATATATAGGACTATATATATATTATATAGGACTAGTGCGTTGGTGGAAGCAGTGAAAGAACGCCGGTGTATATCCGGTCATGCGCAGTATGGCCATACTGACTTCCGGTGCGCGTGCTGGAACGCAAAGGGAGACAGTGGAACGCAAGTCACTTCCGGACATGCGCAGTATATACGCTACACTGGAAGTAAGTGGATAGACTTTACTTAAGGTGTAAATCAGTGGAAAGAGGTTATACTCAATCAAGAGCAGAATAACGCAGGGTGAGCCAACCTTAGGAGGAGCTATAGGAGATGAATACTTGAAAAACAGATTATATTATATTAAATTGCAAAATAAGGAGGGGGATCCTGAAGAGTCAAAGAAAAAATGCATGGGATTCGTTACGGAGGTCCCTGGGAACCTTAATTAGTAACCTACAAGACAAAGAAAAATAATCAGTAACATGAAATATATTCAATTATTATAAAATGGCAAACAATCTAGTCATCCATACTGAAAGCCCAGTGAATGACCCACAACTTAAAACTTTAATCAGTAGCATAGAATTATCCGCTAAACCCTGGTTTATTATCCTATCCAATAGACACTGGACAGAGTGAGTTTTATGTCATATAGGTAGAGGGATTTTTGGGGGCGATATAGGAATTTTTTATTCATCTTGTGCGTCATACTCCCTATTAAGTCCTTTCGGAGTGAGGATCTGTAGCGTATGTATCCAGTATAGCTCACGTTTTTTGAGGTTTTGAATCCGGTTGCTCCCCTGTCTATTTGGCGGAATGTGATCAATTACTTGATACCTTAGTTGTGAAATGTTGTGGGACATAGCTAGAAAATGTGCTGGTATAGGTAACATCGTGCGTCCACAACGAATTGTCGATTTGTGTTGTGAAATACGGTCTCGGATATGTTGGGTGGTCTCACCAACATATGCGAGACCGCATGGACACTTAATTAGATACACCACATACGTGGAATCACAAGAGAAATATTCTTTAATAGAATAACGTTTGCCAAAATGAGGATGTGTAAATGTAACATAGTTTTTAAGGTTGAAGGAAGACTAAGTCCATCTAGTTCAACCCATAGCCTAACATGTTGATCCAGAGAAAGGCAAAAAAAAAACATGTGGTAAACACTAAGCTCCACATTGGGGAAAAAAAATCCTTCCTGACTCCATACGACAATCAGACTAGTTCCCTGGATCAACGCCCTATCAAGGAATCTAGTATTTATAACCTGTAATATTATACTTTTCAAGAAAGGCATCCATGCCCTTCTTAAATTTTAACAGTGAATCACTCATTACAACATCATGCGGCAGAGAGTTCCATAGTCTCACTGCTCTTACAGTAAAGAATCCCCGTCTGTGATTATGATTAAACCTTCTTTCCTCTAGACGTAGAAGATGCCCCCTTGTCCCCGTCTCAGGCCTCAGAGTAAAAAGATCAGTAGAAAGCTCTTTGTACTGTCCCCTCATATACTTGTACATAGTAATAAGATCACCCCTAAGCCTTCTTTTTTCCACAGTAAATAACCCCAAGTGTAATAACCTGTCTTGGTATTGCAGACCCCCAGTCCTCTAATAACCTTGGTCGCTCTTCTCTGCCCCCGCTCTAGTTCAGCTATGTCTTTCTTATACACCGGAGACCAGAACTGTACACAGTATTCTAAGTGTGGTCGCACTAATGACTTGTATAGAGGTAAAATTATGTTCTCCTCATGAGCATCTATGCCTCTTTTAATGCATCCCATTATTTTATTTGCCTTTGCAGAAGCAGCCTGACACTGGCCACTACACTGAGCTTGTCGTCCACCAATACACCCAGGTCTTTTTCAGTAACAGTTTTGCCATGTGTTTTACAATTAAGCTTATAATTATACATTTTATTTCCTCTGCCCAAGTGCATTACCTTACATTTATCCCCATTAAAGCTCATTTGCCATTTATCAGCCCAAGCTTCTAGTTTACATAGATCCTCCTGTAATATAAAATTGTCCTCCTCTGTATTGATTACCCTGCAGAGTTTAGTGTCATTAATAAATATGTTAAAAAGAAGTGGGCCCAATACTGACCCCTGTGGTACCCCACTGTTAACTGAGACCCGGTTTGAGTGTTTTCCATTAATAGCCACCCTTTGTTTCCTATCACTGAGCCAATTCTTAACCCACATACATATATTTTCCCCTATCCCCATTGTTCTCATTTTGTGTATCAACCTTTTGTGTGGAACCGTATCAAAAGCTTTTGAAAAGTCCATATACACAACATCCACTGCATTTCCTTGGTCCAGTCCGGAACTTGCCTCCTCATAAAAACTGATCAGATTAGTTTGACAGGAACGGTCCCTCGTAAACCCATGTTGATATTGGGTCATGAGGTTATTCTTCTTCAGATACTCTATTATAGCATCTCTTAGGAAACCCTCCAGGATTTTACCCACAGTAGAGGTTAAGCTTACCGGCCTATAATTTCCAAGTTCAGTTTTTGTCCCCTTTTTGAATATTGGCACCACATTTGCTATACGCCAGTCCTGTGGTACAGACCCTGTTATTATGGAATCTTTAAAGATTAAAAATAATGGTCTATCTATGACGTTACTTAATTCCTGCAGTACTCGCGGGTGTATCCCATCCGGGCCCGGTGATTTGTCAACTTTAGTGATTTTTAGATGCCGCCATACTTCCTGCTGGGTTAAGCAAGTGACATTTACTGGAGAATTTTTGTTATCACTAATCATGTTTTCTGTCATGCGATTTTCTTGTGTAAATACGGTTGAAAAAAAAATCATTTAGCATATTGGCTTTTTCCTCATTCTCATCCACCATTTCACCCAGACTATTTTTAAGGGGGCCAACACTATCATTTTTTAGTTTTTTACTATTTATATAGTTAAAGAATATTTTGGGGTTATTTTTACTTTCTCTGGCAATAATTCTCTCTGCCTAAATCTTTGCTGCCTTGATTTGTTTTTTACATAATTTATTTAATTTTCTATATTTATTTAATGCCTCATCACTACCTACTTGCTTTAGTTCTCTAAATGCTTTCTTTTTGTCACTTATTGCGCCCCTTACAGCTCTATTTAGCCATAGTGGTTTCCTCCTATTTCTAGCATGTTTATTCCCAAGGGGTATATATTGTGCACAGGTCCTATTCAGGATGTTAATAAATGTCTCCCATTTGCTTTGTGTAGCTTTATGTCTCAGGATATCGTCCCCGTTTATTGCACTAAGATGATCTCTTAACCGTTGGAAATTTGCCTTCCTGAAGTTTAGTGTCCTTGTAACCCCGCTACTATACATCTTATTAAAGGTTACATGAAAACGTATTATTTTGTGATCACTATTACCCAAGTGACCCCCAACTAATATATTTGATATGCGGTCTGGCCTATTGGTTAATATTAGGTCTAGCAGTGCCCCCCTTCTTGTTGGGTCCTGAACCAGTTGTGAAAGGTAATTGTCTCTCATAGTAGTCAAAAACCTATTTCCTTTGCTTGAACTACATGTTTCTGTCCCCCAATGTATTTCAGGGTAGTTGAAGTCTCCCATAATAATGACTTCTCCTTGAGTCGCTGCTTCATCTATCTGCTTTACGAGGATATTCTCCGCTACTTCCATTATTTTTGGAGACTTATAACAAACCCCTATCAGTAATTTATTATTTTTTCCCCCTCCCCTTATCTCCACCCACAGGGACTCTACATTTTCATTAGATTCACATATATCCTCCCGCAAGACAGGTTTTAAGGATGATTTTACATATAAACACACACCCCCCCTCGCTTGTTTGTACGGTCATTTCTGAACAGACTATAGCCCTGTAAATTAACTGCCCAGTCATGGCTCTCGTCCAGCCATGTCGCAGATATCCCTACCATGTCATAATTATTTTCCAACAAAATTAATTCTAATTCCTCCATTTTGTTGGTGAGGCTTCTGGCATTAGTGTACATGCATTTTATGTATCTCTCTGTACCTCTATTCCATCTTACTTTATTGACTGTTCTAACCCCACCCCCAATTTCTTTATTTGTGCCCAGGTCACTATCTGCACTATCTTCCCCACCTATAAAATGAATACCCTCCCCCCCAATCCCTAGTTTAAACACTCCTCCAACCTTCTAGCCATTTTCTCCCCCAGCACAGCTGCACCCTCCCCATTAAGGTGCAGCCGGTCCCTAGCGTAGAGTCTGTAGCCAACTGTGAAGTCGGCCCAGTTCTCCAGGAACCCAAATCCCTCTTTCCTACACCAGTTCTTGAGCCACTTATTTATCTCCCAAATCTCCCGTTGCCTCTCTGGCGTGGCACGTGGTACCGGTAGTATTTCAGAGAATACCACCTTGGAGGTCCTTGCTTTCAGCTTGCAGCCTAATTCCCTAAAATCATCTTTAAGGACCTTCCACCTACCTCTAACTTTGTCATTTGTGCCAATGTGCAGCATGACCGCTGGGTCCTCACCAGCCCCTCCCAGTAATCTGTCAACCCGATCAGCGATGTGCCGGACTCGAGCGCCAGGTAGGCAGCACACTGTTCGACGATCCCTGTCTTTGTGACAGATTGCCCTATCTTTTCCTCTAATAATTGAGTCCCCCACTACCAGCACCTGCCTAGCCTGCCCTACTCTCCTATTTCCCTCTTTACTGGAGCTGACACTCGTCCCCTGAAAGCCGGAGATGCCTTGCTGCAGTAGTGCTACCCCTGTACCATCACTCCCCTCATCTGCCAACTTTGCAAACTTATTGGGGTGTGCCAGATCAGGACTAGCCTCCCTGGCACTCTTCCCTCTACCACCCCTTCTAACTGTCACCCAACTAGCGACCTCACTGTCCTGCAGTTCCCGACTACCACCCTCCCCCACATCTACCCCAGTAAGCTGCTGCTCAGTGAGCAGCAGACTCCTTTCCATGTTGTCAATGGATCTCAGTGTTGCCAGCTGCTCATTTAGATCCAGTATCTGGGCTTCCAAACGCACAACGTGCACACATCTCGCGCAGCAGTAAGCAACCTCGACCTGCTGTTCAAGGAATACATACATGTGGCAAGATGTACACTGGATAGCATTGTCAATAATGGAGCTCATTTCCTAATGGGGATTGCAATATACAGAATGTTAAGTAAAAAGTAAAGTAAAGAATTAATGAAATACAGTCAGCAATTCAGTCCAAAGTCCTCCCTTCCAAACTCCCTGAATACAAAGTCACTGAAAAACAAGTCACACACTTACTTTCGTTCGCACTTACGCTCCGGACTCACGCAGCTCGTTCACACTCGCAAACTAAGATATTTAAAGAGTTTTTTTTTTTTTTCCCTTTTCCAGCAATGCACCCTTCACCTCAATGCACTTCCAGTGTCACCCTTAGTAATATTTGAACACTGTAAACATCCTAGACACGGGAAAGTTCCCCTCCGGGGGGTGGCCAAGGTGCGTTGGATTGGTCCCTTATTTGTAGATCCCACGTCGGCTCTAACCAAATGGTCGCGAATGTTTCGGGATCTTTTATGACATAGTAGGGGGACATCGGTAAATTTCTCTATATCCGGATAAGATTGCCGTAACAGGGACCAATATTTTTAATGCACTTGAATATCTGTCCCCCAAAGGGGTGATAGGTGTTCACGAAAGTCAGTCGTGAGCTATTATTCCGTCGTGAAGTAGGTTGGGTGACCTGGTTCAAGATATGTGATGGGTAACCCCTCTGTCGAAATTTGTCGTTCATCTCCTCATGTCTAATTTTTTTAGAATCTGCAGTAGACACTATTCGATCCACCCTATTATGTTGTGATTTTGGTAATGACCTTTTAATATGGCCCGGGTGAGAACTGGAATACAACAATAGACTGTTTTTATCTGTTGGTTTTGTGTATAAGTCACTGACTAGATATCCTGTGTCAACGAGTGTAATCCGTGTGTCCAAAAAACGTATGGAATGTGGGTCTTGGTGTATGGTAAATGTCAGATTAGTAAGTTTGCTGTTAAGGTCATCAAAAAAAGTTTTTAAGTTTTGTCTTGTGCCAGTCCAAATAAAGAAAATATCGTCAATAAAACGTCTCCAGCATAGCACATGCTTTTCAAACAGAGGGTGAGTATATACATGATCTATCTCAAAATTCCCCATGAAGATATTGGCATAGGGGGGTGCCACATTGGAGCCCATCGCCGTACCCCTCTTTTGAAAGAAAAAACGATCTTCAAACATGAAAAAATTTTTGGTGAGGATCAAAGTTAATAAATCACTGCAAAAGTCAATCTGATCGGCTGAGAATGTAGTATGGGCTCTTACAAATTTTATTGTGGCACAAATGCCCTACTGGTGATTGATACTAGTATAGAGACTGTTGACATCCATTGTTGTTAGGATGCTGTTAGTAGGGATTGGTCCTAATTCTCTTATGCATGTCAAAAAATGGGTAGTGTCCTTAAGGTATGAGGTAATCTTCTGAATATGGGGTGTTAAAATTTTTTCTAATGTAATAGCCAAGGGTGACAAAATAGAATCTGTAGAGGCTACAATAGGTCTCCCGGGTGGTGACCATAGATTCTTGTGTATTTTGGGTAAGGTATAAAATACCGGCATTATTGGGTTTGGATTGACCAAAAATTCTGACAGTTTGGAATCGATTGTGCCTCTCTGAGAATGATGTGAGACTAAATTTTTAATTAAATTAGCTACCTCTGTGGTGGGGTTACGTGTTATAGGTAGATACGTTTCAGTATCATTCAATTGAGTGTATATCTCTGATATATAATAAGACCGGTCCATAATAACAATTGCTCCCCCCTTATCAGCTGGTTTTACAATTAGTTCTTTCCTTTTTTTCAATGAGGAGAGGGCCATACTTTCCTCAGGGTTGAGGTTATTTTTGTTATGCAGATCGCTTCTCTTTATGGCTTGTAGGACTTCATTAATGTCTTTCTGGACCAAGTCAATATATGTCTCTACATGATAATATGTACAAGGCGGTTGGAAATGGCTAGGAATACGCAGTTTCAAGCCATGTAAAGAGAACATTCCATCATTCTGGCTGCTCTGAGAGGGACCTGGAGGATCAGTAGTAAGCCCCCTACCAGAGGAAAAATGGACTTTCAATCTTAAGGTTCTATAAAAGCGTTGTAGTTCTTGCTCCAGTTGGAATGTATCAAAGGCAGGTGTAGGGCTAAATGAAAGACCTTTTTGCAATAGGTCTAATTCGGCCGGTGCTAAGGATTGTGAGAAGATGTTATACACGATGTTAGTCCTACCCGAGAACGAGTTGTCATCCGAGCGTTGTCTGTCTGTCGATCGCCTCCCCCGCCTCGTCTTATTCTTGGTGGACGGTTTCTGCGTTGATCCAAAAAATAATTTGGTTGATAGGTACCTCGTTTGCTGTCTGTAGAGGAGTGTCGGCCTGGAGAAGAGTTGTATCCTCGCCTGTATGATCTGCTGCTTCTGCCTTGATCTGAAGAGCGCCATCTATACACTTGATTATTGAGGTAGTTTTCAGCGTCACATAGAAATTTAGATTTTTTCTGGATCTGGAGTTCGTTGCGATATTCAGAAATGGTTTTGTCCACTTTGTTTTTCAGTGTTGTAAATTCTTCAGATGAAATCGTATTACTCAATTGTTGCTCAGTAGAGGCAATCCTAGTATGTAGATTGGTTATTTCCTTCTGGAGAAAATCAATTGTCAACACAATAATGTCCATTGAGCATTTGTTGAGGATCCCCTCGAACTTACTGCAATAATCAGAGTTATCATTAAATAGAGTAGGACGTAGGTTGACTCTTAATCCTCGTGGAATTCGTTGTGTTTTGTGATATTCTGCGAGAGTAACGCAGTGTAGATCCAAAGCGGTATACCTCCTTTGTTCCTTCTCTAGGTCCCTTGTGCGTACTTCCTCAGTGGGGGTGTGGAGAAATGTAACGGGAGTTGTGACATGTGCAAGTATTCCACTTGCTTCTTCCTGATTAAAGGCAAAGGTTGTGAACGACATTGAAGCCACAGGAGCGTAATCCCAAGAAACAGTCAATTGAAAAAAAGAAGGATCGCTTCACTGTATCAAACTTTTAGGGTGCTCTGAAGAAATAGGTAGTATAGATATCAAAAAAGAACTTCGGCACTCCAATATGGATGCAAAAAATTGGTTTTTATTAGCAGAATTCCCCATAAATGAAAAGCAGTCCGTTTCCACCTAACATGGTCTTTACCCATCACATATCTTGAACCAGGTCACCCAACCTACTTCACGACGGAATAATAACTCACGACTGACTTTCGTGAACACCTATCACCCCTTTGGGGGACAGATATTCAAGTGCATTAAAAAATATTGGTCCCTGTTAGAGCAATCTTATCCGGATATAGAGGAATTTACTGATGTCCCCCTACTATGTCATAAAAGATCCCGAAACATTCGCGACCATTTGGTTAGAGCTGACATGGGATCCACAAATAAGGGACCAATCCAACGCACCTTGGCCACCCCCCGGAGGGGAACTTTCCCGTGTCTAGGATGTTTACAGTGTTCAAATATTACTAAGGATGACACTTTTACACATCCTCATTCTGGCAAACGTTATTCTATTAAAGAATATTTCTCTTGTGATTCCACGTATGTGGTGTATCTAATTAAGTGTCCATGCGGTCTCGCGTATGTTGGTGAGACCACCCAACATATCCGAGACCGCATTTCACAACACAAATCAACAATTCTTTGTGGACGCATGATGTTACCTATACCAGCACATTTTCTAGCTATGTCCCACAACATTTCACAACTAAGGTATCAAGTAATTGATCACATTCCGCCAAATAGACGGGGGGGGGCAACCGGATTCAAAACCTCAAAAAACGTGAGCTATACTGGATACATACGCTACAGATCCTCACTCCGAAAGGACTTAATAGGGAGTATGAAGCACAATATGAATAAAAAATTCCTATATCCCCCCCAAAAATCCCTCTACCTATATGACATAAAACTCACTCTGTCCAGTGTCTATTGGATAGGATAATAAACCAGGGTTTAGCGGATAATTCTATGCTACTGATTAAAGTTTTAAGTTGTGGGTCATTCACTGGGCTTTCAGTATGGGTGACTAGATTGTTTGTCATTTTATAATAATTGAATATATTTCATGTTACTGATTATTTAGGACTATTCAGTAGGACTATGAGCTGTGTATCCACCTGACTTCTGCACAACACAACTGATGGTCCCAACCCCATTTATAAGGCAAGAAATCCCACTTATTAAACCTGACAGGGCACACCTGTGAAGTGAAGACCATTTCCGGTGACTACCTCTTGAAGCTCATCAATAGAATGCCAAGAGTGTGCAAAGCAGTCATCAAAGCAAAAGGTGGCTACTTTGAAGAACCTAGAATATAAGACATATTTTCAGTTGTTTCATACTTTTTTGTTAAGTATATAATTCCACATGTGTTAATTCATAGTTTTGATGCCTTCAGTGTGAATGTACAATTTTCATAGTCATGAAAATACAGAACAATCTTTAAATGAGAAGGTGTGTCCAAACTTTTGGTCTGTACTGTATATATATATATATATATATATATATATATATATATATATATATATATATACTTTATATTCTTGTGGCAGCATGAGGTCTCCTACTATATCATTATTCTTGAATTTATATACATATATAAACATTTTTTTAAAAAAACGCACGCTATTTGCATATTCTACTGTACCTTACAAATTTATTTCACAATCTTTTGTGGGTTATTCCACATCATTTATAAGTAGATGTATGTGTATATTTTGTTTTTCCTTATTTTCTGTTTATATACAAATGTTGATGGGATATATTCTTTTGATGTTTAGCATAGGCCCTGAGAAAGACCATGTTAGGTCGAAACGTTGGCCTGCTTTTCATTTAAGGGGAATTCTGCTAATAAAAACCAATTTTTTGCATACATATTGGAGTGCCGAAGTTCTTTTTTGATATCTATACTACCTATTTCTTCAGAGCACCCTAAAAGTTTGGTACAGTGAAGCGATCCTTCTTTTTTTCAACAAGCTTCCATTGCTGATAGACCCAGAGGCTGTTGTTAGGTCTCAGCTTGCCATGATAACCATCGATACACCGTGATTGTAACATGGGGGTAATAATGAAGGTACAGAGGGGGCCCCTTCCTTCTGTCCACCATATTGATGCGGTGGTCGCTATTGACCGCATCATCTAAAGGGTTAAACTGTCGGGATAGGTGCTAACACCAAAGTCGGCAGTTGCAGCCAACTCTCCTTGAAGTGCGGGCTCAGCTGCTAAGCCTGCACAGCACGACTACCATGAAAATAGCACAGTTCATGTTTAATCCCATGTGCCCATGATGTAATAGTATGTCATAGGGCAGTAAGGTGTTAGACTTTTGATTGGTTGTTTCTATATTTTCCATTTACCATAATGGAGGACTGATCACATACGTGAGCTCAGGACATGGAATGCAATGTGTGGACCTGGGGAGGAATCATTGACCAGACCTGAGGCTCCTATGATTTGTTGGGTTGACCCCCAGTTGCCTCTATTAAGCACTGTGAAGACCCATACAGAGGCTCAGATATGTTATCATACACTGACTATTAGCTTCATTCAAGGAGTCAAATATAAGAATTTTCAATAATAGTTGAAATAATATTTAATTATTTATTTATCAATTTCCTATCAGTATGTCTTTGGAGTGTGGGAGGAAACCGGAGAACCCGGAGGAAACCCACGCGAACACGGGGAGAGCATACAAACTCCATGCAGTTGTTCTCTTTGGTTGGGTTTGGACCCGAACGCTGCAAAGCAACAGTGCTAACCACTGAGCCACCGTGTTGCCCAATAGTCTTCAATGTGGCACTAATCATGATAGGACGAGAACAGAGACCGAGCCCGGAATCTGTCTCCTTATGCAGCAGGAAGCTCACTTTATTCCGTGAGTTCATCTGACTGCGGAAAGTCCAGTAAATGTCGTATCCAGAAGTGAGAACAGAGACCGAGCCCGGAATCTGCCTCTTGATGCAGCAGGAACCTCACTTTATTCCGTGAGTTCATCTGACTGCGGAAAGTCCAGTAAATGTCGTATGTGAGAACAGAGACCGAGCCCGGAATCTGTCTCTTTTTTCTGACTTGTTTTCGCCTTGTGGAAGAGTCGTCACATCCGGCTGGATTCTTTGTTCATTGACGGATCACAATCAGGCCTCTCTCCGGAATAGTGATCTGTAGAAATAATAAATATGACTGAAGATGAAACAACTGGATATCATATATAAACGGCAGGCAATGTACTCCTGGTTACTGATTTCTAGCCTTGTGAGAAAAGATTTAAGATAAGTGATATTGGCTTATTCTTAGTTTAGGACTGTACCCCCCATTCATATAGAGGGGGCTGACAATCACTATGTGAGATCTGAGACCACCCACTGGACTCCTAAACCCAGAATGTTTCATATTGGCCGGCACTAAGCATTTCATGGATATCTAAGAAGTACATGAGTGCAATTTTTTAAATCTATAAATTTAAATTAAAAAATAAATTATTGATTATGTAGCGTTAATAAAGCTAGATCTAAATAGAACTATTTTTACTGTAAAGGATCTTCTCCCCACTATTTTAGCTTTAGTAAAAGATCAAGTATTTCTAAAACATTAAAAGACATCCAGGAACTTAAAGATGTCAGACAAACCCCTGCAGATCCCCAATGAATCCAGGACCTCCAGCAAGTTGTCATAGCCGGAACGGACATTGAATGTACAACGTGATGATTCGTGCTGCAAAGCTGGAGCCACTGTCTCCAACAAAAGAAGCAAAACGTAGTTTAACAAGTGTACAGTTTTATACGATGATTTATATGGTTGTATAACTAATATATTTCCCATCTGGTATTATCACTCATCCCCTTAAAAAATAAAATTGGTACTTAATATTTTATCTCCTCTTGTAAAAGGATTGAATAGTTCTAAGAAGAGATACCTGGCCTGGAAAGAAACTAAAAATTCTAACTCTGAAATAATAGGATCTGAAAACCCACTCAAATTATATTCTCAAATTATATATTCTCATTACCAAAAATTAAAAAAGTTAAAGTTGACTATTCCCATCTTATCTTACCTTTCATTTTTCCTCAGGTCCAGCTTTAAAAAGTTCTAATTTATGGAGCTGTAGATATTACCTCCTTCAGGACAAAGTCTATAAAGATGAAATAAAATTAAATTATTTGATATAAAATGATACAGAAGGATTATCTACATGTACAGTAAAGCATTAAACCTGACATATTGTGCCACTACGTGTTTCCAAGAGACGCACTATAACATTATGCTGCGGTGCTCCTTTACTCCAATGAGACCCCGCAGAGCATTTCCTTCCCAACCTCCTCTATGCTGGAGAGGTTGTGCTAAACCGGGAGACATTTTACACATATTTTGGAGTTGTCCATAAAGGAATTATGGAAAGAAACTTTGAACTTACTCCTATGAATTTCTAAACCCAATATTCCACTTACACCACAATTAATATTATTATCACAAGGTCTAGAAGAAATCCCACCCAAATTTCAACATATCTCTTGTCATATCTTTTTGGTGATTAAACATTTAATCGCAACAAAATGGAAGCAAATAATTCCTCCATCAATATTAGAAGTAATGGAAAGGCATCAACGCACAATATTAAAGTTCAACTTTGCGATTAGTGAAAAAATGTTGTAGCTGATATTTAGTTAGATGAATGCCATAGTGGAAGAGTTTTTTTTACTCAGGCTAAACCCAAAACTTAAAAACTAAAATAGTTGTATAAACAAACAATACTGGATATATACCAAACTAATTGTTTACACATATTATGGTCAAAGTTATAATAGTTGTTTATTACTAATAATAATGACTAGCCTTGCCTTTACTTTCTCTCCTGTAACTTCCCATTGTTACCCCATTACTCCTTTTCCCCTCCCCAATTTATATTCCTTCTTAATGTTATTTTTTTTGTAAATGTTAAATAAAAACAATTGAACGAGATGATCCGACATTTACCATTTTTTACCCGTTGTAAATCCTGTTGTTCTCCTGAATCTGGCATTGTTCATCCTTTGTTCCTCAAGATTCTAATTTCCTGAGAAATTGCCCCCTTTTCCCTTTATGTAAATCTAGTATTTGTATTTATTTTTGCCAAGTGGGCGTGACCCTCAAAAACTTCTCTTTTTGAGAAACATCTTGATGACAACGGCCAGTTGGCTAAAATAGTGGATAAATGTATAGGGAGCAGGGAGACCTATCAGGAACAAGGAGATTTGAGAACAAGAGACAAACAATGCCGTATTCAGGAGAATAGCAGCATTTATACCGGGTTAAAATAAATGTATATTTATGGCGAGTGACAGGTTCTCTTAAAAGTAGATTCCACCAAAAAGACATAGCAGATTTTTTCAAATACAATTTATGTCATATAATCAGCCCCATATCAGTAGGGTAGGGTCACACTTAGGCTGTGTGCCCACGATGCGTTTTTTAAGCGTTTCCGCAGCGGCAAAAACGCTGCAGAAACGCTTAAAAAACGCATGGTAGAAGGTCTGCCATGTTCCCCAATGATAATCCGTATGTGCTGTGCACATGCTGCAGAAATTTCCGCTGCGGATTATCATTGCGTAAAAAAAGCAGCACTACCAATTATTTTGCGGAAGCGCTGAGTTTTCTCCGCCATTGACTTGCATTAGACCGCATGGACTCCGCATCACTGTATATGTAGATGTATGCGTTCCATTGTGGGGATGGTACCCGGGTGTGGAGGAGAGGAGACATCCACACCCAGGTGCCATAGTACCTGTAAAAAAAAGAATAAAATAAAAAATATATGTTATACTTACCTTCCGGCGGGCCGCGGTGCGCTCGTCCTCCCATGCCGGCAGATCGCGGTGGACTGAAGGACCTGCGCTGACGTCATAGCCATGTGACGGGTCACGCGATGCTGACGTTGGCAGGTCCTTCAGTGTACCGCGATCTGCCGGCAGCCAGGACGGAGTGAAGCAAGACTGCCGGGGCCATCGGAAGGTAAGTATATATTTATTTTTTTATTTTTAACCATTCTTTGGGGTCACACTATATAAATCCATGCCGTTTGCATGGATTTATATAGTGTGACCAAGTTGTCAAGCACTTTCCAAGTGATGCTAAAATCGCTTGGAAAGCGCTTATCAACCCGCATGCGGAAATGCATGTGAAGAACGCTTCACTTCCGCATGTCCCTGGCAGAAAAACGCATGTACAATCCGCATGTACAATCCGCATGTACAATCCGCATGCGTTTTTTCTGCCAGGGGAGATGCAGAAACGCTCAGGAAAAATCCTGAGCATTTCTGCATCGTGGGCACATAGCCTTAGGATAAAACTATTTATGTCATAATAATAAGTTAATTGCAGCTTTGTTAATGTTATGTTATGCAGCTTTGTTAATGTTATGTTATGGAGCTTTGTTATGGGGATGGATGTATTATACAGATGCTGGGTATTACATTTACTAATTATGGAGCTAATGCTAATCCAATTCTGTAAGAGATATGATCGGATAATTAACTTATTTCTGCACGTACCTTCAGACTCTGTCTCTGCCTTCTTACGATCATTTTCAACAAAGAGGGCGCATGCGAAAAAGAATCCTCCTCCGAAAACCAGCACAAAGGGGCAAACCATGAGGGCGTACTGCAGACTGCGGAAGTTCGAAAGAGCCGAGTCTGGATTGTAACTTTTGATGCGGTCGGATATCTGAAGATGAGACGAGATAAATAATTATGTATGGTTAATGAAAGTAAAAAAACATAATTGACTGGACACGTTTATGCTGACAGCAGTCAATGGATACCAATGAAATCTGGTGATCATAGAAAGAGAAGGTGCCTCACTGCAGATAGCGGCTCCTCCAAACTATGAACAGCAATGCTTCCAGTATCCGCAGCTCCAGTACTACACATTGTCTGGGAACAGGACACTTGTGACATCCTTCTTCAGCAGATAATCTGTGACGTAACTCCAGGACATCTTGTCTTTGGAGTTCTGCCACCCCGTCAACAGAGCGGAAGAGAAGATGCTGCTCTGTCAACGTGATATCAGGGGAGGCCACTGAATCGCGGGTGTTGGCAGAGATCGGTCCCGGGCACTACAGGCAGGTATTTAGCAACGACTTGCCTGTTAGC
The DNA here is from genome assembly GCF_046119375.1 of Phyllobates terribilis. Classification (NCBI taxonomy): domain Eukaryota; kingdom Metazoa; phylum Chordata; class Amphibia; order Anura; family Dendrobatidae; genus Phyllobates; species Phyllobates terribilis. The sequence continues at coordinate 108,889,779 of NW_027362773.1, forward strand.
CCATAGTAAAAAAAATCAAATAGTCCCGGTGAACCCTTTTAAGTATGTTATGAATAGGCTACAGCGAGTTTTAAAAACTCCTCTGTGACAGAGCATGTCCTATTCTCATCCGTTCTGCGGATCAGACTTGGCCAGTAAAGAGTAACTGTCGTTATAAAATCAATACAGTACACGTGAAAATAAGCAACTTTGTGGTAGATCTTATCAGATAAATCTGCTTATTTTTCCTCCATTAATTTATAACATTCTTAATTCACAGATAAAATCTGTAATCAGTGAAGACAGATTTTTACATTACTGAGATAGGAGATGACAATTGCTGTTGATCAGATTCTATGTACATGGGGGGGGCCTGCCTCTAGCTCCTCCCTCTTTCCTCTCCATAGAATGTTATAAGCACCAACTGTCATCTCCTATCCCAGTAATGCTTCACTGAATACAGTGAGAACTTTGAGAATAAACGATCAGTTCGAGAGGAGAAAGAAGCAGATTTCTCTGAAAAGATATATTCCAACGTTTCTTATTTTCATGTGTACTGTACTATTGATTTATGAAATAAAAATTAAAACTGGGGTTACTATTTCTAGTCTATAGGAATCTGTTAAAAATGGATGGAGAAAGGATGATATACTTTGTACTTCAGTTTTCCATCTGTGTTTCATCCATTTTTCATTGATCCATTATTAAGAGTCAATGGATAAATAAAGTTTGGACAGTCTACCACCTTCACTTTTTAAAAAAACAGATGACACAAGAGAAAAATGGTCTGTTTTGCGACAATGTACAAATGGAAACAGATGTGTGAATGTAGCCCTAAAGTGATGTGAGAATATGTAACAGCTACTTACCAGCCCGATGAAATAGGAGCTTCCAGCTTCCCCCAGCAGGTGGGACCCCGCCATCGATAACGCCTGTGCTGTTGATCGCCTTGTGGGAGAAACCACATACTGAAACAAGAGAATATTCTGAATGAGCAGAAGGAGTCACTGAACCCAACGAGACAAGAGAACATGGACAAAGTGAACATACTTGAAGCCTAAGTTAAAGAAGTTGTCCACTATGGATAGGGCATCAATGTATGATCGGCCGGGGTCCCGCATGCGGCATCCCTTCCGATCAGCAGTTATCGGTGCCGGCGGCGGCTGCCACCAGCCGGAAGTCCTTACCTATTCAAGTCAATTGAATAGGAGGTGGATGTGCAGTACACCGCGGTGACCACTATAACTTGACGGCCAAACACCGCAGGTAAGCCCCTCCGGCCGGTGGCAGCCGCTGCAGATACCAATAACTGCTGATCGCCGGGGGTGCCGCGTGCGAGACCCCGGCCATCCTACATTGATGCCATATCCTACGGGTAGGGCATCAATGTGAAAGTAGTGGACAACCCCTTTAAATGCACAATCAGCCAGGATAGATAAGAAGCCCAGACATGTTGTGGACTGAGATTTTACTAAAGAAGTTTTTAATCATCTTGCGCCAGGTTTATTTTTAGTTGGGAATTACCCAACAGACGCTTGGGCACAGCCAGGATTATGGGGCATTTGATGGGTAAAAACAGAACATAGAGACTGACTACATACATATAATTATAGCTATGATAAGTTTAGCGCTTTTCTCCACTCACCAGGCGGATATCAGTTGAAACTGAAAAGTTCAGGCTCAGAAATATGGTCCCGATGAATATAAACACCTGCAGAGAGTAAAGAACAATACATATAAACATTTGTGTCTTGCACGCTTTCCTATCCCCCATAGGTTTTGTCTTTATAATCCATTCATCCACCCCAGTCTCCGTACATTCATAGACAGCCCCCGCCATAGTCTATGATTTCTACTGCTCGGTCCTATAGCCGAGACCCAGTAAGGGGATGAAAGCAATCTGTACTCCAGGTACTTACATAAGTGGCCACAAGGCTGATGTCTGCAAGAATAATAGCCAACAGCAGGAAAATGGCGGAGCCCAGCAATCCAACCGCACAAACTATAGGGTCAGCACGAGGGTTGTACTTCCTGCATCTCTTGGCTATCTCCGCCCCTGTTCCAACTCCAAGGATGCCAGAGATGACCGTAAGTCCTCCGAAAATCAGACTGCAAAGAAAAGCGGTAAAGAGATTAGTAAAGTAGCTTGAAGAAATGAAATATAAATAATTTGATATAATAATAATTTGAAATATAAATATTTTTTTTTAGAGAGAAAACGGTCATAGGGGGAATTAAATTCCCACCAGTGAATGTCAAATTAAAGTTTGCTAAACTTGTACCTGTCATCATAGTTGGATAGTTGAGTCTGATATGGCGCCTTCTGTAGCATGAGAGCCCGGGCACGCTTCAGGAAAGTAACAGCCCAGAAGCCGAATGCAGCTGCCACAAATTTTACCATAATAGTCCCAAGAGTAGAAAACAGAAGACTTCGGCTGCAGAGAGAGAAAAGGGTAAAAAACTTGTAAATGACGCAGAAGTCACGGGGGAGATCAGTGACATAAATCAATGCACAGAAGACACCTACTTTTTACGCAGTTGGTTGGCATCCATAAGCCATCCTTTGAAGCTCAGTGGTTTGTTCTTTTCCTCTGCAGCTCCTCTGGACGGTTCTTTTACAAATGCAGCCATGAGCAGGACTCCTACCAGGCCCAGAGCAGAGATGATCTGTGTAGATGAAGAAGGAGACATCACATATCACATATACAGAGGTTTCATCACAAAAAGGACATGAGCACAGACTGTTGTGGAACTGGTTCCATTAAAGGGGATCTGCGACGAGGTGTTTGCTGCGCATCTGAGAGCAGCATAATGCAGGGACAGAGACCCCGATTCCAGCGATGTGTCACTTGCTGGTGTGCTTGGTGAAGTATTGATAAAATCCCAGTTTTCTCTGCTGCAGATCTAGCAGTACTCTGAATGCTGAGCTCTGTATACCCTGCCTACACCACTGATTGGTAGATTTTTCTGTGCACACTGTACATAGGCAGAAAGCCACCAATCAGTGGTGGGGTCGGGGTTACACAGAACAGGAGGACTACATGGCACGAGACAACTAGTCCCCTCGTCATAATCTCCTGCTAATAAAACAGTGATTTTTTTTTTTAAAGCATCTACAAGGAGCAGTAAGTGACACATCGCTGGAATCAGGTGCTCTGCCCCTACAGGGCCCCTGCTCTCAGATCAAATGGAAAAACATACTGCCAGATTCCCTTTAATACGATTCAGGAATTATAATTAAGATTCACAGTTTGTCCACAAGATCCCTCAGACCTATTACTTACCCGGAAGGCCCATTGCCAGGCGCCACCAAATGCACTTGTCACTTTAGACCCAATGATGTAACCAAGGCCACTGTAAAAAACAAAAACAAAGTTGTCATAATTTCTGCACACATATAAACATATACATTTTTGAGTGCCTTTTTCCGGCTCCTCCTTCCTACTCCACCCCCTCCATAGACTTCTATGAGCAGCAACTGTTACCCCATGCCGCATAAAGCTACAATCTGTCTTGTCACTGAAGATGGATTTTTATCAGTGAATTAATGAAGGGAAATAAGTATATTTCCTGATAAGATATATTACAACATTTCCTATGTCCATTTAAATGATTTATAAAAAAACAATAAAAAGTGTAAGATCATTCTGAGTCTTCACATTCTTTGAGGAGCTCTTGTCATAAGTGCTAAAAGTCAAACTGTCTAGCAGAAAACTTTTTTGCCCATAGCAATCAGTGCAGTTTTCTGTTAGGGAAAGTCTTGACATTGCTGAAAAAATATTTCCATTTAGAGTCTTGAATCAATTTCCTAGAAATCTGCAGCAATTCCAGAAATGTTTGCTGGTTCACTGCTGATCCTCCCCCTACGTGTTGCGACACCATGATCATTACTTGCGGAGGGGTTTTTGAAACGCCATCCATATGTATTGTACATGCATCTGTAGAGCAAAATCCGTACCGAAAAAAGTCCACAGCAAATCCGCCTTGTCGGACTTACTCTTAGACAGTTTGGCTATGATTCCCTCCTTAAAACAATAAATAGATCTACACTCACCAGCCAAAGGGTGCTGCTAAGTAATACAAGTTAAGCGCGCGGCTGCGCCGATCTCCCACGAAGACGTCGGCAATGATGGAGGGGGCAGTTATTTTAAAACTTGCCTCTGCAGCTCCAGACAGTCCATTAATTAGGAGAAAAACTGTAAAATACTGTGAAAACACAAAAAAATATTCAGTGACCATTTATGAAAGTTTTCTAAGACACCTAAAGAAATACGGTAATGGAAAAATTATAAACTTTTCCTAATTTTGGACCCGCTCTCACTTTTGTCTTGCAAATACTAATGCAAAATACTGATCTACATACAAACAAGTGAGAGGCTTTAGGGCTCATGCAGACGTCGGTGGATCCCGGTCCGATCTCTGACAGCGTGATAGCGATGCTCGGGTCGGAAGACCCGCGGCCAGTCCGTGCATTATTGTCCATGATGGCACCGAGATCCACAGACGTCTGCATGAGCCTTAAGTCTTTATGCTTCTACCAATTAGATCAGTTACCTCATTGGGAACGTAGGACTTGCAGAGAATGATGGCCGACCAGAAGGACATCCCTGCACACATGATGTATTTTCTGTTCCAGCGGTCACCCAGGTATCCATAGATTTGACCAAACAGGACACTGCTGATCGTGAATACTAGAAGGGGAAAAACAAGAGGTCACAGTTAATAGAAATGATTTCTTTAACATATATTTATTTATATTTGAGGATTATTTAAACTGTTGCACTGAAAACACTTCTCCCGTCCTCATCACTGTTTGCATTTTTGGTAACTATAAAGGCGGCCATCATGTGAACGTTACAAAATTGGAACCTTATGATGTCACGAGATTCCAGCCGTCCTCACAAGTGACCTATAGAATAGGATTTTATGTTAAAAGTTTACCTAAGCTTATAAGGCCGGATTTGCTGTCGTCCATTTTAAATGCGCTTTGTAGGTAAGAAATCGCTCCTGCCAGAACAAAAAGAAGAACACGAATGATTATTGTAATTAGAGAAGTGCAGGAATAGACATCACAGCAGCTAACGAGCCTTCTCGTTGGCCATGAAGATTTTCTTCTTTTTTTCCAGTTTTGGGCCTTATACACCTTGCCCCCGACATAAGCCGGTTTACGCCTACTTACCTACGAAAGTGAAGGCAGCTATGAAGGTGACCAGATTGATGAAGGTTAGAACGCCTACAATAATGAAAGAGCGGACTATGGAGACTCCAGTCCGGGCGTGCAGGTCCTGTTCTTCGCAGTTTTCATCCTCATCTTGCTGGTCTTTTCCTTTTTCCACATCTTCTAATAGAAGTGGCATTTTTGGGGTGGAATTGAAGAGAGATGCCATGTTCAACAGAGCCCTGCAAACACTGGAGAAAAACACAAGACGGTAAAAATATTGCATTAGTCTCAGTAAAGATTTCAAAAATAAAGAGAAAAAAAACAAGCATATATATATATATATATATATGTATTTTTCAGATTATAAGACTCACTTTTTGTTCTCCCAAATTTGGGGGGAAAATGGGGGTGCGATTTATAATCCAATTGTAGCTTACCGGGCTGGGGGGGTATCTGCGGTGGAGCAGGGTCCCAGGAGTCAGGGTCACTGCTGCAGGAAGTTGAAGGTGGTGGGGCGATGCTGTGGGCCCCAGACTGGGAGGTGGGGGTGGTCAGCGATGCGAGGCTGCTTCGGGCACCAGGCTTCCAGAAAATGTCAGTGGAGCCCCCGCACTGCCCATCGTTTTCACTGCGGTGGACTTCGGGAAAATGGACGCCTCCAGCGGAGCATGTGTAGATCTCGGCTCCCGAGATCTCGATCTTGGGAGCGGAGATCTCAATCTAAACATGCGCCATTTTCCCAAAGTCCACTGCAGTGAAAACGATGCAAACGATGGGCAGTGTGGGGACTTGTTTGATATTTTCTGAAAGCCCGTGGCCCGGAGCAGTCTCGCACTGTTGAGCACCCCAACCTTCCAGCCCGGGCCCTGCAGCATCGCCCCACTCCTGCCACCGTTGAAAGCTTTCTGCAGCAGCGACCCTGCCTCCTGGGATCCCGCTTCACCGCAGCCCCCTCGACCACCCCCGGGTAAGCTATCGTAAAAGGGGATTATAAGACGCACTATTTTATTAATTTCATTTTTTTCCCATTTTCCTCCCCAAAATTTGGGGTGCATCTTCTAATCTGCAAAATACAGTCTCTGGCATCAATATATCCATAAAAGTAAGAGAAACAATCAAAACGCCAGAATGGCCTTTTTTTCCCTTGTTTTTTTTTTTATTACGGCACCTTCCCCGAAAAATGCAATAAAAAGTCACCCAAACTGTGTATGTTCCCCAAAATGGTGTCAATAAAAACATCAACTTGCCATAAAATGGTGAAACAAATCAATTTTTTTTTTAAATTCTAAAACTATTGTTGTAACCACTTACGGTAAGTAATAACAATAATAATAATAATAAAACAATATGAACCCTGAATCATCTTTCCAGATCAATCGTACCACAAAATGAACGTGGTAAAAAGCACAAAAAACAGTTTTGTTTTTCTGTTTTTTTTTCACCATTTCACCATAGTTATTATTTTTTTCCCCATTTTTCAGTATAATATAACGTTAAATGAATGCTGTTCTTCTAAGCAACAACTCGTCTCACAAAAAAAAAAAACAAGCTTTCACCTGACTATGTGATCAGAAAAATAAAAAAGTGGAGGAAATATTGGCCGTGCTTTGAAAGGGTTAATGACAATTTACAAAAAACGTGTCTATACTGTTATTGGGGATAATTCTATAGGGAAATCTATATATGTCCCCCTATAATCATCTACAGGTTGTCTCCCCCTGGGAAAGGCTCCCATTACTCATTAGATGAAGTTCAGACTTACCTTTCTCTCTTTCCACCGGAGGGCGCTGATAATAACAAATAAATATCACTTTCTATAGCAAATTTTGCAACACAGAAATCGTGAGTACAACACACAATAGTGAGTGGCTGGGATCCGGCCGGCGCCCATAGTTATACACAGGGGCCGATTGTGACATCATCAGCCGGTCACTGGGGGTTCTAAGCCATTGTGATGTCATCGATCTATCTAATCATCCGTCCATCCATGGATTCTGTAGTACTACAACACCCAGTATGTACGTCTGGAAAAGTATAGAACTAGCATGCTCCACCCTCACGTTTTTCATTGTGCTGTGGTCTATATTGAAATTCATGTCCCTCTGGATGGATAGATGGACATGCTGAGTTTTGTAGTACTACTGAATCCATCCATCCATCCATCCATCCATCCATCCATCCATCAAGAGGAACATCAATTTCATTATAGACCAAAGCACAATGAAAGACTTGAGGATGGATCTTGCTAGTTCTATACTTTTCCAGATGTATATACTGGGTGTTGTAGTACTACAGAATGATAAGGACTCTGATGACAGGGCATGCTGACACCTGTAGTCCTATACTTTTCTAGAAGTGCATGCTGAGAATTGTGGTACTACAGCACAATAAGAACATAAATTTCAATATATACCACAATACTGTGCTATTGCTGTATATAGTATAAACAATCAAACAATCATAGGTTCAAGTCTACCAGGGGGAGTAAAAAAATAAAAATAAATATCAACAAAAATTTAAAAAAATATATATAAAATATAAAAAGTTCAATTAACTCCTGTTCCTAATTAAAAACTAAAGAGATAAAAATATACATATTGTGCATCAATGTATCCATAAAAGTAAGAAAAACCATCAAAACGCCAGAATTGCCTTTTTTTTTCTATCGCAGCATCTTCCCCCCAAAAATGCAATAAAATGTCATCAAATCTTTGTATGTTCCCAAAAATGGTGTCAATAATAATGACAACTCGCCATGGAAAAAAAACAAGAGCAGAGGCTCATAAAATGGTGAAAAAAACTTTTTTTTTTACAAAGTTCTGAAATTGTTGTAACCACTATAATAATAATACTAATGATAATAATGATAATAAAAAAGCAATATGTTTGATATTGCTGTAATCACGCTGACCCTGAATCATATTTCCAGATCAATCTTACCAAAAAATGAATGCGGTGAAAAGGAAGCACAAAAAACTGTTGCAAAATTATTTTGCTTTTCACCATTTCACCGCACTCGTAATTGTTTCCCCATTTTTCAGCAACAACTCGTCTCACAAAAAGAAAAAAACAAGCTTTCACCTGACTAAGTGATTGGAAAAATGAAGAATAAGAAGAGGAGGAAATATTGGCCATGTTCTAAAAGGGTTAATGACAATTTACAAAACCGTGTCTATACTGTTATTGGGGATAATTTTATAGGGAAATCTATATATGTCCCCCCTATAATCATCTACAGGTTGTGTCTCCCCCTGGGACAGACTCCCATTACTCATTAGATGAAGTTCAGACTTACCTTTCTCTCTTCCCACCGGAGGGCGCTGATAATAACAAATAAATATCACTTTCTATAGCAAATTTTGCAACACACAATAGTGAGTGACTGGGATCCGGCCGGCGCCCATACTTATACGCAGGGGCCGATTGTGACATCATCAGCCGGTCGCTGGAGGTTCTAAGCCATTGTGATGTCATCGTGCGGTGCATGCATATACACTCAGTGTACTTTGATACAAAGAGTCACCTAATGAATCTTTTCATTTGAAAATGTTGAACCCTGATAAGATAAAAAAAAAACAACCTATAGGCTATGTGCCCACGATGCAGAAATGCTCAGGATTTTTTCCTGAGCGTTTCTGCATCTCCCTGGCAGAAAAAAACGCATGCGGATTGTACATGCGGATTGTACATGCGTTTTTCCTGCCAGGGACATGCGGATGTGAAGCGTTCTTCACTTGCATTTCCGCATGCGGGTTGTGATTTTAGCATCACTTGGAAAATGCTTGACAACTTGGTCACACTATATAAATCCATGCAACCGGCATGAATTTATATAGTGTGACCGAGAGAATGTCAAAAAATAAAAAAATAAATATACGAGGGGCGATCCAAAAGTAATGATAATCGGTTATTTCTATTGCACACAGAAATTAAAATAAAATGTTTTCTTCTCTCTTAGGTACCCACTAGTCCAGGAAAAAAAAATCACTTAAATAGGCCACGATTCACGGGAGCTACATTCATTTGAGTAGGAACTGCCGAGGAGTGAACATCAAAATGGAAAAAAACGAGCTCAGAGCTGTCATCAAATACCTCTGCTTGAAAAAAATTACTACCAAAGACATACACAGCGACTTGGTGGAAACGTTGGGGTCTTTTCTCTTCCATATTCCACAGTTGCACGCTGGGCCAAGGAATTTAGGCTGGGAAGAATATTGACGGAAGATGAACATCGTGAAGGACGCCCATCCACGTCCCTCAATGAAGAAAACATGAAAAAAGTTGAAGAAGTTGTATTGGCCGATCGAAGAGTGACTATCAGGCATGTAGCGGAGGTCACAGGGATCTCATATGGCAGTATTCAAAGAATCCTTGCAAAAGAATTGCATATGAGAAAGGTCTCGGCGCGTTGGGTGCCAAAAATGTTAACCGACGAGCAAAAGAAGAAACGAGTTAACATTTCAAGAGCACGTCTCGAAAAGTTCCAAGCAGACAAGGAGAATTTTTTGTCACGTTTTTTGACCATGGACAAGACCTGGATCCACCACTTTGATCCCGAAACGAAACAACAATCGATGACATGGAAACGAGCCAACGAACTGACACCGAAGAAACTCAAAGTGTCAAGCTCAGCAGGGAAGGTTATGGCGTCCGTTTTTTGGGACGCTGAAGGAATTATTATGGTGGACTATTTGGAGAAGGGAGCCACTATTACGGGCTCCTACTACACAGAACAAATAAGAAGATTGCGGGAGGCTATCAAGGAGAAAAGGCGCGGCAAACGGCAGGCTGGAGTGCTGTTTCACCAAGATAACGCGCCGGCTCACAAAGCTGCAGTTGCCATGGCTACCATACAAGAAGCGGGCTTTGAACTGGTGGAACAACCCCCCCCCCTATTCGCCAGATCTAGCCCCCAGTGACTTCTTTCTCTTTCCTTGGCTCAAGGAACACCTCCGGGGCAAGAAATTTGACGACAATAGCGACGTGATAACAGCTGTTGGGGATTTTTTTGAGGGTCAAGATCAAGAATTTTTTTCGAAGGGAATTCTAAGTTGAGAAAAGAGATGGACTAAATGTATAGACTTGTTAGGAGACTATGTAGAAAAATAAAAAAAAATTTTGACTATATTCATTGTGTTTAGTATTGATTATCATTACTTTTGGATCGCCCTCGTATATTTACGGCCCGCGCTGTCTTGCTTCACCGTCCCGGCTGCCGGCAGCGGTGGATTGAAGGACCTGCCGGCGTCAGCGTCGCGTGACCTGTCACATGACTCTGACGTCAGCGCAGGTCCTTCATTCCATCGCGAAGTGCCGGGAAGTAAGGAGGAGCACAGCGCGGGCCGCCGGAAGGTAAGTATATATTTATTTTTTATTTTATTCTTTTTTTTACAGCTTTTTTTTAATGGTACCTGGGTGTGGATGAGACTCTCTTCTCCTCTACACCCGGGTACCATCCGCACATTAGAACGCGCCAATTATGCAAGTACAGATGCAGTCTTGCGGAATTGGCGTATTCTAATGCAAGTCAATGGCGGCGAAAATGCAGCGCTTCCGCAAAATAATTGATAGTGCTGCGTTTTTTTCCGCAATGATAATCCGCAGCAGAAATGTCCGCAGCATGTGCATAGCACACGCGGATTATCATTGGGGATCATGGCAGGCCTTCTAACATGCGTTTTTAATGCGTTTCTGCAGTGTTTTTGCTGCTGCGGAAACGCTTAAAAAACGCATTGTGGGCACACAGCCTTACTCACCTCCCATGATAAAATAAAATAAACTATATCACCTCCCTTGCTGGCGCCGTTCCCACGCTGTCGACACTCGCGGTCCCGGGGTTCTCGTGCAGTTATTGTGACATGTGACACTCGTGACCAATCAGTGCTGGCGTCACTGTCTCCGCCTTTGGACAAATCGAACATGAAGAGGAGACCCTGGATGCGGCTGATCTCTGCCTTCCTTTTCATGTCCCATTTGTCTGAACGCAGAGACATTGACGCCTGCGCTGATTGTCACCGGTGTCACATGTCACAACAACAAGACAATGTGAGCCCCGGGGACAGCGAATTCTGACACCACGGAAACGGCGCCAGCACTGGAGGGGAGTATAAGTTTTATTATTTTACGGGGGCCAAGCGTGGGGTATAAACAGGAGTTGTCCAAGTAGTGGATAACTTCTTTAATGCATGTAAATAGAGCTAAAAATATTGCTTGAAATTGGATTTCCTTACAAATTTTACACTGTGTGGCTTTTACAGACTCTTTATTACCCTGCACATCTGGCTGCAGAGTGAGTTAGCTGAGAATCTGTCAGTGAGCTTGTTCTAATGTAAACAACTCTTGTGCGTCTCACAAACAAACTTCAGTTGCAATCACATGGACACAATCATACACACACATATACAGTGGCATGTAAAAGTTTGGGCATCCCTGTTGAATATTTCAGCTTTTTCTTTGCCCTCTATAATTATTTTATTATGATCTTTTGAAGGGCCGATACCATCCATTTTTTTCTTTTTGGCATTGATATATTTGTAAAAATTTGGGGGAATTTATTTTAATGTCACTGGCGATTTGTGTTTTGGTAGATAACTTTACTAGTTTGATTACTTTTTTACATTTCTTATTGAGATCTTTATACTCCTGAAACGCTATTTCTGTATTCTCAGCCATCAAGATTTTGCAAGTGTCACGGCCCACCCTCCCTCACATTATTGAGTACATTATTATGACATTTATTATTTTTATCCTTATTAGGGTTGTTACCATATGTACATTACTGTTACATTTTATATGAATCTAGCTTGTGAGCCCCAATGGGGACAGTGATGATAATGTCTGTAAAGCGCTGTGGAATTAATGGCGCTATATAAGTGAGTAAAATAAAAAAATATGTATTGATATTATGTCTTCTGCTTTCTTTATAATTGTCACTGTTGGAGGATGGATAATCTTGCATGAGAAGATGAGAAGACACTTGGCAGCGACATGGTAAACAGGCAGATCCAGACTTGCCCTCCGCAGGAGCAGTGGCGATGGCTGGTGACTTCTTCATCATCCATTCTAAAATGCAAGATCCTCCTGTATTTTTGTGTGAGCTTTATATCATTTGTTAATAAAGGTTATCGCCTACCCCCAGAATTCAGAAGATTTGTGTCTCTGAATATGGTTTAGCGACATAAGATATTGGGTTCGAATGGAGTGATGAGACCAAGTAGTTCAAGGTATATAACTTGCATTGCATGCCGAGTGTCCATATGGCCGAGCGCTGGTATGGATCATATATAATACATATACAATACTTACATAATAGTGCTATACTGTACCAACATTATACTGCCTTACAGTGAGTACCTACATAATAGTGCCATACAGAAACTATATAATAAACCATATAGAGCCATACAGAATTTTTTTTTATTTCAGACAAGTCACGTTTTGGGCTTCTGTATAATTGTCCTTTGGCAGCTTCAGAAGTGGCACGTGTGACAGCACTATATAAATATAAGGGGCGATATGGTGAAACCGAGTATTTCAGGAACACATGTATGGAACTCTGGGTCCAATATGAAATATAAAGAATGTGTTCAAATCAAACCAGCATGTGCTCTGGTTTGGTTATATACTGACAGATAGATAAGGCTCATTCTGTTTTCATTTACTTTGTATTTACTTGAAGTTTAGACACAAGACTATGTTAGGACCTGCTTATTCATTGTCTGAAGCATCTATCACCAATAGTCTTCTGTTTATGGAGGGTTATTGTAAAACATGAAGATTTACATAACCTTTTGTGTTTAATTACTTACCGTATTTTTCGGACTATAAGACGCACCTAGGTTTTAGAGGAGGAAAATAGAAAAAAAATTAAAGCAAAAAATGTGGTCACGATGCCCTGTTAAGGGGGAGGGGGTCTGCTGCTGACACTGCTATAGGGGTAATGTCCCCCGATTCTGATAATATCCCCCATCCTGGTATATATGCCCCCCCCCCTTCCTATTATACCTGGCCCCAATCCCCATCCTGGTATGCACTGCACCCCTCCATCCTGATATGCATGGCACCCCTTCATCCTGATATGCATGGTGTTACAAGTCCGGGTGGTGGAACCTCTGTGCTTCGGTGCAAGGAGGGACCAGAGGGGCGTGACTAAGTGCCTACTCGGCCTGACCAATGTCGCACGGCGGCTCAATCAACTCCGTGAACCAGGGAGGGACCGAGCAGGGGGACCAGGTGCCACTCTAGGACCGACCTTGTGTGAGAGCAGGTGACTCCCACGGGTCAGATGGGTACAGCGGATGAGCACAGCAGGAAGGCTGATGGGTGGTCCGGGTAGATAAGCAGGCTGGTTCGGCAGATAGCCAGACTGTTGCTCCGGGTAGGCGAGCTGGTGGGCACGACAGGTAAGAGATTGGTGCTCCAGGTAGGCTAGATTTAAGAGGGAGGGAGCGCGCGCGTGCCCTAAGCACGGTGCCCGGGTGGCTGCACGCCACAGTAGCAGGGGAGCCGGAGGACGCCGGACCTGGACTGCGGCGGTGAGGGGAACAGCGTCTCTATCCGCCAGGAGGCAGAGACGCCGATGCTTCACATGGCACCCCTCCATCCTGATATGCATGGCACTCCTCCATCCTGATATGTATGGCACCCCTCCAATCTGGTGTGCATGGCACCCCTCATCCTTATCCTGGTATGCATGGCACGCCTCATACCCCAATCCTGGTATGTATGGCACCCCTAATCCCTATCTTGGTATGCATGGAACCCCTAATCCCTATCCTGGTATGCATGGCACCCCTCATCCTTATCCTGGTATGCATGGCACCCCTCATCCCTATCCTGGTATTATGGCACCCCTAATCCCTAACCTGGTATGCATGGCACCCCTAATCCCTATCCTGGTATCCATGGCACCCCTAATCCCTATCCTGTTATGCATGGCACCCCTCATCCTTATCCTGGTATGCATGGCACCCCTCATCCCTATCCTGGTATGTATGGCACCCCTAATCCCTATCCTGGTATGCATGGCACCCCGAATCCCTAACCTGGTATGCATGGCACCCTAATCCCTATCCTGGTATGCATGGCACCCCTAATCCCTATCCTGGTATGTATGGCATCCCTCATCCCTATTCTGGTATTTATGACATCCCTCATCCTTGTCCTGGTATGCATGACTTCCCTCATCCTTATCCTGGTATGCATGGCACCCATCATCCTTATCCTGGTATGCATGGCACCCATCATCCTTATCCTGGTATGCATGATTCCCCTCATCCATATACTGGTATGTATGATCCCCCTCATCCTTATCCTGGTATGTATGGCCCCCTCATCCTTATCCTGGTATGTATGGCCCCCTGATCCGTATCCTGGTATGTATGACCCCCTCATCCGTAACCTGGTAAGTATGGCCCCTTCATCCTTATCATGGTATGCATGGCCCCTTCATCCTTATCCTGTTATGTATAGCCCCCTTACCCTGGTATGTATGGCCCCCTCATCCTTATCCTGGCACGCATGGTCCCCCTCATCCTTATCCCTTTATGTATGCCCCCCTCATCCTTATCCTGGTATTCATGGTCCCCCTAATCCCCATCACACTGCACATAAAAAAATAAACACTCCTACTCACCTTTCTTCTCTCTCCCCCAGCGCTGTGTTCTGTCTGCCCGCACTGATCTTGCCATGTGAGCCGCGCATGGGGTCACTGCCATGCGCAGCTCACAGGGAGAGATCAGCTGCCGGAAGTCACTGCTCCTCACGCTGGGACTGTGTACTCCCATGGGTGTGGAGAGGGAGTGAATATCCATGCCCTTTGACAGCGGGCAAAAGCGATCGCCCGGCAGCAGCAGGAGCCGCACTGGGAATACACTGTGTGCCGCTATTAAGGAGCATGAATATTCAGTGCTCCGTAAGCCCATTTTCCTCCAAAATTTTGTAGGAAAAAAGTGCGTCTTATAGTCCGAAAAATACGGTACTTGATCCCTAAGAGCTTTTTGAATTGTGTACCATTGTCTATGTAAGAGCCTGTATCTGATTTATCTTTCTTCCTACAGCCAGCCACTGTCGGGGCAAAGGTGAATTAGACTTAGTAGTGTACATTTACTATATAAGGCCAGAGAGAATATTACTGAGCAGAAGCCATAAGTTGTACCTGCACTGGTGTGTAGTGTTGTGATACCTGTCCATGCAGTGTTATGAAGATTTCTAGGAGTTCTCTGTCTTGGTGAAATTGCTTCTCTGATATTCCCGACAGATGATGTTTAAAAGCTCCTTGGTGATGAAGTGAGTATATATATGTACTTAACATTTGTATTATAACATATACAAAAGTGTTCGCAATATCATCATATCATACTATTCCTTTAATTATGTATTTTATCTTTTAAATCAACTATTATAAATAAAATTGCGTAACATCGCAAGTGGTTTCCTTCTTTAAAGCCATATCCGAACCTTAGCGTTAAAAAAAACTTGGCAAAACATTTGGCGTAGTCAGCAGGATACGCAGAAGGTTCAGAAGTTCTTTTTGTTCAAAATTCCAATCATCTAGAATTTATAAGGCCTCTGTGTGATAAGGTGTGATAGAGTGACATTGCGTTAAACATGTGTTACACGCACGCTGCTAGGTTCAGATAGGGCGAGACAGGTTTCATGAATTCTTTGGAATCCTCGGGGAACCGTTACTCAGGGCGACCATAGGCTGCAGCTTCTCTCAGGCACACGATAGATTCAATTGCTGACCAGACACATCTGACAAGAGTCTTTTTCAACAGTTTAACAGTGGAATTTAATCTGAAGCATGGCCAGTGCAATTCAGGGATATTACAGCAACAATCTTCATTACAGTACAGTCTGAGTTTCTTGAGCAACCGGTTCCAGTAACAATACAGTAGTTTCTTCACAAGGCATAGTATTACAGTCTCTTCAGTAGCATAATTCAGCATAGATTAGATCTCTTAGCAGCACACTTCTATGCATACACAACCACAGGCTTTTCCTTCACAAGGACACAATAGTACACAGCATTATTTATCCTGCATGGAAATGGAGGGGGGGAGGATTTGATAAGGGAGATGATCTCTGTGATACAATTCCTTCCAGTTCTTATCTTCCTGCCCGATAATACTTTGCACTGTTAGTTCAAGGAGTTTATCTCACCTGTGTTTAGTTTCTTTCCTGATCTGAATCCTGTTCAGTTGCTTTCTGTCAGATCCAGATAACACACCACCTTTCTCTTCGGACTACAATAACAAGTTCCCCACAATCCCCCTGGGACTCTGCTGAAACACTCCCTGGCTCCTGTGACTGTGTTAACCCCTCTAATTGCTGGATGCTACCGAAGCACAACACTTCCTGTCTCCTGTGCTTGTGTTATTTGTAACAGTTATAATAATAATAATCTTTTTATTTATATAGCGGCAACATATTCCGCAGCGCTTTACAATTCAGACAATTTACAGACATTATGGGCACTGTCCCCATTGGGGCTCACAATCTAGATTCTGTATCAGTATGTCTTTGGAGTTGCTGGATGCTTTTGAAGCAACCGCACTACTTCTGCATGTCACACTCTCCCTCCTTTTTGAATGTCGTCCTCAACATTCTTCTTAATTGGTCAATCTAACCAATTCTGAGACAGTGGTGAAAGTTGAGTAACTTTATATACAAATTGGCATAACATTTATAAACATTTATAACAATCTATTCTACAACCTTTTTCTTGTAGTACTCCTGTAAGAAATAAACAATTAACACAATTAACACAATCTCTTCAGCTTCAGCTGGAGCTTTTCGTGCATCTTCAACAAGCTGTCTCTCTCACTAGGCCTTAACAGTTCTTTATTTCTACAAAGTCTTTTAAGGAAAATCAAAGCATGAAAACAAGTCTTTCCACCAGGCAACATCTTCCATACTGCCTCTCAGTGGTGAATACCACTCCAGTGGGCTTACCTGGTCCGTAGGCAAAGATACCTGTTTCCAGTCGACAGTCCTTGGCACTTGACTCGGTTCACCAAGTGTCTCATACATCAGCATCACGGGCCTCTTCACTTCTCGAGTCGACATCCTCCTGGAGGGTTGTTCCTCAGATACCACGGGTTCTTCGGTCACAGGAGTTTCTTCCGCCGCACTCATTTCCCGTGCTTCCTCAGATGCTCCTGGAACTGCCTCTGTAAGTTCCTGCACTTCTCTGGAATCGCTTGGTTCTACATGGTCTGGTAATTCTGCTTCTCCTGAGTGTCGATCGGTCTCTCCAGTGACCGGTGTTCGATCATCAGATCTGAATTGGACTTCATCTGTACTCCTTGGTACAAACTCTGGAGCCTCTGGACTTAGTTCACTCTCCTGAGGATGGTACATCCCTCTCCTTGCCGGTCCGAGAAATAAAACGGTGTGCTCTTCTTCATTGGAACTTTCAAGGTCACTATCTCCCACCGGAGCTTTAATCTGTGGTGGTCTCTTAGTCGATCTTGGTCGATGTCGCTCTGCTTCTGGGAAGTCTTGTTGTGGTGGGAGATAATGACATGGTAGTAATAAATTCTGATAGACTATTCTGGTTTTATTGTCCCCTCCTTCCAATCGGATTTCATACACTGGACTGTCATCGACTTTCCTCTTTACGACCACATACACCTTGTCTTCTTGACTAGCACCCAGCTTACTGGTGCCATTTCTGTTCCATAACATTTTCGATGATAGTACTCCTTACTCTTGCTCTGTCCTTGCATAACCACTTTGGACGCTATGTTGTATGCTTCTGCCATCCGTTCCTTCCATTTCCGAACGTACTCCGGATACGTTCTGTAAGTCTCTGACACAGTAGTATCGAACATGATGTCGATTGGCAGTCTTGGCCATTTAATAGGAAGAAGGTTGAGTAACCTGTTGCATCACTCTTTGCACAGTTATAAGCATGTACCACTTTTGACAGAGAACTCTTCCAGTCTTTCTTCTCGTCAGCTGTTAAAGAAGTGTCACAATTATAGTGGATAACTAAGGAAAGTGTTTGCGTGGAGCAAGACACAACAGTACACAGTTTATAGGTGAAAAGTCTATATTAAAGCACACAGTGTTTTGCACAAAAATGCAGAGAAATCTCAAAGTCTTAAGTTCACAGAATAATGAGTCTTTGCAAGGTTAGTTCACCATTATATATCAGCAAGTCCATACAATGCAGAAGCAATCAAAGAGGCCCGGGTAAAGTCTCGGACAGTGCAGACCAGTCCCATGCTCAGCGACCATCCGAATAAGGAGACTGAGAACTCAGAGCAGCTTACTTGAGAGCCAAAGCAGATGGAGGGCAGAGGTGCAGAGGAACCTGCACAAAACAGCCAGGATCTCAGGCAAAATACTCTAGCACTGGACTAGAGGCTGGGGTGGAGTTATAAGGGCAGGAGGTAAGGGCACATGATACAGAAAATGCCATCTTGAAAAAGGGCAGAAATGTCCCAAAAGAAAATGAAACATTCAGAGTCCTGACATTACTCCCTCCTTACTAGCGGCCTGAGGATGATCCTGGACCCGGTTTCTCAGGGAATCTTTGATGGAAACGAGAAATCTTTTTATGGGGATTGATGTTTTCCACAGGTTCCCAAGAGTCTTCTTCAGGGTGATACCCCTGACATCTTTTCAAATACTGAAGCCGATTCCTGCGAGTCCTAGAGTTAATCACTTCCTCCACCACAAATTCCTCTTGCCCATCAATCACTACAGGCTGTGGAGGTGGCACAACACGTCCCTGGAAGGTATTAGGAGACACAGGCTTCAGTAAGGAAACATGAAAAACTGGATGTACCTTCATATTCCTAGGCAGCTTCAGACGGCAGGCCACAGAGCTCACAATACCGTTGATCTTGAAAGGACCGATGAACTTCTATCCAAGCTTCTGTGAAGGAAAGTTCAACTTTAGATTTTTAGTGGATAACCACACGGAATCTCCTACCTTAAACATGGGTGCTGGTTTACGGAATCTATCAGCCGATCTTTTGTAACGTTCCTGAGCCGAGGTCAGAGATTCCTTCAGAACCTCCAAATTTTGCCTCATTGCAGTCAGCCTTTCCTCTACAGCTGGAACAGGAGCATTAATCGGAGACCTAGGAAAAATACTCGGATGAAAATCCAAATTGGCAAAGAAAGGTGTTAACTTAGTGGAGGCACTCTGAGAGTTGTTGTAAGAGAATTCAGCTAATGGAAGAAGCTCCAACCAATCATACTGAAGATCGCTGATATAGCATCTTAGATATTGTTCCAAAGTCTGATTGGTACGCTCGGTCTGGCCATTTGTGTGAGGGTGATAAGCGGAAGAAAGACAGACATTAATATTGAGTGCAGAGCAAAACCCCTTCCAAAATCTTGAGGTAAACTGCACTCCATGGTCAGAGATGATCTCATCCAGGACCCCATGCAGCCGAAAAACATTTTGTATAATCAACTTCACTGTATCCTTAGCTGAGGGGAGGCCAGTGCAAGGAACAAAATGGGCAGCCTTGGTCAGACGATCAACTATCACCAGGATCGTATTCATACCACCCGATGAAGTTGTCGCGCCCCCGGGGCCGTGGGGTACTCGGCAGCCGGGCCCTCAGATGTTTGGGGGATATCATGGTGGCTGGCCCGGTTCGTGGCCCAGGGCGGACAACTGAAAAGAGGGGAATGTCTATTGGGATAATAGGTTTGTAAATGTTCGTGACGCCACCTGTGGTGCCTGGTGAGGATCACCAGCGCTGCAGCAGTCCACTGAGGCCGGTGTTGTGGCAGCTTAGATGGTATTGCTCCCCACAGGTGGAGCAGGGCCTCAGGGCAGCGTAGGAGGGAGGGGGATGCAGGACAGAGGGGACCCAGCCGGGTCAGAGCAAGAATAGGAGCACACACGAAAGTCACTTCAGTACCTTTTACTGATGGAAGTTCAGGCACATCCCGGAGCACTGTAGGGTGAAGGGTGCATATCAAGATCCTCCCCAGTGAGCGGGTGTAGGGCCTCCTGTCTCTTACCTCTCTGTAGTAAGTTTTTGACCTGCCTGGAGCTAGGCCTAACCTGGTTTCTGTTCTGCACCTGCTGACTTGGTGATAGTGCCTTCTGTTGGAGATCACTCTCCCTATTCTTTGGGGTCTCCTTGATTCCTGACCCTTGTACGTATCAGCTTTTGGTGATCCTGGGACATGTAGTTCGCCAGGGGTTTCAGTTGTTTTCTACTGGTCATGAAGATCCACGTAGACTCGGACCCGGTGTCCGGTATATGCTTCGGGGTGAGCTGGTTAAGCTCCTCTGCCCCCTATGTTACTCCCTTTCCACTCGCCTTCGGCCCCGCTCAGGCCCTCACTAGGCTACACACACTTCAGCCAGGATGCTGCTCTTCTTCGCTGCTCTCAGAGTGTTGGCACACTCCTAGCTCTCTATCCTGAGCTCTGTGAGTTCTAGTCTGGACTCACTCTACAGACTATACTGAACTCTTTCTGCAGGAACTGCTAGGCTCTGGCTTGACTGCACTGAATACTTCTGTGTCTGAGCAGGAACTGCTGAATCACTGAGCTGCCTAGCTCCACCTTCCCTATTTATATCCCTAACGGGTTCCCTCTGGTGGTCTGAGGTGGAAGGTGGAGGTGTGTGTGTGCTGTGGGGGCCTCTTGTGGAGAAATCCTTCTATGCAACCCTCTACGATCTGCGGTACCAAGCGCAGCTGGGAGGCACATTCCCCCCTAGCAAAGCTCAGCACTTCCGGGCTGAAGTACATTTTATAAAACAATAAACATTAACAATCTTCCCTTTATGGGAGGCACATTTCTTAAACGTTGCATAACAAAAACATTATAAACATATAAAACATTTTCAGCAGTTCAATAATGGTGCTCCTTCCGGGGAAGCACCTGTCCATGATAGGCTGGCCCAGCCGGATCATCAGCCGTAGATGGCGGGAGTTTGCTCTCCTCCCCCACCTTGTGGACATTCAGGGCCATGGGTATGACAGGGGTTACAGGTCCTGCTGATGGAGTGGCTGCCTCGGCCTGTTTGGCGCCGAGCTCGGGTTGAACATCAGGGCCATTAACCGGTGCTTCGGCGTTTTGCTGTTCCTCGGACATTCTGGTGCCCCCCTAGCGAACCGTGGCCTACCTTCCTTTCCTTCCAGTAGGCCACAGCTCCCCAGGTGACAGTCTTCTTCAGGACCTTGCGTCGCTTGCGTCCTACGTCAGAGCGTTCAGCGACGCTCCTTCCAGGACCTGGCATTTCCTGGTTTGACGTCGAGGCATGGGGCGTGTCCGGGGCTTTGCGCGCTTTTGCAGGTGCGCCCCTCAGTTTCCTGCTGTTACGCCCTTCTTCTCGCTCGGCGGCCCAACAATGGCGGCAATCTTCACCACAGTTTAACATACACAGTTTTTAATTAAAGGCGCACAGTACCAGGTGGCAACGGGCATAACACTTCGTCGTTGCAGTGGGCACGGAATCCTGTTTGTGACGCCAGAAGTTGTCGCGCCCCCGGGGCCGTGGGGTACTCGGCAGCCGGGCCCTCAGATGCTTGGGGGATATCACGGTGGCTGGCCCGGTCCGTGGCCCAGGGCGGACAACTGAAAAAGAGGGGAATGTCTATTGGGATAATAGGTTTGTAAATGCTCGTGACGCCACCTGTGGTGTCTGGTGAGGATCACCAGGGCTGCAGCAGTCCTCTGAGGCTGGTGTTGTGGCAGCTTAGATGGTATCGCTCCCCACAGGTGGAGCAGGGCCTCAGGGCAGCGTAGGAGGGGTGGGGTGCAGGACAGAGGGGACCCAGCCGGGTCAGAGCAAGAATAGGAGCACACACGAAAGTCACTTCAGTACCTTTTACTGATGGAAGTTCAGGCACATCCTGGAGCACTGTAGGGTGAAGGGTGCATATCAAGATCCTCCCCAGTGAGCGGGTGTAGAGCCTCCTGTCTCTTGCCTCTCTGTAGTAAGTTTCTGACCTGCCTGGAGCTAGACCTAACCTGGTTTCTGCTCTGCACCTGCTGACTTGGTGATAGGGCCTTCTGTTGGAGATCACTCTCCCTATTCTTTGGGGTCTCCGTGATTCCTGACCCTGGTACGTATCAGCTTTTGGTGATCCTGGGACATGTAGTTCGCCAGGGGTTCCGGTTGTTTTCTACTGGTCATGAAGATCCACGTAGACTCGGACCCGGTGTCCGGTATATGCTTCGGGGTGAGCTGGTTAAGCTTCTCTGCCCCCTATGTTACTCCCTTTCCACTCGCCTTCGGCCCCGCTCAGCCCCTCACTAGGCTACACACACTGCAGCCAGGACGCTGCTCTTCTTCGCCGCTCTCAGAGTGTCGGCACACTCCTAGCTGTTATGCACACGCCCGGGCTGAGCGGCGTGTGCGTGTGATTGTAGTGATTCCACTGGACCGTGCCGGAGAGTGAATGCCTGGAGGGGCGTGACTAGGTATTCACCCGATCCGACCAGGGTCGCACGACGGCATACGACGCCAGTGCACCAAGGAGGAACCGAGCAGAGGGACCAGGTGCTACTCCAGGACAGACCCCGGACACGGCTGTTGACCCACACAGGGGAATACAGGAACAGGCTGGTAGGCTGGCACACAGACTGGTGGGTATAGGCAGGCACGACTGGTATGCAGGCAGGCGGGTATGCAGGCAGGGGGGTAAAGGCAAGCACAGCTAGAGTGCAGACAGGGAGGCACTAGCAGGTAGGAACACAGGCGGGATAGGACCCAGTACACACCGGGACACAGGAACAATACAGGCAAAGGGGTACAGGCAAGCACGGCTAGAGTGCAGACAAGGCTGAGCAGGGAGGACAGGGCTCTGTTCACACGGAACAGACAGGAAGGGAAAGGCAGAGCCAGACACCCACAGGGTACTAGCAGTGAAGTAGCGAGTGGACCACAAACTCACAAACGGGAGTACAGAGACAACTGGCAGGAGTTAGGAACGAGTTCAGACTCTGCAGAAAAAGGAAGGGAATGGACATAGAGGCAAAAACAGGTAAAGGATAGGAGAGAGTTCAGACTGGAACTGAGTGTACGGAGGAGACCGACACTGCAGCGGGATACAGGAGCGGGTCTGGGAATACTGCCCCCAGAGAGGCGGGACGAACAGGCAAGGAGCGAGTTCAGACAGGACAGACAAGATACAGGAGCGGGTCTAGGTAATCGGCCCCTAGAAGGCAGGAGGAACAGGCTAGGAGCGTGTTCAGACAGGACAGACAAGAGAACACAGAAAGGACTCAGTTCAGACACGGGAACTAATACCGAAAAGCAGGAGACATACAGGACTCAGTTCAGACACGGGAGCTGATACCGAAAAGCAGGAGACATACAGGACTCAGTTCAGACACGGGAGCTGATACCGCAAAGCAGAAGACATACAGGACTCAGTTCAGACACGGGAGCTGATACCGAAAAGCAGAAGACATACAGGACTCAGTTCAGACAGGCCTGGAAATACAGCCTACAGGAAAGGCAGACAAGGAAACAAAGAACGGGACCTGGCACCTTCAGAGTGCAAGCACACACTGAAGGAAACACTATGCTCAGGCAGGGATAGAAGGGAGCTGCTGAGCTATATACCAAGTGACAGACAGCAATAGGCTGAGGACGCACAAGGGGTGTGACCCACAGCAGGTACAAAAGGCAGGAAGTGATCGGGCGCCGCCCTTAAGCAGCAGAAACAGACACAAACAGACAGCATGGAGGGAAGCCAGAGAGACATCCTGGACAGGAGATCAAGTGCGCCCTCTTGCACAGTGGGAGATGGACCACCATGCAAGGACGCCGCCAGGTATGTTACAGTACCTCCCCCCTTACGCCCCCTCTTCTTCAGGCCTGCCAGAATCTTCCGCAGGGAATTCGAGGACCAGTCGTTCACTGGGTTGGGGGGGGACAGAGACTTAAGGGTAATCTCTGCTTCGAGGTACATCTTGTCAAGCTCACAGGAAGAAATAGACGGGTTATCAGGTACATAATGAGGAAAAGTCACTGTCTCTTTGTTATCTGGTGGTATCCCGGAGGATTCAGGAAACAACTGGAGGTCCTCCGCCGGGTCAGAAGAGTGCAGAGGCTCAGAGAAAACAACTGCTTCAGAGTACACTAGGTCGGACTCACTGGAGGAAGCAGGCGAGGTATCGGGTACCGAGTATAGGAAAGTCTCTGTCCATTCACCACCAGGTGGCACCCCGAAGGATTCTGAACACAACTGGAGGTCCTCCGCCTGGTCGGAGGGGTGTAGAGACTCAGGAGTAACCTCTGCTTCGGAGTACACTAGGTTGGACTCACTGGAGGAAGCAGGCTTGGTATCGGGTACCGAGTATAGGAAAGTCTCTGTCCATTCACCACCAGGTGGCACCCCGAAGGATTCTGAACACAACTGGAGGTCCTCCGCCTGGTCGGAGGGGTGTAGAGACTCAGGAGTAACCTCTGCTTCGGAGTACACTAGGTTGGACTCACTGGACGAAGCGAGCGAGGTATCAGGTACAGAGTATAGGAAAGTCTCTGTCCATTCACCACCAGGTGGCACCCCGAAGGATTCTGAACACAACTGGAGGTCCTCCGCCTGGTCGGAGGGGTGTAGAGACTCAGGAGTAACCTCTGCTTCGGAGTACACTAGGTTGGACTCACTGGACGAAGCGAGCGAGGTATCAGGTACAGAGTATAGGAGAGTCTCTGTCCTTTCGCTACCAGGTAGCACCCCGAAGGGTTCAGGAGACAACTGGAGATCCTCCGCCTGGTCGGAGGGGTGTAGAGACTCGGAGGTAACTACCACTTTGGGGTACCCATTGTCAGGCTCACAGGACGAAGCGGACAAAGTATTGAGTACCGGGTGTAGAGAAGTCTCTCTCCATTTGTCATCGAGTGGTATCCCGGAGGATTCAGGAGGCAACAGGGGATCCTCCGCCAGGTAGTAGAGGTGCACAGACTCTGAGGTAACCACAGCTTTGGAGCATCCTTGGACATGCACACCGGTTAAAGAGAAAGAAGCATCTGATGCCGGGTGCAGGAAGTTCTCCTGTGTGGAGTCTGGATGGGCAGAAGTCTCTTCGGCCAGGAGAACTGGTGCACTACCCACGCACATTACCCATTGGGGTTTCTCCGGGATACAGGGAGATGAAGCTTCAGTAGGGACTTCAAGGTTGGGGTCAGGAGGTCTCAGGGAGGACAGACCCTGGCGTGACGGCTTGCCTCTAAGTCTAGCACGTCTGGACTGCCTCTTGAGGTTGAGAGAAGTATTCCGGAAAGCGTAGTCACCCTGTGAGGATTCTGGGTGGGCAGTAGTCTCATTGGGCTGGAGGACTATTGCGCTACCCACACACATTACCCGTCGGGGCTGCTCCGGGATATTGGGAAGTGAAGCTTCAGCAGGGGCTTCAGAGTTAGGGTCCTCGAAGACCATACGAAAGGCCACCAGGAAGGCCTGCAGGTCAAGGATGACAGGATCCCATGCTTCCCATAGGGGGGTGACCCATTTCAAGGCATCACCCGCTAGGTAGTCAATCATAAAGGCCACTTTAGCCCAATCGGAAGGAAAATAGAGAGGGTAGGCCTTGAAGTGTAGCATGCATTGCTCCACAAATGCACGACACTGTCTTGGATCCCCATAGTAACGTGGCGGATCCGCAGGAACGAGGGCTGATAGATCCATCTGGACGGGTGCGTAATTCGCCTGGAACTCAGCTAAAGGGGGGAAAAAATTTATTTATTTTATTTTAATGCATGTATTCGCTGGAAAAACTTCTCAAAGAGCGAAGGCCGTGGGGCTCAACGGGAACCATGGCCTGAGCATGCTGTTATGCACACGCCCGGGCTGAGCGGCGTGTGCGTGTGATTGTAGTGATTCCACTGGACCGTGCCGGAGAGTGAATGCCTGGAGGGGCGTGACTAGGTATTCACCCGATCCGACCAGGGTCGCACGACGGCATACGACGCCAGTGCACCAAGGAGGAACCGAGCAGAGGGACCAGGTGCTACTCCAGGACAGACCCCGGACACGGCTGTTGACCCACACAGGGGAATACAGGAACAGGCTGGTAGGCTGGCACACAGACTGGTGGGTATAGGCAGGCACGACTGGTATGCAGGCAGGCGGGTATGCAGGCAGGGGGGTAAAGGCAAGCACAGCTAGAGTGCAGACAGGGAGGCACTAGCAGGTAGGAACACAGGCGGGATAGGACCCAGTACACACCGGGACACAGGAACAATACAGGCAAAGGGGTACAGGCAAGCACGGCTAGAGTGCAGACAAGGCTGAGCAGGGAGGACAGGGCTCTGTTCACACGGAACAGACAGGAAGGGAAAGGCAGAGCCAGACACCCACAGGGTACTAGCAGTGAAGTAGCGAGTGGACCACAAACTCACAAACGGGAGTACAGAGACAACTGGCAGGAGTTAGGAACGAGTTCAGACTCTGCAGAAAAAGGAAGGGAACGGACATAGAGGCAAAAACAGGTAAAGGATAGGAGAGAGTTCAGACTGGAACTGAGTGTACGGAGGAGACCGACACTGCAGCGGGATACAGGAGCGGGTCTGGGAATACTGCCCCCAGAGAGGCGGGACGAACAGGCAAGGAGCGAGTTCAGACAGGACAGACAAGATACAGGAGCGGGTCTAGGTAATCGGCCCCTAGAAGGCAGGAGGAACAGGCTAGGAGCGTGTTCAGACAGGACAGACAAGAGAACACAGAAAGGACTCAGTTCAGACACGGGAACTAATACCGAAAAGCAGGAGACATACAGGACTCAGTTCAGACACGGGAGCTGATACCGAAAAGCAGGAGACATACAGGACTCAGTTCAGACACGGGAGCTGATACCGCAAAGCAGAAGACATACAGGACTCAGTTCAGACACGGGAGCTGATACCGAAAAGCAGAAGACATACAGGACTCAGTTCAGACAGGCCTGGAAATACAGCCTACAGGAAAGGCAGACAAGGAAACAAAGAACGGGACCTGGCACCTTCAGAGTGCAAGCACACACTGAAGGAAACACTATGCTCAGGCAGGGATAGAAGGGAGCTGCTGAGCTATATACCAAGTGACAGACAGCAATAGGCTGAGGACGCACAAGGGGTGTGACCCACAGCAGGTACAAAAGGCAGGAAGTGATCGGGCGCCGCCCTTAAGCAGCAGAAACAGACACAAACAGACAGCATGGAGGGAAGCCAGAGAGACATCCTGGACAGGAGATCAAGTGCGCCCTCTTGCACAGTGGGAGATGGACCACCATGCAAGGACGCCGCCAGGTATGTTACACTAGCTCTCTATCCTGAGCTCTGTGAGTTCTAGTCTGGACTCACTCTACAGACTATACTGAACTCTTTCTGCAGGAACTGCTAGGCTCTGGCTCGACTGCACTGACTACTTCTGTGTCTGAGCAGGAACTGCTGAATCACTGAGCTGCCTAGCTCCACCTTCCCTATTTATATCTCTAACGGGCTCCCTCTGGTGGTCTGAGGTGGAAGGTGGAGGTGTGTGTGTGCTGTGGGGGCCTCTTGTGGAGAAATCCTTCTATGCAACCCTCTAGGATCTGTAGTACCAAGCGCAGCTGGGCGCCACATAGGCAGCTCCATGATGAAGTCCATTGAGATAGACCCCCATGGACGAGACGGAACAGGTAATGGTTGAAGAAGACCCGTAGGTGACACACGAGGAGTCTTGTAACGAGCACATACCTCGCAAGAGAGCACATAGTCCTTAGTATCCTTCAGGCAAGTCGGCCACCAGAAAAATCTGTTTAGGAATTCTCGTGTCTTCTGTACCCCCCTGGGACCAGCCAACTTGGAGTCGTGGACCAACTTGAGGATCTGTTGACGGACGGCCTCAGGGACGTAGATACGTCGATCTCTGAACCACATGCCACTCCTAAGAACGAGATTGATATCAGCAGGAGGATTGGCCAGAAATACATCACTGTCATAGGCCTCCTTGAACTCCTTCCATAAGTCTTGATTGTGGATCACTCCGATGAAGTTGGCATCAGATAGAATGGTCTTGGACGGGGCTCCATGTACGGAATCCGCAGCATGGAATCGGGATAAAGCATCAGCCTTCCCATTACGAGAACCTGGGTGGTACGAAATAACAAAGTTAAATTGATTTAAAAATAGATTCCAACGAGCCTGCCGAGGAGAAAGACCTCTAGCGGATCTAAGGAACTCTAAATTCCGATGGTCAGTCAATACTACAATCTGTTGTGTGGCTCCTTGCAGATGGTGCCTCCATTCCTTGAAAGCTACAATAATAGCCAGCAATTCCTTGTCTCCCACAAGCACAAGGATGTAGCAGACTCTTCTCTCCAGTTCTTTGGGAGAGAGTAGCCCCCAAAGCATTATCAGAAGCGTCCACCTCCACAATGAAAGGCTGTGCTGGGTCTGGGTGGATCAACAGCGGTACGTAGGTGAAACGGGTCTTAAGCCGATCAAAAGCTTCTTGAGCCTGTGATGACCACTTAGAGGGCTTTTCTTTCTTGGTCAAGGAAGTGATGGGCCGAACAATATCAGAAAAATTTTGAATAAAACGTCTATAGAAATTTGCAAAACCGATAAAACGTTGGACCTCTTTAACGTTCTTAGGTACCGGCCAGTCAAGGATTGCCTGAATCTTACCAGATTCCATGTTCAGCCCCTGAGGAGAGATGATATAACCTAAAAACTGGATCTCAGAACGATGGAACTCAAATTTCTCCGGCTTGATATACAGATGGTTCTCTATCAGACGTTTCAAAACAGATTTGACATGTTCCTCATGTTCCTGAGGAGAGTCAGAAAAAAATAGAATATCATCCAAATAGATCACCACAAACTGATCTAATAGATCTCTAAAAATGTCATTAGCAAGATGTTGAAACGTCGCAGGGGCATTACAAAGCCCAAAGGGCATCACGAGGTATTCAAAGTGTCCATACCGACATCTGAATGCTGTCTTCCATTCAACACCGGAACGAATACGCACCAGATTATAAGCCCCACGAAGGTCCAGTTTAGTGAATATCTTGACATGATGAACTCTGTCCAATAATTCGGGAATCAACAGCAAAGGATAGCGATTCCGTATGGTTACCTTATTAAGTTCCCTATAGTCAATACAGGGTCTCAGGGTCCCATCCTTTTTCTTCACAAAAAATATAGGCGCCCCTGCTGGTGAGGAAGAAGGGCGTATGAAGCCTTTAGCCAGATTTTCATCAATATATTCCTTCAGGGCCTGAAGCTCAGGTGCCGCCAAAGGGTATACATTACTGAAAGGAATAGCTGTCCCAGGAAGCAGCTCAATGGGATAGTCATAATGCCTATGTGGAAGAAGATGATCTGCTTTCTTCTGGTCACAAATATCAGAGAAATCTTTATACACAGAAGGTAAAGAAAAAACCTGTGCAGGAGATTCTTTATCTCTGGACTCAGGAACGGCTTCTGTAATCGCTGAGTTGCTCCTTGTTGGGAAGGTAATCTCCTTGGTCTCCCAGTTGACAATCTGGTTTCAAGCACGCAACCAAGGGATGCCTAAAATCACAGGAAAATGAGGAGAAGAAATTAATAGAAAAGAAAGTTGCTCCTGATGATTAGGCTCCAACAAAATTTCAAGGGGTACTGTTTCCTGATCCACAGGCCCAGAGACTAAGGGTGACCCATCCACTGTTTCCATGGCAATTGGTGAGGCTCTACGCTGTATCTCAATGCCATGTTCCTTGGCGAATGTAATGTCCATAAAGTTGCCCCCAGCGCCAGAGTCAATCATAGCCGCACTGGAAATCCACTGCTCTGTACACAGAATCTTAATAGGGAGTGAAGAGTGAGAGTTCTTTTCCTGCAGCTCCCTGGGAGGTGTAGCCAGAGAGACAGAATGGAAAACAGCGTTTAATGGCAGGCTACATTCAGAGATGTCAGACTCATCGTCACAGTTATCATACTCCCCTACCGCTGCTAGCACCTTGTCAGACAGCTTAGGACAGTAAATTGGGAAGTGGTCTGACTGACTGCAGTAGAAACATAGCCTCTCTCGCAGACGGTGCTCTCGGCGCTCATTACTCTCACGCCTCTGCACAGAATCAATCTGCATGGCCACCTCCTCTACCTCCCGAGATGATTTACCTGAAGGCTCTTTTGGAGGAAAGGAAAAATTAGACATACGGTTAAATACAGCCAATTTCTCCTGTCTACGCTCAGTAAGACGAATGTCTATGCGTACACAATGCTGTATAAACGTTTCTAACTCTTGTGGTGACTCTGAACGGGCTAGTTCATCCTTCACAATGCTAGACAGACCTTTCTTAAAAATAGGCAATTGTGCATAACTGTCCCAATTAGTATCAACCGCTAATCTCCTAAATTCAGTCGCATATTCAATAACAGAGCGTTTACCCTGGCGTACAGATAATAAAGCAGACTCAGCAGTTGCGCGGCGATTAGGGTCATCAAACATTAATGCCATAGCGGCCAAGAGCTCATCCAAATCATTTAACCGTGGATCACGAGACTCGATCATCGGATTCGCCCAGGCGAGCGCTCATGAGGTCAGCAGCATAATTACACACAATACTTTAGAGCGATCAGTAGGAAAACGGTCAACATGCACATCAAAATATAGCATACACTGGTTCACAAAACCGCAAAATTTGTCACGATCACCATTAAGCCTGAATGGTGGCAACTTAGGTGGACTGGCTAGTGGCGGTTTACCAGAGGGTAAAGTCACTTGTGCCGCTATTTGCGTGTTTAAGTCCTGGAAAGCCCGTCCATATTGGGACTCCAAGCCAGCAAGTTTGTTTTCCTGAGCCGCCATACGGATACTTAAGTCCTGTAAAGTTTGTCCAAACACTTGTTGATTGTGCTCAAGGCCTCCAAGTCTCTTTTGCACACCTTCCACATCTTTCTGCAGAGATCTAATTATGGCATACACCTGCTCTAACTTGCTTTCTGCAGTCATTGCTCCAGCAGTCTCCTAAAGGGGCTAGAGTATCCTGTAACAATTATAGTGGATAACTAAGGAGACTGTTTGCGTGGAGCGAGACACAACAGTACACAGTTTATAGGTGAAAAGTCTATATTAAAGCACACAGTGTTTTGCACAAAAATGCAGAGAAATCTCAAAGTCTTAAGTTCACAGAATAATGAGTCTTTGCAAGGTTAGTTCACCATTATACATCAGCAAGTCCATACAATGCAGAAGCAATCAAAGAGGCCCGGGTAAAGTCTCGGACAGTGCAGACCAGTCCCATGCTCAGCAACCATCCGAATAAGGAGACTGAGAACTCAGAGCAGCTTACTTGAGAGCCAAAGCAGATGGAGGGCAGAGGTGCAGAGGAACCAGCACAAAACAGCCAGGGGCACGAGAAATGCTGGAAACTAGAGTATGAAGCAGGCTCTCAGGGAACAGATGATTCCAGCAGAATTTCGGGAGCATGCAGAAAGCCAGGAAGCCACCAGAAGGAGGATCTCAGGCAAAATACTCTAGCACTAGACTAGAGGCTGGGGTGGAGTAATAAGGGCAGGAGGTAAGGGCACATGATACAGAAGACGCCATCTTGAAAAAGGGCAGAAATGTCCCAAAGGAAAACAATATACAAATTGCCTCTTCAGAGTCCTGACAAGAAGTTGTCCACTACTTTTACATTTATGTCCAATCCGTAGGATAGGGCATCAATGTATGATCGGCCAGGGTCCCACACGTGGCACCCCCACATACCAGCTGTTATCGGTGCCGGCGGAGGTGGCCACCGGCCTGAAGTGCTCACCTGTGGGGCTCCGCCGTCAAGTGGTAGTGGCCGCCGAGGTGTGCTGCACATCCGCCTCCCATTCAATTGAATAGGAGGCGGATGTGCAGTACACCGCGGCGGCCACTACCATTTGACGGTGGAGCTCCGCTGGTGATCACTTCCGGCCTGCGGCCACCGCCGCCGGCGCTAGTAGCAGCTGATCGGCCGGGGTGCCGCGTGCGGGACCCTGGCCGATCATACATTGATGCCCTATCCTACGAATTGGGCATCAATGTAAAAGTAGTGGACAACCACTTTAAAGTGCGCAACATCGACAATAATGTCCGCTTAAAACGTTCCACTTGTCCATTACCCTCTAGGTGATAGGGCGTTGTGTGGGATCTCTGAATTCTACAGTATTTTCCTAGCTTGTCTACGAGCTGGTTCTCAATTTCTTTTTCTTGGTCGTGGTGTAACCTCGTAGGGAAACCAAACCTCAAAGCAAAATCATTGAAGAACTTCTCTGCCACTGTTTGACCAGCTTTATTGGTGGTGGGATATGCTTGGGCAAATCGAGTAAAATGGTCCATCACCACCAATATGTATTCGTAGCCACCCTTGCACGTCTCGAGATGTAGAAAGTCTATTGAGACCATCTCAAACGGATACATACTGTAGTTGCCCATAAGTGCCTGGGTTGATGTGTTGGGATGTTTATCTTTCAGACACCCACACTCCCTGGTCACATACCTCTCAATATCTCTCTGCATGTACGGTCAGAAGAAATATTCACGGATCAAGTTGGTGGTCCTTTCCACTCCTAGGTGTCCTATGTTTTCATTGAGTTCTTTGAAGATCAACCTACGGAATACTCTGGGTAGTACTAACTGCCGGTTTTGTCCTCCTTTACAATACAGGATACTGTCTTCACTGAGGTAGAGCTTCGTCCATTCTTTAACTAAAACATACTGCTGGTGATTCATTATCTCTCTCCCGTTTACTTGGAAACCGATCTTGGTCCACATAAAGTAGTATTCTACCAATTATCTGATCTTTCCGTTGTGCTCTATGGATTTTTTCTTTTGGTAGTTGTTGAATAGACAGGGGGTGATCTTATTCTCCCGCTTTTATGGTGGTTTCCACCGTCAACGGACACCACAATGGTGTGTCTTCCTCCTGATAAACTTGTACTGCTTGGGTAGTGCTCTCAATTGCTTCCAGACTGACTTCCTCCGAGAATTTTTGCATGAACTCCATAGGCTCTAGAGGCATTCTCGACAATCCGTCAGCATCCGCATTGCATTTTCCTGGCCTGTACTTGATGCTGGAATTGAAGTCAGCTACTTCAACGACCCATCTCTGACCCGTTGCATTCCTTGGCAAAATGTCCTTCCTCACCACATCTTAGACAGTGGACACACACCGTACTCTGATTTGATAAACGGCACACTTCACAAGTCGGGTATCTTCTGTTCTGGAACCCACTCCTGGGTCTGAGGGATACAGGTTCCAGCCTGGTACGAATCAACTTTTTTACCGAAATCAACTCGGCTCGCAGATCTATTACTTCCTCCCAGTCAGCGTTGGCGGTCCTCTCTTTTGTTGGTGATTTAAAGTTCCCTCTCGGAGGTGGCACTGGAGGGTCTCCATGATGATCTTCGGACTGGCCACCGGGGGTCCCCAGCTTCAGCTGACTCATTTTGGTGATTTTAGGAGCAGAGCCTATCTGTAACTTCTGTTCGCTCTCTGACTCCAAACAAGTTGCCTCATTCATTTTTTCAATTAGGACTTGGTCCAGAATGCCAGGATCTTCTAGGTACTGTTTCAGCTGCAACTTGATGCCTTTGCTGATTAATCTCGTTCCCAATGTTCTCAAAAACTTCTTCTGGAATAGTCTAGCATCAAACCTCTTCTCCGCTTCTACATCTCTGGATGCAAACAACAGTCTCTCCTTCAGTTCAATTGCTCTGAACAAGAAACTTTGGGGTGATTCATTATTTTTCTGTGAGAGGTTAATGAGTCGGTGGAACAATTCTGAAGTACTCTCTTCTTTATAGTGCCCTTTTAAAATCATCTTCAGCTGTTGCAAGGTCAATTGACTCTTCATTTCTAGCATACTACGGAGGTTCAGTCCTGGGATGATCGCTTTCACCACCCCCTCAATGATCTCATCTGGCTTGTAGCCTTTCTGTAAGCCAGCATCGATCTGGTGCAACAAGTTCATATAAGACAGTTTCTCTTTCTGTTCACACTCTCAAATCTGTCCCAGGATCTTGAATTCTTTCCTTATGGTGATTTGTGGTGTTACAGAGGACTGTCTTTCTGATTTATCTAGTCCGAGCAGGGTAAAAGTTGTGTCTGAGTCTGTCACCCGTTCAGAGGTTTTGATTGATTCCTGTAGGGCTGTTGTTAGGGCTTTGAATTGTTCTTTAAATTCCTGTAGTTCTGTCTGCGGATGGAGATTCCTGCTTTTGGTAATTGGTGCCACCCCTCCATCCTCAAACTTCAGCCAGGTTAGAAACTGTGTTAGCTCCTGGAGGAATGTCCCCATGACGTCTTCAGCTTCTTTCTCCCCAGCTCATCCATTTTTGCATTAATGGCAGCTAACAGTTACCTGCGGTTGTGTGCTTTAGAAATCTGTTCTTCTGACATCTTTATATGTTCTGCTACTGTTCTCAATTTTTCACAGGTTAACTGAAGAAGCAGCTCACTAATTCTGTCCATTTGTATTTCCACATCCATTGCTGCTAGTGAGTTTTCTTTAGGTCTGGTCCCCTTTAACTGGTGTAGCAGAGTTGAATTGATGTGTTTTGCTGCTGTGTTTTCCAGACACTTTTCCTCTTCTCCCTCTACATGCTAATTCCCACTTAGGATTCCCTGTACGGGCCACCAATGTTACACGCACACCACTAGGTTCAGATAGGGCGAGACCGGTTTCATGAATTCTTTGGAATCCTCGGGGAAATGTTACTCAGGGCAACCATAGGCAGAAGCTTCTCTCAGGCACATGATAGATTCAATTGCTGACCAGACACATCTAACAAGAGTCTTTTTTAACAGTTTAACAGTGGAATGTAATCTGAAGCACGGCCAGTGCAATTCAGGGATATTACAGCAACAATCTTCATTACAGTACAGTCTGAGTTTCTTGAGCAACCGGCTCCAGTAACAATACAGTAGTTTCTTCACAAGGCACAGTATTACAGTCTCTTCAGTAGCATAATTCAGCATAGATTAGATCTCTTAGCAGCACACTTCTATGCATACACAACCACAGGCTTTTCCTTCACAAGGACACAATAGTAAACAGCATTCTGTATCCTGCATGGAGATGTAGGGGGGCAGGGTTTGATGAGGGAGATGATCCCTGTGACACAATTCCTTCCAGTTCTTATCTTCCTGCCCGATAATACTCTGCACTGTTAGTTCAGGGAGTTTATCTGACATGTGTTTATTTTTTCTCGTGATCTGAATCCTGTTTAGTTGCCTTCTGTCAGATCCAGATAACACACTACCTTTCTCTTCGGCTTCAGCCAGACTACAATAACAAGTTCCCCACAATCCCCCTGGGGCTCTGCTAAAACACTCCCTGTCTCCTGTGACGGTGTTAACCCCTCTAGTTGCTGGATGCTTCTGGAGCACAACACTTCCTGTCTCCTGTGCTTGTGTTATTTTGTAACAGTTGCTGGATGCTTTTGAAGCAACAGCATTCCTTCTGCATGTCACACATGCCTTTATTTAAGAAAAAGATAGTTGTTACTGAGTCTATTGAGATACCAGGTTGGGAACAGACTCCCTATAATATTTTGGCAGCCAAATGGTCCCACAGTGTTGGTTTGAGTGAACCATGGGACAAATGTCTGAAGGTGTAAAAAAAATACTTCTTTCAGTATATTTTTCTATTGAGGACTTCTTATCAGATGCGATTGATCAAAGTATCAATATCACGATATTCTTATAAAAAAATATATCGATTTATTCTTGGATTGTCCATTATAAAGAATGATTGCAATAGTTACATAAAATAGTTAAATAGTTAGAGTGATTGTCCATTTATCCATAATTAGCTTAATAGTTGAGATTCACTCATCTTTTCCTTGGATCCTGGATGGTAGGTTGCGTCTGTCTGTGTCCAGCACGTGTGTTAGGATGACACCATGTGTCGTCCAGTGTCCTGTGAAATGGACTAACTAAAAATAAACAAATAGCGCATGTTACCTAGAAACCCTAGCACAATGGCTGATGCAATCTTATGCAATGTATGGTACAGAATTCAGAATAAAATTAATATCCGTAATTAATATTTAACAATTCCCCCTTTTGAGGATGACAGACATCAACTGAAATCCTCAAAGTAGATAGGTTCATCATTAGGATAATAGGATCATTTTTCTTTTCTTCTTCCTTGGCAATATCATTTAATGTCCATAACAATATTATTAATAATAATAATAATAATATCAATATCGGATTATTGTTATATGTATTCAATAGCATAATGATGTGAATCCATGTTATGGTAAGCCGTGACTAATATTCATTTAACTACATTGGTCGCTTCAACTACTTCTAACGGCGAACAAACACCGTCAGAAAACCCAGGTGGCAACCCAGGTGGCCGCCCTGGTGTGGATGGCTTCCTATCTTCAAAGATTCAAACAAGACCCAATAATAGAAGAACACGTGCCACACCTTACCAGGTTAGTGCTGCTTGCGGGGGGCTCCGCATTGTTAACTTATCCAACCACGTACTAACTGACAAGCAGATGGAGGTCCTGGGGCTGGGACTATCTTTTGCACCCACTAATGCATTTAATTTTTTTACTGCCCTGAAGGACCTCCACCTGTTTGCACGTAAACTTATTCTTAAAAAATTACATTCCAGGCCACATGGTGAGGATGGCCCTGTGACCACGACAGAGATGGAGGCATTGAAGGATTTGTAGGACCTCTTGATGGAGCAGGACAAACCCCCAAATACAGGTGGGTTACCACAGTCGAGGTATCCTAGATCCACAAGGTTCCCTCACTTGTCCCTGAGTCTGGCAGTTGAAATATTTGTGCGTCTAGTGACGGAGGATTTGAGACATCTCTCCACACGCAGACGCTTTGACAATCTTACTCATTCTCAGCGTACTGCGATAGAACGGTTGAAATCACTTTGTGATGTGGTTATTAAACCAGCGGACAAGGGAGGGAACATTGTACTGTGGCCCTGTTCTAAATATGAGAGGGAGGCGTTACGCCAACTAAGGGATACCAAGACATATTCGAGGTTACCCTTTAATCCTACTGCCTCCTTCTCTGCCGCGCTCCAGGGGATCCTGGGCAGGGCCTGTGATCAGGGAATTATTAACAAGCAAACAGTTGAAGCTTTACCTGTTCGATTCCCTAAAACTGCTACTTTTTACCTACTTCCAAAAATTCGCAAGGACGCCCTCAACCCGCCGGGACGTCCAATCGTGTCAGGCCTAAGTAATTTGTGTGGTCCTATTTGCCAGTATATTGACAGCCACCTTCGCCCATTAGTGGAGACACTTCCTTCATACATTCAGGACACGATGGACGTCTTAAGGCGCGTTAATGGCGTCCTTGTGACGGATGGTATCCTGCTAGTCACGGCCGATGTTGAGAGCCTCTACACATGTATTAGCCATGATCTGGGCCTTTCTGCAGTCCGCCTCTTCCTTGGGGCGTCCAATCTGGACGGCCTCTCACGAAATTTTATCCTTGAGCTCCTCCACTTCGTCCTCCACCACAATTATTTTTTATTCAAAGATACGGTGCATCTACAAAGGCGTGGCACGGCGATGGGGGCGTCTTGTGCGCCCTCGTACGCCAATCTCTTCTTGAGGTCCTGGGAGAGAGACATTTTTGGCGACGAGGGCGTGCGCCGCGCCGACCCCGTCGTGTCATGGCTTAGATACATCGATGATATTTTGTTTCTGTGGCGGGGGACGGTGGAGGAGCTTGACGATTTCATGGTGCAGCTTAACTCAAACAATCGTTCCATTAGGCTTACCTATACATACCATCATAAACAGATTGACTTTCTAGACATCAGTCTGGAGGTGGGTGAGTACCACACCATCCAGACTGATGTCTTTAGAAAACCCACCTCGGTCAATTCCTTAATACATGCTGCCTCTGCACATGATCCCTCTACAATTCGTGCCATCCCGGTCAGACAATTCCTGAGGATGAGGCGGATCTGTTCCACCGACTACAAGTTTAGGAGACAGGCTTCGGATCTGGCAGAACGTTTCAGGCAACGTGGGTATAGCAACCACTGCATCGGCCGTGGCTACTCGAGAGCACGGAACACATTCCGTAACCATCTGATTTATTCCTCAAATTCATCCAAACGGGTGACAACGGAAAGAATCCGCTACATCTCCACATATAATCATGAGTGGGGGAATATGCGGCGGATCCTTTCCCGTCATTGGGGTGTGCTCAGCGCGGAGCCCTCCCTACGTGAATCTTTAGGAAGCTATCCACAAATGACCCCCCGGCGGGCCAATAACCTGGGTGACATACTGGTATCCAGCCACTATATAACTCCCTTGACGAATCCATTTGTGTCCCGCGGACCCACGTTTGGCTCGTTCCCCTGTGGCCACTGTGCCGCCTGCGCCAATATCCTGCGCAGCTGGGTGTTCACGTTCTCTGATGGCTCTCGTGAGTTTAAAATCCGCAATTACATCTCATGCGGTACAACCCATGTTATATATTATGCTACATGTGGTTGTCAATTAATTTATGTAGGACTCACTACGAGAGAGCTGAGGATCAGGGTTTGTGAACACGTGCGGGACATTGGCGCGGCTCGGACGGTGGCCGACCCCAGGGAGCTCAAAACATTGCCGCGTCACTTTAAGGCTGTCCACAATTGCGATCCGAGGACACTAAAGTTTTGCGGCATTGATGTCATACATTTGGGCTCCCGGGGTGGAAATGGTAAGCAACTTCTGGCCCAAAAGGAGGCCAGATGGATCGTCACTTTAGACACCATGGCTCCGCGGGGCCTCAATGAGAGTTTGGGGTTCTCGTCCTTCCTCTGAAATGAAGTGACGGATTGTATGATATGTTCTGTGTTTCTGCTCCCCTGTGGACCATGATATGTCTATTTCTGGACCATGGCTTTAGGTTTTTAGTTTTTATATTCTTTTCTAATTTTTATATTTTCCCTTTTATTCTCTTTGTACTCACATTTTCTCCGACAGTGACTGTGCCCCAGGACCTCTTCTTTTTGATGTACATCTATGGCAGACGATCTGTCTTTTGAACTCCTTCGTCTTTTGATGTCTACAAGAGATTCTGATACAGATACTGCTACTGCACTCTTGATTCTTGACCGGGATGTACACTTTACTTGTGGATTCTGTTTGATATCTGGTACTTGTGACTGATTGAAACCATGTTGAGAAATCTATAGTTGTGCACTTTTTGGCACTATATGTCCCCTTTTGCAAGGGGACTTATGCTGTTATAACGCTAATTGTATAGACATATGTACCTCTTTTTTTGACCTAATGCACCATCCCCTCCTTTCATACCTTTCTATTGAGCTGTACTTCCATGACCAGCATTATTTGCTACTATTAGTATCATGATATTAACTTTTATAGAACATTAGTATTGTGCTGGCTGGCTGGAATAGCTACCGGGTTTTGATTGGTGGGGATATTTTTGCTCCCTTTATGTGGTTTCATTTCTGTTATTGGCACTCAGTCCCAAGCTCACCTCCTACATGGATGTAGTGCACATGCGCCCGGTCCGTCCCGTGCCGTGCTGCGCTCGGCTGTCTTTATGCCTTCGGCGCGCCGCCGGGAATAGCATTCATTTGCATTTCGGTCCGCGCGCCGACGTCATGACAGCTGGGGCGCGTGCGCGGGATATGTGACGGCCGTTGCGCATGCGCCGCCCATCATCCAGTACTTGGCGGCCATCTTGGACGACCACATGATGTATCATGTGACACTTCTGGGCGTATTTAAAGGTCCTGGCAGCACCCTCACACACGCCTCTTGATAAAGCTGATCTACACCCGGCGAAACGCGCGTCGAGGCCTTTCTCATTCACTATCTGGTCCCTGTGTGGTCTCCCAGAGGTCTGGGGCCCCTTACATTAGGGTAAGTTTGGTACAATATGACCTTTGGGTCTTTCTGGACCGCATGGTCCATATGGGAGTGACCTTTTTGCTTGCCCTGATTGTGCGTCCCTCTCCCTGTTTTAGTGTAAGCATGCACCCTTCTGACTCTAGGGGTGAACCTCTGGAGAGACCCACTTACAAATATGCGGGACCATTTGTCTGCTTGTCTTAATTTTGTGTCATAACTATTAATGCTATGTATTGTCTTTTAATGAACTATGTCTACAATAAAGTCTTTTCATGCGATTTCACTCAGCTGTTCTCCTAGTTTTATATAAGTCTTGAGTGGGCTATGTGGAGACGGGGTCGGAATTTTTCTGGGGACCATTAACCCACGTCATTTATTATGCGGGTCGCAGTCTGTTTATTCATTTAACATATATAATTATACTTCCCTAAATCTAAATCGAAATAATCACGGGTCCAATCGTCATCATCTGATGTCATCGGTTCTTGTCTCGTCTTCTTCTTGGTTCTTTTAAAACACAGTCTTTAGATGAAAATTCCTTTGAAATAAATTATAGCGTGTAGATATTGTACAGTCCATAATTGTGTTCATTATTGTTCAGTCTTTAAACTGTACTCTTTATTAGAAAGATCATGTGTGTCAATTGATAAGAAAACAAAGTCCATGGATGAAATGTAGCTTTAATATCTGTGCAGTGTCACCTGGACTTACGTTGGATTGTCTTTGGATAATTCTGGAATCCTCCGTGTCATCCGCACTGGTCTCCTGTCACTTTTGGAACAGGTGTGACGTCTTTGGTCAGAAAAGCAAGGGTTAACTTGACACTTCCCTGCTCTATATAGCACCATAACCAGTACTTAATCCTTAATGTACAGAACACATATATCAGGCTGGCAGAATCCTGACACTCCGTTATTATTCACCAGCTTTCAGGTGATAGGAAACCACTGGAACATGATGAAACTTGAACACAACCCAGTTCATATAGGATCATCGTCCTCTGCAGTCGTGGTTATCAGTGGTGTGAATGTATTGTAATTGACACAGTCTATTATCACTCAGCATTCACAACATCTTTACCTTCTGAGATTTCCGTATATCGGTTGCTTCTTCTTGTAACTTTTGAGAATCTCTTTAATTTATAAATATGAAAAATCTTTATTAAGATAGAATTAATAATTGCAATGTCTTGATTGAAGTCTTCATTCGCTAATCTGATACCAAATCTGGCAACTTTCCTAACCTATAATATCATAGGGTACCATAGCAATCAATAATGTTCATCTAATTATTATCAAAATATTAAAATAAATTATGTTTGGAATAATAAAACAATAATAGATAGTAATTCATTATTAATCAAGTTCTTCATGTGATAGAACATTTTTATGTCATAGGTGTAATTACCTTTTCCAACCCATAGGTGTCAGTGTGTTTTGAAACAAGTGTTTATTAGTGATGAGCGAGCACTAAAAGGCTCGGGTGCTCGAAGCTCGGGTTGAGCAAATTGGAATACTCGGGTGCTCGACCCGAGCAACGAGCCCAATGTAAGTCTATGGGAAACTCGAGCATTTTTCTGGCGGTCCCCCCGGCGGTCTGCAGAAGGTCAAAAATTGCCCAAATCGATGGGAACAGTGCTCAATTAAACGTCAGGCTGGCAGAATATATAGGCAGACAGGCAGGCAAGGTATATAGGAGGGTGCGTGAAAAACATAGCAGGGCAATTGGAACACACTAGTGCCCTCCGATTTTCATGCACCCGTCTCTTTAAAAAAGCCGGCTGGCAATTCATCAGCGGCATACACCGGTACCTGACAATTTAGAACAGAAAGAAAAGAGCATCACACATAGATTAGATAGATAGAAACATGACAGTCACATATATAATAAGTACAGTGATAGTGTTGGTTACTGTACTTGTCATTTAGTGTTAAAATAAAGGATTTATTAAAAAAAAATAATAGTGTTTTTGTCTCTTTAAAAAAGCCGGCCGGCAATTCATCACCAGCAGCATACACCGGTACCAGACAATTTAGAACAGAAAGAATAGAGCATCACACATAGATTAGATAGATAGAAACATGTCAGTCACATATATAATAAGTACAGTGATAGTGTTGATTACTGTACTTGTCATTTAGTGTTAAAAGAAAGGATTTATTTAAAAAAATTGGCGTGGGGTTCCCCGTAATTTTAGTCTCTAGCGGAGGTTAAGCAGACGGCTAGGGCAGATGTTTGAAGCCTGGGAAGGGGGTAATACCCACAGAGCTTCCCAGGCTACTAATATCAGCCTCCAGCTGAATACCTAGCCTTTGCTAGCTATTAAAATGGGGGACCCCACGTCATTTTTTTTGGGGTCCCCCATTTTAATAGCTAGTAAAGGCTAGGTATTCAGCTGGGGGCTGAATACCTAGCTAGTAAAGGCTTAAAATGGGGGACCCCCCCAAAAAATGACGTGGGGTCCCCCCTATTTTAATAGCTAGCAAAGGCTAGGCAGACAGCTGGGGGCTGATATTAAAAGCCCAGGAAGGGTGCCATGAATATTGGCCCCCTCCCACGCTAGAAACACCAGCCGTCAGCCACCCCATAGGATGCGCCAATTCTGGCACTTAGCCTCGCTCTTCCCACTGCCCTGTAGCGGTGGCAGTGGGGTAATAGGGCTGGGGTTGATGTCAGCTTATAATGCCAGCTGACAT
Source organism: Phyllobates terribilis (assembly GCF_046119375.1). Taxonomy (NCBI): domain Eukaryota; kingdom Metazoa; phylum Chordata; class Amphibia; order Anura; family Dendrobatidae; genus Phyllobates; species Phyllobates terribilis. The sequence goes on from NW_027362773.1 coordinate 108,932,408, forward strand.
CAAGCCCAGGTTAGTAATGGAGAGGCGTTTATAAGACACCCCCATTACTAACCCCATAGTCAAAGTTAAAAAAAAACACAAACACCCAGAATAGAGTCCTTTAATTGAAATAAACGCACAATTCTTTAATGTTCTAAATTAAACCATACTTACCATCACGCCCATTCCAGCTAAAGCCAACGATCTCCTGCAATAAAAATAAAATAGTAAACCAACCTCATCCTTACCTTTCCATGGTTCCCAGGCCGGCTCCAGCTCTGCTACATTCACATGACAGGCTGGATCGTAGCCGAAAGCTGCCATCCAGCTTGCCATGCCGCAGACACTGAGAAGCGCAGGTATGCTTGCGCTCCTCAGTGTCTGGCTGTGACGGCATCCAGATGAGCCGAGTTAATGTCCAATGAACTCAGCTCACCTCATGCACGTCACTGACAGCGTGGGAAAATTCTCCTGCGCATGCAGTGAGCGTGAGAGAATTCTCCTGCGCTCACCGCAAGCGTGGGAAAATTCTCCTGCGCTTACCAAAAATGATTAAATTATGTAACTTTGCATGTAATACCCTTCTTAATCATACCATTGTAGCTTATTAATATTTCTTCTTCATTAAAATGTGTGAAAAATAAGTATTGATCAAAAGTGATTATGTAATCAGGATCAAAAGCACATTTTCCCCCTTAATGGCAAAAAATATTATTTTAGAAAATAATTTATATATCAGAACCAAATTAAAAATAATTATTCTTCTATAAATATTTTGCATAAATGTCATAGCATATATTTGTCTGAAGAGGTGTGTACCTATTTATGTAACCATTAAAAATAATAATATCCTTGAATACTATAAAATTATCATTGTGAAAAATTATTCTAAATGTAAATTTGCTTTATAAACCATTTTAATGTGTGGTTACCCTTATCCACTATTAGCTAAATCAAGAAGTAATAATTACTAAAGAAATATAGAAATATATATATTATATAGATAATACTTAATTATGTATCATCATTTTCTCAGACTTAAATGTAATTTTGTACCTTCACATAAAGAAACAAACATACATGAGGCCTCTGTCACACAAATCTCACTTAGCAGCTGCACATATATTCAGCAAATTTCACTCTGTTACAGATTCGTTCAGCTCAAACATTCCACATATATATACAGTACAGACCAAAAGTTTGGACACACCTTCTCATTTAAAGATTTTTCTGTATTTTCATAACTATGAAAATTGTACATTCACACTGAAGGCATCAAAACTATGAATTAACACATGTGGAATTATATACTTAACAAAAAAGTGTGAAACAACTGAAAATATGTCTTATATTCTAGGTTCTTCAAAGTAGCCACCTTTTGCTTTGATGACTGCTTTGCACACTCTTGGCATTCTCTTGATGAGCTTCAAGAGGTAGTCACCGGAAATGGTTTTCACTTCACAGGTGTGCCCTGTCAGGTTTAATAAGTGGGATTTCTTGCCTTATAAATGGGGTTGGGACCATCAGTTGTGTTGTGCATAAGTCAGGTGGATACACAGCTGATAGTCCTACTGAATAGACTGTTAGAATTTGTATTATGGCAAGAAAAAAGCAGCTAAGTAAAGAAAAACGAGTGGCCATCATTACTTTAAGAAATGAAGGTCAGTCAGTGCGAAAAATTGGGAAAACTTTGAAAGTGTTCCCAAGTGCAGTTGCAAAAACCATCAAGCGCTACAAAGAAACTGGCTCACATGAGGACCGCCCCAGGAAAGGAAGACCAAGAGTCACCTCTGCTTCTTGTTACGGATCCGGGTGGTGGAACCTCTGTGCTGCGGAGCAAGGAGGGACCAGAGGGGCGTAACTAGGTATCAACTCGGACTGACCAGGGTAGCACGGCGGCTCAATCGACTCCGTGAACCAGGGAAGGACCGAGCAGAAGGACCAGGTGCTACTCTGGGCCTGTCCTTGTATGAGAGCAGGGGACTCCCACGGGTAACTGGCAGGAGCCTCCGGGTAGGCACGGCAGGTAACTGATAAGAGCCTCCAGGTAGGCTGACTGATAGGCACGGCAGGTAACTGGTACGTTCTCCGGGTAGGCAGGCAAGCCAGGCCCATAGACACACTGGCGGGTTTGGATCGTAGGCAGACCGTCGGGCTGGCGGAGACAGGTAGTCAGGCTGGCGGACAGGACTGGTAGTCAGGCTGACGGACTGGGCTGGTAGTCAGGCTGGCGGACAGGACTGGCGGACAGGGCTGGTAGTTAGACTGGCGGACTGGACTGGTAGTCAGGCTGGCAGACTGAGCTGGTAGTCAGGCTGGCGGACTGGACTGGTAGTCAGGCTGGCGGACTGGACTGGTAGTCAGACTAGCAGCGGGACCTGAGGGCTGAAGCAGAGTTTAGGACACAAAGCTACAACCTTGCACGGGCACCTCCATTTTGGAGGGGGTGCCTTCTATATGAGAGGTTCTCCGGCCATTGGCTGAGGACTCCTTAGGACGGCGCGCGCGGCCCCTTTAAGAGGGGGGGGGAGCGCGCCCTAAGCACAGTGCCCGGGAAGCTGCGCGCGCCGGCAGCAGCAGCAGGAGAGCCGGAAGACGCCGGGCCGGGAGCGTGGCGGTAAGAGGGACGGCGTCTCTGCCTGTCAGGGAGCAGAGACGCCGATACTACAGTACCCCCCCTTTATGCCCCCTCTTTTTTAGGCCAGAAAGAAATTTTTTAAGGAGAAGAAAGGCGTGGATGTTCTCCCTGGGTTCCCAAGTTCTCTCCTCTGGGCCAAACCCCTTCCAATCCACCAGAAAAAAGGTTTTTCCTCTTACCCTCTTGGTGGCCAGAATGTTCTCTACCTCATAGACGTCCTCAGCGGAGACCGGAGCTGGGGGGGTACCTGGATTGTCAGAAAAAGAATTAAGCACAACTGGTTTGAGGAGAGATACGTGGAAGGAGTTGGGAATCCGTAAGGTGGCCCGGAGTTTTAACTTGTAGGCTACTGGGTTGATTTGCTTGAGGACATCAAAAGGACCGATGAACCGTGGACCCAACTTATAGGAGGGTATTTTGAGACGAACATGTTTGGAGGAGAGCCAAACCTTGTCTCCCAGATGGAATTGAGGTGGGTCCTGGCGTCTCTTATCAGCATGTTTCTTCATCCGCTCGGAGGAATAAAGAAGTGCGGACCTAGTGTCCTCCCAAATGGTGGAAAATTCGCTGACCAGAGACTCCGGGGCAGGGTTGTCCACTGAAGCGGAGACGGGAAACGGAATCCGGGGATGTTGACCGTAGACTACAAAGAACGGGGACTTGGAAGAAGATTCGCTGTCATGGTTGTTATAGGAGAATTCGGCCCATGGTAGGAGCTCTACCCAATCGGTATGGTGAGCGTTGACGAAGTGCCGGAGGAAGCTGGTAAGGGTCTGGTTGATACGTTCCACTTGGCCATTTGACTGCGGATGGTAAGCAGAGGAAAAATCCAGGGTGACATCCAGCAGCTTACACGTAGCTCTCCAGAAACGCAAAGTAAACTGGACCCCGCGATCAGACACAACGTGGAGGGGTGGGCCATGGAGACGAAAATGTGATGGATGAAGTCCTTAGCCAGCACAGATGCAGACGGGAGACCAGGCAGAGGGATGAAGTTGGCCATTTTAGAAAAGCGGTCAGCGACCACCCAAATGACAGTACAACCGGCAGAAACAGGGAGATCGGTAATAAAGTCCATAGCAATGTGTTGCCATGGGGCAGCAGGTACGGGAAGAGGCAGGAGACGGCCGGCTGGAAGATGTCTGGGAACCTTGTTGCGGGCACAGGACGAACAGGCCGTCACGAATTCTACTACATCCTTGCGCAGGGTAGGCCACCAGTAATGCCGGGTAATGAGCAAGAAGGTCTTCTTCTGGCCAGCATGGCTGGCTAGTTTAGATGAATGACCCCAGTGAAGAACCTTCTTACGATCTGGAACCGCTACAAATGTCTTACTGGGTGGGAGACGAGACAGGTCCAAGGGGGCCACATTCATCACTTTGGAGGGATCGATGATATGCATAGGCTCCTCCTCTTGATCGGAAGACAGGAAGGATCGGTACAAGGCGTTGGCTTTAACGTTCTTGTCCGCAGGGCGGTAATGTAGGGTAAAGTTGAAGCGGGCGAAGAACAAAGGCCACCGGGCCTGACGTGGATTGAGTCTTTGGGCATTCTGTAGATATGCCAGGTTTTTGAGGTCAGTGTAGATGACCACCGGGTGCAGAACCCCCTCAAGCAGGTAACGTCACTCCTCCAGCGCCAATTTGATGGCTAGCAGTTCTCGGTCTCCTATGGAGTAGTTGCGCTCGGATGAGAAGAGCTTGGAGAAGAAGCCGCAGGTTACCATTCTCCCGGACGGAGATTTCTGGGTGAGCACCGCTCTGGAAGAGGAAGCATCAACCTCCAGAAAATTTGTTGCAATCCGGACGGTGCAGCACTGGGGCAGAAGAAAAGGCTAGTTTTAAGGAGAGGAAGGCCTCCTCCGCTTCGGACGGCCATTCCTTAGGATTTGCTCCCTTACGGGTGAGCGCAGAGATGGGAGCAGTCCGGGAAGAGAAATGTGGGATGAAGAGACGGTAATAATTCGCGAAGCCCAGGAATCACTGAATCGCCTTCAGCCCCTCCGGACGGGGCCACTTTAAGAAGGCAGAAACCTTCTCGGGGTCCATCCGTAGACCTGTCTTAGAGATAATATAGCCCAGGAACGGAAGAGAGGTCTGCTCGAAGAGGCATTTTTCAAATTTTGCGTATAGGTGATTCTGCCTGAGCCTAAGCAGGACCTGACGAACATTCCTCCGGTGTGTGGGAAGATCCGGAGAGAAGACCAAGATGTCGTCCAGGTACACCACCACGCAAAAATATAAGAGGTCACGGAAGATGTCATTAGCTAATTCTTGGAAGACGGCAGGAGCATTACAGAGGCCGAAGGGCATCACACGGTATTCATAGTGGCCGTCCCGGGTATTGAATGCCGTCTTCCACTCGTCTTCTTGGCGGATCTGGACCAAGTTATATGCCCCACGAAGATCGAGCTTGGTAAAGATCTTCGCACCTTTAAGGCGGTTGAACAGCTCAGAGATGAGTGGCAGGGGATATTTGTTTATGATAGTAATCTGGTTGGGTCCTCTATGTAACGGGTCAGGGAGGTGGAACCTCTGAGCAACTATACAAGGGGGCAGTCATTGTAAGGAAGCGGGTGGCTCCCAGGGAAGGCGGGCAGGTAATCACGGCTAGTGACGGGGACAGTCTCTGGGTAGAAGGGCAGGAGGACATGGCAGGTGACGGGGACAGTCTCTGGGTTGAAGGGCAGGAGGTCACGGCAAGTGACGGGGACAGTCTCTGGGTAGAAGGGCAGGAGGTCACGGCAAGTGACGGAGACAGTCTCTTGACAGGCGGGTGGTCACGGCAAGTGACGGCAGAGCCTCCAGGTAGGCTAGCAGGCAGGTAGCAGGTGGACGCTCCCAGATGAGCGGGCAAGAGTCTCTGGACTGGCCGGTGGTCACAGCAAGTGACGGCTCCAGGTAGGCTAGCAGGCAGGTAGCAGAGAAGCGCTCCCAGGTGAGCGGGCAAGAGTGTCTGGACAGGCGGGAGGTCACGGCACATGGCAGCAGAGCCTCCAGGTAGGCTAGCAGGCAGGTAGCAGGTGAGCGCTCCCAGGTGAGCGGGCAAGAGTCTCTGGACAGGCAGGTGGTCACAGCACGTGACGGAGGAGCCTCCAGGTAGGCTAACAGGCAGGTAGCAGGTGAGCGCTCCCAGGTGAGCGGGCAAGAGTCTCTGGACAGGCAGGTGGTCCCAGCACGTGACGGCGGAGCCTCCAGGTAGGCTAGCAGGCAGGTAGCAGGTGAGCGCTCCCAGGTGAGCGGGCAGACTGATCCATAGACAGACTGGCAGGGCTGGTAGGCAGACTGTCGGACCGCAGATACATAAGTAACAGGCAGGAATCTGGCAGGTGACTGGCAGGTAACTGGTAACGGGACCTGAGGGCTGAAGCAGAGTTGAAAGGCTTTGCAACAACATTGCTCGGGCACCTCCATTTTGGAGGAGGTGCCTTATATATGGTGAGGTCCTCCGGCCATTGGCTGGGGACACCTTAGGATGGCGCGCGCGGCCCCTTTAAGAGAGGGGGAGCGCGCGCGCGCCCTAAGCACAGAGGCCGGGAAGCAGCGTGCGCTGCCAGCAGAGCGGGAGGAAGCCGCCGGGCACGGAGCGGAGAGGTGAGGGGAACGGCGTCCCTGCCTAGCAGGAGGCAGGGACGCCGACGCTACAGTACCCCCCCCTTTAGGCCCCCCCTTTTTTTGTCCAGAGAGAAATTTAGCAAGGATGAGAGGGGCATGGATGTTCTCCCAGGGCTCCCATGTTCTCTCCTCAGGACCAAACCCCTTCCAATCTACCAAAAAAAAGGTCTTTCCTCTTACCCTCTTAGTGGCCAGAATACTCTCTACCTTCAGCGGAAACCGGAGCAGGAGGAGTACCTGGATTGTTGGAAAAAGAGTTAAAGACAACGGGTTTGAGGAGAGATACGTGGAAGGAGTTGGGAATCCATAAGGTGGCCGGGAGTTTTAATTTGTAGGCCACTGGATTAATTTGCCTGAGGATTTCGAAAGGACCGATGAAGCGAGGACCTAACTTGTAGGAGGGTATCTTGAGCCGTACATGTTTGGAAGAGAGCCAAACCTTGTCTCCCGGACGGAATTGAGGCGGATCCAGACGTCTCTTATCAGCATATCGCTTCATCCGCTCGGAGGACTGAAGAAGTGCAGACCTAGTACTCTCCCAAATGGTAGAAAACTCGCTGACAAGAGACTGCGCGGCAGGGTTGTCCACAGAGGCGGAGACGGGAAACGGAATCCGGGGGTGCTGGCCATAGACAATAAAGAACGGGGACTTGGAAGAGGATTCGCTCTCGTGGTTATTATAAGAGAACTCGGCCCAAGGAAGGAGGTCCACCCAATCAGAATGGTGGGCATTAACAAAGTGCCGGAGATAGCTGGTAAGGATCTGATTGATCCGCTCCACTTGACCATTGGACTGAGGGTGGTAAGCGGAGGAGAAGTCCAGGGTGACGTCCAGCAGTTTACATGTGGCTCTCCAGAAGCGTGAGGTAAACTGAACCCCCTCGATCCGACACGATGTGGAGGGGTAGGCCATGGAGACGGAAGATATGGCAGATAAAGTCCTTAGCCAGCTCAGGTGCAGACGGAAGACAAGGCAGGGGAATGAAGTGGGCCATTTTAGAGAAGCGGTCCGCGACCACCCAAATGACAGTACACCCGGCAGAGACAGGAAGATCGTAATGAAGTCCATAGCGATGTGTTGCCACGGGGCAACAGGTATGGGAAGCGGCAGGAGATGACCAGCTGGTAAGTGTCTGGGAACTTTGTTGCAGCCACAAGATGAACAGGCAGAGACGAAGTCTACCACATCCTTACGCAGGGTAGACCACCAGTAATGCCGGGAAATGAGTAGGAAGGTCTTTTTTTGGCCAGCATGACCAGCTAGTTTAGAAGAATGACCCCAGCGAAGAACCCTCTCACGGTCTGGAGGCGCCACGAACGTCTTGCCGGGTGGAAGACGAGTCAAATCCAAGGGGGCCACATTCATCACCTTGGAGGGGTCGATAATGTGCATAGGCTCCTCCTCTTGGTCGGAGGACAGGAAAGATCGGAACAAGGCATCAGCTTTGACATTTTTGTCCGCCGGGCGGAAATGAAGGATGAAATCGAAGCGGGCAAAAAACAAAGACCACCGGGCCTGACGTGGATTAAGTCTCTGAGCATTTTGGAGATATGCCAGGTTCTTGTGATCCGTGTAGATGATCACCGGGTATAGAGCACCTTCAAGCAGGTAGCGCCACTCCTCCAGCGCCAATTTAACGGCTAGCAGTTCTCGGTCTCCTATGGAGTAATTGCGCTCAGAGGAGGAGAAGATTTTAGAGAAAAGGCCGCAGGTTACCATTCTCCCGGAGGAAGACTTTTGGGTGAGCACTTCTCCGGCTCCAGAGGAGGAGGCATCAACCTCCAGGTAGAACTGTTTGTTGCAGTCCGGACGGTGCAGCACAGGGGCAGAGGAGAAGGCTTGTTTCAGGGAAAGGAAGGCCTCCTCAGCTTCGGATGACCATACCTTGGGATTTGCTCCCTTACGGGTGAGCGCAGATATGGGCGCAGTCCGTGACGAGAAGTGAGGAATGAAGAGACGATAGTAATTAGCGAAGCCCAGGAATCGCTGTATCGCCTTCAAGCCCTCCGGACGGGGCCACTTTAGGACAGCAGAGAGCTTCTCGGGATCCATTCGCAAGCCTGTCCGGGAGATAACATAGCCCAGGAAAGGAAGAGAGGTCTGCTCAAAAAGGCACTTCTCGTATTTAGCATAGAGGTGGTTCTGCCTGAGCCTAAGCAGGACCTGACGAACATCCCTCCGGTGTGTGGGAAGATCCGGAGAGAAGACCAAGATGTCGTCCAGGTATACCACCACGCAGGAGTAAAGAAGGTCACGGAAGATGTCGTTGACCAGTTCTTGGAAGACGGCGGGAGCATTGCAGAGACCGAAGGGCATCACACGGTACTCATAGTGTCCGTCCCGGGTATTAAATGCTGTTTTCCACTCGTCTCCCTGACGGATACGGACCAGGTTATATGCTCCACGTAGATCCAGCTTGGAAAAGATCCTGGCGCCTTTAAGGCAATCAAATAACTCAGAGATGAGCGGAAGGGGGTATTTATTTTTAACCGTGATCTGATTGAGTCCTCTATAGTCAATACAGGGGCGAAGCGAGCCATCTTTTTTTTTGACAACGAAGAATCCGGCACCAGCCGGGGAAGTAGACTTCCGGATAAATCCCCTGGCCAGATTCTCCTCTATGTACTCAGACATGGCCCGGGTTTCTGCCGCAGACAACGGATAAATACGCCCACGGGGTGGAGTGGCGCCGGGTACCAGGTCGATTGGGCAATCATATGGCCTATGAGGTGGCAATGTCTCTGCTTCCTTCTTACCGAAGACGTCAGCATAGGGCCAGTAAGGAGCCGGAAGACCGGGTAAATTAGCTGGGATAGGTGGAGGACGAACCGGACGAACCGGAACCAGGCAGGTCTTATGGCAGGCCGGCCCCCACCGGAGTACTTCACCGGAATGCCAGTTCAACACGGGTTCATGTGTCTGGAGCCAAGGTAGACCTAGCAATAGGGAGTGGGAGAGTCCGGACAACACATGGAAGGAGATTACCTCAGAGTGCAGCATTCCCACCTGCAGGGTTATGGGTTCCGTGACGAGCAGGATGGTCACCGGAAGGAGTCTTCCATCCACGGAGGCGACTGACAAAGGTTCAGCCAGAGACTTGGTGGGAATATGGTATTTCTCAACCAGGGACTGAGAGATGAGGTTTCCAGCGGATCCAGAGTCCAGGTGGGCGAGTTCAAAGTGACGGTTCTCTCCCCAGGAGATAGATACAGACAAAGTCAGGGTTGGAGAGGACTTATTTTTGTCTAGGGCGACCTCTCCGAGCGGTCCTAGACACTGGAGTTTCCCGGCCTCTCCGGGCAGGAACGAATCAGGTGCTCCTTACTGCCACAATAGAAGCAAATGCCCTCGGCTCGGCGTGACTCTTGGCGAGATTTGACCAACTTGGTCTGGTCGATCTGCATGGACTCGGGTGAGTGCGCCCGGGGAGTGACAGAAGAGGAGACAGGTTTCTGGAAAGTAGGAGCTAGGCGGGGAAACCTTCTCTCACGGGTGGTCTCTTTGGTACGTTCTTGAAACCGGATGTCAATCCGGGTAGCCAGAGACACCAGGTCATCCAGGGTGGTAGGAATGTCCCGACCGGCGAGCTCATCTTTAATCCGACCGGAAAGGCCCTCCCAGAAGACGGACACCAGGGCCTCATTATCCCAGGCAAGCTCAGAAGCGAGGGTGCGGAATCGTATGGCATATTGGCCCACGGTGAGACTCCCTTGGTGGAGACGTAGCAAAGAGGAGGCAGATGAGGTCTTTCGTCCCGGTTCATCGAAGACCCTTCGGAAAGCAGTGAGGAAAGACGACAGGTCGGACACCAGGGGATCCCCTCTCTCCCACAGAGGGTTAAGCCATGCCAGTGCCTCCCCAGTGAGATGGGACATGATGAATGCCACTTTGGCTCGGTCGGAGATAAACTGGTGGGCCAGGAGTTCAAAGTGCAGGGTGCACTGGTTTATGAAGCCCCGAGCTTGAGCGGGGTCGCCTCCGAAGCGAGGAGGTGCAGAAAGCCGAGGACCGGGGCAGGATGCCATGGTATTGGTGGGCAGCGGCGCTGCCGGGTTGCGAGTCATGACACTAGCGGTGGTTGCTGGTGGAGCAGTCAGAGTGTCCAGGCGAGAGTTGACATTCCGCAGGTGGCTCAGGATGGACTACTGTTGGGACCTCTGACGGGACAGTTCATGGCATAGGTCCGAGAGCGAGGGAGTTTGGGTGCCACCGGGTTCCATGGCCCGAGCAAACTGTAACGGGTCTGGGAGGTGGAACCTCTGAACAACTATACAAGGGGGCAGTCCTTGTAAGGAAGCGGGTGGCTCCCAGGGAAGGCGGGCAGGTAATCACGGCTAGTGACGGGGACAGTCTCTGGGTAGAAGGGCAGGAGGGCACGGCAGGTGACGGGGACAGTCTCTGGGTTGAAGGGCAGGAGGTCACGGCAAGTGACGGGGACAGTCTCTGGGTAGAAGGGCAGGAGGTCACGGCAAGTGACGGGGACAGTCTCTTGACAGGCGGGTGGTCACGGCAAGTGACGGCAGAGCCTCCAGGTAGGCTAGCAGGCAGGTAGCAGGTGGACGCTCCCAGGTGAGCGGGCAAGAGTCTCTGGACTGGCCGGTGGTCACAGCAAGTGACGGCTCCAGGTAAGCTAGCAGGCAGGTAGCAGAGAAGCGCTCCCAGGTGAGAGGGCAAGAGTCTCTGGACAGGCAGGAGGTCACAGCACGTGACGGCAGAGCCTCCAGGTAGGCTAGCAGGCAGGTAGCAGGTGAGCGCTCCCAGGTGAGCGGGCAAGAGTCTCTGGATAGGCAGGTGGTCACAGCACGTGACGGCGGAGCCTCCAGGTAGGCTAACAGACAGGTAGCAGGTGAGCGCTCCCAGGTGAGCGGGCAAGAGTCTCTGGACAGGCAGGTGGTCACAGCACGTGACGGCGGAGCCTCCAGGTAGGCTAGCAGGCAGGTAGCAGGTGAGCGCTCCCAGGTGAGCGGGCAGACTGATCCATAGACAGACTGGCAGGGCTGGTAGGCAGACTGTCGGACCGCAGATAGATAAGTAACAGGCAGGAATCTGGCAGGTGACTGGCAGGTGACTGGCAGGTAACTGGCAGGTAACTGGTAACGGGACCTGAGGGCTGAAGCAGAGTTGAAAGGCTTTGCAACAACATTGCTCAGGCACCTCCATTTTGGAGGAGGTGCCTTATATATGGTGAGGTCCTCCGGCCATTGGCCGGGGACTCCTTAGGACGGCGCGCGTGGCCCCTTTAAGAGAGGGGGAGCGCGCGCGCGCCCTAAGCACAGAGGCCGGGAAGCAGCGCGCGCTGCCAGCAGAGCGGGAGGAAGCCGCCGGGCACGGAGCGGAGAGGTGAGGGGAACGGCGTCCCTGCCTAGCAGGAGGCAGGGACGCCGACGCTACACTCTATAATCGATACAGGGGCATAGTGAACCGTCTTTCTTTTTTACGAAGAAGAATCTGGCTCCAGCCGGGGAGGTAGATTTCTGGATGAATCCCCTAGCCAGATTTTCTTCGATGTACTCCGAAAGGCCCGGGTTTCGGCCAACGACAACGGGTAAATACGCCCACGGGGTGGAGTGGCACCGGGTGCCAGGTCGATAGGGCAATCATATGGCCTATGAGGTGGCAGTGTCTCTGCTTCCTTCTTGTCGAAGACATCTGCATAGGACCAGTAAGGTGCCGGTAGACCAGGTAAATTAGCCGGAGTAGCCGGAGGTCGAGCCGGGGGAACCGGGACCAGGCAGGTCTCATGGCAATCCTGCCCCCAACGGAGCACCTCACCGGATTGTCAATTCAGAACGGGTTCATGTCTCTGTAGCCAGGGTAGACCTAGCAAAAGGGAGTGAGAGAGTCTGGAAAGCACATGGAAGGAGATCCTCTCTGAGTGCAGCATTCCCACCTGAAGGGTTACGGGCTCAGTGACGAGCAAGATGGTCACCGGAAGGAGTCTTCCATCCACGGAAGCGACTGCCAATAGTTCAGCCAGAGGTTTGGTAGGAATCTGATACTTCTCTACAAGGGACTGGGAAATGAGATTCCCAGCGGCTCTGGAATCCAGATGGGCGGTTTCAAAGAAGCGGTTCTCTCCACAGGAAATAGAGACGGTTAAAGTCAAGAACCGAGAGGATTTACTCTTGCCTAGGACGACCTCTCCGAGCGGTCCTAGACACTGGAGTTTCCCGGCTTCACCGGACAGGAACGGATCAGGTGCTCCTTACTACCACAGTAGAAACAGCTCCCTTCGGGTCGGCGTGTTTCTTGTCGAGACTTGACCATCTTGGTCTGGTCGATCTGCATAGGTTCGGGCGAGCGTGCCCGGGGAGTTGCTGGTTGGGAAGCAGGTTTCTGGAAAACCGGAGCAAGATGAGGAAATCTTCTCTCCCGGGTAGTCTCCTTAGCACGTTCTAGGAAACGGATGTCAATCTGGGTAGCCAGTGACACCAGGTCATCCAGGGTGGTAGGAATGTCCCGGCCGGCTAGCTCGTCCTTAATCCGACCGGAAAGACCCTCCCGGAAGGTGGACACCAGGGCCTTGTTGTCCCAGGCAAGCTCAGAAGCGAGGGTACGGAACTGTATGACATACTGGCCCACGGTGAAATTCCTTTGGCGGAGACGAAGCAATGAGGAGGCAGTAGAAATCCTTCGTCCGGGCTCATCGAAGACCCTCCAGAAGGCAGTGAGGAAAGCCGGAAGATCGGACACCAGGGAATCCCCTCTCTCCCATAGAGTGTTTTAGCCATGCCAATGCTTCCCCGGTGAGGTGAGACATGATGAACGCCACCTTGGCCCGGTCGGAGGGAGACTGATGTGCCAGAAGTTCAAAGTGCAGTGTGCACTGGTTCAGAAAACCCCGACATAATACGGGGTCACCCCCAAAACGAGGAGGCGCAGAAAGCCGGGGTCCTAGGCTGGATGCCGTGGTATTGGTAGGCAGCGGCGTCGCCGGAGCGGGTGTCGCTCGGCTCGAGGCGGGCACAGGTGGGACAGACAGCGTGTCCAGGCAAGAGTTGACAGACCGCAGGTAGGTCAGGATGGTTTCCTGTTGGGATCTCTGACGAGAAACCTCCTGGTACAGGTCAGCAAGCGAAGGAGCCTGGGGGCCACCGGGTTTCATGGCCCATGCAAACTGTTACGGATCCGGGTGGTGGAACCTCTGTGCTGCGGAGCAAAGTGGGACCAGAGGGGGGTAACTAGGTATCAACTCGGACTGACCAAGGTCACACGGCGGCTCAGTCGACTCCGTGAACCAGGGAAGGACCGAGCAGAGGGACCAGGTGCTACTCTGGGCCTGTCCTTGTATGAGAGCAGGTGACTCCTAAGGGTAACTGGCAGGAGCCTCCGGGTAAGCACGGCAGGTAACTAGAAGGTAGGCTGACTGATAGGCACAGCAGGTAACTGGTAGGAGCCTCCAGGTAGGCTGGCTGATAGGCATGGCAGGTAACTGGTACGATCTCCGGGTAGGCAGGCAAGCCAGGCCCATAGACAGACTGGCGGGTTTGGATCGTAGGCAGACCGTCGGGCTGGAGAGTACACTTGGCTGGCGGAAACAGGTAGTCAGGCTGGCAGACAGGACTGGTAGTCAGGCTCGCGGACTGGACTGGTAGTCAGGCTGGCGGACAGGACTGGTAGTCAGACTGGCGGACTGGACTGGTAGTCAGGCTGGCGGACTGGACTGGTAGTCAGGCTGGCGGACTGGACTGGTAGTCAGACTAGCAGAGGGACCTGAGGGCTGAAGCAGAGTTTAGGACACAAAGCTACAACTGTTAGAACACTCCTGTTAGTTTTTTCTATCTTGTGTTTTGCGGTCACGTGACCATCTGCCTATATATTCCAGCTCCGCCCTTCTGGCTTTGCTGGACTTCAGTGTTGTTTGACTGTTTTGCTAGCCTGGTGCTTTGGTGCCTATCTCTGTCAGTTTGCTTGGTCCTCTTGGACCTCTAGTACTTTTTGTCAGTTTGTCTTTTGTGTTCTACAACAATTTCTTTTTAGGAGGTGTCCCATTTTTGTCCCAGTCCTTAGTTCTTTTAGGGACCCCTCCCTTAATTCTATAGGTCTTCGTTCAGACTAGCCGAGGATGAAGGCGGGTCTGTTCACTAGGAACAGGCAGCCTGCTACATCGTAGGGATTCAGCTTAGTCTTACTGTAGGGATAGCTTTCCCCTATCTTTCCTTAGTTCTTGTTGCAGATCATAACAGTAAGTCCAGCCCAAAAAAGACTAAAAGGAAAGAAATTCGGGGATCAGTATGGTTTCCATCCAGGACTTGGCTCAACGCCTGCAGGGATTGTCTCTGGAGGTGGTTGAGCTTCAGCAACATGTGAGTAGCTGTCCTGGAGCGCATTTTGTCGAACCCAAGGTAGGACTGCCTGATGTTTTTTTATGGTAAACAGCAAGATTTTTTTTTCTTTAAAAATGCTTGTTTGTTATATTTTTGTTTGAGACCAAGATCCTCTGGGAATGAATCACAGCGCATTGGTTTTATTATGTCACTTTTGCGCAACGAACCACAGGGGTGGGCCTTTTCTCTCCAGCCTAATGATCCGTGTTTAAGTTCTGTTGAAGAATTTTTTTCTGCTATGGGGCTATTATATGACGATCCTGATTGAATCTCATCTGCTGAATCAGAACCTAGGCGTTTGAATCAGGGGTCAGATGATGTTGAAAATTATTGCACACACTTCAGGAGATGGGCCTCAGAAGTTAAATGGAATGATTCTGCGCTGAGATGTTTATTTCTTGCTGGTCTGAGTGAAAGGGTTAAGGATTTGCTAATTGCATTCCCTGCACCTGAGACTCTGCAGGAAGCTATGCAGTTAGCTGTTCGTGTGGACAGGAGACTGAGGTCTAGGGTGAATGATGTAAAAACTCCTGTAACGTCAGGTCCTAGTTCCCAGAAAATCTGCTCTGACAGCGGAGAACCAGTGGAGGTGGGGGCGATGTCACTCCGCTCTCAGGAAAAAGACCGGAGATTCGCCGAGGGATTGTGTCTTTATTGTGGTAAAGGTGACCATTTGATTAAGTATTGTGAGCGTAGTTTAAGTAAAGAAAAAAAAGGTCAGTTACGCCTGTATAGCTTGTTTACGCTCTGCAGGAGTATTTCTTTCTGGGAGTACTACTCTGCAGGGAGATTTTATAGAATTTTAGGTATTTGTGGATTGTGGTTCAACACTTAATGTGATTGATAAAGGGTTTTTGGAAAACATTAAATTGAAATCCAAACCTTTGTCATCACCTATTTCTGTGGTTGCAATTGATAACACTCCTTTGAAATGTATTACTCACAAGACTGCTGCATTTCCTCTCACTATCAATGGAGTTCACCAAGAAATTTTGGATTTGGTTGTTTTGGATAATTTACCCTCTCCAGTTGTTCTAGGATTGCCTTGGTTAAAACTGCACAATCCTTTATTGGACTGGTCTACTAATGTGATTAAGTCTTGGAGTCCGAAGTGCTATGATAAATGTTGTAATAGTCGCATTGCGGCTGTGGAAAAAGTGGAATTACCTGTACCTATTCAAGATTTTTGGAGGGTTTTTTTGGAGGAGGAGTCACAAGTTTTACCTCCTCATAGGGATTATGATTGCGCCATTGAGTTTGTTCCAGGAGCTACTCTTCCCAAGAGTCGCTTGTTTAATCTGACTATCCCTGAAAGAAAGGCCTTGGAGGAGTACATACAGACTAGCCTGGCTGCTGGTCACATTAGACCTTCTAAGTCACCTGTGGCAGTTGGATTCTTCTTTGTTAAAAAAAAGGACGGCGGTTTACGTCCATGTCTGGATTTTCGTGAAATTAATAAGATTACCGTAAGCAATTCCTACCCATTACCGTTAATTCCTGACTTGTTTAACCAGTTAGTGGGAGCCAAGTGGTTCTCCAAAATTGATCTCTGGGGGGCATACAATTTGTTACATGTGAAGGAGGGTGATGAATGGAAAACTGCTTTTAACACTCCGGTAGGTCATTTTGAGAATTTGGTGATGCCTTTTGGTCTTACCAATGCACCTGCATTTTTTCAGAACCTTATTAATGACATCCTGAGACCTCTGACTGGTAAGAATGTGGTTATGTATTTGGATGACATTTTGATTTATTCACCAGATCTGGAGTCCCATTGGCAGAGTGTACGTGAAGTTTTGCAGTTATTGGGTGATAATTCACTCTTTGCTAAGCTGGAGAAATGTGAGTTCGCTGTGCAGAAAATTAGTTTTTTGGGCTACATTGTCTCCAGCGAGGGCTTTGAGATGGACCCTGTGAAGTTTCAGGCTGTGCAGGAATGGCCTAGGCCTATTGGTTTGAAATCTATACAGAGATTTTTGGGTTTTGCCAATTATTACAGGAAATTCATTAAGAATTTTTCTGTAATTGTTAAACCTCTAACCGATCTCACCAGGAAAGGTGCGAATACGGCCCAGTGGACTACTGAGGTCATTGAAGTGTTTGAGTATCTCAAAGAGAGGTTCAGTTCTGCCCCTTATGCAGCCTGATGAGACCAAGCCTTTTTTGGTCGAGGTCGATGCTTCATCGGTGGGGGTCGGAGCAGTTTTGTCTCAGGAGAGACATCCTTGTGACTTCTTTTCGAAAAAAATTTCGGAAACCGAACTGAATTATGATGTTGGAAATCGGGAGTTGTTGGCTATTAAACTCGTGTTTGAACATTGGCGTCATTTTTTGGAAGGCGCTAGATTTCCTATTCAGGTTTTCACAGATCATAAGAATTTGATCTATCTGGAGGCTGCCAAGCGCTTGAATGCCCGTCAAGCTAGGTGGGCACTTTTTTTTTCTCGGTTTCATTTTTCTGTTACCTATATCCCTGGTACTAAGAATGTTAAAGCCGATGCTTTATCTCGCAGCTTCTCTCCTACGGTCGGTGCTGAGGAGGAGGAGAGCATTTTACAGAAAGGAGTTGTGGTGGCGGCTTTGGACTCCGTTTTGGAGAATGGGATTCTGAAAGCTCAAGATGATGCTCCATCTAACACTCCCAATGGGAGGTTGTTCGTGCCTAGAGCCTTTAGGAGAGATT
This sequence comes from Phyllobates terribilis, assembly GCF_046119375.1. Classification (NCBI taxonomy): domain Eukaryota; kingdom Metazoa; phylum Chordata; class Amphibia; order Anura; family Dendrobatidae; genus Phyllobates; species Phyllobates terribilis. Next base: position 108,949,650 of record NW_027362773.1, read on the forward strand.
TGTTTGTGGAGTGTCATGAGTCTCTGTTGGCAGGCCATCCAGGAATTTCGAAGACTAAGAGATTGATCAGTCGCAGTTTTTGCTGGCCTGGTGGCAGAAGGAAGTCATCAAGTGGGTGTGTCAGTGTACTTTGTGCGCTAGGTCAAAGGCTTCACATACTCCTGCTGCGGGGTTGCTTTGCCCTCTGGAGGTTCCTAGTGCGCCTTGGACGCATCTCACTATGGATTTTATTACTGATCTTCCTGTGTCCGAGGGTTTTACTGTCATCTGGGTGGTCGTGGACCGTTTTAGTAAGATGTGTCATTTGGTTCCATTCATTAAGTTGCCCTGCGCCAAGACACTCGCTAAGGCGTTTGTTAAGGAGATTGTCAAGCTCCATGGCGTTCCCACGGATATTGTTTCTGATAGAGGACCTCAGTTTGTGGCTCGCTTTTGGCGTGCTTTTTGTGACAGGTTGGGAGTCCATTTGTCATTTTCGTCTGGTTATCATCCTGAGTCTAATGGACAGACTGAAAGAAAGAACCAGGATGTTGAGCAGTTTTTGCATTGTTTTGTGGCGGACAATCAAGAGGTGTGGTCGGAGTTTCTGCCTCTCGCAGAATTTGCTCTTAACTATTATACATCCTCCTCTGCTGGGTGTTCTCCTTTTTTTTGCTGTACTGGGAGACATCCATCTTTTGGTTCGTTCTCCAAATTGGGGTCGGCGGTGCAGGAGGAGGAGAATTTTTCCGGTGATTTGGAGAAAGTTTGGACTAATGTACGTTGTAACCTTCAAGAGGCTAACAAAAAGTCCAAGAAGTATTTTGACAGGAAACGTAAAGAGGTTTTGTTTACTGTGGGTGACATGGTTCGGTTGTCCTCGAAGAACCTGCGGTTGAGGTTTCCTTCTAAAAAACTGGGTCCTAAGTTTGTGGGTCCATTTAAAGTGCTTCAGGTTGTTAACCAGTCTGCTGTTAGGTTGGATGTCTCTACTTCCTGGAAGATTAATCCTGTGTTTCATGTTTCCTTGTTGAAAAAGGCTGACGTATCTGATATGGTCGTCACTGTCACAGTTCCTCCTGTGGTGGAAGACGGCGAATATGAAATTTCTCGTATCTTGAATTCTAGATGGCATAGAGGGAGATTACAGTATCTTGTCTCCTGGAAGGGTTTCGGTCCCGAAGACAACTCCTGGGTAAGAACGCATGATGTCTCTGCTCCTAGGCTTGTTAAAGCTTTCCACAGTAGGTTTCCGGATAGGCCTGGGCCTGGAGAATCCGGAGGATCCTCATATAAGAGGGGGTACTGTTAGAACCCTCCTGTTAGTTTTTTCTATCTTGTGTTTTGCGGTCACATGACCATCTGCCTATATATTCCAGCTCCACCCTTCTGGCTTTGCTGGACTTCAGTGTTGTTTGACTGTTTTGCTAGCCTGGTGCTTCGGTGCCTATCTCTGTCAGTTTGCTTGGTCCTCTTGGACCTCTCATACTTTTTGTCAGTTTGTCTTTTGTGTTCTACAACAATTTCTGTTTAGGGGGTGTCCCATTTTTGTCCCAGTCCTTAGTTCTTTTAGGGACCCCTCCCTTAATTCTATAGGTCTTCGTTCAGACTAGCCGAGGACGAAGGCGGGTCTGTTCACTAGGAACAGGCAGCCCGCTACATCGTAGGGATTCAGCTTAGTCTTACTGTAGGGACAGCTTTCCCCTATCTTTCCTTAGTTCTTGTTGCAGATCATAACAACAACCTTGCACGGGCACCTCCATTTTGGAGGTGCCATTTATATGAGAGGTCCTCCGGCTATCGGCCGGGGACTACTTAGGACGGCGCGCGCGCGCTCCCCCACTCTTAAAGGGGCCGCGCGCACCATCCTAAAGAGTCCCCGGCCTAAGCACAGTGCCCGGGAAGCTGAGCGCGCCGGCAGCAGCAGCAGGAGAGCCGGAAGACGCCGGGCCGGGAGCGCGGCGGTAAGAGGGACGGCGTCTCTGCCTCTCAGGGGGCATAGACGCCGATACTACACTTCTGAGGATAAGTTTATCCGAGTCACCAGCCTCGGAAATCGCAGGTTATCAGCAGCTCAGATTAGAGACCAGGTCAATGCCACACAGAGTTCTAGCAGCAGACACATCTCTACAACAACTGTTAAAAGGAGACTTTGTGCAGCAGGCCTTCATGGTAAAATAGCTGCTAGGAAACCACTGCTAAGGACAGGCAACAAGCAGAAGAGACTTGTTTGGGCTAAAGAACACAAGGAATGGACATTAGACCAGTGGAAATCTGTGCTTTGGTCTGATGAGTCCAAATTTGAGATCTTTGGTTCCAACCACCGTGTCTTTGTGCGACGCAGAAAAGTTGAACGGATGGACTCTACATGCCTGGTTCCCACCGTGAAGCATGGAGGAGGAGGTGTGATGGTGTGGGGGTGCTTTGCTGTGTTATGCACACGCCCGGACTGACTGGCGTGAGCATGATTAGTGATCCCATTGGACCATGAAACGAGGAGTGCCTGGAGGGGTGTAACTAAGTATCAACTCGGACCGACCAAGGTCACATGGCGGCTCAGTCGACTCCGTGAACCAGGGAGGAACCGAGCAGAGGGACCAGGTGCTACTCCAGGTCAGACCCTGGTCACAGCTGTTGACCCACACCGGGGAATGCAGGAACAGGCAGGTTAGGCTGGCATACAGACAGGTGGGTACTGGCAGGCATGGCTGGTATGCAGACAGGTGGGTATTGGCAGGCACGGCTGGTATGCAGACAGGTGGGCACTGGCAGGCACGGCTGGCATGCAGACAGGTGGGCACTGGCAGGCACGGCTGGCATGCAGACAGGCGGGTACTGGCAGGTAGGAACGCAGGCAGGATAGGGACCAATACAGACTGGGACACAGGAACGGAGCCACAGGTGCGGTAGACAAGCAGAGCAGAGCAAAACCTGCAGATGCGGTAGACAAGCAAAGCAGAGCAAAACCTGCAGATGCGGTAGACAAGCAGAGCAGAGCAAAACCACAGGTGCGGTGGACAAGCAGATCAGAGCGAAACTGCAGGTGCGGTGAACAAGCAGGGCAGAGCAAAACCGCAGGTGCGGTGAACAAGCAGAACTAGATACACACAAGGTACTTACAATGAAGTAGCGAGTGTACACAAAACTCACAAACAGAAGTTCAGAGACAACGAGTTGGAGTTAGGTGCAGGTTCAGACACTGCAGGAAAAGGGAAGGTTCGGACATAGAGAGAAACAGGTAACGGGCTATGACACAGTTCAGACAGGAGCTGAACCAGTAATAAGACATAGGAACGAGCCTGGGAACTCAGCCCTCATGGTGGCGGAGACAGACTAGAAGTCACAGATACAGGTAACAGGCCTGGGTATACAGCCCCCAGGGGCGGAAACAGACAAGATACAGGACAGGACCTGGCAACTCAGTTGCACAGAACACACTGAATCAAAGTGTTTCTCAGGCACCCCCTACTGTCTGGAGGAGGTTTAAGTATCCAGTGACTCACAGCAATAGGCTGGGGAGGCATTAGGAGTGCGCACACAGTAACTATAAGAATCAGGCAGTAGCCGGGCCGCCGCCCTAAGCAATCAGACAAGAGACACAGTCAGTACTGTAGCAAAGTGGGCAGCCTGGATTGATAGGTAAGATGGCGGTCTTGCAAGGTGAGAGGTGGTAAGCCATGCCAGCACGCCGCCAGGGATGTTACAGTACCCCCCCCTTGAGGTTGGGAAGAGATGTATTCTATGGAGCATTGTCATCCTGTGTGGATTCTGTGTGGGCAGAAGCCTCTTCTGGCTGGGAAACTGGTGGGCTACCTACACGCATCACCAATGGGGACTGCTCCAGGATATTGGGAAGGGAAGCTTTAGCAGAAGCTTCAGGGTTAGGGTCATCGAAGAGCATTAGAAAGGCCACCAGGAAGGCCTGCAGGTCGGAGGCAATAGGATCCCATGCTTCCCATAGGGGGGGGTGATCCACTTCAAGGCATCACCCGCTAAGTAGGACATCATGAATGCTACTTTAACCCGATCAGTGGGAAAATAGTGAGCATAGAATTTGAAATGCAGCATACATTGCTCCACAAACGAACGGCTTTGTTTTGGATCCCCATAGTACCGTGGTGGATCCGCAGGAACGAGTGCTGATTGCTCCATTTGGGCTGGTGCGTAAATCGCCTGGACCTCAGCTTGAGAAAAAATTTTTTCCTTGGTGCACGTATTCGCCAGACAAGAATTCAAATGTCTCCGAGAGCGAAGGATCGTGGGGCTCAACGGGGACCATGGCCTGAGCAAACTGTTACGCACACGCCCGGACTGACTGGCGTGAGCATGATTAGTGATCCCACTGGACCATGAACTGAGGAGTGTCTGGAGGGGCGTAACTAAGTATCAACTCGGTCCGACCAAGGTCACACGGCGGCTCAGTCGACTCCGTGAACCAGGGAGGAACTGAGCAGAGGGACCAGGTGCTACTCCAGGTCAGACCCCGGTCACAGCTGTTGACCCACACTGGGGAATGCAGGAACAGACAGGTTAGGCTGGCATACAGACAGGTAGGTACTGGCAGGCACGGCTGGTATGCAGATAGGTGGGTATTGGCAGGCACGGCTGGTATGCAGACAGATGGGCACTGGTCGGCACGGCTGGCCTGCAGACAGGTGGGCACTGGCAGGCACGGCTGGCATGCAGACAGGCGGGTACTGGCAGGTAAGAACACAGGCAGGATAGGGACCATGACAGACTAGGACACAGGAAAGGAGCCCCAGGTGCAGTAGACAAGCAGAGCAGAGCAAAACCCGCAGATGCAGTAGACAAGCAGAGCAGAGCAAAACCCGCAGATGCGGTAGACAAGTAGAGCAGAGCAAAACCCGCAGGTGCGGTTGACAAGCAGGGCAGAGCAAAACCCGCAGGTGCGGTAGACAAGCAGAGCAGGGAAAAACCCGCAGGTGCGGTAGACAAGCAGAGCAGAGCAAAACCCGCAGGTGCGGTAGACAAGCAGAGCAGAGTAAAACCCACAGGTGCGGTAGACAAGTGGAGCAGAGCAAAACCCGCAGGTGCGGTAGACAAGCAGAGCAGAGCAAAACCCGCAGATGCGATAGACAAGCAGGGCAGAGCAAAACCCGCAGATGCGGTAGACAAGTAGAGCAGAGCAAAACCCGCAGATGCGGTAGACAAGTAGAGCAGAGCAAAACCCGCAGGTGCGGTAGACAAGCAGAGCAGAGCAAAGCCCGCAGGTGCGGTAAACAAGCAGAGCAGAGCAAAACCCGCACGTGCGATAGACAAGCAGAGCAGAGCAAAGCCTGCGGGTGTGGTAAACAAGCAGAGTAGAGCAAAACCCGCAGGTGTGGTAGAGAAGCAGAGCAGAGCAAAACCCGCAGGTGCGGTAAACCAACAGAGCAGAGCAAAACCCGCAGGTGCGGTGAACAAGCTGAGCAGAGCGAAACCGCAGGTGCGATGAACAAGCTGAGCAGAGCGAAACCGCCGGTGCGGTGAACATGCAGGGCGGAGCAGAGCGAAACCGCCGGTGCAGTGGACAAGCAGAGCGGAGCGAAACCGCAGGTGTGGTGGACAAGCAGAGCAGAGCAAAACCGCAGGTGCGGTGAACAAGCAGAGCAGAGCGAAACCGCAGGTGCGGTGGACAAGCAGAGCAGAGCGAAACCGCAGGTGCGGTGAACAAGCAGGGCAGAGCAAAACCGCAGGTGCGGTGAACAAGCAGAACTAGATACACACAAGGTACTTACAATGAAGTAGCGAGTGTACACAAAACTCACAAACAGAAGTTCAGAGACAACAAGTTGGAGTTAGGTGCAGGTTCAGACACTGCAGGAAAAGGGAAGGTTCGGACATAGAGAGAAACAGGTAACGGGCTAGGACACAGTTCAGACAGGAGCTGAACCAGTAATAAGATACAATAACGAGCCTGGGAACTCAGCCCTCATGGTGGCGGAGACAGACTAGAAGTCACAGATACAGGTAACAGGCCTGGGTATACAGCCCCCAGGGGCGGAAACAGACAAGATACAGGACAGGACCTGGCAACTCAGTTGCACAGAACACACTGAATCAAAGTGTTGCTCAGGCACCCCCTACTGGGTGGAGGAGGTTTAAGTATCCAGTGACTCACAGCAATAGGCTGGGGAGGCATTAGGAGTGCGCACACAGTAACTATAAGAATCAGGCAGTAGCCGCGCCGCCGCCCTAAACAATCAGACAAGAGACACAGCCGGTACTGGAGCAAAGTGTGCACCTTCTCATTTAAAGATTTTTCTGTATTTTCATGACTATGAAAATTGTACATTCACACTGAAGGCATCAAAACTATGAATTAACACATGTGGAATTATATACTTAACAAAAAAGTGTGAAACAACTGAAAATATGTCTTATATTCTAGGTTCTTCAAAGTAGCCACCTTTTGCTTTGATGACTGCTTTGCACACTCTTGGCATTCTCTTGATGAGCTTCAAGAGGTAGTCACCGGAAATGGTTTTCACTTCACAGGTGTGCCCTGTCAGGTTTAATACATGGGATTTCTTGCCTTATAAATGGGGTTGGGACCATCAGTTGTGTTGTGCATAAGTCAGGTGGATACACAGCTGATAGTCCTATTGAATAGACTGTTAGAATTTGTATTATGGCAAGAAAAAAGCAGCTAAGTAAAGAAAAATGAGTGGCCATCATTACTTTAAGAAATGAAGGTCAGTCAGTCCGAAAAATTGGGCAAACTTTGAAAGTGTCCCCAAGTGCAGTTGCAAAAACCATCAAGCGCTACATAGAAACTGGCTCACATGAGGACTGCCCCAGGAAAGGAAGACCAAGAGTCACCTCTGCTTCTGAGGATAAGCTTATCCGAGTCACCAGCCTCAGAAATCGCAGGTTAACAGCAGCTCAGATTAGAGACCAGGCCACTGCCACACAGAGTTCTAGCAGCGGACACATCTCTTCAACAACTGTTAAGAGGAGACTTTGAGCAGCAGGCCTTCATGGTAAAATAGCTGCTAGGAAACCACTGCTAAGGACAGGCAACAAGCAGAAGACTCTTGTATGGGCTAAAGAACACACGTCTTTGTGCGACGCAGAAGAGGTGAACGGATGGACTCTACATGCATGGTTCCCACCGTGAAGCATGGAGGAGGAGGTGTGATGGTGTGGGGGTGCTTTGCTGGTGACACTGTTGGGGATTTATTCAAAATTGAAGGCATACTGAACCAGCATGGCTACCACAGCATCTTGCAGCGCCATGCTATTCCATCCGGTTTGTGTTTAGTTGGACCATCATTTATTTTTCAACAGGACAATGACCCCAAACACACCTCCAGGCTTTGTGAGGGCTTTTTGACCAATAAGGAGAGAGATGGGGTGCTACGCCAGATGACCTGGCCTCCACAGTAACAAGACCTGAACCCAATCGAGATGGTTTGGGGTGAGCTGGACCGCAGATTGAAGGCAAAAGGGCCAACAAGTGCTAAGCATCTCTGGGAACTCCTTCAAGATTGTTGGAAGACCATTTCCGGTGACTACCTCTTGAAGCTCAACAAGAGAATGCCAAGAGTGTGCAAAGCAGTCATCAAAGCAAAAGGTGGCTACTTTGAAGAACCAAGAATATAAGACATATTTTCAGTTGTTTTACACTTTTTTGTTAAGTATATAATTCCACATGTGTTAATTCATAGTTTTGATGCCTTCAGTGTGAATGTACAATTTTCAAAGTCATGAAAATACAGAAAAATCTTTAAATGAGAAGGTGTGTCCAAACTTTTGGTCTGTACTGTATATTCACATATATGCTTGAAGGACAAACGTTGTCAGATGATTTACAATGAGGAAAAAGGGTACAATTTATATTAAAGAGTGTAGGTAACATGCAATATATTCATCATAAGGCTTCTAATGGGAATATCAATGTAAGCTCATGGAGTCACTGATCCCATATGGTGTCATGGTCCGTCATAGAGTTAGTTACAAGAGGAGTAGCAGCAAAGAAACTCTATTACAGGTAAGTAGGAACAATTAGACACAGAACAAACGGTTCAAATAGCAAAAATGGCGTAGGGAACACTGAAGGATTACATACCTGGCGTGAAGGGAATAGTGCATGGACTAGGAACCGCGAAAAAGCGCCGTGTGGTGGAAAGAAGGAAGGACTATATAAAGGACTATATATATAGGACTATATATATATTATATAGGACTAGTGCGTTGGTGGAAGCGGTGAAAGAACGCCGGTGTATATCCGGTCATGCGCAGTATGGCCATACTGACTTCCGGTGCGCGTGCTGGAACGCAAAGGGAGACAGTGGAACGCAAGTCACTTCCGGACATGCGCAGTATATACGCTACACTGGAAGTAAGTGGATAGACTTTACTTAAGGTGTAAATCAGTGGAAAGAGGTTATACTCAATCAAGAGCAGAATAACGCAGGGTGAGCCAACCTTAGGAGGAGCTATAGGAGATGAATACTTGAAAAACAGATTATATTATATTAAATTGCAAAATAAGGAGGGGGATCCTGAAGAGTCAAAGAAAAAAATGCATGGGATTCGTTACGGAGGTCCCTGGGAACCTTAATTAGTAACCTACAAGACAAAGAAAAATAATCAGTAACATGAAATATATTCAATTATTATAAAATGGCAAACAATCTAGTCATCCATACTGAAAGCCCAGTGAATGACCCACAACTTAAAACTTTAATCAGTAGCATAGAATTATCCGCTAAACCCTGGTTTATTATCCTATCCAATAGACACTGGACAGAGTGAGTTTTATGTCATATAGGTAGAGGGATTTTTGGGGGCGATATAGGAATTTTTTATTCATCTTGTGCGTCATACTCCCTATTAAGTCCTTTCGGAGTGAGGATCTGTAGCGTATGTATCCAGTATAGCTCACGTTTTTTGAGGTTTTGAATCCGGTTGCTCCCCTGTCTATTTGGCGGAATGTGATCAATTACTTGATACCTTAGTTGTGAAATGTTGTGGGACATAGCTAGAAAATGTGCTGGTATAGGTAACATCGTGCGTCCACAACGAATTGTCGATTTGTGTTGTGAAATACGGTCTCGGATATGTTGGGTGGTCTCACCAACATATGCGAGACCGCATGGACACTTAATTAGATACACCACATACGTGGAATCACAAGAGAAATATTCTTTAATAGAATAACGTTTGCCAAAATGAGGATGTGTAAAAGTAACATAGTTTTTAAGGTTGAAGGAAGACTAAGTCCATCTAGTTCAACCCATAGCCTAACATGTTGATCCAGAGGAAGGCAAAAAAAAAACATGTGGTAAACACTAAGCTCCACATTGGGGAAAAAAAATCCTTCCGGACTCCATACGACAATCAGACTAGTTCCCTGGATCAACGCCCTATCAAGGAATCTAGTATTTATAACCTGTAATATTATACTTTTCAAGAAAGGCATCCATGCCCTTCTTAAATTTTAACAGTGAATCACTCATTACAACATCATGCGGCAGAGAGTTCCATAGTCTCACTGCTCTTACAGTAAAGAATCCCCGTCTGTGATTATGATTAAACCTTCTTTCCTCTAGACGTAGAAGATGCCCCCTTGTCCCCGTCTCAGGCCTCAGAGTAAAAAGATCAGTAGAAAGCTCTTTGTACTGTCCCCTCATATACTTGTACATAGTAATAAGATCACCCCTAAGCCTTCTTTTTTCCACAGTAAATAACCCCAAGTGTAATAACCTGTCTTGGTATTGCAGACCCCCAGTCCTCTAATAACCTTGGTCGCTCTTCTCTGCCCCGCTCTAGTTCAGCTATGTCTTTCTTATACACCGGAGACCAGAACTGTACACAGTATTCTAAGTGTGGTCGCACTAATGACTTGTATAGAGGTAAAATTATGTTCTCCTCATGAGCATCTATGCCTCTTTTAATGCATCCCATTATTTTATTTGCCTTTGCAGAAGCAGCCTGACACTGGCCACTACACTGAGCTTGTCGTCCACCAATACACCCAGGTCTTTTTCAGTAACAGTTTTGCCATGTGTTTTACAATTAAGCTTATAATTATACATTTTATTTCCTCTGCCCAAGTGCATTACCTTACATTTATCCCCATTAAAGCTCATTTGCCATTTATCAGCCCAAGCTTCTAGTTTACATAGATCCTCCTGTAATATAAAATTGTCCTCCTCTGTATTGATTACCCTGCAGAGTTTAGTGTCATTAATAAATATGTTAAAAAGAAGTGGGCCCAATACTGACCCCTGTGGTACCCCACTGTTAACTGAGACCCGGTTTGAGTGTTTTCCATTAATAGCCACCCTTTGTTTCCTATCACTGAGCCAATTCTTAACCCACATACATATATTTTCCCCTATCCCCATTGTTCTCATTTTGTGTATCAACCTTTTGTGTGGAACCGTATCAAAAGCTTTTGAAAAGTCCATATACACAACATCCACTGCATTTCCTTGGTCCAGTCCGGAACTTGCCTCCTCATAAAAACTGATCAGATTAGTTTGACAGGAACGGTCCCTCGTAAACCCATGTTGATATTGGGTCATGAGGTTATTCTTCTTCAGATACTCTATTATAGCATCTCTTAGGAAACCCTCCAGGATTTTACCCACAGTAGAGGTTAAGCTTACCGGCCTATAATTTCCAAGTTCAGTTTTTGTCCCCTTTTTGAATATTGGCACCACATTTGCTATACGCCAGTCCTGTGGTACAGACCCTGTTATTATGGAATCTTTAAAGATTAAAAATAATGGTCTATCTATGACGTTACTTAATTCCTGCAGTACTCGCGGGTGTATCCCATCCGGGCCCGGTGATTTGTCAACTTTAGTGATTTTTAGATGCCGCCATACTTCCTGCTGGGTTAAGCAAGTGACATTTACTGGAGAATTTTTGTTATCACTAATCATGTTTTCTGTCATGCGATTTTCTTGTGTAAATACGGTTGAAAAAAAATCATTTAGCATATTGGCTTTTTCCTCATCCTCATCCACCATTTCACCCAGACTATTTTTAAGGGGGCCAACACTATCATTTTTTAGTTTTTTACTATTTATATAGTTAAAGAATATTTTGGGGTTATTTTTACTTTCTCTGGCAATAATTCTCTCTGCCTAAATCTTTGCTGCCTTGATTTGTTTTTTACATAATTTATTTAATTTTCTATATTTATTTAATGCCTCATCACTACCTACTTGCTTTAGTTCTCTAAATGCTTTCTTTTTGTCACTTATTGCGCCCCTTACAGCTCTATTTAGCCATAGTGGTTTCCTCCTATTTCTAGCATGTTTATTCCCAAGGGGTATATATTGTGCACAGGTCCTATTCAGGATGTTAATAAATGTCTCCCATTTGCTTTGTGTAGCTTTATGTCTCAGGATATCGTCCCAGTTTATTGCACTAAGATGATCTCTTAACCGTTGGAAATTTGCCTTCCTGAAGTTTAGTGTCCTTGTAACCCCGCTACTACACATCTTATTAAAGGTTACATGAAAACGTATTATTTTGTGATCACTATTACCCAAGTGACCCCCAACTAATATATTTGATATGCGGTCTGGCCTATTGGTTAATATTAGGTCTAGCAGTGCCCCCCTTCTTCGGTCCTGAACCAGTTGTGAAAGGTAATTGTCTCTCATAGTAGTCAAAAACCTATTTCCTTTGCTTGAACTACATGTTTCTGTCCCCCAATGTATTTCAGGGTAGTTGAAGTCTCCCATAATAATGACTTCTCCTTGAGTCGCTGCTTCATCTATCTGCTTTACGAGGATATTCTCCGCTACTTCCATTATTTTTGGAGACTTATAACAAACCCCTATCAGTAATTTATTATTTTTTCCCCCTCCCCTTATCTCCACCCACAGGGACTCTACATTTTCATTAGATTCACATATATCCTCCCGCAAGACAGGTTTTAAGGATGATTTTACATATAAACTCACACCCCCCCTCGCTTGTTTGTACGGTCATTTCTGAACAGACTATAGCCCTGTAAATTAACTGCCCAGTCATGGCTCTCGTCCAGCCATGTCGCAGATATCCCTACCATGTCATAATTATTTTCCAACAAAATTAATTCTAATTCCTCCATTTTGTTGGTGAGGCTTCTGGCATTAGTGTACATGCATTTTATGTATCTCTCTGTACCTCTATTCCATCTTACTTTATTGACTGTTCTAACCCCACCCCCAATTTCTTTATTTGTGGCCAGGTCACTATCTGCACTATCTTCCCCACCTATAAAATGAATACCCTCCCCCCCAATCCCTAGTTTAAACACTCCTCCAACCTTCTAGCCATTTTCTCCCCCAGCACAGCTGCACCCTCCCCATTAAGGTGCAGCCGGTCCCTAGCGTAGAGTCTGTAGCCAACTGAGAAGTCGGCCCAGTTCTCCAGGAACCCAAATCCCTCTTTCCTACACCAGTTCTTGAGCCACTTATTTATCTCCCAAATCTCCCGTTGCCTCTCTGGCGTGGCACGTGGTACCGGTAGTATTTCAGAGAATACCACCTTGGAGGTCCTTGCTTTCAGCTTGCAGCCTAATTCCCTAAAATCATCTTTAAGGACCTTCCACCTACCTCTAACTTTGTCATTTGTGCCAATGTGCAGCATGACCGCTGGGTCCTCACCAGCCCCTCCCAGTAATCTGTCAACCCGATCAGCGATGTGCCGGACTCGAGCGCCAGGTAGGCAGCACACTGTTCGACGATCCCTGTCTTTGTGACAGATTGCCCTATCTTTTCCTCTAATAATTGAGTCCCCCACTACCAGCACCTGCCTAGCCTGCCCTACTCTCCTATTTCCCTCTTTACTGGAGCTGACACTCGTCCCCTGAAAGCCGGAGATGCCTTGCTGCAGTAGTGCTACCCCTGTACCATCACTCCCCTCATCTGCCAACTTTGCAAACTTATTGGGGTGTGCCAGATCAGGACTAGCCTCCCTGGCACTCTTCCCTCTACCACCCCTTCTAACTGTCACCCAACTAGCGACCTCACTGTCCTGCAGCTCCCGACTACCACCCTCCCCCACATCTACCCCAGTAAGCTGCTGCTCAGTGAGCAGCAGACTCCTTTCCATGTTGTCAATGGATCTCAGTGTTGCCAGCTGCTCATTTAGATCCAGTATCTGGGCTTCCAAACGCACAACGTGCACACATCTCGCGCAGCAGTAAGCAACCTCGACCTGCTGTTCAAGGAATACATACATGTGGCAAGATGTACACTGGATAGCATTGTCAATAATGGAGCTCATTTCCTAATGGGGATTGCAATATACAGAATGTTAAGTAAAAAGTAAAGTAAAGAATTAATGAAATACAGTCAGCAATTCAGTCCAAAGTCCTCCCTTCCAAACTCCCTGAATACAAAGTCACTGAAAAACAAGTCACACACTTACTTTCGTTCGCACTTACGCTCCGGACTCACGCAGCTCGTTCACACTCGCAAACTAAGATATTTAAAGAGTTTTTTTTTTTTTCCCTTTTCCAGCAATGCACCCTTCACCTCAATGCACTTCCAGTGTCAACCTTAGTAATATTTGAACACTGTAAACATCCTAGACACGGGAAAGTTCCCCTCCGGGGGGTGGCCAAGGTGCGTTGGATTGGTCCCTTATTTGTAGATCCCACGTCGGCTCTAACCAAATGGTCGCGAATGTTTCGGGATCTTTTATGACATAGTAGGGGGACATCGGTAAATTTCTCTATATCCGGATAAGATTGCCGTAACAGGGACCAATATTTTTAATGCACTTGAATATCTGTCCCCCAAAGGGGTGATAGGTGTTCACGAAAGTCAGTCGTGAGTTATTATTCCGTCGTGAAGTAGGTTGGGTGACCTGGTTCAAGATATGTGATGGGTAACCCCTCTGTCGAAATTTGTCGTTCATCTCCTCATGTCTAATTTTTTTAGAATCTGCAGTAGACACTATTCGATCCACCCTATTATGTTGTGATTTTGGTAATGACCTTTTAATATGGCCCGGGTGAGAACTGGAATACAACAATAGACTGTTTTTATCTGTTGGTTTTGTGTATAAGTCACTGACTAGATATCCTGTGTCAACGAGTGTAATCCGTGTGTCCAAAAAACGTATGGAATGTGGGTCTTGGTGTATGGTAAATGTCAGATTAGTAACTTTGCTGTTAAGGTCATCAAAAAAAGTTTTTAAGTTTTGTCTTGTGCCAGTCCAAATAAAGAAAATATCGTCAATAAAACGTCTCCAGCATAGCACATGCTTTTCAAACAGAGGGTGAGTATATACATGATCTATCTCAAAATTCCCCATGAAGATATTGGCATAGGGGGGTGCCACATTGGAGCCCATCGCCGTACCCCTCTTTTGAAAGAAAAAACGATCTTCAAACATGAAAAAATTTTTGGTGAGGATCAAAGTTAATAAATCACTGCAAAAGTCAATCTGATCGGCTGAGAATGTAGTATGGGCTCTTACAAATTTTATTGTGGCACAAATGCCCTACTGGTGATTGATACTAGTATAGAGACTGTTGACATCCATTGTTGTTAGGATGCTGTTAGTAGGGATTGGTCCTAATTCTCTTATGCATGTCAAAAAATGGGTAGTGTCCTTAAGGTATGAGGTAATCTTCTGAATATGGGGTGTTAAAATTTTTTCTAATGTAATAGCCAAGGGTGACAAAATAGAATCTGTAGAGGCTACAATAGGTCTCCCGGGTGGTGCCCATAGATTCTTGTGTATTTTGGGTAAGGTATAAAATACCGGCATTATTGGTTTTGGATTGACCAAAAATTCTGACAGTTTGGAATCGATTGTGCCTCTCTGAGAATGATGTGAGACTAAATTTTTAATTAAATTAGCTACCTCTGTGGTGGGGTTACGTGTTATAGGTAGATACGTTTCAGTATCATTCAATTGAGTGTATATCTCTGATATATAATAAGACCGGTCCATAATAACAATTGCTCCCCCCTTATCAGCTGGTTTTACAATAAGTTCTTTCCTTTTTTTCAATGAGGAGAGGGCCATACTTTCCTCAGGGTTGAGGTTATTTTTGTTATGCAGATCGCCTCTCTTTATGGCTTGTAGGACTTCATTAATGTCTTTCTGGACCAAGTCAATATATGTCTCTACATGATAATATGTACAAGGCGGTTGGAAATGGCTAGGAATACGCAGTTTCAAGCCATGTAAAGAGAACATTCCATCATTCTAGCTGCTCTGAGAGGCACCTGGAGGATCAGTAGTAAGCCCCCTACCAGAGGAAAAATGGACTTTCAATCTTAAGGTTCTATAAAAGCGTTGTAGTTCTTGCTCCAGTTGGAATGTATCAAAGGCAGGTGTAGGGCTAAATGAAAGACCTTTTTGCAATAGGTCTAATTCGGCCGGTGCTAAGGATTGTGAGAAGATGTTATACACGATGTTAGTCCTACCCGAGAACGAGTTGTCATCCGAGCGTTGTCTGTCTGTCGATCACCTCCCCCGCCTCGTCTTATTCTTGGTGGACGGTTTCTGCGTTGATCCAAAAAATAATTTGGTTGATAGGTACCTCGTTTGCTGTCTGTAGAGGAGTGTCGGCCTGGAGAAGAGTTGTATCCTCGCCTGTATGATCTGCTGCTTCTGCCTTGATCTGAAGAGCGCCATCTATACACTTGATTATTGAGGTAGTTTTCAGCGTCACATAGAAATTTAGATTTTTTCTGGATCTGGAGTTCGTTGCGATATTCAGAAATGGTTTTGTCCACTTTGTTTTTCAGTGTTGTAAATTCTTCAGATGAAATCGTATTACTCAATTGTTGCTCAGTAGAGGCAATCCTAGTATGTAGATTGGTTATTTCCTTCTGGAGAAAATCAATTGTCAACACAATAATGTCCATTGAGCATTTGTTGAGGATCCCCTCGAACTTACTGCAATAATCAGAGTTATCATTAAATAGAGTAGGACGTAGGTTGACTCTTAATCCTCGTGGAATTCGTTGTGTTTTGTGATATTCTGCGAGAGTAACGCAGTGTAGATCCAAAGCGGTATACCTCCTTTGTTCCTTCTCTAGGTCCCTTATGCGTACTTCCTCAGTGGGGGTGTGGAGAAATGTAACGGGAGTTGTGACATGTGCAAGTATTCCACTTGCTTCTTCCTGATTAAAGGCAAAGGTTGTGAACGACATTGAAGCCACAGGAGCGTAATCCCAAGAAACAGTCAATTGAAAAAAAGAAGGATCGCTTCACTGTATCAAACTTTTAGGGTGCTCTGAAGAAATAGGTAGTATAGATATCAAAAAAGAACTTCGGCACTCCAATATGGATGCAAAAAATTGGTTTTTATTAGCAGAATTCCCCATAAATGAAAAGCAGTCCGTTTCCACCTAACATGGTCTTTACCCATCACATATCTTGAACCAGGTCACCCAACCTACTTCACGACGGAATAATAACTCACAACTGACTTTCGTGAACACCTATCACCCCTTTGGGGGACAGATATTCAAGTGCATTAAAAAATATTGGTCCCTGTTAGAGCAATCTTATCCGGATATAGAGGAATTTACTGATGTCCCCCTACTATGTCATAAAAGATCCCGAAACATTCGCGACCATTTGGTTAGAGCTGACATGGGATCCACAAATAAGGGACCAATCCAACGCACCTTGGCCACCCCCCGGAGGGGAACTTTCCCGTGTCTAGGATGTTTACAGTGTTCAAATATTACTAAGGATGACACTTTTACACATCCTCATTCTGGCAAACGTTATTCTATTAAAGAATATTTCTCTTGTGATTCCACGTATGTGGTGTATCTAATTAAGTGTCCATGCGGTCTCGCGTATGTTGGTGAGACCACCCAACATATCCGAGACCGCATTTCACAACACAAATCAACAATTCGTTGTGGACGCATGATGTTACCTATACCAGCACATTTTCTAGCTATGTCCCACAACATTTCACAACTAAGGTATCAAGTAATTGATCACATTCCGCCAAATAGACGGGGGGGGGCAACCGGATTCAAAACCTCAAAAAACGTGAGCTATACTGGATACATACGCTACAGATCCTCACTCCGAAAGGACTTAATAGGGAGTATGAAGCACAATATGAATAAAAAATTCCTATATCCCCCCCAAAAATCCCTCTACCTATATGACATAAAACTCACTCTGTCCAGTGTCTATTGGATAGGATAATAAACCAGGGTTTAGCGGATAATTCTATGCTACTGATTAAAGTTTTAAGTTGTGGGTCATTCACTGGGCTTTCAGTATGGGTGACTAGATTGTTTGTCATTTTATAATAATTGAATATATTTCATGTTACTGATTATTTAGGACTATTCAGTAGGACTATGAGCTGTGTATCCACCTGACTTCTGCACAACACAACTGATGGTCCCAACCCCATTTATAAGGCAAGAAATCCCACTTATTAAACCTGACAGGGCACACCTGTGAAGTGAAAACCATTTCCGGTGACTACCTCTTGAAGCTCATCAAGAGAATGCCAAGAGTGTGCAAAGCAGTCATCAAAGCAAAAGGTGGCTACTTTGAAGAACCTAGAATATAAGACATATTTTCAGTTGTTTCATACTTTTTTGTTAAGTATATAATTCCACATGTGTTAATTCATAGTTTTGATGCCTTCAGTGTGAATGTACAATTTTCATAGTCATGAAAATACAGAACAATCTTTAAATGAGAAGGTGTGTCCAAACTTTTGGTCTGTACTGTATATATATATATATATATATATATATATATATATAATATATATATATATACTTTATATTCTTGTGGCAGCATGAGGTCTCCTACTATATCATTATTCTTGAATTTATATACATATATAAACATTTTTTTAAAAAAACGCACGCTATTTGCATATTCTACTGTACCTTACAAATTTATTTCACAATCTTTTGTGGGTTATTCCACATCATTTATAAGTAGATGTATGTGTATATTTTGTTTTTCCTTATTTTCTGTTTATATACAAATGTTGATGGGATATATTCTTTTGATGTTTAGCATAGGCCCTGAGAAAGACCATGTTAGGTCGAAACGTTGGCCTGCTTTTCATTTAAGGGGAATTCTGCTAATAAAAACCAATTTTTTGCATCCATATTGGAGTGCCGAAGTTCTTTTTTGATATCTATACTACCTATTTCTTCAGAGCACCCTAAAAGTTTGGTACAGTGAAGCGATCCTTCTTTTTTTCAACAAGCTTCCATTGCTGATAGACCCAGAGGCTGTTGTTAGGTCTCAGCTTGCCATGATAACCATCGATACACCGTGATTGTAACATGGGGGTACTAATGAAGGTACAGAGGGGGCCCCTTCCTTCTGTCCACCATATTGATGCGGTGGTCGCTATTGACCGCATCATCTAAAGGGTTAAACTGTCGGGATAGGTGCTAACACCAAAGTCGGCAGTTGCAGCCAACTCTCCTTGAAGTGCGGGCTCAGCTGCTAAGCCTGCACAGCACGACTACCATGAAAATAGCACAGTTCATGTTTAATCCCATGTGCCCATTATGTAATAGTATGTCATAGGGCAGTAAGGTGTTAGACTTTTGATTGGTTGTTTCTATATTTTCCATTTACCATAATGGAGGACTGATCACATACGTGAGCTCAGGACATGGAATGCAATGTGTGGACCTGGGGAGGAATCATTGACCAGACCTGAGGCTCCTATGATTTGTTGGGTTGACCCCCAGTTGCCTCTATTAAGCACTGTGAAGACCCATACAGAGGCTCAGATATGTTATCATACACTGACTATTAGCTTCATTCAAGGAGTCAAATATAAGAATTTTCAATAATAGTTGAAATAATATTTAATTATTTATTTATCAATTTCCTATCAGTATGTCTTTGGAGTGTGGGAGGAAACCGGAGAACCCGGAGGAAACCCACGCGAACACGGGGAGAGCATACAAACTCCATGCAGTTGTTCTCTTTGGTTGGGTTTGGACCCGAACGCTGCAAAGCAACAGTGCTAACCACTGAGCCACCGTGTTGCCCAATAGTCTTCAATGTGGCACTAATCATGATAGGACGAGAACAGAGACCGAGCCCGGAATCTGTCTCCTTATGCAGCAGGAAGCTCACTTTATTCCGTGAGTTCATCTGACTGCGGAAAGTCCAGTAAATGTCGTATCCAGAAGTGAGAACAGAGACCGAGCCCGGAATCTGCCTCTTGATGCAGCAGGAACCTCACTTTATTCCGTGAGTTCATCTGACTGCGGAAAGTCCAGTAAATGTCGTATGCGAGAACAGAGACCGAGCCCGGAATCTGTCTCTTTTTTCTGACTTGTTTTCGCCTTGTGGAAGAGTCGTCACATCCGGCTGGATTCTTTGTTCATTGACGGATCACAATCAGGCCTCTCTCCGGAATAGTGATCTGTAGAAATAATAAATATGACTGAAGATGAAACAACTGGATATCATATATAAACGGCAGGCAATGTACTCCTGGTTACTGATTTCTAGCCTTGTGAGAAAAGATTTAAGATAAGTGATATTGGCTTATTCTTAGTTTAGGACTGTACCCCCCATTCATATAGAGGGGGCTGACAATCACTATGTGAGATCTGAGACCACCCACTGGACTCCTAAACCCAGAATGTTTCATATTGGCCGGCACTAAGCATTTCATGGATATCTAAGAAGTACATGAGTGCAATTTTTTAAATCTATAAATTTAAATTAAAAAATAAATTATTGATTATGTAGCGTTAATAAAGCTAGATCTAAATAGAACTATTTTTACTGTAAAGGATCTTCTCCCCACTATTTTAGCTTTAGTAAAAGATCAAGTATTTCTAAAACATTAAAAGACATCCAGGAACTTAAAGATGTCAGACAAACCCCTGCAGATCCCCAATGAATCTAGGACCTCCAGCAAGTTGTCATAGCCGGAACGGACATTGAATGTACAACGTGATGATTCGTGCCGCAAAGCTGGAGCCACTATCTCCAACAAAAGAAGCAAAACGTAGTTTAACAAGTGTACAGTTTTATACGATGATTTATATGGTTGTATAACTAATATATTTCCCATCTGGTATTATCACTCATCCCCTTAAAAAAATAAAATTGGTACTTAATATTTTATCTCCTCTTGTAAAAGGATTGAATAGTTCTAAGAAGAGATACCTGGCCTGGAAAGAAACTAAAAATTCTAACTCTGAAATAATAGGATCTGAAAACCCACTCAAATTATATTCTCAAATTATATATTCTCATTACCAAAAATTAAAAAAGTTAAAGTTGACTATTCCCATCTTATCTTACCTTTCATTTTTCCTCAGGTCCAGCTTTAAAAAGTTCTAATTTATGGAGCTGTAGATATTACCTCCTTCAGGACAAAGTCTATAAAGATGAAATAAAATTAAATTATTTGATAGAAAATGATACAGAAGGATTATCTACATGTACAGTAAAGCATTAAACCTGACATATTGTGCCACTACGTGTCTCCAAGAGACGCACTATAACATTATGCTGCGGTGCTCCTTTACTCCAATGAGACCCCGCAGAGCATTTCCTTCCCAACCTCCTCTATGCTGGAGAGGTTGTGCTAAACCGGGAGACATTTTACACATATTTTGGAGTTGTCCATAAAGGAATTATGGAAAGAAACTTTGAACTTACTCCTATGAATTTCTAAACCCAATATTCCACTTACACCACAATTAATATTATTATCACAAGGTCTAGAAGAAATCCCACCCAAATTTCAACATATCTCTTGTCATATCTTTTTGGTGATTAAACATTTAATCGCAACAAAATGGAAGCAAATAATTCCTCCATCAATATTAGAAGTAATGGAAAGGCATCAACGCACAATATTAAAGTTCAACTTTGCGATTAGTGAAAAAATGTTGTAGCTGATATTTAGTTAGATGAATGCCATAGTGGAAGAGTTTTTTTTACTCAGGCTAAACCCAAAACTTAAAAACTAAAATAGTTGTATAAACAAACAATACCGGATATATACCAAACTAATTGTTTACACATATTATGGTCAAAGTTATAATAGTTGTTTATTACTAATAATAATGACTAGCCTTGCCTTTACTTTCTCTCCTGTAACTTCCCATTGTTACCCCATTACTCCTTTTTCCCCTCCCCAATTTATATTCCTTCTTAATGTTATTTTTTTTGTAAATGTTAAGTAAAAACAATTGAACGAGATGATCCGACATTTACCATTTTTTACCCGTTGTAAATCCTGTTGTTCTCCTGAATCTGGCATTGTTCATCCTTTGTTCCTCAAGATTCTAATTTCCTGAGAAATTGCCCCCTTTTCCCTTTATGTAAATCTAGTATTTGTATTTATTTTTGCCAAGTGGGCGTGACCCTCAAAAACTTCTCTTTTTGAGAAACATCTTGATGACAACGGCCAGTTGGCTAAAATAGTGGATAAATGTAAAGGGAGCAGGGAGACCTATCAGGAACAAGGAGATTTGAGAACAAGAGACAAACAATGCCGTATTCAGGAGAATAGCAGCATTTATACCGGGTTAAAATAAATGTATATTTATGGCGAGTGACAGGTTCTCTTAAAAGTAGATTCCACCAAAAAGACATAGCAGATTTTTTCAAATACAATTTATGTCATATAATCAGCCCCATATCAGTAGGGTAGGGTCACACTTAGGCTGTGTGCCCACGATGCGTTTTTTAAGCGTTTCCGCAGCGGCAAAAACGCTGCAGAAACGCTTAAAAAACGCATGGTAGAAGGTCTGCCATGTTCCCCAATGATAATCCGTATGTGCTGTGCACATGCTGCAGAAATTTCCGCTGCGGATTATCATTGCGTAAAAAAAGCAGCACTACCAATTATTTTGCGGAAGCGCTGAGTTTTCTCCGCCATTGACTTGCATTAGACCGCATGGACTCCGCATCACTGTATATGTAGATGTATGCGTTCCATTGTGGGGATGGTACCCGGGTGTGGAGGAGAGGAGACATCCACACCCAGGTGCCATAGTACCTGTAAAAAAAAGAATAAAATAAAAAATATATGTTATACTTACCTTCCGGCGGGCCGCGGTGCGCTCGTCCTCCCATGCCGGCAGATCGCGGTGGACTGAAGGACCTGCGCTGACGTCATAGCCATGTGACGGGTCACGCGATGCTGACGTTGGCAGGTCCTTCAGTGTACCGCGATCTGCCGGCAGCCAGGACGGAGTGAAGCAAGACTGCCGGGGCCATCGGAAGGTAAGTATATATTTATTTTTTTATTTTTAACCATTCTTTGGGGTCACACTATATAAATCCATGCCGTTTGCATGGATTTATATAGTGTGACCAAGTTGTCAAGCACTTTCCAAGTGATGCTAAAATCGCTTGGAAAGCGCTTATCAACCCGCATGCGGAAATGCATGTGAAGAACGCTTCACATCCGCATGTCCCTGGCAGAAAAACGCATGTACAATCCGCATGTACAATCCGCATGTACAATCCGCATGCGTTTTTTTTTCCAGGGGAGATGCAGAAACGCTCAGGAAAAATCCTGAGCATTTCTGCATCGTGGGCACATAGCCTTAGGATAAAACTATTTATGTCATAATAATAAGTTAATTGCAGCTTTGTTAATGTTATGTTATGCAGCTTTGTTAATGTTATGTTATGGAGCTTTGTTATGGGGATGGATGTATTATACAGATGCTGGGTATTACATTTACTAATTATGGAGCTAATGCTAATCCAATTCTGTAAGAGATATGATCGGATAATTAACTTATTTCTGCACGTACCTTCAGACTCTGTCTCTGCCTTCTTACGATCATTTTCAACAAAGAGGGCGCATGCGAAAAAGAATCCTCCTCCGAAAACCAGCACAAAGGGGCAAACCATGAGGGCGTACTGCAGACTGCGGAAGTTCGAAAGAGCCGAGTCTGGATTGTAACTTTTGATGCGGTCGGATATCTGAAGATGAGACGAGATAAATAATTATGTATGGTTAATGAAAGTAAAAAAACATAATTGACTGGACACGTTTATGCTGACAGCAGTCAATGGATACCAATGAAATCTGGTGATCATAGAAAGAGAAGGTGCCTCACTGCAGATAGCGGCTCCTCCAAACTATTAACAGCAATGCTTCCAGTATCCGCAGCTCCAGTACTACACATTGTCTGGGAACAGGACACTTGTGACATCCTTCTTCAGCAGATAATCTGTGACGTAACTCCAGGACATCTTGTCTTTGGAGTTCTGCCACCCCGTCAACAGAGCGGAAGAGAAGATGCTGCTCTGTCAACGTGATATCAGGGGAGGCCACTGAATCGCGGGTGTTGGCAGAGATCGGTCCCGGGCACTACAGGCAGGTATTTAGCAACGACTTGCCTGTTAGCCCATAGTAAAAAAAATCAAATAGTCCCGGTGAACCCTTTTAAGTATGTTATGAATAGGCTACAGCGAGTTTTAAAAACTCCTCTGTGACAGAGCATGTCCTATTCTCATCCGTTCTGCGGATCAGACTTGGCCAGTAAAGAGTAACTGTCGTTATAAAATCAATACAGTACACGTGAAAATAAGCAACTTTGTGGTAGATCTTATCAGATAAATCTGCTTATTTTTCCTCCATTAATTTATAACATTCTTAATTCACAGATAAAATCTGTAATCAGTGAAGACAGATTTTTACATTACTGAGATAGGAGATGACAATTGCTGTTGATCAGATTCTATGTACATGGGGGGAGCCTGCCTCTAGCTCCTCCCTCTTTCCTCTCCATAGAATGTTATAAGCACCAACTGTCATCTCCTATCCCAGTAATGCTTCACTGAATACAGTGAGAACTTTGAGAATAAACGATCAGTTCGAGAGGAGAAAGAAGCAGATTTCTCTGAAAAGATATATTCCAACGTTTCTTATTTTCATGTGTACTGTACTATTGATTTATGAAATAAAAATTAAAACTGGGGTTACTATTTCTAGTCTATAGGAATCTGTTAAAAATGGATGGAGAAAGGATGATATACTTTGTACTTCAGTTTTCCATCTGTGTTTCATCCATTTTTCATTGATCCATTATTAAGAGTCAATGGATAAATAAAGTTTGGACAGTCTACCACCTTCACTTTTTAAAAAAACAGATGACACAAGAGAAAAATGGTCTGTTTTGCGACAATGTACAAATGGAAACAGATGTGTGAATGTAGCCCTAAAGTGATGTGAGAATATGTAACAGCTACTTACTAGCCCGATGAAATAGGAGCTTCCAGCTTCCCCCAGCAGGTGGGACCCCGCCATCGATAACGCCTGTGCTGTTGATCGCCTTGCGGGAGAAACCACATACTGAAACAAGAGAATATTCTGAATGAGCAGAAGGAGTCACTGAACCCAACGAGACAAGAGAACATGGACAAAGTGAACATACTTGAAGCCTAAGTTAAAGAAGTTGTCCACTATGGATAGGGCATCAATGTATGATCGGCCGGGGTCCCGCATGCGGCATCCCTTCCGATCAGCAGTTATCGGTGCCGGCGGCGGCTGCCACCAGCCGGAAGTCCTTACCTATTCAAGTCAATTGAATAGGAGGTGGATGTGCAGTACACCGCGGTGACCACTATAACTTGACGGCCAAACACCGCAGGTAAGCCCCTCCGGCCGGTGGCAGCCGCTGCAGATACCAATAACTGCTGATCGCCGGGGGTGCCGCGTGCGGGACCCCGGCCATCCTACATTGATGCCATATCCTACGGGTAGGGCATCAATGTGAAAGTAGTGGACAACCCCTTTAAATGCACAATCAGCCAGGATAGATAAGAAGCCCAGACATGTTGTGGACTGAGATTTTACTAAAGAAGTTTTTAATCATCTTGCGCCAGGTTTATTTTTAGTTGGGAATTACCCAACAGACGCTTGGGCACAGCCAGGATTATGGGGCATTTGATGGGTAAAAACAGAACATAGAGACTGACTACATACATATAATTATAGCTATGATAAGTTTAGCGCTTTTCTCCACTCACCAGGCGGATATCAGTTGAAACTGAAAAGTTCAGGCTCAGAAATATGGTCCCGATGAATATAAACACCTGCAGAGAGTAAAGAACAATACATATAAACATTTGTGTCTTGCACGCTTTCCTATCCCCCATAGGTTTTGTCTTTATAATCCATTCATCCACCCCAGTCTCCGTACATTCATAGACAGCCCCCGCCATAGTCTATGATTTCTACTGCTCGGTCCTATAGCCGAGACCCAGTAAGGGGATGAAAGCAATCTGTACTCCAGGTACTTACATAAGTGGCCACAAGGCTGATGTCTGCAAGAATAATAGCCAACAGCAGGAAAATGGCGGAGCCCAGCAATCCAACCGCACAAACTATAGGGTCAGCACGAGGGTTGTACTTCCTGCATCTCTTGGCTATCTCCGCCCCTGTTCCAACTCCAAGGATGCCAGAGATGACCGTAAGTCCTCCGAAAATCAGACTGCAAAGAAAAGCGGTAAAGAGATTAGTAAAGTAGCTTGAAGAAATGAAATATAAATAATTTGATATAATAATAATTTGAAATATAAATATTTTTTTTTAGAGAGAAAACGGTCATAGGGGGAATTAAATTCCCACCAGTGAATGTCAAATTAAAGTTTGCTAAACTTGTACCTGTCATCATAGTTGGATAGTTGAGTCTGATATGGCGCCTTCTGTAGCATGAGAGCCCGGGCACGCTTCAGGAAAGTAACAGCCCAGAAGCCGAATGCAGCTGCCACAAATTTTACCATAATAGTCCCAAGAGTAGAAAACAGAAGACTTCGGCTGCAGAGAGAGAAAAGGGTAAAAAACTTGTAAATGACGCAGAAGTCACGGGGGAGATCAGTGACATAAATCAATGCACAGAAGACACCTACTTTTTACGCAGTTGGTTGGCATCCATAAGCCATCCTTTGAAGCTCAGTGGTTTGTTCTTTTCCTCTGCAGCTCCTCTGGACGGTTCTTTTACAAATGCAGCCATGAGCAGGACTCCTACCAGGCCCAGAGCAGAGATGATCTGTGTAGATGAAGAAGGAGACATCACATATCACATATACAGAGGTTTCATCACAAAAAGGACATGAGCACAGACTGTTGTGGAACTGGTTCCATTAAAGGGGATCTGCGACGAGGTGTTTGCTGCGCATCTGAGAGCAGCATAATGCAGGGACAGAGACCCCGATTCCAGCGATGTGTCACTTGCTGGTGTGCTTGGTGAAGTATTGATAAAATCCCAGTTTTCTCTGCTGCAGATCTAGCAGTACTCTGAATGCTGAGCTCTGTATACCCTGCCTACACCACTGATTGGTAGATTTTTCTGTGCACACTGTACATAGGCAGAAAGCCACCAATCAGTGGTGGGGTCGGGGTTACACAGAACAGGAGGACTACATGGCACGAGACAACTAGTCCCCTCGTCATAATCTCCTGCTAATAAAACAGTGATTTTTTTTTTTAAAGCATCTACAAGGAGCAGTAAGTGACACATCGCTGGAATCAGGTGCTCTGCCCCTACAGGGCCCCTGCTCTCAGATCAAATGGAAAAACATACTGCCAGATTCCCTTTAATACGATTCAGGAATTATAATTAAGATTCACAGTTTGTCCACAAGATCCCTCAGACCTATTACTTACCCGGAAGGCCCATTGCCAGGCGCCACCAAATGCACTTGTCACTTTAGACCCAATGATGTAACCAAGGCCACTGTAAAAAACAAAAACAAAGTTGTCATAATTTCTGCACACATATAAACATATACATTTTTGAGTGCCTTTTTCCGGCTCCTCCTTCCTACTCCACCCCCTCCATAGACTTCTATGAGCAGCAACTGTTACCCCATGCCGCATAAAGCTACAATCTGTCTTGTCACTGAAGATGGATTTTTATCAGTGAATTAATGAAGGGAAATAAGTATATTTCCTGATAAGATATATTACAACATTTCCTATGTCCATTTAAATGATTTATAAAAAAACAATAAAAAGTGTAAGATCATTCTGAGTCTTCACATTCTTTGAGGAGCTCTTGTCATAAGTGCTAAAAGTCAAACTGTCTAGCAGAAAACTTTTTTGCCCATAGCAATCAGTGCAGTTTTCTGTTAGGGAAAGTCTTGACATTGCTGAAAAAATATTTCCATTTAGAGTCTTGAATCAATTTCCTAGAAATCTGCAGCAATTCCAGAAATGTTTGCTGGTTCACTGCTGATCCTCCCCCTACGTGTTGCGACACCATGATCATTACTTGCGGAGGGGTTTTTGAAACGCCATCCATACGTATTGTACATGCATCTGTAGAGCAAAATCCGTACCGAAAAAAGTCCACAGCAAATCCGCCTTGTCGGACTTACTCTTAGACAGTTTGGCTATGATTCCCTCCTTAAAACAATAAATAGATCTACACTCACCAGCCAAAGGGTGCTGCTAAGTAATACAAGTTAAGCGCGCGGCTGCGCCGATCTCCCACGAAGACGTCGGCAATGATGGAGGGGGCAGTTATTTTAAAACTTGCCTCTGCAGCTCCAGACAGTCCATTAATTAGGAGAAAAACTGTAAAATACTGTGAAAACACAAAAAAATATTCAGTGACCATTTATGAAAGTTTTCTAAGACACCTAAAGAAATACGGTAATGGAAAAATTATAAACTTTTCCTAATTTTGGACCCGCTCTCACTTTTGTCTTGCAAATACTAATGCAAAATACTGATCTACATACAAACAAGTGAGAGGCTTTAGGGCTCATGCAGACGTCGGTGGATCCCGGTCCGATCTCTGACAGCGTGATAGCGATGCTCGGGTCGGAAGAACCGCGGCCAGTCCGTGCATTATTGTCCATGATGGCACCGAGATCCACAGACGTCTGCATGAGCCTTAAGTCTTTATGCTTCTACCAATTAGATCAGTTACCTCATTGGGAACGTAGGACTTGCAGAGAATGATGGCCGACCAGAAGGACATCCCTGCACACATGATGTATTTTCTGTTCCAGCGGTCACCCAGGTATCCATAGATTTGACCAAACAGGACACTGCTGATCGTGAATACTAGAAGGGGAAAAACAAGAGGTCACAGTTAATAGAAATGATTTCTTTAACATATATTTATTTATATTTGAGGATTATTTAAACTGTTGCACTGAAAACACTTCTCCCGTCCTCATCACTGTTTGCATTTTTGGTAACTATAAAGGCGGCCATCATGTGAACGTTACAAAATTGGAACCTTATGATGTCACGAGATTCCAGCCGTCCTCACAAGTGACCTATAGAATAGGATTTTATGTTAAAAGTTTACCTAAGCTTATAAGGCCGGATTTGCTGTCGTCCATTTTAAATGCGCTTTGTAGGTAAGAAATCGCTCCTGCCAGAACAAAAAGAAGAACACGAATGATTATTGTAATTAGAGAAGTGCAGGAATAGACATCACAGCAGCTAACGAGCCTTCTCGTTGGCCATGAAGATTTTCTTCTTTTTTTCCAGTTTTGGGCCTTATACACCTTGCCCCCGACATAAGCCGGTTTACGCCTACTTACCTACGAAAGTGAAGGCAGCTATGAAGGTGACCAGATTGATGAAGGTTAGAACGCCTACAATAATGAAAGAGCGGACTATGGAGACTCCAGTCCGGGCGTGCAGGTCCTGTTCTTCGCAGTTTTCATCCTCATCTTGCTGGTCTTTTCCTTTTTCCACATCTTCTAATAGAAGTGGCATTTTTGGGGTGGAATTGAAGAGAGATGCCATGTTCAACAGAGCCCTGCAAACACTGGAGAAAAACACAAGACGGTAAAAATATTGCATTAGTCTCAGTAAAGATTTCAAAAATAAAGAGAAAAAAAACAAGCATATATATATGTATTTTTCAGATTATAAGACTCACTTTTTGTTCTCCCAAATTTGGGGGGAAAATGGGGGTGCGATTTATAATCCAATTGTAGCTTACCGGGCTGGGGGGGTATCTGCGGTGGAGCAGGGTCCCAGGAGTCAGGGTCACTGCTGCAGGAAGTTGAAGGTGGTGGGGCGATGCTGTGGGCCCCAGACTGGGAGGTGGGGGTGGTCAGCGATGCGAGGCTGCTTCGGGCACCAGGCTTCCAGAAAATGTCAGTGGAGCCCCCGCACTGCCCATCATTTTCACTGCGGTGGACTTCGGGAAAATGGACGCCTCCAGCGGAGCATGTGTAGATCTCGGCTCCCGAGATCTCGATCTTGGGAGCGGAGATCTCAATCTAAACATGCGCCATTTTCCCAAAGTCCACTGCAGTGAAAACGATGCAAACGATGGGCAGTGTGGGGACTTGTTTGATATTTTCTGAAAGCCCGTGGCCCGGAGCAGTCTCGCACTGCTGAGCACCCCAACCTTCCAGCCCGGGCCCTGCAGCATCGCCCCACTCCTGCCACCGTTGAAAGCTTTCTGCAGCAGCGACCCTGCCTCCTGGGATCCCGCTTCACCGCAGCCCCCTCGACCACCCCCGGGTAAGCTATCGTAAAAGGGGATTATAAGACGCACTATTTTATTAATTTCATTTTTTTCCCATTTTCCTCCCCAAAATTTGGGGCGCATCTTCTAATCTGCAAAATACAGTCTCTGGCATCAATATATCCATAAAAGTAAGAGAAACAATCAAAACGCCAGAATGGCCTTTTTTTCCCTTGTTTTTTTTTTTATTACGGCACCTTCCCCGAAAAATGCAATAAAAAGTCACCCAAACTGTGTATGTTCCCCAAAATGGTGTCAATAAAAACATCAACTTGCCATAAAATGGTGAAACAAATCAATTTTTTTTTTAAATTCTAAAACTATTGTTGTAACCACTTACGGTAAGTAATAACAATAATAATAATAATAAAACAATATGAACCCTGAATCATCTTTCCAGATCAATCGTACCACAAAATGAACGTGGTAAAAAGCACAAAAAACAGTTTTGTTTTTCTGTTTTTTTTTCACCATTTCACCATAGTTATTATTTTTTTCCCCATTTTTCAGTATAATATAACGTTAAATGAATGCTGTTCTTCTAAGCAACAACTCGTCTCACAAAAAAAAAAAACAAGCTTTCACCTGACTATGTGATCAGAAAAATAAAAAAGTGGAGGAAATATTGGCCGTGCTTTGAAAGGGTTAATGACAATTTACAAAAAACGTGTCTATACTGTTATTGGGGATAATTCTATAGGGAAATCTATATATGTCCCCCTATAATCATCTACAGGTTGTCTCCCCCTGGGAAAGGCTCCCATTACTCATTAGATGAAGTTCAGACTTACCTTTCTCTCTTTCCACCGGAGGGCGCTGATAATAACAAATAAATATCACTTTCTATAGCAAATTTTGCAACACAGAAATCGTGAGTACAACACACAATAGTGAGTGGCTGGGATCCGGCCGGCGCCCATAGTTATACACAGGGGCCGATTGTGACATCATCAGCCGGTCACTGGGGGTTCTAAGCCATTGTGATGTCATCGATCTATCTAATCATCCGTCCATCCATGGATTCTGTAGTACTACAACACCCAGTATGTACGTCTGGAAAAGTATAGAACTAGCATGCTCCACCCTCACGTTTTTCATTGTGCTGTGGTCTATATTGAAATTCATGTCCCTCTGGATGGATGGATGGACATGCTGAGTTTTGTAGTACTACTGAATCCATCCATCCATCCATCCATCCATCAAGAGGAACATCAATTTCATTATAGACCAAAGCACAATGAAAGACTTGAGGATGGATCTTGCTAGTTCTATACTTTTCCAGATGTATATACTGGGTGTTGTAGTACTACAGAATGATAAGGACTCTGATGACAGGGCATGCTGACACCTGTAGTCCTATACTTTTCTAGAAGTGCATGCTGAGAATTGTGGTACTACAGCACAATAAGAACATAAATTTCAATATATACCACAATACTGTGCTATTGCTGTATATAGTATAAACAATCAAACAATCATAGGTTCAAGTCTACCAGGGGGAGTAAAAAAATAAAAATAAATATCAACAAAAATTTAAAAAAATATATATAAAATATAAAAAGTTCAATTAACTCCTGTTCCTAATTAAAAACTAAAGAGATAAAAATATACATATTGTGCATCAATGTATCCATAAAAGTAAGAAAAACCATCAAAACGCCAGAATTGCCTTTTTTTTTCTATCGCAGCATCTTCCCCCCAAAAATGCAATAAAATGTCATCAAATCTTTGTATGTTCCCAAAAATGGTGTCAATAATAATGACAACTCGCCATGGAAAAAAAACAAGAGCAGAGGCTCATAAAATGGTGAAAAAAACTTTTTTTTTTACAAAGTTCTGAAATTGTTGTAACCACTATAATAATAATACTAATGATAATGATAATAAAAAAGCAATATGTTTGATATTGCTGTAATCACGCTGACCCTGAATCATATTTCCAGATCAATCTTACCAAAAAATGAATGCGGTGAAAAGGAAGCACAAAAAACTGTTGCAAAATTATTTTGCTTTTCACCATTTCACCGCACTCGTAATTGTTTCCCCATTTTTCAGCAACAACTCGTCTCACAAAAAGAAAAAAACAAGCTTTCACCTGACTAAGTGATTGGAAAAATGAAGAATAAGAAGAGGAGGAAATATTGGCCATGTTCTAAAAGGGTTAATGACAATTTACAAAACCGTGTCTATACTGTTATTGGGGATAATTTTATAGGGAAATCTATATATGTCCCCCCTATAATCATCTACAGGTTGTGTCTCCCCCTGGGACAGACTCCCATTACTCATTAGATGAAGTTCAGACTTACCTTTCTCTCTTCCCACCGGAGGGCGCTGATAATAACAAATAAATATCACTTTCTATAGCAAATTTTGCAACACACAATAGTGAGTGACTGGGATCCGGCCGGCGCCCATACTTATACGCAGGGGCCGATTGTGACATCATCAGCCGGTCGCTGGAGGTTCTAAGCCATTGTGATGTCATCGTGCGGTGCATGCATATACACTCAGTGTACTTTGATACAAAGAGTCACCTAATGAATCTTTTCATTTGAAAATGTTGAACCCTGATAAGATAAAAAAAAAACAACCTATAGGCTATGTGCCCACGATGCAGAAATGCTCAGGATTTTTTCCTGAGCGTTTCTGCATCTCCCTGGCAGAAAAAAACGCATGCGGATTGTACATGCGGATTGTACATGCGGATTGTACATGCGTTTTTCCTGCCAGGGACATGCGGATGTGAAGCGTTCTTCACTTGCATTTCCGCATGCGGGTTGTGATTTTAGCATCACTTGGAAAATGCTTGACAACTTGGTCACACTATATAAATCCATGCAACCGGCATGAATTTATATAGTGTGACCGAGAGAATGTCAAAAAATAAAAAAATAAATATACGAGGGGCGATCCAAAAGTAATGATAATCGGTTATTTCTATTGCACACAGAAATTAAAATAAAATGTTTTCTTCTCTCTTAGGTACCCACTAGTCCAGGAAAAAAAAATCACTTAAATAGGCCACGATTCACGGGAGCTACATTCATTTGAGTAGGAACTGCCGAGGAGTGAACATCAAAATGGAAAAAAACGAGCTCAGAGCTGTCATCAAATACCTCTGCTTGAAAAAAATTACTACCAAAGACATACACAGCGACTTGGTGGAAACGTTGGGGTCTTTTCTCTTCCATATTCCACAGTTGCACGCTGGGCCAAGGAATTTAGGCTGGGAAGAATATTGACGGAAGATGAACATCGTGAAGGACGCCCATCCACGTCCCTCAATGAAGAAAACATGAAAAAAGTTGAAGAAGTTGTATTGGCCGATCGAAGAGTGACTATCAAGCATGTAGCGGAGGTCACAGGGATCTCATATGGCAGTATTCAAAGAATCCTTGCAAAAGAATTGCATATGAGAAAGGTCTCGGCGCGTTGGGTGCCAAAAATGTTAACCGACGAGCAAAAGAAGAAACGAGTTAACATTTCAAGAGCACGTCTCGAAAAGTTCCAAGCAGACAAGGAGAATTTTTTGTCACGTTTTTTGACCATGGACAAGACCTGGATCCACCACTTTGATCCCGAAACGAAACAACAATCGATGACATGGAAACGAGCCAACGAACTGACACCGAAGAAACTCAAAGTGTCAAGCTCAGCAGGGAAGGTTATGGCGTCCGTTTTTTGGGACGCTGAAGGAATTATTATGGTGGACTATTTGGAGAAGGGAGCCACTATTACGGGCTCCTACTACACAGAACAAATAAGAAGATTGCGGGAGGCTATCAAGGAGAAAAGGCGCGGCAAACGGCAGGCTGGAGTGCTGTTTCACCAAGATAACGCGCCGGCTCACAAAGCTGCAGTTGCCATGGCTACCATACAAGAAGCGGGCTTTGAACTGGTGGAACAACCCCCCCCCCTATTCGCCAGATCTAGCCCCCAGTGACTTCTTTCTCTTTCCTTGGCTCAAGGAACACCTCCGGGGCAAGAAATTTGACGACAATAGCGACGTGATAACAGCTGTTGGGGATTTTTTTGAGGGTCAAGATCAAGAATTTTTTTCGAAGGGAATTCTAAGTTGAGAAAAGAGATGGACTAAATGTATAGACTTGTTAGGAGACTATGTAGAAAAATAAAAAAAAATTTTGACTATATTCATTGTGTTTAGTATTGATTATCATTACTTTTGGATCGCCCTCGTATATTTACGGCCCGCGCTGTCTTGCTTCACCGTCCCGGCTGCCGGCAGCGGTGGATTGAAGGACCTGCCGGCGTCAGCGTCGCGTGACCTGTCACATGACTCTGACGTCAGCGCAGGTCCTTCATTCCATCGCGAAGTGCCGGGAAGTAAGGAGGAGCACAGCGCGGGCCGCCGGAAGGTAAGTATATATTTATTTTTTATTTTATTCTTTTTTTTACAGCTTTTTTTTAATGGTACCTGGGTGTGGATGAGACTCTCTTCTCCTCTACACCCGGGTACCATCCGCACATTAGAACGCGCCAATTATGCAAGTACAGATGCAGTCTTGCGGAATTGGCGTATTCTAATGCAAGTCAATGGCGGCGAAAATGCAGCGCTTCCGCAAAATAATTGATAGTGCTGCGTTTTTTTCCGCAATGATAATCCGCAGCAGAAATGTCCGCAGCATGTGCATAGCACACGCGGATTATCATTGGGGATCATGGCAGGCCTTCTAACATGCGTTTTTAATGCGTTTCTGCAGTGTTTTTGCTGCTGCGGAAACGCTTAAAAAACGCATTGTGGGCACACAGCCTTACTCACCTCCCATGATAAAATAAAATAAACTATATCACCTCCCTTGCTGGCGCCGTTCCCACGCTGTCGACACTCGCGGTCCCGGGGTTCTCGTGCAGTTATTGTGACATGTGACACTCGTGACCAATCAGTGCTGGCGTCACTGTCTCCGCCTTTGGACAAATCGAACATGAAGAGGAGACCCTGGATGCGGCTGATCTCTGCCTTCCTTTTCATGTCCCATTTGTCTGAACGCAGAGACATTGACGCCTGCGCTGATTGTCACCGGTGTCACATGTCACAACAACAAGACAATGTGAGCCCCGGGGACAGCGAATTCTGACACCACGGAAACGGCGCCAGCACTGGAGGGGAGTATAAGTTTTATTATTTTACGGGGGCCAAGCGTGGGGTATAAACAGGAGTTGTCCAAGTAGTGGATAACTTCTTTAATGCATGTAAATAGAGCTAAAAATATTGCTTGAAATTGGATTTCCTTACAAATTTTACACTGTGTGGCTTTTACAGACTCTTTATTACCCTGCACATCTGGCTGCAGAGTGAGTTAGCTGAGAATCTGTCAGTGAGCTTGTTCTAATGTAAACAACTCTTGTGCGTCTCACAAACAAACTTCAGTTGCAATCACATGGACACAATCATACACACACATATACAGTGGCATGTAAAAGTTTGGGCATCCCTGTTGAATATTTCAGCTTTTTCTTTGCCCTCTATAATTATTTTATTATGATCTTTTGAAGGGCCGATACCATCCATTTTTTTCTTTTTGGCATTGATATATTTGTAAAAATTTGGGGGAATTTATTTTAATGTCACTGGCGATTTGTGTTTTGGTAGATAACTTTACTAGTTTGATTACTTTTTTACATTTCTTATTGAGATCTTTATACTCCTGAAACGCTATTTCTGTATTCTCAGCCATCAAGATTTTGCAAGTGTCACGGCCCACCCTCCCTCACATTATTGAGTACATTATTATGACATTTATTATTTTTATCCTTATTAGGGTTGTTACCATA
Source organism: Phyllobates terribilis (assembly GCF_046119375.1). Taxonomy (NCBI): domain Eukaryota; kingdom Metazoa; phylum Chordata; class Amphibia; order Anura; family Dendrobatidae; genus Phyllobates; species Phyllobates terribilis. The sequence goes on from NW_027362773.1 coordinate 108,984,857, forward strand.
TGTACATTACTGTTACATTTTATATGAATCTAGCTTGTGAGCCCCAATGGGGACAGTGATGATAATGTCTGTAAAGCGCTGTGGAATTAATGGCGCTATATAAGTGAGTAAAATAAAAAAATATGTATTGATATTATGTCTTCTGCTTTCTTTATAATTGTCACAGTTGGAGGATGGATAATCTTGCATGAGAAGATGAGAAGACACTTGGCAGCGACATGGTAAACAGGCAGATCCAGACTTGCCCTCCGCAGGAGCAGTGGCGATGGCTGGTGACTTCTTCATCATCCATTCTAAAATGCAAGATCCTCCTGTATTTTTGTGTGAGCTTTATATCATTTGTTAATAAAGGTTATCGCCTACCCCCAGAATTCAGAAGATTTGTGTCTCTGAATATGGTTTAGCGACATAAGATATTGGGTTCGAATGGAGTGATGAGACCAAGTAGTTCAAGGTATATAACTTGCATTGCATGCCGAGTGTCCATATGGCCGAGCGCTGGTATGGATCATATATAATACATATACAATACTTACATAATAGTGCTATACTGTACCAACATTATACTGCCTTACAGTGAGTACCTACATAATAGTGCCATACAGAAACTATATAATAAACCATATAGAGCCATACAGAATTTTTTTTTATTTCAGACAAGTCACGTTTTGGGCTTCTGTATAATTGTCCTTTGGCAGCTTCAGAAGTGGCACGTGTGACAGCACTATATAAATATAAGGGGCGATATGGTGAAACCGAGTATTTCAGGAACACATGTATGGAACTCTGGGTCCAATATGAAATATAAAGAATGTGTTCAAATCAAACCAGCATGTGCTCTGGTTTGGTTATATACTGACAGATAGATAAGGCTCATTCTGTTTTCATTTACTTTGTATTTACTTGAAGTTTAGACACAAGACTATGTTAGGACCTGCTTATTCATTGTCTGAAGCATCTATCACCAATAGTCTTCTGTTTATGGAGGGTTATTGTAAAACATGAAGATTTACATAACCTTTTGTGTTTAATTACTTACCGTATTTTTCGGACTATAAGACGCACCTAGGTTTTAGAGGAGGAAAATAGAAAAAAAATTAAAGCAAAAAATGTGGTCACGATGCCCTGTTAAGGGGGAGGGGGTCTGCTGCTGACACTGCTATAGGGGTAATGTCCCCCGATTCTGATAATATCCCCCATCCTGGTATATATGCCCCCCCCCTTCCTATTATACCTGGCCCCAATCCCCATCCTGGTATGCACTGCACCCCTCCATCCTGATATGCATGGCACCCCTTCATCCTGATATGCATGGTGTTACAAGTCCGGGTGGTGGAACCTCTGTGCTTCGGTGCAAGGAGGGACCAGAGGGGCGTGACTAAGTGCCTACTCGGCCTGACCAATGTCGCACGGCGGCTCAATCAACTCCGTGAACCAGGGAGGGACCGAGCAGGGGGACCAGGTGCCACTCTAGGACCGACCTTGTGTGAGAGCAGGTGACTCCCACGGGTCAGATGGGTACAGCGGATGAGCACAGCAGGAAGGCTGATGGGTGGTCCGGGTAGATAAGCAGGCTGGTTCGGCAGATAGCCAGACTGTTGCTCCGGGTAGGCGAGCTGGTGGGCACGACAGGTAAGAGATTGGTGCTCCAGGTAGGCTAGATTTAAGAGGGAGGGAGCGCGCGCGTGCCCTAAGCACGGTGCCCGGGTGGCTGCACGCCACAGTAGCAGGGGAGCCGGAGGACGCCGGACCTGGACTGCGGCGGTGAGGGGAACAGCGTCTCTATCCGCCAGGAGGCAGAGACGCCGATGCTTCACATGGCACCCCTCCATCCTGATATGCATGGCACTCCTCCATCCTGATATGTATGGCACCCCTCCAATCTGGTGTGCATGGCACCCCTCATCCTTATCCTGGTATGCATGGCACGCCTCATACCCCAATCCTGGTATGTATGGCACCCCTAATCCCTATCTTGGTATGCATGGAACCCCTAATCCCTATCTTGGTATGCATGGCACCCCTCATCCTTATCCTGGTATGCATGGCACCCCTCATCCCTATCCTGGTATTATGGCACCCCTAATCCCTAACCTGGTATGCATGGCACCCCTAATCCCTATCCTGGTATCCATGGCACCCCTAATCCCTATCCTGTTATGCATGGCACCCCTCATCCTTATCCTGGTATGCATGGCACCCCTCATCCCTATCCTGGTATGTATGGCACCCCTAATCCCTATCCTGGTATGCATGGCACCCCGAATCCCTAACCTGGTATGCATGGCACCCTAATCCCTATCCTGGTATGCATGGCACCCCTAATCCCTATCCTGGTATGTATGGCATCCCTCATCCCTATTCTGGTATTTATGACATCCCTCATCCTTGTCCTGGTATGCATGACTTCCCTCATCCTTATCCTGGTATGCATGGCACCCATCATCCTTATCCTGGTATGCATGGCACCCATCATCCTTATCCTGGTATGCATGATTCCCCTCATCCATATACTGGTATGTATGATCCCCCTCATCCTTATCCTGGTATGTATGGCCCCCTCATCCTTATCCTGGTATGTATGGCCCCCTGATCCGTATCCTGGTATGTATGACCCCCTCATCCGTAACCTGGTAAGTATGGCCCCTTCATCCTTATCATGGTATGCATGGCCCCTTCATCCTTATCCTGTTATGTATAGCCCCCTTACCCTGGTATGTATGGCCCCCTCATCCTTATCCTGGCACGCATGGTCCCCCTCATCCTTATCCCTTTATGTATGCCCCCCTCATCCTTATCCTGGTATTCATGGTCCCCCTAATCCCCATCACACTGCACATAAAAAAATAAACACTCCTACTCACCTTTCTTCTCTCTCCCCCAGCGCTGTGTTCTGTCTGCCCGCACTGATCTTGCCATGTGAGCCGCGCATGGGGTCACTGCCATGCGCAGCTCACAGGGAGAGATCAGCTGCCGGAAGTCACTGCTCCTCACGCTGGGACTGTGTACTCCCATGGGTGTGGAGAGGGAGTGAATATCCATGCCCTTTGACAGCGGGCAAAAGCGATCGCCCGGCAGCAGCAGGAGCCGCACTGGGAATACACTGTGTGCCGCTATTAAGGAGCATGAATATTCAGTGCTCCGTAAGCCCATTTTCCTCCAAAATTTTGTAGGAAAAAAGTGCGTCTTATAGTCCGAAAAATACGGTACTTGATCCCTAAGAGCTTTTTGAATTGTGTACCATTGTCTATGTAAGAGCCTGTATCTGATTTATCTTTCTTCCTACAGCCAGCCACTGTCGGGGCAAAGGTGAATTAGACTTAGTAGTGTACATTTACTATATAAGGCCAGAGAGAATATTACTGAGCAGAAGCCATAAGTTGTACCTGCACTGGTGTGTAGTGTTGTGATACCTGTCCATGCAGTGTTATGAAGATTTCTAGGAGTTCTCTGTCTTGGTGAAATTGCTTCTCTGATATTCCCGACAGATGATGTTTAAAAGCTCCTTGGTGATGAAGTGAGTATATATATGTACTTAACATTTGTATTATAACATATACAAAAGTGTTCGCAATATCATCATATCATACTATTCCTTTAATTATGTATTTTATCTTTTAAATCAACTATTATAAATAAAATTGCGTAACATCGCAAGTGGTTTCCTTCTTTAAAGCCATATCCGAACCTTAGCGTTAAAAAAAACTTGGCAAAACATTTGGCGTAGTCAGCAGGATACGCAGAAGGTTCAGAAGTTCTTTTTGTTCAAAATTCCAATCATCTAGAATTTATAAGGCCTCTGTGTGATAAGGTGTGATAGAGTGACATTGCGTTAAACATGTGTTACACGCACGCTGCTAGGTTCAGATAGGGCGAGACAGGTTTCATGAATTCTTTGGAATCCTCGGGGAACCGTTACTCAGGGCGACCATAGGCTGCAGCTTCTCTCAGGCACACGATAGATTCAATTGCTGACCAGACACATCTGACAAGAGTCTTTTTCAACAGTTTAACAGTGGAATTTAATCTGAAGCATGGCCAGTGCAATTCAGGGATATTACAGCAACAATCTTCATTACAGTACAGTCTGAGTTTCTTGAGCAACCGGTTCCAGTAACAATACAGTAGTTTCTTCACAAGGCATAGTATTACAGTCTCTTCAGTAGCATAATTCAGCATAGATTAGATCTCTTAGCAGCACACTTCTATGCATACACAACCACAGGCTTTTCCTTCACAAGGACACAATAGTACACAGCATTATTTATCCTGCATGGAAATGGAGGGGGGGAGGATTTGATAAGGGAGATGATCTCTGTGATACAATTCCTTCCAGTTCTTATCTTCCTGCCCGATAATACTTTGCACTGTTAGTTCAAGGAGTTTATCTCACCTGTGTTTAGTTTCTTTCCTGATCTGAATCCTGTTCAGTTGCTTTCTGTCAGATCCAGATAACACACCACCTTTCTCTTCGGACTACAATAACAAGTTCCCCACAATCCCCCTGGGACTCTGCTGAAACACTCCCTGGCTCCTGTGACTGTGTTAACCCCTCTAATTGCTGGATGCTACCGAAGCACAACACTTCCTGTCTCCTGTGCTTGTGTTATTTGTAACAGTTATAATAATAATAATCTTTTTATTTATATAGCGGCAACATATTCCGCAGCGCTTTACAATTCAGACAATTTACAGACATTATGGGCACTGTCCCCATTGGGGCTCACAATCTAGATTCTGTATCAGTATGTCTTTGGAGTTGCTGGATGCTTTTGAAGCAACCGCACTACTTCTGCATGTCACACTCTCCCTCCTTTTTGAATGTCGTCCTCAACATTCTTCTTAATTGGTCAATCTAACCAATTCTGAGACAGTGGTGAAAGTTGAGTAACTTTATATACAAATTGGCATAACATTTATAAACATTTATAACAATCTATTCTACAACCTTTTTCTTGTAGTACTCCTGTAAGAAATAAACAATTAACACAATTAACACAATCTCTTCAGCTTCAGCTGGAGCTTTTCGTACATCTTCAACAAGCTGTCTCTCTCACTAGGCCTTAACAGTTCTTTATTTCTACAAAGTCTTTTAAGGAAAATCAAAGCATGAAAACAAGTCTTTCCACCAGGCAACATCTTCCATACTGCCTCTCAGTGGTGAATACCACTCCAGTGGGCTTACCTGGTCCGTAGGCAAAGATACCTGTTTCCAGTCGACAGTCCTTGGCACTTGACTCGGTTCACCAAGTGTCTCATACATCAGCATCACGGGCCTCTTCACTTCTCGAGTCGACATCCTCCTGGAGGGTTGTTCCTCAGATACCACGGGTTCTTCGGTCACAGGAGTTTCTTCCGCCGCACTCATTTCCCGTGCTTCCTCAGATGCTCCTGGAACTGCCTCTGTAAGTTCCTGCACTTCTCTGGAATCGCTTGGTTCTACATGGTCTGGTAATTCTGCTTCTCCTGAGTGTCGATCGGTCTCTCCAGTGACCGGTGTTCGATCATCAGATCTGAATTGGACTTCATCTGTACTCCTTGGTACAAACTCTGGAGCCTCTGGACTTAGTTCACTCTCCTGAGGATGGTACATCCCTCTCCTTGCCGGTCCGAGAAATAAAACGGTGTGCTCTTCTTCATTGGAACTTTCAAGGTCACTATCTCCCACCGGAGCTTTAATCTGTGGTGGTCTCTTAGTCGATCTTGGTCGATGTCGCTCTGCTTCTGGGAAGTCTTGTTGTGGTGGGAGATAATGACATGGTAGTAATAAATTCTGATAGACTATTCTGGTTTTATTGTCCCCTCCTTCCAATCGGATTTCATACACTGGACTGTCATCGACTTTCCTCTTTACGACCACATACACCTTGTCTTCTTGACTAGCACCCAGCTTACTGGTGCCATTTCTGTTCCATAACATTTTCGATGATAGTACTCCTTACTCTTGCTCTGTCCTTGCATAACCACTTTGGACGCTATGTTGTATGCTTCTGCCATCCGTTCCTTCCATTTCCGAACGTACTCCGGATACGTTCTGTAAGTCTCTGACACAGTAGTATCGAACATGATGTCGATTGGCAGTCTTGGCCATTTAATAGGAAGAAGGTTGAGTAACCTGTTGCATCACTCTTTGCACAGTTATAAGCATGTACCACTTTTGACAGAGAACTCTTCCAGTCTTTCTTCTCGTCAGCTGTTAAAGAAGTGTCACAATTATAGTGGATAACTAAGGAAAGTGTTTGCGTGGAGCAAGACACAACAGTACACAGTTTATAGGTGAAAAGTCTATATTAAAGCACACAGTGTTTTGCACAAAAATGCAGAGAAATCTCAAAGTCTTAAGTTCACAGAATAATGAGTCTTTGCAAGGTTAGTTCACCATTATATATCAGCAAGTCCATACAATGCAGAAGCAATCAAAGAGGCCCGGGTAAAGTCTCGGACAGTGCAGACCAGTCCCATGCTCAGCGACCATCCGAATAAGGAGACTGAGAACTCAGAGCAGCTTACTTGAGAGCCAAAGCAGATGGAGGGCAGAGGTGCAGAGGAACCTGCACAAAACAGCCAGGATCTCAGGCAAAATACTCTAGCACTGGACTAGAGGCTGGGGTGGAGTTATAAGGGCAGGAGGTAAGGGCACATGATACAGAAAATGCCATCTTGAAAAAGGGCAGAAATGTCCCAAAAGAAAATGAAACATTCAGAGTCCTGACATTACTCCCTCCTTACTAGCGGCCTGAGGATGATCCTGGACCCGGTTTCTCAGGGAATCTTTGATGGAAACGAGAAATCTTTTTATGGGGATTGATGTTTTCCACAGGTTCCCAAGAGTCTTCTTCAGGGTGATACCCCTGCCATCTTTTCAAATACTGAAGCCGATTCCTGCGAGTCCTAGAGTTAATCACTTCCTCCACCACAAATTCCTCTTGCCCATCAATCACTACAGGCTGTGGAGGTGGCACAACACGTCCCTGGAAGGTATTAGGAGACACAGGCTTCAGTAAGGAAACATGAAAAACTGGATGTACCTTCATATTCCTAGGCAGCTTCAGACGGCAGGCCACAGAGCTCACAATACCGTTGATCTTGAAAGGACCGATGAACTTCTATCCAAGCTTCTGTGAAGGAAAGTTCAACTTTAGATTTTTAGTGGATAACCACACGGAATCTCCTACCTTAAACATGGGTGCTGGTTTACGGAATCTATCAGCCGATCTTTTGTAACGTTCCTGAGCCGAGGTCAGAGATTCCTTCAGAACCTCCAAATTTTGCCTCATTGCAGTCAGCCTTTCCTCTACAGCTGGAACAGGAGCATTAATCGGAGACCTAGGAAAAATACTCGGATGAAAATCCAAATTGGCAAAGAAAGGTGTTAACTTAGTGGAGGCACTCTGAGAGTTGTTGTAAGAGAATTCAGCTAATGGAAGAAGCTCCAACCAATCATACTGAAGATCGCTGATATAGCATCTTAGATATTGTTCCAAAGTCTGATTGGTACGCTCGGTCTGGCCATTTGTGTGAGGGTGATAAGCGGAAGAAAGACAGACATTAATATTGAGTGCAGAGCAAAACCCCTTCCAAAATCTTGAGGTAAACTGCACTCCATGGTCAGAGATGATCTCATCCAGGACCCCATGCAGCCGAAAAACATTTTGTATAATCAACTTCACTGTATCCTTAGCTGAGGGGAGGCCAGTGCAAGGAACAAAATGGGCAGCCTTGGTCAGACGATCAACTATCACCAGGATCGTATTCATACCACCCGATGAAGTTGTCGCGCCCCCGGGGCCGTGGGGTACTCGGCAGCCGGGCCCTCAGATGTTTGGGGGATATCATGGTGGCTGGCCCGGTTCGTGGCCCAGGGCGGACAACTGAAAAGAGGGGAATGTCTATTGGGATAATAGGTTTGTAAATGTTCGTGACGCCACCTGTGGTGCCTGGTGAGGATCACCAGCGCTGCAGCAGTCCACTGAGGCCGGTGTTGTGGCAGCTTAGATGGTATTGCTCCCCACAGGTGGAGCAGGGCCTCAGGGCAGCGTAGGAGGGAGGGGGATGCAGGACAGAGGGGACCCAGCCGGGTCAGAGCAAGAATAGGAGCACACACGAAAGTCACTTCAGTACCTTTTACTGATGGAAGTTCAGGCACATCCCGGAGCACTGTAGGGTGAAGGGTGCATATCAAGATCCTCCCCAGTGAGCGGGTGTAGGGCCTCCTGTCTCTTACCTCTCTGTAGTAAGTTTCTGACCTGCCTGGAGCTAGGCCTAACCTGGTTTCTGTTCTGCACCTGCTGACTTGGTGATAGTGCCTTCTGTTGGAGATCACTCTCCCTATTCTTTGGGGTCTCCTTGATTCCTGACCCTTGTACGTATCAGCTTTTGGTGATCCTGGGACATGTAGTTCGCCAGGGGTTTCAGTTGTTTTCTACTGGTCATGAAGATCCACGTAGACTCGGACCCGGTGTCCGGTATATGCTTCGGGGTGAGCTGGTTAAGCTCCTCTGCCCCCTATGTTACTCCCTTTCCACTCGCCTTCGGCCCCGCTCAGGCCCTCACTAGGCTACACACACTTCAGCCAGGATGCTGCTCTTCTTCGCCGCTCTCAGAGTGTTGGCACACTCCTAGCTCTCTATCCTGAGCTCTGTGAGTTCTAGTCTGGACTCACTCTACAGACTATACTGAACTCTTTCTGCAGGAACTGCTAGGCTCTGGCTTGACTGCACTGAATACTTCTGTGTCTGAGCAGGAACTGCTGAATCACTGAGCTGCCTAGCTCCACCTTCCCTATTTATATCCCTAACGGGTTCCCTCTGGTGGTCTGAGGTGGAAGGTGGAGGTGTGTGTGTGCTGTGGGGGCCTCTTGTGGAGAAATCCTTCTATGCAACCCTCTACGATCTGCGGTACCAAGCGCAGCTGGGAGGCACATTCCCCCCTAGCAAAGCTCAGCACTTCCGGGCTGAAGTACATTTTATAAAACAATAAACATTAACAATCTTCCCTTTATGGGAGGCACATTTCTTAAACGTTGCATAACAAAAACATTATAAACATATAAAACATTTTCAGCAGTTCAATAATGGTGCTCCTTCCGGGGAAGCACCTGTCCATGATAGGCTGGCCCAGCCGGGTCATCAGCCGTAGATGGCGGGAGTTTGCTCTCCTCCCCCACCTTGTGGACATTCAGGGCCATGGGTATGACAGGGGTTACAGGTCCTGCTGATGGAGTGGCTGCCTCGGCCTGCTCGGCGCCGAGCTCGGGTTGAACATCAGGGCCATTAACCGGTGCTTCGGCGTTTTGCTGTTCCTCGGACATTCTGGTGCCCCCCTAGCGAACCGTGGCCTACCTTCCTTTCCTTCCAGTAGGCCACAGCTCCCCAGGTGACAGTCTTCTTCAGGACCTTGCGTCGCTTGCGTCCTACGTCAGAGCGTTCAGCGACGCTCCTTCCAGGACCTGGCATTTCCTGGTTTGACGTCGAGGCATGGGGCGTGTCCGGGGCTTTGCGCGCTTTTGCAGGTGCGCCCCTCAGTTTCCTGCTGTTACGCCCTTCTTCTCGCTCGGCGGCCCAACAATGGCGGCAATCTTCACCACAGTTTAACATACACAGTTTTTAATTAAAGGCGCACAGTACCAGGTGGCAACGGGCATAACACTTCGTCGTTGCAGTGGGCACGGAATCCTGTTTGTGACGCCAGAAGTTGTCGCGCCCCCGGGGCCGTGGGGTACTCGGCAGCCGGGCCCTCAGATGCTTGGGGGATATCACGGTGGCTGGCCCGGTCCGTGGCCCAGGGCGGACAACTGAAAAAGAGGGGAATGTCTATTGGGATAATAGGTTTGTAAATGCTCGTGACGCCACCTGTGGTGTCTGGTGAGGATCACCAGGGCTGCAGCAGTCCACTGAGGCTGGTGTTGTGGCAGCTTAGATGGTATCGCTCCCCACAGGTGGAGCAGGGCCTCAGGGCAGCGTAGGAGGGGTGGGGTGCAGGACAGAGGGGACCCAGCCGGGTCAGAGCAAGAATAGGAGCACACACGAAAGTCACTTCAGTACCTTTTACTGATGGAAGTTCAGGCACATCCTGGAGCACTGTAGGGTGAAGGGTGCATATCAAGATCCTCCCCAGTGAGCGGGTGTAGAGCCTCCTGTCTCTTGCCTCTCTGTAGTAAGTTTCTGACCTGCCTGGAGCTAGACCTAACCTGGTTTCTGCTCTGCACCTGCTGACTTGGTGATAGGGCCTTCTGTTGGAGATCACTCTCCCTATTCTTTGGGGTCTCCGTGATTCCTGACCCTGGTACGTATCAGCTTTTGGTGATCCTGGGACATGTAGTTCGCCAGGGGTTCCGGTTGTTTTCTACTGGTCATGAAGATCCACGTAGACTCGGACCCGGTGTCCGGTATATGCTTCGGGGTGAGCTGGTTAAGCTTCTCTGCCCCCTATGCCACTCCCTTTCCACTCGCCTTCGGCCCCGCTCAGCCCCTCACTAGGCTACACACACTGCAGCCAGGATGCTGCTCTTCTTCGCCGCTCTCAGAGTGTCGGCACACTCCTAGCTGTTATGCACACGCCCGGGCTGAGCGGCGTGTGCGTGTGATTGTAGTGATTCCACTGGACCGTGCCGGAGAGTGAATGCCTGGAGGGGCGTGACTAGGTATTCACCCGATCCGACCAGGGTCGCACGACGGCATACGACGCCAGTGCACCAAGGAGGAACCGAGCAGAGGGACCAGGTGCTACTCCAGGACAGACCCCGGACACGGCTGTTGACCCACACAGGGGAATACAGGAACAGGCTGGTAGGCTGGCACACAGACTGGTGGGTATAGGCAGGCACGACTGGTATGCAGGCAGGCGGGTATGCAGGCAGGGGGGTAAAGGCAAGCACAGCTAGAGTGCAGACAGGGAGGCACTAGCAGGTAGGAACACAGGCGGGATAGGACCCAGTACACACCGGGACACAGGAACAATACAGGCAAAGGGGTACAGGCAAGCACGGCTAGAGTGCAGACAAGGCTGAGCAGGGAGGACAGGGCTCTGTTCACACGGAACAGACAGGAAGGGAAAGGCAGAGCCAGACACCCACAGGGTACTAGCAGTGAAGTAGCGAGTGGACCACAAACTCACAAACGGGAGTACAGAGACAACTGGCAGGAGTTAGGAACGAGTTCAGACTCTGCAGAAAAAGGAAGGGAACGGACATAGAGGCAAAAACAGGTAAAGGATAGGAGAGAGTTCAGACTGGAACTGAGTGTACGGAGGAGACCGACACTGCAGCGGGATACAGGAGCGGGTCTGGGAATACTGCCCCCAGAGAGGCGGGACGAACAGGCAAGGAGCGAGTTCAGACAGGACAGACAAGATACAGGAGCGGGTCTAGGTAATCGGCCCCTAGAAGGCAGGAGGAACAGGCTAGGAGCGTGTTCAGACAGGACAGACAAGAGAACACAGAAAGGACTCAGTTCAGACACGGGAACTAATACCGAAAAGCAGGAGACATACAGGACTCAGTTCAGACACGGGAGCTGATACCGAAAAGCAGGAGACATACAGGACTCAGTTCAGACACGGGAGCTGATACCGCAAAGCAGAAGACATACAGGACTCAGTTCAGACACGGGAGCTGATACCGAAAAGCAGAAGACATACAGGACTCAGTTCAGACAGGCCTGGAAATACAGCCTACAGGAAAGGCAGACAAGGAAACAAAGAACGGGACCTGGCACCTTCAGAGTGCAAGCACACACTGAAGGAAACACTATGCTCAGGCAGGGATAGAAGGGAGCTGCTGAGCTATATACCAAGTGACAGACAGCAATAGGCTGAGGACGCACAAGGGGTGTGACCCACAGCAGGTACAAAAGGCAGGAAGTGATCGGGCGCCGCCCTTAAGCAGCAGAAACAGACACAAACAGACAGCATGGAGGGAAGCCAGAGAGACATCCTGGACAGGAGATCAAGTGCGCCCTCTTGCACAGTGGGAGATGGACCACCATGCAAGGACGCCGCCAGGTATGTTACAGTACCTCCCCCCTTACGCCCCCTCTTCTTCAGGCCTGCCAGAATCTTCCGCAGGGAATTCGAGGACCAGTCGTTCACTGGGTTGGAGGGGTACAGAGACTTAAGGGTAATCTCTGCTTCGAGGTACATCTTGTCAAGCTCACAGGAAGAAATAGACGGGTTATCAGGTACATAATGAGGAAAAGTCACTGTCTCTTTGTTATCTGGTGGTATCCCGGAGGATTCAGGAAACAACTGGAGGTCCTCCGCCGGGTCAGAAGAGTGCAGAGGCTCAGAGAAAACAACTGCTTCAGAGTACACTAGGTCGGACTCACTGGAGGAAGCAGGCGAGGTATCGGGTACCGAGTATAGGAAAGTCTCTGTCCATTCACCACCAGGTGGCACCCCGAAGGATTCTGAACACAACTGGAGGTCCTCCGCCTGGTCGGAGGGGTGTAGAGACTCAGGAGTAACCTCTGCTTCGGAGTACACTAGGTTGGACTCACTGGAGGAAGCAGGCTTGGTATCGGGTACCGAGTATAGGAAAGTCTCTGTCCATTCACCACCAGGTGGCACCCCGAAGGATTCTGAACACAACTGGAGGTCCTCCGCCTGGTCGGAGGGGTGTAGAGACTCAGGAGTAACCTCTGCTTCGGAGTACACTAGGTTGGACTCACTGGACGAAGCGAGCGAGGTATCAGGTACAGAGTATAGGAAAGTCTCTGTCCATTCACCACCAGGTGGCACCCCGAAGGATTCTGAACACAACTGGAGGTCCTCCGCCTGGTCGGAGGGGTGTAGAGACTCAGGAGTAACCTCTGCTTCGGAGTACACTAGGTTGGACTCACTGGACGAAGCGAGCGAGGTATCAGGTACAGAGTATAGGAGAGTCTCTGTCCTTTCGCTACCAGGTAGCACCCCGAAGGGTTCAGGAGACAACTGGAGATCCTCCGCCTGGTCGGAGGGGTGTAGAGACTCGGAGGTAACTACCACTTTGGGGTACCCATTGTCAGGCTCACAGGACGAAGCGGACAAAGTATTGAGTACCGGGTGTAGAGAAGTCTCTCTCCATTTGTCATCGAGTGGTATCCCGGAGGATTCAGGAGACAACAGGGGATCCTCCGCCAGGTAGTAGAGGTGCACAGACTCTGAGGTAACCACAGCTTTGGAGCATCCTTGGACATGCACACCGGTTAAAGAGAAAGAAGCATCTGATGCCGGGTGCAGGAAGTTCTCCTGTGTGGAGTCTGAATGGGCAGAAGTCTCTTCGGCCAGGAGAACTGGTGCACTACCCACGCACATTACCCATTGGGGTTTCTCCGGGATACAGGGAGATGAAGCTTCAGTAGGGACTTCAAGGTTGGGGTCAGGAGGTCTCAGGGAGGACAGACCCTGGCGTGACGGCTTGCCTCTAAGTCTAGCACGTCTGGACTGCCTCTTGAGGTTGAGAGAAGTATTCCGGAAAGCGTAGTCACCCTGTGAGGATTCTGGGTGGGCAGTAGTCTCATTGGGCTGGAGGACTATTGCGCTACCCACACACATTACCCGTCGGGGCTGCTCCGGGATATTGGGAAGTGAAGCTTCAGCAGGGGCTTCAGAGTTAGGGTCCTCGAAGACCATACGAAAGGCCACCAGGAAGGCCTGCAGGTCAAGGATGACAGGATCCCATGCTTCCCATAGGGGGGTGACCCATTTCAAGGCATCACCCGCTGGGTAGTCAATCATAAAGGCCACTTTAGCCCAATCGGAAGGAAAATAGAGAGGGTAGGCCTTGAAGTGTAGCATGCATTGCTCCACAAATGCACGACACTGTCTTGGATCCCCATAGTAACGTGGCGGATCCGCAGGAACGAGGGCTGATAGATCCATCTGGACGGGTGCGTAATTCGCCTGGAACTCAGCTAAAGGGGGGAAAAAATTTATTTATTTTATTTTAATGCATGTATTCGCTGGAAAAACTTCTCAAAGAGCGAAGGCCGTGGGGCTCAACGGGAACCATGGCCTGAGCATGCTGTTATGCACACGCCCGGGCTGAGCGGCGTGTGCGTGTGATTGTAGTGATTCCACTGGACCGTGCCGGAGAGTGAATGCCTGGAGGGGCGTGACTAGGTATTCACCCGATCCGACCAGGGTCGCACGACGGCATACGACGCCAGTGCACCAAGGAGGAACCGAGCAGAGGGACCAGGTGCTACTCCAGGACAGACCCCGGACACGGCTGTTGACCCACACAGGGGAATACAGGAACAGGCTGGTAGGCTGGCACACAGACTGGTGGGTATAGGCAGGCACGACTGGTATGCAGGCAGGCGGGTATGCAGGCAGGGGGGTAAAGGCAAGCACAGCTAGAGTGCAGACAGGGAGGCACTAGCAGGTAGGAACACAGGCGGGATAGGACCCAGTACACACCGGGACACAGGAACAATACAGGCAAAGGGGTACAGGCAAGCACGGCTAGAGTGCAGACAAGGCTGAGCAGGGAGGACAGGGCTCTGTTCACACGGAACAGACAGGAAGGGAAAGGCAGAGCCAGACACCCACAGGGTACTAGCAGTGAAGTAGCGAGTGGACCACAAACTCACAAACGGGAGTACAGAGACAACTGGCAGGAGTTAGGAACGAGTTCAGACTCTGCAGAAAAAGGAAGGGAACGGACATAGAGGCAAAAACAGGTAAAGGATAGGAGAGAGTTCAGACTGGAACTGAGTGTACGGAGGAGACCGACACTGCAGCGGGATACAGGAGCGGGTCTGGGAATACTGCCCCCAGAGAGGCGGGACGAACAGGCAAGGAGCGAGTTCAGACAGGACAGACAAGATACAGGAGCGGGTCTAGGTAATCGGCCCCTAGAAGGCAGGAGGAACAGGCTAGGAGCGTGTTCAGACAGGACAGACAAGAGAACACAGAAAGGACTCAGTTCAGACACGGGAACTAATACCGAAAAGCAGGAGACATACAGGACTCAGTTCAGACACGGGAGCTGATACCGAAAAGCAGGAGACATACAGGACTCAGTTCAGACACGGGAGCTGATACCGCAAAGCAGAAGACATACAGGACTCAGTTCAGACACGGGAGCTGATACCGAAAAGCAGAAGACATACAGGACTCAGTTCAGACAGGCCTGGAAATACAGCCTACAGGAAAGGCAGACAAGGAAACAAAGAACGGGACCTGGCACCTTCAGAGTGCAAGCACACACTGAAGGAAACACTATGCTCAGGCAGGGATAGAAGGGAGCTGCTGAGCTATATACCAAGTGACAGACAGCAATAGGCTGAGGACGCACAAGGGGTGTGACCCACAGCAGGTACAAAAGGCAGGAAGTGATCGGGCGCCGCCCTTAAGCAGCAGAAACAGACACAAACAGACAGCATGGAGGGAAGCCAGAGAGACATCCTGGACAGGAGATCAAGTGCGCCCTCTTGCACAGTGGGAGATGGACCACCATGCAAGGACGCCGCCAGGTATGTTACACTAGCTCTCTATCCTGAGCTCTGTGAGTTCTAGTCTGGACTCACTCTACAGACTATACTGAACTCTTTCTGCAGGAACTGCTAGGCTCTGGCTCGACTGCACTGACTACTTCTGTGTCTGAGCAGGAACTGCTGAATCACTGAGCTGCCTAGCTCCACCTTCCCTATTTATATCTCTAACGGGCTCCCTCTGGTGGTCTGAGGTGGAAGGTGGAGGTGTGTGTGTGCTGTGGGGGCCTCTTGTGGAGAAATCCTTCTATGCAACCCTCTAGGATCTGTAGTACCAAGCGCAGCTGGGCGCCACATAGGCAGCTCCACGATGAAGTCCATTGAGATAGACCCCCATGGACGAGACGGAACAGGTAATGGTTGAAGAAGACCCGTAGGTGACACACGAGGAGTCTTGTAACGAGCACATACCTCGCAAGAGAGCACATAGTCCTTAGTATCCTTCAGGCAAGTCGGCCACCAGAAAAATCTGTTTAGGAATTCTCGTGTCTTCTGTACCCCCCTGGGACCAGCCAACTTGGAGTCGTGGACCAACTTGAGGATCTGTTGACGGACGGCCTCAGGGACGTAGATACGTCGATCTCTGAACCACATGCCACTCCTAAGAACGAGATTGATATCAGCAGGAGGATTGGCCAGAAATACATCACTGTCATAGGCCTCCTTGAACTCCTTCCATAAGTCTTGATTGTGGATCACTCCGATGAAGTTGGCATCAGATAGAATGGTCTTGGACGGGGCTCCATGTACGGAATCCGCAGCATGGAATCGGGATAAAGCATCAGCCTTCCCATTACGAGAACCTGGGTGGTACGAAATAACAAAGTTAAATTGATTTAAAAATAGATTCCAACGAGCCTGCCGAGGAGAAAGACCTCTAGCGGATCTAAGGAACTCTAAATTCCGATGGTCAGTCAATACTACAATCTGTTGTGTGGCTCCTTGCAGATGGTGCCTCCATTCCTTGAAAGCTACAATAATAGCCAGCAATTCCTTGTCTCCCACAAGCACAAGGATGTAGCAGACTCTTCTCTCCAGTTCTTTGGGAGAGAGTAGCCCCCAAAGCATTATCAGAAGCGTCCACCTCCACAATGAAAGGCTGTGCTGGGTCTGGGTGGATCAACAGCGGTACGTAGGTGAAACGGGTCTTAAGCCGATCAAAAGCTTCTTGAGCCTGTGATGACCACTTAGAGGGCTTTTCTTTCTTGGTCAAGGAAGTGATGGGCCGAACAATATCAGAAAAATTTTGAATAAAACGTCTATAGAAATTTGCAAAACCGATAAAACGTTGGACCTCTTTAACGTTCTTAGGTACCGGCCAGTCAAGGATTGCCTCAATCTTACCAGATTCCATGTTCAGCCCCTGAGGAGAGATGATATAACCTAAAAACTGGATCTCAGAACGATGGAACTCAAATTTCTCCGGCTTGATATACAGATGGTTCTCTATCAGACGTTTCAAAACAGATTTGACATGTTCCTCATGTTCCTGCAGAGAGTCAGAAAAAAATAGAATATCATCCAAATAGATCACCACAAACTGATCTAATAGATCTCTAAAAATGTCATTAGCAAGATGTTGAAACGTCGCAGGGGCATTACAAAGCCCAAAGGGCATCACGAGGTATTCAAAGTGTCCATACCGACATCTGAATGCTGTCTTCCATTCAACACCGGAACGAATACGCACCAGATTATAAGCCCCACGAAGGTCCAGTTTAGTGAATATCTTGACATGATGAACTCTGTCCAATAATTCGGGAATCAACAGCAAAGGATAGCGATTCCGTATGGTTACCTTATTAAGTTCCCTATAGTCAATACAGGGTCTCAGGGTCCCATCCTTTTTCTTCACAAAAAATATAGGCGCCCCTGCTGGTGAGGAAGAAGGGCGTATGAAGCCTTTAGCCAGATTTTCATCAATATATTCCTTCAGGGCCTGAAGCTCAGGTGCCGCCAAAGGGTATACATTACTGAAAGGAATAGCTGTCCCAGGAAGCAGCTCAATGGGATAGTCATAATGCCTATGTGGAAGAAGATGATCTGCTTTCTTCTGGTCACAAATATCAGAGAAATCTTTATACACAGAAGGTAAAGAAAAAACCTGTGCAGGAGATTCTTTATCTCTGGACTCAGGAACGGCTTCTGTAATCGCTGAGTTGCTCCTTGTTGGGAAGGTAATCTCCTTGGTCTCCCAGTTGACAATCTGGTTTCAAGCACGCAACCAAGGGATGCCTAAAATCACAGGAAAATGAGGAGAAGAAATTAATAGAAAAGAAAGTTGCTCCTGATGATTAGGCTCCAACAAAATTTCAAGGGGTACTGTTTCCTGATCCACAGGCCCAGAGACTAAGGGTGACCCATCCACTGTTTCCATGGCAATTGGTGAGGCTCTACGCTGTATCTCAATGCCATGTTCCTTGGCGAATGTAATGTCCATAAAGTTGCCCCCAGCGCCAGAGTCAATCATAGCCGCACTGGAAATCCACTGCCCTGTACACAGAATCTTAATAGGGAGTGAAGAGTGAGAGTTCTTTTCCTGCAGCTCCCTGGGAGGTGTAGCCAGAGAGACAGAATGGAAAACAGCGTTTAATGGCAGGCTACATTCAGAGATGTCAGACTCATCGTCACAGTTATCATACTCCCCTACCGCTGCTAGCACCTTGTCAGACAGCTTAGGACAGTAAATTGGGAAGTGGTCTGACTGACTGCAGTAGAAACATAGCCTCTCTCGCAGACGGTGCTCTCGGCGCTCATTACTCTCACGCCTCTGCACAGAATCAATCTGCATGGCCACCTCCTCTACCTCCCGAGATGATTTACCTGAAGGCTCTTTTGGAGGAAAGGAAAAATTAGACATACGGTTAAATACAGCCAATTTCTCCTGTCTACGCTCAGTAAGACGAATGTCTATGCGTACACAATGCTGTATAAACGTTTCTAACTCTTGTGGTGACTCTGAACGGGCTAGTTCATCCTTCACAATGCTAGACAGACCTTTCTTAAAAATAGGCAATTGTGCATAACTGTCCCAATTAGTATCAACCGCTAATCTCCTAAATTCAGTCGCATATTCAATAACAGAGCGTTTACCCTGGCGTACAGATAATAAAGCAGACTCAGCAGTTGCGCGGCGATTAGGGTCATCAAACATTAATGCCATAGCGGCCAAGAGCTCATCCAAATCATTTAACCGTGGATCACGAGACTCGATCATCGGATTCGCCCAGGCGAGCGCTCATGAGGTCAGCAGCATAATTACACACAATACTTTAGAGCGATCAGTAGGAAAACGGTCAACATGCACATCAAAATATAGCATACACTGGTTCACAAAACCGCAAAATTTGTCACGATCACCATTAAGCCTGAATGGTGGCAACTTAGGTGGACTGGCTAGTGGCGGTTTACCAGAGGGTAAAGTCACTTGTGCCGCTATTTGCGTGTTTAAGTCCTGGAAAGCCCGTCCATATTGGGACTCCAAGCCAGCAAGTTTGTTTTCCTGAGCCGCCATACGGATACTTAAGTCCTGTAAAGTTTGTCCAAACACTTGTTGATTGTGCTCAAGGCCTCCAAGTCTCTTTTGCACACCTTCCACATCTTTCTGCAGAGATCTAATTATGGCATACACCTGCTCTAACTTGCTTTCTGCAGTCATTGCTCCAGCAGTCTCCTAAAGGGGCTAGAGTATCCTGTAACAATTATAGTGGATAACTAAGGAGACTGTTTGCGTGGAGCGAGACACAACAGTACACAGTTTATAGGTGAAAAGTCTATATTAAAGCACACAGTGTTTTGCACAAAAATGCAGAGAAATCTCAAAGTCTTAAGTTCACAGAATAATGAGTCTTTGCAAGGTTAGTTCACCATTATACATCAGCAAGTCCATACAATGCAGAAGCAATCAAAGAGGCCCGGGTAAAGTCTCGGACAGTGCAGACCAGTCCCATGCTCAGCAACCATCCGAATAAGGAGACTGAGAACTCAGAGCAGCTTACTTGAGAGCCAAAGCAGATGGAGGGCAGAGGTGCAGAGGAACCAGCACAAAACTGCCAGGGGCACGAGAAATGCTGGAAACTAGAGTATGAAGCAGGCTCTCAGGGAACAGATGATTCCAGCAGAATTTCGGGAGCATGCAGAAAGCCAGGAAGCCACCAGAAGGAGGATCTCAGGCAAAATACTCTAGCACTAGACTAGAGGCTGGGGTGGAGTAATAAGGGCAGGAGGTAAGGGCACATGATACAGAAGACGCCATCTTGAAAAAGGGCAGAAATGTCCCAAAGGAAAACAATATGCAAATTGCCTCTTCAGAGTCCTGACAAGAAGTTGTCCACTACTTTTACATTTATGTCCAATCCGTAGGATAGGGCATCAATGTATGATCGGCCAGGGTCCCACACGTGGCACCCCCACATACCAGCTGTTATCGGTGCCGGCGGCGGTGGCCACCGGCCTGAAGTGCTCACCTGTGGGGCTCCGCCGTCAAGTGGTAGTGGCCGCCGAGGTGTGCTGCACATCCGCCTCCCATTCAATTGAATAGGAGGCGGATGTGCAGTACACCGCGGCGGCCACTACCATTTGACGGTGGAGCTCCGCTGGTGATCACTTCCGGCCTGCGGCCACCGCCGCCGGCGCTAGTAGCAGCTGATCGGCCGGGGTGCCGCGTGCGGGACCCTGGCCGATCATACATTGATGCCCTATCCTACGAATTGGGCATCAATGTAAAAGTAGTGGACAACCACTTTAAAGTGCGCAACATCGACAATAATGTCCGCTTAAAACGTTCCACTTGTCCATTACCCTCTAGGTGATAGGGCGTTGTGTGGGATCTCTGAATTCTACAGTATTTTCCTAGTTTGTCTACGAGCTGGTTCTCAATTTCTTTTTCTTGGTCGTGGTGTAACCTCGTAGGGAAACCAAACCTCAAAGCAAAATCATTGAAGAACTTCTCTGCCACTGTTTGACCAGCTTTATTGGTGGTGGGATATGCTTGGGCAAATCGAGTAAAATGGTCCATCACCACCAATATGTATTCGTAGCCACCCTTGCACGTCTCGAGATGTAGAAAGTCTATTGAGACCATCTCAAACGGATACATACTGTAGTTGCCCATAAGTGCCTGGGTTGATGTGTTGGGATGTTTATCTTTCAGACACCCACACTCCCTGGTCACATACCTCTCAATATCTCTCTGCATGTACGGTCAGAAGAAATATTCACGGATCAAGTTGGTGGTCCTTTCCACTCCTAGGTGTCCTATGTTTTCATTGAGTTCTTTGAAGATCAACCTACGGAATACTCTGGGTAGTACTAACTGCCGGTTTTGTCCTCCTTTACAATACAGGATACTGTCTTCACTGAGGTAGAGCTTCGTCCATTCTTTAACTAAAACATACTGCTGGTGATTCATTATCTCTCTCCCGTTTACTTGGAAACCGATCTTGGTCCACATAAAGTAGTATTCTACCAATTATCTGATCTTTCCGTTGTGCTCTATGGATTTTTTCTTTTGGTAGTTGTTGAATAGACAGGGGGTGATCTTATTCTCCCGCTTTTATGGTGGTTTCCACCGTCAACGGACACCACAATGGTGTGTCTTCCTCCTGATAAACTTGTACTGCTTGGGTAGTGCTCTCAATTGCTTCCAGACTGACTTCCTCCGAGAATTTTTGCATGAACTCCATAGGCTCTAGAGGCATTCTCGACAATCCGTCAGCATCCGCATTGCATTTTCCTGGCCTGTACTTGATGCTGGAATTGAAGTCAGCTACTTCAACGACCCATCTCTGACCCGTTGCATTCCTTGGCAAAATGTCCTTCCTCACCACATCTTAGACAGTGGACACACACCGTACTCTGATTTGATGAACGGCACACTTCACAAGTCGGGTATCTTCTGTTCTGGAACCCACTCCTGGGTCTGAGGGATACAGGTTCCAGCCTGGTACGAATCAACTTTTTTACCGAAATCAACTCGGCTCGCAGATCTATTACTTCCTCCCAGTCAGCGTTGGCGGTCCTCTCTTTTGTTGGTGATTTAAAGTTCCCTCTCGGAGGTGGCACTGGAGGGTCTCCATGATGATCTTCGGACTGGCCACCGGGGGTCCCCAGCTTCAGCTGACTCATTTTGGTGATTTTAGGAGCAGAGCCTATCTGTAACTTCTGTTCGCTCTCTGACTCCAAACAAGTTGCCTCATTCATTTTTTCAATTAGGACTTGGTCCAGAATGCCAGGATCTTCTAGGTACTGTTTCAGCTGCAACTTGATGCCTTTGCTGATTAATCTCGTTCCCAATGTTCTCAAAAACTTCTTCTGGAATAGTCTAGCATCAAACCTCTTCTCCGCTTCTACATCTCTGGATGCAAACAACAGTCTCTCCTTCAGTTCAATTGCTCTGAACAAGAAACTTTGGGGTGATTCATTATTTTTCTGTGAGAGGTTAATGAGTCGGTGGAACAATTCTGAAGTACTCTCTTCTTTATAGTGCCCTTTTAAAATCATCTTCAGCTGTTGCAAGGTCAATTGACTCTTCATTTCTAGCATACTACGGAGGTTCAGTCCTGGGATGATCGCTTTCACCACCCCCTCAATGATCTCATCTGGCTTGTAGCCTTTCTGTAAGCCAGCATCGATCTGGTGCAACAAGTTCATATAAGACAGTTTCTCTTTCTGTTCACACTCTCAAATCTGTCCCAGGATCTTGAATTCTTTCCTTATGGTGATTTGTGGTGTTACAGAGGACTGTCTTTCTGATTTATCTAGTCCGAGCAGGGTAAAGGTTGTGTCTGAGTCTGTCACCCGTTCAGAGGTTTTGATTGATTCCTGTAGGGCTGTTGTTAGGGCTTTGAATTGTTCTTTAAATTCCTGTAGTTCTGTCTGCGGATGGAGATTCCTGCTTTTGGTAATTGGTGCCACCCCTCCATCCTCAAACTTCAGCCAGGTTAGAAACTGTGTTAGCTCCTGGAGGAATGTCCCCATGACGTCTTCAGCTTCTTTCTCCCCAGCTCATCCATTTTTGCATTAATGGCAGCTAACAGTTACCTGCGGTTGTGTGCTTTAGAAATCTGTTCTTCTGACATCTTTATATGTTCTGCTACTGTTCTCAATTTTTCACAGGTTAACTGAAGAAGCAGCTCACTAATTCTGTCCATTTGTATTTCCACATCCATTGCTGCTAGTGAGTTTTCTTTAGGTCTGGTCCCCTTTAACTGGTGTAGCAGAGTTGAATTGATGTGTTTTGCTGCTGTGTTTTCCAGACACTTTTCCTCTTCTCCCTCTACATGCTAATTCCCACTTAGGATTCCCTGTACGGGCCACCAATGTTACACGCACGCCACTAGGTTCAGATAGGGCGAGACCGGTTTCATGAATTCTTTGGAATCCTCGGGGAAATGTTACTCAGGGCAACCATAGGCAGAAGCTTCTCTCAGGCACATGATAGATTCAATTGCTGACCAGACACATCTAACAAGAGTCTTTTTTAACAGTTTAACAGTGGAATGTAATCTGAAGCACGGCCAGTGCAATTCAGGGATATTACAGCAACAATCTTCATTACAGTACAGTCTGAGTTTCTTGAGCAACCGGCTCCAGTAACAATACAGTAGTTTCTTCACAAGGCACAGTATTACAGTCTCTTCAGTAGCATAATTCAGCATAGATTAGATCTCTTAGCAGCACACTTCTATGCATACACAACCACAGGCTTTTCCTTCACAAGGACACAATAGTAAACAGCATTCTGTATCCTGCATGGAGATGTAGGGGGGCAGGGTTTGATGAGGGAGATGATCCCTGTGACACAATTCCTTCCAGTTCTTATCTTCCTGCCCGATAATACTCTGCACTGTTAGTTCAGGGAGTTTATCTGACATGTGTTTATTTTCTCTCGTGATCTGAATCCTGTTTAGTTGCCTTCTGTCAGATCCAGATAACACACTACCTTTCTCTTCGGCTTCAGCCAGACTACAATAACAAGTTCCCCACAATCCCCCTGGGGCTCTGCTAAAACACTCCCTGTCTCCTGTGACGGTGTTAACCCCTCTAGTTGCTGGATGCTTCTGGAGCACAACACTTCCTGTCTCCTGTGCTTGTGTTATTTTGTAACAGTTGCTGGATGCTTTTGAAGCAACAGCATTCCTTCTGCATGTCACACATGCCTTTATTTAAGAAAAAGATAGTTGTTACTGAGTCTATTGAGATACCAGGTTGGGAACAGACTCCCTATAATATTTTGGCAGCCAAATGGTCCCACAGTGTTGGTTTGAGTGAACCATGGGA
Source organism: Phyllobates terribilis (assembly GCF_046119375.1). NCBI lineage: Eukaryota > Metazoa > Chordata > Amphibia > Anura > Dendrobatidae > Phyllobates > Phyllobates terribilis. Next base: position 109,008,610 of record NW_027362773.1, read on the forward strand.
CAAATGTCTGAAGGTGTAAAAAAAATACTTCTTTCAGTATATTTTTCTATTGAGGACTTCTTATCAGATGCGATTGATCAAAGTATCAATATCACGATATTCTTATAAAAAAATATATCGATTTATTCTTGGATTGTCCATTATAAAGAATGATTGCAATAGTTACATAAAATAGTTAAATAGTTAGAGTGATTGTCCATTTATCCATAATTAGCTTAATAGTTGAGATTCACTCATCTTTTCCTTGGATCCTGGATGGTAGGTTGCGTCTGTCTGTGTCCAGCACGTGTGTTAGGATGACACCATGTGTCGTCCAGTGTCCTGTGAAATGGACTAACTAAAAATAAACAAATAGCGCATGTTACCTAGAAACCCTAGCACAATGGCTGATGCAATCTTATGCAATGTATGGTACAGAATTCAGAATAAAATTAATATCCGTAATTAATATTTAACAATTCCCCCTTTTGAGGATGACAGACATCAACAGAAATCCTCAAAGTAGATAGGTTCATCATTAGGATAATAGGATCATTTTTCTTTTCTTCTTCCTTGGCAATATCATTTAATGTCCATAACAATATTAATAATAATAATAATAATAATAATATCAATATCGGATTATTGTTATATGTATTCAATAGCATAATGATGTGAATCCATGTTATGGTAAGCCGTGACTAATATTCATTTAACTACATTGGTCGCTTCAACTACTTCTAACGGCGAACAAACACCGTCAGAAAACCCAGGTGGCAACCCAGGTGGCCGCCCTGGTGTGGATGGCTTCCTATCTTCAAAGATTCAAACAAGACCCAATAATAGAAGAACACGTGCCACACCTTACCAGGTTAGTGCTGCTTGCGGGGGGCTCCGCATTGTTAACTTATCCAACCACGTACTAACTGACAAGCAGATGGAGGTCCTGGGGCTGGGACTATCTTTTGCACCCACTAATGCATTTAATTTTTTTACTGCCCTGAAGGACCTCCACCTGTTTGCACGTAAACTTATTCTTAAAAAATTACATTCCAGGCCACATGGTGAGGATGGCCCTGTGACCATGACAGAGATGGAGGCATTGAAGGATTTGTAGGACCTCTTGATGGAGCAGGACCAACCCCCAAATACAGGTGGGTTACCACAGTCGAGGTATCCTAGATCCACAAGGTTCCCTCACTTGTCCCTGAGTCCGGCAGTTGAAATATTTGTGCGTCTAGTGACGGAGGATTTGAGACATCTCTCCACACGCAGACGCTTTGACAATCTTACTCATTCTCAGCGTACTGCGATAGAACGGTTGAAATCATTTCGTGATGTGGTTATTAAACCAGCGGACAAGGGAGGGAACATTGTACTGTGGCCCTGTTCTAAATATGAGAGGGAGGCGTTACGCCAACTAAGGGATACCAAGACATATTCGAGGTTACCCTTTAATCCTACTGCCTCCTTCTCTGCCGCGCTCCAGGGGATCCTGGGCAGGGCCTGTGATCAGGGAATTATTAACAAGCAAACAGTTGAAGCTTTACCTGTTCGATTCCCTAAAACTGCTACTTTTTACCTACTTCCAAAAATTCGCAAGGACGCCCTCAACCCGCCGGGACGTCCAATCGTGTCAGGCCTAAGTAATTTGTGTGGTCCTATTTGCCAGTATATTGACAGCCACCTTCGCCCATTAGTGGAGACACTTCCTTCATACATTCAGGACACGATGGACGTCTTAAGGCGCGTTAATGGCGTCCTTGTGACGGATGGTATCCTGCTAGTCACGGCCGATGTTGAGAGCCTCTACACATGTATTAGCCATGATCTGGGCCTTTCTGCAGTCCGCCTCTTCCTTGGGGCGTCCAATCTGGACGGCCTCTCACGAAATTTTATCCTTGATCTCCTCCACTTCGTCCTCCACCACAATTATTTTTTATTCAAAGATACGGTGCATCTACAAAGGCGTGGCACGGCGATGGGGGCGTCTTGTGCGCCCTCGTACGCCAATCTCTTCTTGAGGTCCTGGGAGAGAGACATTTTTGGCGACGAGGGCGTGCGCCGCGCCGACCCCGTCGTGTCATGGCTTAGATACATCGATGATATTTTGTTTCTGTGGCGGGGGACGGTGGAGGAGCTTGACGATTTCATGGTGCAGCTTAACTCAAACAATCGTTCCATTAGGCTTACCTATACATACCATCATAAACAGATTGACTTTCTAGACATCAGTCTGGAGGTGGGTGAGTACCACACCATCCAGACTGATGTCTTTAGAAAACCCACCTCGGTCAATTCCTTAATACATGCTGCCTCTGCACATGATCCCTCTACAATTCGTGCCATCCCGGTCAGACAATTCCTGAGGATGAGGCGGATCTGTTCCACCGACTACAAGTTTAGGAGACAGGCTTCGGATCTGGCAGAACGCTTCAGGCAACGTGGGTATAGCAACCACTGCATCGGCCGTGGCTACTCGAGAGCACGGAACACATTCCGTAACCATCTGATTTATTCCTCAAATTCATCCAAACGGGTGACAACGGAAAGAATCCGCTACATCTCCACATATAATCATGAGTGGGGGAATATGCGGCGGATCCTTTCCCGTCATTGGGGTGTGCTCAGCGCGGAGCCCTCCCTACGTGAATCTTTAGGAAGCTATCCACAAATGACCCCCCGGCGGGCCAATAACCTGGGTGACATACTGGTATCCAGCCACTATATAACTCCCTTGACGAATCCATTTGTGTCCCGCGGACCCACGTTTGGCTCGTTCCCCTGTGGCCACTGTGCCGCCTGCGCCAATATCCTGCGCAGCTGGGTGTTCACGTTCTCTGATGGCTCTCGTGAGTTTAAAATCCGCAATTACATCTCATGCGGTACAACCCATGTTATATATTATGCTACATGTGGTTGTCAATTAATTTATGTAGGACTCACTACGAGAGAGCTGAGGATCAGGGTTTGTGAACACGTGCGGGACATTGGCGCGGCTCGGACGGTGGCCGACCCCAGGGAGCTCAAAACATTGCCGCGTCACTTTAAGGCTGTCCACAATTGCGATCCGAGGACACTAAAGTTTTGCGGCATTGATGTCATACATTTGGGCTCCCGGGGTGGAAATGGTAAGCAACTTCTGGCCCAAAAGGAGGCCAGATGGATCGTCACTTTAGACACCATGGCTCCGCGGGGCCTCAATGAGAGTTTGGGGTTCTCGTCCTTCCTCTGAAATGAAGTGACGGATTGTATGATATGTTCTGTGTTTCTGCTCCCCTGTGGACCATGATATGTCTATTTCTGGACCATGGCTTTAGGTTTTTAGTTTTTATATTCTTTTCTAATTTTTATATTTTCCCTTTTATTCTCTTTGTACTCACATTTTCTCCGACAGTGACTGTGCCCCAGGACCTCTTCTTTTTGATGTACATCTATGGCAGACGATCTGTCTTTTGAACTCCTTCGTCTTTTGATGTCTACAAGAGATTCTGATACAGATACTGCTACTGCACTCTTGATTCTTGACCGGGATGTACACTTTACTTGTGGATTCTGTTTGATATCTGGTACTTGTGACTGATTGAAACCATGTTGAGAAATCTATAGTTGTGCACTTTTTGGCACTATATGTCCCCTTTTGCAAGGGGACTTATGCTGTTATAACGCTAATTGTATAGACATATGTACCTCTTTTTTTGACCTAATGCACCATCCCCTCCTTTCATACCTTTCTATTGAGCTGTACTTCCATGACCAGCATTATTTGCTACTATTAGTATCATGATATTAACTTTTATAGAACATTAGTATTGTGCTGGCTGGCTGGAATAGCTACCGGGTTTTGATTGGTGGGGATATTGTTGCTCCCTTTATGTGGTTTCATTTCTGTTATTGGCACTCAGTCCCAAGCTCACCTCCTACATGGATGTAGTGCACATGCGCCCGGTCCGTCCCGTGCCGTGCTGCGCTCGGCTGTCTTTATGCCTTCGGCGCGCCGCCGGGAATAGCATTCATTTGCATTTCGGTCTGCGCGCCGACGTCATGACAGCTGGGGCGCGTGCGCGGGATATGTGACGGCCGTTGCGCATGCGCCGCCCATCATCCAGTACTTGGCGGCCATCTTGGACGACCACATGATGTATCATGTGACACTTCTGGGCGTATTTAAAGGTCCTGGCAGCACCCTCACACACGCCTCTTGATAAAGCTGATCTACACCCGGCGAAACGCGCGTCGAGGCCTTTCTCATTCACTATCTGGTCCCTGTGTGGTCTCCCAGAGGTCTGGGGCCCCTTACATTAGGGTAAGTTTGGTACAATATGACCTTTGGGTCTTTCTGGACCGCATGGTCCATATGGGAGTGACCTTTTTGCTTGCCCTGATTGTGCGTCCCTCTCCCTGTTTTAGTGTAAGCATGCACCCTTCTGACTCTAGGGGTGAACCTCTGGAGAGACCCACTTACAAATATGCGGGACCATTTGTCTGCTTGTCTTAATTTTGTGTCATAACTATTAATGCTATGTATTGTCTTTTAATGAACTATGTCTACAATAAAGTCTTTTCATGCGATTTCACTCAGCTGTTCTCCTAGTTTTATATAAGTCTTGAGTGGGCTATGTGGAGACGGGGTCGGAATTTTTCTGGGGACCATTAACCCACGTCATTTATTATGCGGGTCGCAGTCTGTTTATTCATTTAACATATATAATTATACTTCCCTAAATCTAAATCGAAATAATCACGGGTCCAATCGTCATCATCTGATGTCATCGGTTCTTGTCTCGTCTTCTTCTTGGTTCTTTTAAAACACAGTCTTTAGATGAAAATTCCTTTGAAATAAATTATAGCGTGTAGATATTGTACAGTCCATAATTGTGTTCATTATTGTTCAGTCTTTAAACTGTACTCTTTATTAGAAAGATCATGTGTGTCAATTGATAAGAAAACAAAGTCCATGGATGAAATGTAGCTTTAATATCTGTGCAGTGTCACCTGGACTTACGTTGGATTGTCTTTGGATAATTCTGGAATCCTCCGTGTCATCCTCACTGGTCTCCTGTCACTTTTGGAACAGGTGTGACGTCTTTGGTCAGAAAAGCAAGGGTTAACTTGACACTTCCCTGCTCTATATAGCACCATAACCAGTACTTAATCCTTAATGTACAGAACACATATATCAGGCTGGCAGAATCCTGACACTCCGTTATTATTCACCTGCTTTCAGGTGATAGGAAACCACTGGAACATGATGAAACTTGAACACAACCCAGTTCATATAGGATCATCGTCCTCTGCAGTCGTGGTTATCAGTGGTGTGAATGTATTGTAATTGACACAGTCTATTATCACTCAGCATTCACAACATCTTTACCTTCTGAGATTTCCGTATATCGGTTGCTTCTTCTTGTAACTTTTGAGAATCTCTTTAATTTATAAATATGAAAAATCTTTATTAAGATAGAATTAATAATTGCAATGTCTTGATTGAAGTCTTCATTCGCTAATCTGATACCAAATCTGGCAACTTTCCTAACCTATAATATCATAGGGTACCATAGCAATCAATAATGTTCATCTAATTATTATCAAAATATTAAAATAAATTATGTTTGGAATAATAAAACAATAATAGATAGTAATTCATTATTAATCAAGTTCTTCATGTGATAGAACATTTTTATGTCATAGGTGTAATTACCTTTTCCAACCCATAGGTGTCAGTGTGTTTTGAAACAAGTGTTTATTAGTGATGAGCGAGCACTAAAAGGCTCGGGTGCTCGAAGCTCGGGTTGAGCAAATTGGAATACTCGGGTGCTCGACCCGAGCAACGAGCCCAATGTAAGTCTATGGGAAACTCGAGCATTTTTCTGGCGGTCCCCCCGGCGGTCTGCAGAAGGTCAAAAATTGCCCAAATCGATGGGAACAGTGCTCAATTAAACGTCAGGCTGGCAGAATATATAGGCAGACAGGCAGGCAAGGTATATAGGAGGGTGCGTGAAAAACATAGCAGGGCAATTGGAACACACTAGTGCCCTCCGATTTTCATGCACCCGTCTCTTTAAAAAAGCCGGCTGGCAATTCATCAGCGGCATACACCGGTACCTGACAATTTAGAACAGAAAGAAAAGAGTATCACACATAGATTAGATAGATAGAAACATGACAGTCACATATATAATAAGTACAGTGATAGTGTTGGTTACTGTACTTGTCATTTAGTGTTAAAATAAAGGATTTATTAAAAAAAAATAATAGTGTTTTTGTCTCTTTAAAAAAGCCGGCCGGCAATTCATCACCAGCAGCATACACCGGTACCAGACAATTTAGAACAGAAAGAATAGAGCATCACACATAGATTAGATAGATAGAAACATGTCAGTCACATATATAATAAGTACAGTGATAGTGTTGATTACTGTACTTGTCATTTAGTGTTAAAAGAAAGGATTTATTTAAAAAAATTGGCGTGGGGTTCCCCGTAATTTTAGTCTCTAGCGGAGGTTAAGCAGACGGCTAGGGCAGATGTTTGAAGCCTGGGAAGGGGATAATACCCACAGAGCTTCCCAGGCTACTAATATCAGCCTCCAGCTGAATACCTAGCCTTTGCTAGCTATTAAAATGGGGGACCCCACGTCATTTTTTTTGGGGTCCCCCATTTTAATAGCTAGTAAAGGCTAGGTATTCAGCTGGGGGCTGAATACCTAGCTAGTAAAGGCTTAAAATGGGGGACCCCCCCAAAAAATGACGTGGGGTCCCCCCTATTTTAATAGCTAGCAAAGGCTAGGCAGACAGCTGGGGGCTGATATTAAAAGCACAGGAAGGGTGCCATGAATATTGGCCCCCTCCCACGCTAGAAACACCAGCCGTCAGCCACCCCATAGGATGCGCCAATTCTGGCACTTAGCCTCGCTCTTCCCACTGCCCTGTAGCGGTGGCAGTGGGGTAATAGGGCTGGGGTTGATGTCAGCTTATAATGCCAGCTGACATCAAGCCCAGGTTAGTAATGGAGAGGCGTTTATAAGACACCCCCATTACTAACCCCATAGTCAAAGTTAAAAAAAAACACAAACACCCAGAATAGAGTCCTTTAATTGAAATAAACGCACAATTCTTTAATGTTCTAAATTAAACCATACTTACCATGACGCCCATTCCAGCTAAAGCCAACGATCTCCTGCAATAAAAATAAAATAGTAAACCAACCTCATCCTTACCTTTCCATGGTTCCCAGGCCGGCTCCAGCTCTGCTACATTCACATGACAGGCTGGATCGCAGCCGAAAGCTGCCATCCAGCTTGCCATGCCGCAGACACTGAGAAGCGCAGGTATGCTTGCGCTCCTCAGTGTCTGGCTGTGACGGCATCCAGATGAGCCGAGTTAATGTCCAATGAACTCAGCTCACCTCATGCACGTCACTGACAGCGTGGGAAAATTCTCCTGCGCATGCGGTGAGCGTGAGAGAATTCTCCTGCGCTCACCGCAAGCGTGGGAAAATTCTCCTGCGCTTGCGGTGAGCGCAGGAGAATTCTCTCACGCTCACCGCATGCGCAGGAGAATTTTCCCACGCTGTCAGTGACGTGCATGAGGTGAGCTGAGTTCATTGGACATGAACTCGGCTCATCTGGATGCCGTCACAGCCATACACTGATGAGCGCAAGCATGCCTGCGCTTCTCAGAGTCTGCGGCATGGCAAGCGGGATGGCAGCTTTCGGCAGCGATCCAGCCTGTCATGTGAATGTAGCAGAGCTGAAGCCGTCCTGGGAACCATGGAAAGGCAAGGATGAGGTTGCTTTATTATTTTACTTTTATTGCAGAAGACATAGGCTTCAGCTGGAATGGGCGTGATGGTAAGTATGGTTTAATTTAAAACATTAAAGAATTGTGCGTTTATTTAAATTAAAGGACTTTATTCTGGGTGTTGTGTTTTTTTTAAATACTTTACTAGAAATTCATGGCGGTCATGTCTAATATTGGCGTGACCCCATGAATTTCGGGCTTAGGGCCAGCTGATAATACCAAGCTGACCCTAACCCCTTTATTACCCAGTGAGCCACCGCACCAGGGCCCTAGATGAGTTGGGTACAGCACCAGAAGATGGCGCTTCTATGAACGCGCCATTTTCTGGGGTGGCTGCGGACTGCAATTTACAGCGGGGGGGGGGGCAGAAAGCTTGGGCCTCCATGCGCTGCGGATTCCAGCCCCCAGCTGCCTAGTTGTACCTGGCTGGACACAAAAATAGGGCGAAGCCCCATGTATTTTTTTTTTTTATTATGTCATGAAATTCATGAAATAATAAAGAAAAAAAAGGGCTTCCCTATATTGTTGTGTCCGGCCAGGTACAAATTGGCAGCTGGTGGTTGGGGGCAGCCCGCTCCTGCCTGCTGTACCTGGCTGGACACAAAAATAGGGCGAAGCCCCACGTCAATTTTTTTTTTATTATTTCATGAAATTCAGCTTTCGGCTGCGATCCAGCCTGTCATGTGAATGTAGCAGAGCTGGAGCCGTCCTGGGAACCATGGAAATGTAAGGATGAGGTTGGTTTATTATTTTACTTTTATTGCAGAAGACATTGGCTTCAGCTGGAATGGGCGTGATGGTAAGTATGGTTTAATTTAGAACATTAAAGAATTGTGCGTTTATTTCAATTAAAGGACTTTATTCTGGGTGTTTGTGTTTTTTTTTAACTTTGACTATGGGGTTAGTAATGGGGGTGTCTTATAGACGCCTCTCCATTACTAACCTGGGCTTGATCTCAGCCGGCATTATAAGCTGACATCAACGCCCGCCCTATTACCCCACTGCCACCGCTACAGGGCAGTGGGAAGAGCGAGGATAAGTGCCAGAATTGGCGCATTCATAGGGCGGCTGACGGCTGGTGTTTCTAGCCTGGGAGGGGGCCAATATTCATGCCACCCTTCCTGGGCTATTAATATCAGCCCCCAGCTGTCTGCCTAGCCTTTGCCAGCTATTAAAATAGGGGGGACCCCACGTCACTTTTTGGGGGGGGTCCCCCATTTTAATAGCTGGTAAAGGCTAGGTATTCAGCTGGGGGCTGATATTAGTGGCCTGGGAAGCTCCGTGGGTATTACCCCCTTCCCAGGTTTCAGACATCTGCCCCAGCCGTCTGCTTAACCTCCGCTAGAGACTAAAATTACAGGGAACCCTATGCCAATTTTTTTTTTAATAAATCCTTTATTTTAACACTAAATGACAAGTACAGTAACCAACACTGTCACTGTACTTATTATATATGTGACTGACATGTTTCTATCTATCTAATCTATGTGTGATGCTCTATTTCTGTTCTAAATTGTCGGGTACCGATGTATGCCGCTGAAGAATTGCCGGCCGGCTTTTTTAAAGAGACGGGTGCATGAAAACACTATTATTTTTTTTTTTAATAAATCCTTTATTTTAACACTAAATAACAAGTACAGTAACCAACACTGTCACTGTACTTATTATATATGTGACTGACATGTTTCTATCTATCTAATCTATGTGTGATGCTCTATTCTTTCTGTTCTAAATTGTCGGTACCGGTGTATGCCGCTGCTGAATTGCCGGCTTTTCATGTTTCTCTGTGAGCACTGTTCCCATCGATTTGGGCAATCACTGTAATGCCACAACCACCATGGCTGTGGCATTACAGTGAGTGGCAGACAATCCCTGCATGATTGGTGCTCTAAATAGCGCCAAACATGCAGGACGGGGACCCGAGCTCCCGCTCGAGCATCTCGAAAGTACTCAGCGAGCTCCGAGCATCTCGAGTACTGAGATGCTCGGGTGAGTACCGAGCAGTGGCGAGCAAGCTCGCTAATCACTAGTGTTTACCAATAATACCAAAGAAAGTATACTCATGAACCAAAATGAATAAATATATGAATGAATGAATGCAAGAATGACTTGTGTTTACTCAAAAAATTGAAATATTTTTTTTCTTATATTGGAACCATATCATTATATTTAATGAAGCAATATTCTTGTACTAGACATTACTTTATTAAATATGAATGTGTTTTCTCAATTGAGATATTGAACTGAAATAATAAAATAAAAAAATTAGAATTAAAAATGAAAAATGAAAAAATAAGAAGAAAGTAAGAATAAAATTGAAAAAAGAAAAATTAAATTAAGACTAAAAATAATAATAATAATAATAATAAAAATAAGGCCTTTATATGTTAATGACAAATGCAGAGTAATTGTATTCTCCATAAAAATACCCTTATATTTCCATTATCTGGATGATTTCATATTTGTCATAACCTTGTATTACCAAAAATGATTAAATTATGTAACTTTGCATGTAATAACCTTCTTAATCATACCATTGTAGCTTATTAATATTTCTTCTTCATTAAAATGTGTGAAAAATAAGTATTGATCAAAAGTGATTATGTAATCAGGATCAAAAGCACATTTTCCCCCTTAATGGCAAAAAATATTATTTTAGAAAATAATTTATATATCAGAACCAAATTAAAAATAATTATTCTTCTATAAATATTTTGCATAAATGTCATAGCATATATTTGTCTGAAGAGGTGTGTACCTATTTATGTAACCATTAAAAATAATAATATCCTTGAATACTATAAAATTATCATTGTGAAAAATTATTCTAAATGTAAATTTGCTTTATAAACCATTTTAATGTGTGGTTACCCTTATCCACTATTAGCTAAATCAAGAAGTAATAATTACTAAAGAAATATAGAAATATATATATTATATAGATAATACTTAATTATGTATCATCATTTTCTCAGACTTAAATGTAATTTTGTACCTTCACATAAAGAAACAAACATACATGAGGCCTCTGTCACACAAATCTCACTTAGCAGCTGCACATATATTCAGCAAATTTCACTCTGTTACAGATTCGTTCAGCTCAAACATTCCACATATATATACAGTACAGACCAAAAGTTTGGACACACCTTCTCATTTAAAGATTTTTCTGTATTTTCATAACTATGAAAATTGTACATTCACACTGAAGGCATCAAAACTATGAATTAACACATGTGGAATTATATACTTAACAAAAAAGTGTGAAACAACTGAAAATATGTCTTATATTCTAGGTTCTTCAAAGTAGCCACCTTTTGCTTTGATGACTGCTTTGCACACTCTTGGCATTCTCTTGATGAGCTTCAAGAGGTAGTCACCGGAAATGGTTTTCACTTCACAGGTGTGCCCTGTCAGGTTTAATAAGTGGGATTTCTTGCCTTATAAATGGGGTTGGGACCATCAGTTGTGTTGTGCAGAAGTCAGGTGGATACACAGCTGATAGTCCTACTGAATAGACTGTTAGAATTTGTATTATGGCAAGAAAAAAGCAGCTAAGTAAAGAAAAACGAGTGGCCATCATTACTTTAAGAAATGAAGGTCAGTCAGTGCGAAAAATTGGGAAAACTTTGAAAGTGTTCCCAAGTGCAGTTGCAAAAACCATCAAGCGCTACAAAGAAACTGGCTCACATGAGGACCGCCCCAGGAAAGGAAGACCAAGAGTCACCTCTGCTTCTTGTTACGGATCCGGGTGGTGGAACCTCTGTGCTGCGGAGCAAGGAGGGACCAGAGGGGCGTAACTAGGTATCAACTCGGACTGACCAGGGTAGCACGGCGGCTCAATCGACTCCGTGAACCAGGGAAGGACCGAGCAGAAGGACCAGGTGCTACTCTGGGCCTGTCCTTGTATGAGAGCAGGGGACTCCCACGGGTAACTGGCAGGAGCCTCCGGGTAGGCACGGCAGGTAACTGATAAGAGCCTCCAGGTAGGCTGACTGATAGGCACGGCAGGTAACTGGTACGTTCTCCGGGTAGGCAGGCAAGCCAGGCCCATAGACACACTGGCGGGTTTGGATCGTAGGCAGACCGTCGGGCTGGCGGAGACAGGTAGTCAGGCTGGCGGACAGGACTGGTAGTCAGGCTGACGGACTGGGCTGGTAGTCAGGCTGGCGGACAGGACTGGCGGACAGGGCTGGTAGTTAGACTGGCGGACTGGACTGGTAGTCAGGCTGGCAGACTGAGCTGGTAGTCAGGCTGGCGGACTGGACTGGTAGTCAGGCTGGCGGACTGGACTGGTAGTCAGACTAGCAGCGGGACCTGAGGGCTGAAGCAGAGTTTAGGACACAAAGCTACAACCTTGCACGGGCACCTCCATTTTGGAGGGGGTGCCTTCTATATGAGAGGTTCTCCGGCCATTGGCTGAGGACTCCTTAGGACGGCGCGCGCGGCCCCTTTAAGAGGGGGGGAGAGCGCGCCCTAAGCACAGTGCCCGGGAAGCTGCGCACGCCGGCAGCAGCAGCAGGAAAGCCGGAAGACGCCGGGCCGGGAGCGTGGCGGTAAGAGGGACGGCGTCTCTGCCTGTCAGGGAGCAGAGACGCCGATACTACAGTACCCCCCCTTTACGCCCCCTCTTTTTTAGGCCAGAAAGAAATTTTTTAAGGAGAAGAAAGGCGTGGATGTTCTCCCTGGGTTCCCAAGTTCTCTCCTCTGGGCCAAACCCCTTCCAATCCACCAGAAAAAAGGTTTTTCCTCTTACCCTCTTGGTGGCCAGAATGTTCTCTACCTCATAGACGTCCTCAGCGGAGACCGGAGCAGGGGGGGTACCTGGATTGTCAGAAAAAGAATTAAGCACAACTGGTTTGAGGAGAGATACGTGGAAGGAGTTGGGAATCCGTAAGGTGGCCCGGAGTTTTAACTTGTAGGCTACTGGGTTGATTTGCTTGAGGACATCAAAAGGACCGATGAACCGTGGACCCAACTTATAGGAGGGTATTTTGAGACGAACATGTTTGGAGGAGAGCCAAACCTTGTCTCCCAGATGGAATTGAGGTGGGTCCTGGCATCTCTTATCAGCATGTTTCTTCATCCGCTCGGAGGAATAAAGAAGTGCGGACCTAGTGTCCTCCCAAATGGTGGAAAATTCGCTGACCAGAGACTCCGGGGCAGGGTTGTCCACTGAAGCGGAGACGGGAAACGGAATCCGGGGATGTTGACCGTAGACTACAAAGAACGGGGACTTGGAAGAAGATTCGCTCTCATGGTTGTTATAGGAGAATTCGGCCCATGGTAGGAGCTCTACCCAATCGGTATGGTGAGCGTTGACGAAGTGCCGGAGGAAGCTGGTAAGGGTCTGGTTGATACGTTCCACTTGGCCATTTGACTGCGGATGGTAAGCAGAGGAAAAATCCAGGGTGACATCCAGCAGCTTACACGTAGCTCTCCAGAAACGCAAAGTAAACTGGACCCCGCGATCAGACACAACGTGGAGGGGTGGGCCATGGAGACGAAAATGTGATGGATGAAGTCCTTAGCCAGCACAGATGCAGACGGGAGACCAGGCAGAGGGATGAAGTGGGCCATTTTAGAAAAGCGGTCAGCGACCACCCAAATGACAGTACAACCGGCAGAAACAGGGAGATCGGTAATAAAGTCCATAGCAATGTGTTGCCATGGGGCAGCAGGTACGGGAAGAGGCAGGAGACGGCCGGCTGGAAGATGTCTGGGAACCTTGTTGCGGGCACAGGACGAACAGGCCGTCACGAAGTCTACTACATCCTTGCGCAGGGTAGGCCACCAGTAATGCCGGGTAATGAGCAAGAAGGTCTTCTTCTGGCCAGCATGGCTGGCTAGTTTAGATGAATGACCCCAGTGAAGAACCTTCTTACGATCTGGAACCGCTACAAATGTCTTACTGGGTGGGAGACGAGACAGGTCCAAGGGGGCCACATTCATCACTTTGGAGGGATCGATGATATGCATAGGCTCCTCCTCTTGATCGGAAGACAGGAAGGATCGGTACAAGGCGTTGGCTTTAACGTTCTTGTCCGCAGGGCGGTAATGTAGGGTAAAGTTGAAGCGGGCGAAGAACAAAGGCCACCGGGCCTGACGTGGATTGAGTCTTTGGGCATTCTGTAGATATGCCAGGTTTTTGAGGTCAGTGTAGATGACCACCGGGTGCAGAACCCCCTCAAGCAGGTAACGTCACTCCTCCAGCGCCAATTTGATGGCTAGCAGTTCTCGGTCTCCTATGGAGTAGTTGCGCTCGGATGAGAAGAGCTTGGAGAAGAAGCCGCAGGTTACCATTCTCCCGGATGGAGATTTCTGGGTGAGCACCGCTCTGGAAGAGGAAGCATCAACCTCCAGAAAATTTGTTGCAATCCGGACGGTGCAGCACTGGGGCAGAAGAAAAGGCTAGTTTTAAGGAGAGGAAGGCCTCCTCTGCTTCGGACGGCCATTCCTTAGGATTTGCTCCCTTACGGGTGAGCGCAGAGATGGGAGCAGTCCGGGAAGAGAAATGTGGGATGAAGAGACGGTAATAATTCGCGAAGCCCAGGAATCACTGAATCGCCTTCAGCCCCTCCGGACGGGGCCACTTTAAGAAGGCAGAAACCTTCTCGGGGTCCATCCGTAGACCTGTCTTAGAGATAATATAGCCCAGGAACGGAAGAGAGGTCTGCTCGAAGAGGCATTTTTCAAATTTTGCGTATAGGTGATTCTGCCTGAGCCTAAGCAGGACCTGACGAACATTCCTCCGGTGTGTGGGAAGATCCGGAGAGAAGACCAAGATGTCGTCCAGGTACACCACCACGCAAAAATATAAGAGGTCACGGAAGATGTCATTAACTAATTCTTGGAAGACGGCAGGAGCATTACAGAGGCCGAAGGGCATCACACGGTATTCATAGTGGCCGTCCCGGGTATTGAATGCCGTCTTCCACTCGTCTTCTTGGCGGATCTGGACCAAGTTATATGCCCCACGAAGATCGAGCTTGGTAAAGATCTTCGCACCTTTAAGGCGGTTGAACAGCTCAGAGATGAGTGGCAGGGGATATTTGTTTATGATAGTAATCTGGTTGAGTCCTCTATGTAACGGGTCAGGGAGGTGGAACCTCTGAGCAACTATACAAGGGGGTAGTCATTGTAAGGAAGCGGGTGGCTCCCAGGGAAGGCGGGCAGGTAATCACGGCTAGTGACGGGGACAGTCTCTGGGTAGAAGGGCAGGAGGACATGGCAGGTGACGGGGACAGTCTCTGGGTTGAAGGGCAGGAGGTCACGGCAAGTGACGGGGACAGTCTCTGGGTAGAAGGGCAGGAGGTCACGGCAAGTGACGGAGACAGTCTCTTGACAGGCGGGTGGTCACGGCAAGTGACGGCAGAGCCTCCAGGTAGGCTAGCAGGCAGGTAGCAGGTGGATGCTCCCAGGTGAGCGGGCAAGAGTCTCTGGACTGGCCGGTGGTCACAGCAAGTGACGGCTCCAGGTAGGCTAGCAGGCAGGTAGCAGAGAAGCGCTCCCAGGTGAGCGGGCAAGAATGTCTGGACAGGCGGGAGGTCACGGCACATGGCAGCAGAGCCTCCAGGTAGGCTAGCAGGCAGGTAGCAGGTGAGCGCTCCCAGGTGAGCGGGCAAGAGTCTCTGGACAGGCAGGTGGTCACAGCACGTGACGGCGGAGCCTCCAGGTAGGCTAACAGGCAGGTAGCAGGTGAGCGCTCCCAGGTGAGCGGGCAAGAGTCTCTGGACAGGCAGGTGGTCCCAGCACGTGACGGCGGAGCCTCCAGGTAGGCTAGCAGGCAGGTAGCAGGTGAGCGCTCCCAGGTGAGCGGGCAGACTGATCCATAGACAGACTGGCAGGGCTGGTAGGCAGACTGTCGGACCGCAGATAGATAAGTAACAGGCAGGAATCTGGCAGGTGACTGGCAGGTGACTGGCAGGTAACTGGCAGGTAACTGGCAGGTAACTGGTAACGGGACCTGAGGGCTGAAGCAGAGCTTTGCAACAACATTGCTCAGGCACCTCCATTTTGGAGGAGGTGCCTTATATATGGTGAGGTCCTCCGGCCATTGGCCGGGGACTCCTTAGGACGGCGCGCGTGGCCCCTTTAAGAGAGGGGGAGTGCGCGCGCGCGCGCCCTAAGCACAGAGGCCGGGAAGCAGCGCGCGCTGCCAGCAGAGCGGGAGGAAGCCGCCGGGCACGGAGCGGAGAGGTGAGGGGAACGGCGTCCCTGCCTAGCAGGAGGCAGGGACGCCGACGCTACACTCTATAATCGATACAGGGGCATAGTGAACCGTCTTTCTTTTTTACGAAGAAGAATCTGGCTCCAGCCGGGGAGGTAGATTTCTGGATGAATCCCCTAGCCAGATTTTCTTCGATGTACTCCGAAAGGCCCGGGTTTCGGCCAACGACAACGGGTAAATACGCCCACGGGGTGGAGTGGCACCGGGTGCCAGGTCGATAGGGCAATCATATGGCCTATGAGGTGGCAGTGTCTCTGCTTCCTTCTTGTCGAAGACATCTGCATAGGACCAGTAAGGTGCCGGTAGACCAGGTAAATTAGCCGGAGTAGCCGGAGGTCGAGCCGGGGGAACCGGGACCAGGCAGGTCTCATGGCAATCCTGCCCCCAACGGAGCACCTCACCGGATTGTCAATTCAGAACGGGTTCATGTCTCTGTAGCCAGGGTAGACCTAGCAAAAGGGAGTGAGAGAGTCTGGAAAGCACATGGAAGGAGATCCTCTCTGAGTGCAGCATTCCCACCTGAAGGGTTACGGGCTCAGTGACGAGCAAGATGGTCACCGGAAGGAGTCTTCCATCCACGGAAGCGACTGCCAATAGTTCAGCCAGAGGTTTGGTAGGAATCTGATACTTCTCTACAAGGGACTGGGAAATGAGATTCCCAGCGGCTCTGGAATCCAGATGGGCGGTTTCAAAGAAGCGGTTCTCTCCACAGGAAATAGAGACGGTTAAAGTCAAGAACCGAGAGGATTTACTCTTGCCTAGGACGACCTCTCCGAGCGGTCCTAGACACTGGAGTTTCCCGGCTTCACCGGACAGGAACGGATCAGGTGCTCCTTACTACCACAGTAGAAACAGCTCCCTTCGGGTCGGCGTGTTTCTTGTCGAGACTTGACCATCTTGGTCTGGTCGATCTGCATAGGTTCGGGCGAGCGTGCCCGGGGAGTTGCTGGTTGGGAAGCAGGTTTCTGGAAAACCGGAGCAAGATGAGGAAATCTTCTCTCCCGGGTAGTCTCCTTAGCACGTTCTAGGAAACGGATGTCAATCTGGGTAGCCAGTGACACCAGGTCATCCAGGGTGGTAGGAATGTCCCGGCCGGCTAGCTCGTCCTTAATCCGACCGGAAAGACCCTCCCGGAAGGTGGACACCAGGGCCTTGTTGTCCCAGGCAAGCTCAGAAGCGAGGGTACGGAACTGTATGGCATACTGGCCCACGGTGAAATTCCTTTGGCGGAGACGAAGCAATGAGGAGGCAGTAGAAATCCTTCGTCCGGGCTCATCGAAGACCCTCCAGAAGGCAGTGAGGAAAGCCGGAAGATCGGACACCAGGGAATCCCCTCTCTCCCATAGAGTGTTTTAGCCATGCCAATGCTTCCCCGGTGAGGTGAGACATGATGAACGCCACCTTGGCCCGGTCGGAGGGAGACTGATGTGCCAGAAGTTCAAAGTGCAGTGTGCACTGGTTCAGAAAACCCCGACATAATACGGGGTCACCCCCAAAACGAGGAGGCGCAGAAAGCCGGGGTCCTAGGCTGGATGCCGTGGTATTGGTAGGCAGCGGCGTCGCCGGAGCGGGTGTCGCTCGGCTCGAGGCGGGCACAGGTGGGACAGACAGCGTGTCCAGGCAAGAGTTGACAGACCGCAGGTAGGTCAGGATGGTTTCCTGTTGGGATCTCTGACGAGAAACCTCCTGGTACAGGTCAGCAAGCGAAGGAGCCTGGGGGCCACCGGGTTTCATGGCCCATGCAAACTGTTACGGATCCGGGTGGTGGAACCTCTGTGCTGCGGAGCAAAGTGGGACCAGAGGGGGGTAACTAGGTATCAACTCGGACTGACCAAGGTCACACGGCGGCTCAGTCGACTCCGTGAACCAGGGAAGGACCGAGCAGAGGGACCAGGTGCTACTCTGGGCCTGTCCTTGTATGAGAGCAGGTGACTCCTAAGGGTAACTGGCAGGAGCCTCCGGGTAAGCACGGCAGGTAACTAGAAGGTAGGCTGACTGATAGGCACAGCAGGTAACTGGTAGGAGCCTCCAGGTAGGCTGGCTGATAGGCATGGCAGGTAACTGGTACGATCTCCGGGTAGGCAGGCAAGCCAGGCCCATAGACAGACTGGCGGGTTTGGATCGTAGGCAGACCGTCGGGCTGGAGAGTACACTTGGCTGGCGGAAACAGGTAGTCAGGCTGGCAGACAGGACTGGTAGTCAGGCTCGCGGACTGGACTGGTAGTCAGGCTGGCGGACAGGACTGGTAGTCAGACTGGCGGACTGGACTGGTAGTCAGGCTGGCGGACTGGACTGGTAGTCAGGCTGGCGGACTGGACTGGTAGTCAGACTAGCAGAGGGACCTGAGGGCTGAAGCAGAGTTTAGGACACAAAGCTACAACTGTTAGAACACTCCTGTTAGTTTTTTCTATCTTGTGTTTTGCGGTCACGTGACCATCTGCCTATATATTCCAGCTCCGCCCTTCTGGCTTTGCTGGACTTCAGTGTTGTTTGACTGTTTTGCTAGCCTGGTGCTTTGGTGCCTATCTCTGTCAGTTTGCTTGGTCCTCTTGGACCTCTAGTACTTTTTGTCAGTTTGTCTTTTGTGTTCTACAACAATTTCTTTTTAGGAGGTGTCCCATTTTTGTCCCAGTCCTTAGTTCTTTTAGGGACCCCTCCCTTAATTCTATAGGTCTTCGTTCAGACTAGCCGAGGACGAAGGCGGGTCTGTTCACTAGGAACAGGCAGCCTGCTACATCGTAGGGATTCAGCTTAGTCTTACTGTAGGGATAGCTTTCCCCTATCTTTCCTTAGTTCTTGTTGCAGATCATAACAGTAAGTCCAGCCCAAAAAAGACTAAAAGGAAAGAAATTTGGGGATCAGTATGGTTTCCATCCAGGACTTGGCTCAACGCCTGCAGGGATTGTCTCTGGAGGTGGTTGAGCTTCAGCAACATGTGAGTAGCTGTCCTGGAGCGCATTTTGTCGAACCCAAGGTAGGACTGCCTGATGTTTTTTTATGGTAAACAGCAAGATTTTTTTTTCTTTAAAAATGCTTGTTTGTTATATTTTTGTTTGAGACCAAGATCCTCTGGGAATGAATCACAGCGCATTGGTTTTATTATGTCACTTTTGCGCAACGAACCACAGGGGTGGGCCTTTTCTCTCCAGCCTAATGATCCGTGTTTAAGTTCTGTTGAAGAATTTTTTTCTGCTATGGGGCTATTATATGACGATCCTGATTGAATCTCATCTGCTGAATCAGAACCTAGGCGTTTGAATCAGGGGTCAGATGATGTTGAAAATTATTGCACACACTTCAGGAGATGGGCCTCAGAAGTTAAATGGAATGATTCTGCGCTGAGATGTTTATTTCTTGCTGGTCTGAGTGAAAGGGTTAAGGATTTGCTAATTGCATTCCCTGCACCTGAGACTCTGCAGGAAGCTATGCAGTTAGCTGTTCGTGTGGACAGGAGACTGAGGTCTAGGGTGAATGATGTAAAAACTCCTGTAACGTCAGGTCCTAGTTCCCAGAAAATCTGCTCTGACAGCGGAGAACCAGTGGAGGTGGGGGCGATGTCACTCCGCTCTCAGGAAAAAGACCGGAGATTCGCCGAGGGATTGTGTCTTTATTGTGGTAAAGGTGACCATTTGATTAAGTATTGTGAGCGTAGTTTAAGTAAAGAAAAAAAAAGGTCAGTTACGCCTGTATAGCTTGTTTACGCTCTGCAGGAGTATTTCTTTCTGGGAGTACTACTCTGCAGGGAGATTTTATAGAATTTTAGGTATTTGTGGATTGTGGTTCAACACTTAATGTGATTGATAAAGGGTTTTTGGAAAACATTAAATTGAAATCCAAACCTTTGTCATCACCTATTTCTGTGGTTGCAATTGATAACACTCCTTTGAAATGTATTACTCACAAGACTGCTGCATTTCCTCTCACTATCAATGGAGTTCACCAAGAAATTTTGGATTTGGTTGTTTTGGATAATTTACCCTCTCCAGTTGTTCTAGGATTGCCTTGGTTAAAACTGCACAATCCTTTATTGGACTGGTCTACTAATGTGATTAAGTCTTGGAGTCCGAAGTGCTATGATAAATGTTGTGATAGTCGCATTGCGGCTGTGGAAAAAGTGGAATTACCTGTACCTATTCAAGATTTTTGGAGGGTTTTTTTGGAGGAGGAGTCACAAGTTTTACCTCCTCATAGGGATTATGATTGCGCCATTGAGTTTGTTCCAGGAGCTACTCTTCCCAAGAGTCGCTTGTTTAATCTGACTATCCCTGAAAGAAAGGCCTTGGAGGAGTACATACAGACTAGCCTGGCTGCTGGTCACATTAGACCTTCTAAGTCACCTGTGGCAGTTGGATTCTTCTTTGTTAAAAAAAAGGACGGCGGTTTATGTCCATGTCTGGATTTTCGTGAAATTAATAAGATTACCGTAAGCAATTCCTACCCGTTACCGTTAATTCCTGACTTGTTTAACCAGTTAGTGGGAGCCAAGTGGTTCTCCAAAATTGATCTCTGGGGGGCATACAATTTGTTACATGTGAAGGAGGGTGATGAATGGAAAACTGCTTTTAACACTCCGGTAGGTCATTTTGAGAATTTGGTGATGCCTTTTGGTCTTACCAATGCACCTGCATTTTTTCAGAACCTTATTAATGACATCCTGAGACCTCTGACTGGTAAGAATGTGGTTATGTATTTGGATGACATTTTGATTTATTCACCAGATCTGGAGTCCCATTGGCAGAGTGTACGTGAAGTTTTGCAGTTATTGGGTGATAATTCACTCTTTGCTAAGCTGGGGAAATGTGAGTTCGCTGTGCAGAAAATTAGTTTTTTGGGCTACATTGTCTCCAGCGAGGGCTTTGAGATGGACCCTGTGAAGTTTCAGGCTGTGCAGGAATGGCCTAGGCCTATTGGTTTGAAATCTATACAGAGATTTTTGGGTTTTGCCAATTATTACAGGAAATTCATTAAGAATTTTTCTGTAATTGTTAAACCTCTAACCGATCTCACCAGGAAAGGTGCGAATACGGCCCAGTGGACTACTGAGGTCATTGAAGTGTTTGAGTATCTCAAAGAGAGGTTCAGTTCTGCCCCTTATGCAGCCTGATGAGACCAAGCCTTTTTTGGTCGAGGTCGATGCTTCATCGGTGGGGGTCGGAGCAGTTTTGTCTCAGGAGAGACATCCTTGTGACTTCTTTTCGAAAAAAATTTCGGAAACCGAACTGAATTATGATGTTGGAAATCGGGAGTTGTTGGCTATTAAACTCGCGTTTGAACATTGGCGTCATTTTTTGGAAGGCGCTAGATTTCCTATTCAGGTTTTCACAGATCATAAGAATTTGATCTATCTGGAGGCTGCCAAGCGCTTGAATGCCCGTCAAGCTAGGTGGGCACTTTTTTTTTCTCGGTTTCATTTTTCTGTTACCTATATCCCTGGTACTAAGAATGTTAAAGCCGATGCTTTATCTCGCAGCTTCTCTCCTACGGTCGGTGCCGAGGAGGAGGAGAGCATTTTACAGAAAGGAGTTGTGGTGGCGGCTTTGGACTCCGTTTTGGAGAATGGGATTCTGAAAGCTCAAGATGATGCTCCATCTAACACTCCCCATGGGAGGTTGTTCGTGCCTAGAGCCTTTAGGAGAGATTTGTTTGTGGAGTGTCATGAGTCTCTGTTGGCAGGCCATCCAGGAATTTCGAAGACTAAGAGATTGATCAGTCGCAGTTTTTGCTGGCCTGGTGGCAGAAGGAAGTCATCAAGTGGGTGTGTCAGTGTACTTTGTGCGCTAGGTCAAAGGCTTCACATACTCCTGCTGCGGGGTTGCTTTGCCCTCTGGAGGTTCCTAGTGCGCCTTGGACGCATCTCACTATGGATTTTATTACTGATCTTCCTGTGTCCGAGGGTTTTACTGTCATCTGGGTGGTCGTGGACCGTTTTAGTAAGATGTGTCATTTGGTTCCATTCATTAAGTTGCCCTGCGCCAAGACACTCGCTAAGGCGTTTGTTAAGGAGATTGTCAAGCTCCATGGCGTTCCCACGGATATTGTTTCTGATAGAGGACCTCAGTTTGTGGCTCGCTTTTGGCATGCTTTTTGTGACAGGTTGGGAGTCCATTTGTCATTTTCGTCTGGTTATCATCCTGAGTCTAATGGACAGACTGAAAGAAAGAACCAGGATGTTGAGCAGTTTTTGCATTGTTTTGTGGCGGACAATCAAGAGGTGTGGTCGGAGTTTCTGCCTCTCGCAGAATTTGCTCTTAACTATTATACATCCTCCTCTGCTGGGTGTTCTCCTTTTTTTTGCTGTACTGGGAGACATCCATCTTTTAGTTCGTTCTCCAATTGGGGTCGGCGGTGCAGGAGGAGGAGAATTTTTCCGGTGATTTGGAGAAAGTTTGGACTAATGTACGTTGTAACCTTCAAGAGGCTAACAAAAAGTCCAAGAAGTATTTTGACAGGAAACGTAAAGAGGTTTTGTTTACTGTGGGTGACATGGTTTGGTTGTTCTCGAAGAACCTGCGGTTGAGGTTTCCTTCTAAAAAACTGGGTCCTAAGTTTGTGGGTCCATTTAAAGTGCTTCAGGTTGTTAACCAGTCTGCTGTTAGGTTGGATGTCCCTACTTCCTGGAAGATTAATCCTGTGTTTCATGTTTCCTTGTTGAAAAAGGCTGACGTATCTGATATGGTCGTCACTGTCACAGTTCCTCCTGTGGTGGAAGACGGCGAATATGAAATTTCTCGTATCTTGAATTCTAGATGGCATAGAGGGAGATTACAGTATCTTGTCTCCTGGAAGGGTTTCGGTCCCGAAGACAACTCCTGGGTAAGAACGCATGATGTCTCTGCTCCTAGGCTTGTTAAAGCTTTCCACAGTAGGTTTCCGGATAGGCCTGGGCCTGGAGAATCCGGAGGATCCTCATAAAAGAGGGGGTACTGTTAGAACCCTCCTGTTAGTTTTTTCTATCTTGTGTTTTGCGGTCACGTGACCATCTGCCTATATATTCCAGCTCCACCCTTCTGGCTTTGCTGGACTTCAGTGTTGTTTGACTGTTTTGCTAGCCTGGTGCTTCGGTGCCTATCTCTGTCAGTTTGCTTGGTCCTCTTGGACCTCTCATACTTTTTGTCAGTTTGTCTTTTGTGTTCTACAACAATTTCTGTTTAGGGGGTGTCCCATTTTTGTCCCAGTCCTTAGTTCTTTTAGGGACCCCTCCCTTAATTCTATAGGTCTTCGTTCAGACTAGCCGAGGACGAAGGCGGGTCTGTTCACTAGGAACAGGCAGCCCGCTACATCGTAGGGATTCAGCTTAGTCTTACTGTAGGGACAGCTTTCCCCTATCTTTCCTTAGTTCTTGTTGCAGATCATAACAACAACCTTGCACGGGCACCTCCATTTTGGAGGTGCCATTTATATGAGAGGTCCTCCGGCTATCGGCCGGGGACTACTTAGGACGGCGCGCGCGCGCTCCCCCACTCTTAAAGGGGCCGCGCGCGCCATCCTAAAGAGTCCCTGGCCTAAGCACAGTGCCCGGGAAGCTGAGCGCGCCGGCAGCAGCAGCAGGAGAGCCGGAAGACGCCGGGCCGGGAGCGCGGCGGTAAGAGGGACGGCGTCTCTGCCTCTCAGGGGGCATAGACGCCGATACTACACTTCTGAGGATAAGTTTATCCGAGTCACCAGCCTCGGAAATCGCAGGTTATCAGCAGCTCAGATTAGAGACCAGGTCAATGCCACACAGAGTTCTAGCAGCAGACACATCTCTACAACAACTGTTAAGAGGAGACTTTGTGCAGCAGGCCTTCATGGTAAAATAGCTGCTAGGAAACCACTGCTAAGGACAGGCAACAAGCAGAAGAGACTTGTTTGGGCTAAAGAACACAAGGAATGGACATTAGACCAGTGGAAATCTGTGCTTTGGTCTGATGAGTCCAAATTTGAGATCTTTGGTTCCAACCACCGTGTCTTTGTGCGACGCAGAAAAGTTGAACGGATGGACTCTACATGCCTGGTTCCCACCGTGAAGCATGGAGGAGGAGGTGTGATGGTGTGGGGGTGCTTTGCTGTGTTATGCACACGCCCGGACTGACTGGCGTGAGCATGATTAGTGATCCCATTGGACCATGAAACGAGGAGTGCCTGGAGGGGTGTAACTAAGTATCAACTCGGACCGACCAAGGTCACATGGCGGCTCAGTCGACTCCGTGAACCAGGGAGGAACCGAGCAGAGGGACCAGGTGCTACTCCAGGTCAGACCCTGGTCACAGCTGTTGACCCACACCGGGGAATGCAGGAACAGGCAGGTTAGGCTGGCATACAGACAGGTGGGTACTGGCAGGCACGGCTGGTATGCAGACAGGTGGGTATTGGCAGGCACGGCTGGTATGCAGACAGGTGGGCACTGGCAGGCACGGCTGGCATGCAGACAGGTGGGCACTGGCAGGCACGGCTGGCATGCAGACAGGCGGGTACTGGCAGGTAGGAACGCAGGCAGGATAGGGACCAATACAGACTGGGACACAGGAACGGAGCCGCAGGTGCGGTAGACAAGCAGAGCAGAGCAAAACCTGCAGATGCGGTAGACAAGCAAAGCAGAGCAAAACCTGCAGATGCGGTAGACAAGCAGAGCAGAGCAAAACCACAGGTGCGGTGGACAAGCAGATCAGAGCGAAACTGCAGGTGCGGTGAACAAGCAGGGCAGAGCAAAACCGCAGGTGCGGTGAACAAGCAGAACTAGATACACACAAGGTACTTACAATGAAGTAGCGAGTGTACACAAAACTCACAAACAGAAGTTCAGAGACAACGAGTTGGAGTTAGGTGCAGGTTCAGACACTGCAGGAAAAGGGAAGGTTCGGACATAGAGAGAAACAGGTAACGGGCTATGACACAGTTCAGACAGGAGCTGAACCAGTAATAAGATATAGGAACGAGCCTGGGAACTCAGCCCTCATGGTGGCGGAGACAGACTAGAAGTCACAGATACAGGTAACAGGCCTGGGTATACAGCCCCCAGGGGCGGAAACAGACAAGATACAGGACAGGACCTGGCAACTCAGTTGCACAGAACACACTGAATCAAAGTGTTGCTCAGGCACCCCCTACTGTCTGGAGGAGGTTTAAGTATCCAGTGACTCACAGCAATAGGCTGGGGAGGCATTAGGAGTGCGCACACAGTAACTATAAGAATCAGGCAGTAGCCGGGCCGCCGCCCTAAGCAATCAGACAAGAGACACAGTCAGTACTGGAGCAAAGTGGGCAGCCTGGATTGATAGGTAAGATGGCGGTCTTGCAAGGTGAGAGGTGGTAAGCCATGCCAGCACGCCGCCAGGGATGTTACAGTACCCCCCCCTTGAGGTTGGGAAGAGATGTATTCTATGGAGCATTGTCATCCTGTGTGGATTCTGTGTGGGCAGAAGCCTCTTCTGGCTGGGAAACTGGTGGGCTACCTACACGCATCACCAATGGGGACTGCTCCAGGATATTGGGAAGGGAAGCTTTAGCAGAAGCTTCAGGGTTAGGGTCATCGAAGAGCATTAGAAAGGCCACCAGGAAGGCCTGCAGGTCGGAGGCAATAGGATCCCATGCTTCCCATAGGGGGGGGGGTGATCCACTTCAAGGCATCACCCGCTAAGTAGGACATCATGAATGCTACTTTAACCCGATCAGTGGGAAAATAGTGAGCATAGAATTTGAAATGCAGCATACATTGCTCCACAAACGAACGGCTTTGTTTTGGATCCCCATAGTACCGTGGTGGATCCGCAGGAACGAGTGCTGATTGCTCCATTTGGGCTGGTGCGTAAATCGCCTGGACCTCAGCTTGAGAAAAAATTTTTTCCTTGGTGCACGTATTCGCCAGACAAGAATTCAAATGTCTCCGAGAGCGAAGGATCGTGGGGCTCAACAGGGACCATGGCCTGAGCAAACTGTTACGCACACGCCCGGACTGACTGGCGTGAGCATGATTAGTGATCCCACTGGACCATGAACTGAGGAGTGTCTGGAGGGGCGTAACTAAGTATCAACTCGGTCCGACCAAGGTCACACGGCGGCTCAGTCGACTCCGTGAACCAGGGAGGAACTGAGCAGAGGGACCAGGTGCTACTCCAGGTCAGACCCCGGTCACAGCTGTTGACCCACACTGGGGAATGCAGGAACAGACAGGTTAGGCTGGCATACAGACAGGTAGGTACTGGCAGGCACGGCTGGTATGCAGATAGGTGGGTATTGGCAGGCACGGCTGGTATGCAGACAGATGGGCACTGGTCGGCACGGCTGGCCTGCAGACAGGTGGGCACTGGCAGGCACGGCTGGCATGCAGACAGGCGGGTACTGGCAGGTATGAACACAGGCAGGATAGGGACCATGACAGACTAGGACACAGGAAAGGAGCCCCAGGTGCAGTAGACAAGCAGAGCAGAGCAAAACCCGCAGATGCAGTAGACAAGCAGAGCAGAGCAAAACCCGCAGATGCGGTAGACAAGTAGAGCAGAGCAAAACCCGCAGGTGCGGTTGACAAGCAGGGCAGAGCAAAACCCGCAGGTGCGGTAGACAAGCAGAGCAGGGAAAAACCCGCAGGTGCGGTAGACAAGCAGAGCAGAGCAAAACCCGCAGGTGCGGTAGACAAGCAGAGCAGAGTAAAACCCACAGGTGCGGTAGACAAGTGGAGCAGAGCAAAACCCGCAGGTGCGGTAGACAAGCAGAGCAGAGCAAAACCCGCAGATGCGATAGACAAGCAGGGCAGAGCAAAACCCGCAGATGCGGTAGACAAGCAGAGCAGAGCAAAACCCGCAGATGCGGTAGACAAGTAGAGCAGAGCAAAACCCGCAGGTGCGGTAGACAACCAGAGCAGAGCAAAGCCCGCAGGTGCGGTAAACAAGCAGAGCAGAGCAAAACCCGCACGTGCGATAGACAAGCAGAGCAGAGCAAAGCCTGCGGGTGTGGTAAACAAGCAGAGTAGAGCAAAGAGCAAAACCCGCAGGTGTGGTAGAGAAGCAGAGCAGAGCAAAACCCGCAGGTGCGGTAAACCAGCAGAGCAGAGCAAAACCCGCAGGTGCGGTGAACAAGCTGAGCAGAGCGAAACCGCAGGTGCGATGAACAAGCTGAGCAGAGCGAAACCGCCGGTGCGGTGAACATGCAGGGCGGAGCAGAGCGAAACCGCCGGTGCAGTGGACAAGCAGAGCGGAGCGAAACCGCAGGTGTGGTGGACAAGCAGAGCAGAGCAAAACCGCAGGTGCGGTGAACAAGCAGAGCAGAGCGAAACCGCAGGTGCGGTGGACAAGCAGAGCAGAGCGAAACCGCAGGTGCGGTGAACAAGCAGGGCAGAGCAAAACCGCAGGTGCGGTGAACAAGCAGAACTAGATACACACAAGGTACTTACAATGAAGTAGCGAGTGTACACAAAACTCACAAACAGAAGTTCAGAGACAACAAGTTGGAGTTAGGTGCAGGTTCAGACACTGCAGGAAAAGGGAAGGTTCGGACATAGAGAGAAACAGGTAACGGGCTAGGACACAGTTCAGACAGGAGCTGAACCAGTAATAAGATACAATAACGAGCCTGGGAACTCAGCCCTCATGGTGGCGGAGACAGACTAGAAGTCACAGATACAGGTAACAGGCCTGGGTATACAGCCCCCAGGGGCGGAAACAGACAAGATACAGGACAGGACCTGGCAACTCAGTTGCACAGAACACACTGAATCAAAGTGTTGCTCAGGCACCCCCTACTGGGTGGAGGAGGTTTAAGTATCCAGTGACTCACAGCAATAGGCTGGGGAGGCATTAGGAGTGCGCACACAGTAACTATAAGAATCAGGCAGTAGCCGCGCCGCCGCCCTAAACAATCAGACAAGAGACACAGCCGGTACTGGAGCAAAGTGTGCACCTTCTCATTTAAAGATTTTTCTGTATTTTCATGACTATGAAAATTGTACATTCACACTGAAGGCATCAAAACTATGAATTAACACATGTGGAATTATATACTTAACAAAAAAGTGTGAAACAACTGAAAATATGTCTTATATTCTAGGTTCTTCAAAGTAGCCACCTTTTGCTTTGATGACTGCTTTGCACACTCTTGGCATTCTCTTGATGAGCTTCAAGAGGTAGTCACCGGAAATGGTTTTCACTTCACAGGTGTGCCCTGTCAGGTTTAATACATGGGATTTCTTGCCTTATAAATGGGGTTGGGACCATCAGTTGTGTTGTGCATAAGTCAGGTGGATACACAGCTGATAGTCCTATTGAATAGACTGTTAGAATTTGTATTATGGCAAGAAAAAAGCAGCTAAGTAAAGAAAAACGAGTGGCCATCATTACTTTAAGAAATGAAGGTCAGTCAGTCCGAAAAATTGGGCAAACTTTGAAAGTGTCCCCAAGTGCAGTTGCAAAAACCATCAAGCGCTACAAAGAAACTGGCTCACATGAGGACTGCCCCAGGAAAGGAAGACCAAGAGTCACCTCTGCTTCTGAGGATAAGCTTATCCGAGTCACCAGCCTCAGAAATCGCAGGTTAACAGCAGCTCAGATTAGAGACCAGGCCACTGCCACACAGAGTTCTAGCAGCGGACACATCTCTTCAACAACTGTTAAGAGGAGACTTTGAGCAGCAGGCCTTCATGGTAAAATAGCTGCTAGGAAACCACTGCTAAGGACAGGCAACAAGCAGAAGACTCTTGTATGGGCTAAAGAACACACGTCTTTGTGCGACGCAGAAGAGGTGAACGGATGGACTCTGCATGCATGGTTCCCACCGTGAAGCATGGAGGAGGAGGTGTGATGGTGTGGGGGTGCTTTGCTGGTGACACTGTTGGGGATTTATTCAAAATTGAAGGCATACTGAACCAGCATGGCTACCACAGCATCTTGCAGCGCCATGCTATTCCATCCGGTTTGTGTTTAGTTGGACCATCATTTATTTTTCAACAGGACAATGACCCCAAACACACCTCCAGGCTTTGTGAGGGCTTTTTGACCAATAAGGAGAGAGATGGGGTGCTACGCCAGATGACCTGGCCTCCACAGTAACAAGACCTGAACCCAATCGAGATGGTTTGGGGTGAGCTGGACCGCAGATTGAAGGCAAAAGGGCCAACAAGTGCTAAGCATCTCTGGGAACTCCTTCAAGATTGTTGGAAGACCATTTCCGGTGACTACCTCTTGAAGCTCATCAAGAGAATGCCAAGAGTGTGCAAAGCAGTCATCAAAGCAAAAGGTGGCTACTTTGAAGAACCAAGAATATAAGACATATTTTCAGTTGTTTTACACTTTTTTGTTAAGTATATAATTCCACATGTGTTAATTCATAGTTTTGATGCCTTCAGTGTGAATGTACAATTTTCAAAGTCATGAAAATACAGAAAAATCTTTAAATAAGAAGGTGTGTCCAAACTTTTGGTCTGTACTGTATATTCACATATATGCTTGAAGGACAAACGTTGTCAGATGATTTACAATGAGGAAAAAGGGTACAATTTATATTAAAGAGTGTAGGTAACATGCAATATATTCATCATAAGGCTTCTAATGGGAATATCAATGTAAGCTCATGGAGTCACTGATCCAATATGGTGTCATGGTCCGTCATAGAGTTAGTTACAAGAGGAGTAGCAGCAAAGAAACTCTATTACAGGTAAGTAGGAACAATTAGACACAGAACAAACGGTTCAAATAGCAAAAATGGCGTAGGGAACACTGAAGGATTACATACCTGGCGTGAAGGGAATAGTGCATGGACTAGGAACCGCGAAAAAGCGCCGTGTGGTGGAAAGAAGGAAGGACTATATAAAGGACTATATATATAGGACTATATATATATTATATAGGACTAGTGCGTTGGTGGAAGCGGTGAAAGAACGCCGGTGTATATCCGGTCATGCGCAGTATGGCCATACTGACTTCCGGTGCGCGTGCTGGAACGCAAAGGGAGACAGTGGAACGCAAGTCACTTCCGGACATGCGCAGTATATACGCTACACTGGAAGTAAGTGGATAGACTTTACTTAAGGTGTAAATCAGTGGAAAGAGGTTATACTCAATCAAGAGCAGAATAACGCAGGGTGAGCCAACCTTAGGAGGAGCTATAGGAGATGAATACTTGAAAAACAGATTATATTATATTAAATTGCAAAATAAGGAGGGGGATCCTGAAGAGTCAAAGAAAAAAATGCATGGGATTCGTTACGGAGGTCCCTGGGAACCTTAATTAGTAACCTACAAGACAAAGAAAAATAATCAGTAACATGAAATATATTCAATTATTATAAAATGGCAAACAATCTAGTCATCCATACTGAAAGCCCAGTGAATGACCCACAACTTAAAACTTTAATCAGTAGCATAGAATTATCCGCTAAACCCTGGTTTATTATCCTATCCAATAGACACTGGACAGAGTGAGTTTTATGTCATATAGGTAGAGGGATTTTTGGGGGCGATATAGGAATTTTTTATTCATCTTGTGCGTCATACTCCCTATTAAGTCCTTTCGGAGTGAGGATCTGTAGCGTATGTATCCAGTATAGCTCACGTTTTTTGAGGTTTTGAATCCGGTTGCTCCCCCGTCTATTTGGCGGAATGTGATCAATTACTTGATACCTTAGTTGTGAAATGTTGTGGGACATAGCTAGAAAATGTGCTGGTATAGGTAACATCGTGCGTCCACAACGAATTGTCGATTTGTGTTGTGAAATACGGTCTCGGATATGTTGGGTGGTCTCACCAACATATGCGAGACCGCATGGACACTTAATTAGATACACCACATACGTGGAATCACAAGAGAAATATTCTTTAATAGAATAACGTTTGCCAAAATGAGGATGTGTAAATGTAACATAGTTTTTAAGGTTGAAGGAAGACTAAGTCCATCTAGTTCAACCCATAGCCTAACATGTTGATCCAGAGAAAGGCAAAAAAAAAACATGTGGTAAACACTAAGCTCCACATTGGGGAAAAAAAATCCTTCCTGACTCCATACGACAATCAGACTAGTTCCCTGGATCAACGCCCTATCAAGGAATCTAGTATTTATAACCTGTAATATTATACTTTTCAAGAAAGGCATCCATGCCCTTCTTAAATTTTAACAGTGAATCACTCATTACAACATCATGCGGCAGAGAGTTCCATAGTCTCACTGCTCTTACAGTAAAGAATCCCCGTCTGTGATTATGATTAAACCTTCTTTCCTCTAGACGTAGAAGATGCCCCCTTGTCCCCGTCTCAGGCCTCAGAGTAAAAAGATCAGTAGAAAGCTCTTTGTACTGTCCCCTCATATACTTGTACATAGTAATAAGATCACCCCTAAGCCTTCTTTTTTCCACAGTAAATAACCCCAAGTGTAATAACCTGTCTTGGTATTGCAGACCCCCAGTCCTCTAATAACCTTGGTCGCTCTTCTCTGCCCCCGCTCTAGTTCAGCTATGTCTTTCTTATACACCGGAGACCAGAACTGTACACAGTATTCTAAGTGTGGTCGCACTAATGACTTGTATAGAGGTAAAATTATGTTCTCCTCATGAGCATCTATGCCTCTTTTAATGCATCCCATTATTTTATTTGCCTTTGCAGAAGCAGCCTGACACTGGCCACTACACTGAGCTTGTCGTCCACCAATACACCCAGGTCTTTTTCAGTAACAGTTTTGCCATGTGTTTTACAATTAAGCTTATAATTATACATTTTATTTCCTCTGCCCAAGTGCATTACCTTACATTTATCCCCATTAAAGCTCATTTGCCATTTATCAGCCCAAGCTTCTAGTTTACATAGATCCTCCTGTAATATAAAATTGTCCTCCTCTGTATTGATTACCCTGCAGAGTTTAGTGTCATTAATAAATATGTTAAAAAGAAGTGGGCCCAATACTGACCCCTGTGGTAACCCACTGTTAACTGAGACCCGGTTTGAGTGTTTTCCATTAATAGCCACCCTTTGTTTCCTATCACTAAGCCAATTCTTAACCCACATACATATATTTTCCCCTATCCCCATTGTTCTCATTTTGTGTATCAACCTTTTGTGTGGAACCGTATCAAAAGCTTTTGAAAAGTCCATATACACAACATCCACTGCATTTCCTTGGTCCAGTCCGGAACTTGCCTCCTCATAAAAACTGATCAGATTAGTTTGACAGGAACGGTCCCTCGTAAACCCATGTTGATATTGGGTCATGAGGTTATTCTTCTTCAGATACTCTATTATAGCATCTCTTAGGAAACCCTCCAGGATTTTACCCACAGTAGAGGTTAAGCTTACCGGCCTATAATTTCCAAGTTCAGTTTTTGTCCCCTTTTTGAATATTGGCACCACATTTGCTATACGCCAGTCCTGTGGTACAGACCCTGTTATTATGGAATCTTTAAAGATTAAAAATAATGGTCTATCTATGACGTTACTTAATTCCTGCAGTACTCGCGGGTGTATCCCATCCGGGCCCGGTGATTTGTCAACTTTAGTGATTTTTAGATGCCGCCATACTTCCTGCTGGGTTAAGCAAGTGACATTTACTGGAGAATTTTTGTTATCACTAATCATGTTTTCTGTCATGCGATTTTCTTGTGTAAATACGGTTGAAAAAAAATCATTTAGCATATTGGCTTTTTCCTCATCCTCATCCACCATTTCACCCAGACTATTTTTAAGGGGGCCAACACTATCATTTTTTAGTTTTTTACTATTTATATAGTTAAAGAATATTTTGGGGTTATTTTTACTTTCTCTGGCAATAATTCTCTCTGCCTAAATCTTTGCTGCCTTGATTTGTTTTTTACATGATTTATTTAATTTTCTATATTTATTTAATGCCTCATCACTACCTACTTGCTTTAGTTCTCTAAATGCTTTCTTTTTGTCACTTATTGCGCCCCTTACAGCTCTATTTAGCCATAGTGGTTTCCTCCTATTTCTAGCATGTTTATTCCCAAGGGGTATATATTGTGCACAGGTCCTATTCAGGATGTTAATAAATGTCTCCCATTTGCTTTGTGTAGCTTTATGTCTCAGGATATCGTCCCCGTTTATTGCACTAAGATGATCTCTTAACCGTTGGAAATTTGCCTTCCTGAAGTTTAGTGTCCTTGTAACCCCGCTACTATACATCTTATTAAAGGTTACGTGAAAACGTATTATTTTGTGATCACTATTACCCAAGTGACCCCCAACTAATATATTTGATATGCGGTCTGGCCTATTGGTTAATATTAGGTCTAGCAGTGCCCCCCTTCTTGTTGGGTCCTGAACCAGTTGTGAAAGGTAATTGTCTCTCATAGTAGTCAAAAACCTATTTCCTTTGCTTGAACTACATGTTTCTGTCCCCCAATGTATTTCAGGGTAGTTGCAGTCTCCCATAATAATGACTTCTCCTTGAGTCGCTGCTTCATCTATCTGCTTTACGAGGATATTCTCCGCTACTTCCATTATTTTTGGAGACTTATAACAAACCCCTATCAGTAATTTATTATTTTTTCCCCCTCCCCTTATCTCCACCCACAGGGACTCTACATTTTCATTAGATTCACATATATCCTCCCGCAAGACAGGTTTTAAGGATGATTTTACATATAAATGACGCGCCCCCTGGGACATATTCCTTTTTGAGGGGAATACCCGGCACCGGATCAGATGGGGGGTTGTAGTCTCCGAGCGGCTGTGACCCGGCCCCGTGCCCAGGGCGTCAAGCTCAGAGTGATGTGGCAGTTCTACAGATGTTACTAAAGTTCTTTTGTGTCGACTACGCCACCCGTTGTGATGCGGTCACTGTGGCCGCCGCTGCAGCAGGGTCCGCTGAGGCTGATGGTGGGTGCGCAGCTTGGTGAGATAACCCCCAACGGGAGGGGTATAGCCTCAGAGGGGACAGGCGCAGAGGATGGGGGTTGTGGTGGTGTAGTGCAGACGGCAGTGAAGACAGAGTCGGGTTGTGCAGTTAAGGGTGTTTACTTACTGCAGATGTTGTACTGGTCACTCCAGCTGCTAGTGACCACCCGAGCCGTGCTGCGTCCACCAGGTCCTGGATCCAGCCAACCCCCAAACAAGTCCGGAGCGTGGCCCTGAGCTCTCCCTCTGTCCTTTCTTCAGCCGTCCCCACCAGTGATCCACCTAGGTCCAGCTCCCTCGGGCCTGCTGTTGGGACACCCTTGGCCTCGGGTTCCCTGACCCTTCATGTGGTGTGCCTTCGGGGTGAATGTGGTGGGTGGCCGTGGCAGATGCTGCCCACGGCCTCCGGTCTCTGGCTGGGGATTGTTTTTTTACCCCCACCAGTTTGGGTTCCGGTACCCTTTTGCTGACTCCTCACCCGGTGCTCTAATTTGGGTTCTTGGGTCCCTTCAGTCTTCCCCCTCTGGGTCTTTCTCTGCTCCTCTCTCACTCAGGGTCTCTCTCTTGCTGCAGGCTGACTTCCTCTCTGCTTGCTGTCTGCTCCTCTGCAGCTGTCTTGCTCTCTGCATCTGACTTGTTCTCTACAACTGACTCTGATTCTAGTTGGTGCCCACCTTATATATCCCCTCTATGTGTGAGCTCAGGTGACCAGCACCCAATGAGCTCCTATCACTACCCAGACTGCTCCCCCTATCTGCCCCTACACTACATGGGATGTTCCACCCCCCTCCCACTCCAGCCAGGAACAGACTCGGTCGTACCTGCACATTTCTAAGTGGGAGTACCGTCGGTCTGTTCCTCGGAAATGGGATGTATGTAGTGCATGCAGCCTACCGAGCTCAGTTCCACACTCCATCCTTATCCGGGAGTGGAATATCACACCTCTGGGTTGAGGTGCAATACTCCTGTAGCAGCCGAATCCTCAGGGTGCTACATAAACACACACCCCCCCTCGCTTGTTTGTACGGTCATTTCTGAACAGACTATAGCCCTGTAAATTAACTGCCCAGTCATGGCTCTCGTCCAGCCATGTCGCAGATATCCCTACCATGTCATAATTATTTTCCAACAAAATTAATTCTAATTCCTCCATTTTGTTGGTGAGGCTTCTGGCATTAGTGTACATGCATTTTATGTATCTCTCTGTACCTCTATTCCATCTTACTTTATTGACTGTTCTAACCCCACCCCCAATTTCTTTATTTGTGCCCAGGTCACTATCTGCACTATCTTCCCCACCTATAAAATTATACCCTCCCCCCCAATCCCTAGTTTAAACACTCCTCCAACCTTCTAGCCATTTTCTCCCCCAGCACAGCTGCACCCTCCCCATTAAGGTGCAGCCGGTCCCTAGCGTAGAGTCTGTAGCCAACTGTGAAGTCGGCCCAGTTCTCCAGGAACCCAAATCCCTCTTTCCTACACCAGTTCTTGAGCCACTTATTTATCTCCCAAATCTCCCGTTGCCTCTCTGGCGTGGCACGTGGTACCGGTAGTATTTCAGAGAATACCACCTTGGAGGTCCTTGCTTTCAGCTTGCAGCCTAATTCCCTAAAATCATCTTTAAGGACCTTCCACCTACCTCTAACTTTGTCATTTGTGCCAATGTGCAGCATGACCGCTGGGTCCTCACCAGCCCCTCCCAGTAATCTGTCAACCCGATCAGCGATGTGCCGGACTCGAGCGCCAGGTAGGCAGCACACTGTTCGACGATCCCTGTCTTTGTGACAGATTGCCCTATCTTTTCCTCTAATAATTGAGTCCCCCACTACCAGCACCTGCCTAGCCTGCCCTACTCTCCTATTTCCCTCTTTACTGGAGCTGACACTCGTCCCCTGAAAGCCGGAGATGCCTTGCTGCAGTAGTGCTACCCCTGTACCATCACTCCCCTCATCTGCCAACTTTGCAAACTTATTGGGGTGTGCCAGATCAGGACTAGCCTCCCTGGCACTCTTCCCTCTACCACCCCTTCTAACTGTCACCCAACTAGCGACCTCACTGTCCTGCAGTTCCCGACTACCACCCTCCCCCACATCTACCCCAGTAAGCTGCTGCTCAGTGAGCAGCAGACTCCTTTCCATGTTGTCAATGGATCTCAGTGTTGCCAGCTGCTCATTTAGATGCAGTATCTGGGCTTCCAAACGCACAACGTGCACACATCTCGCGCAGCAGTAAGCAACCTCGACCTGCTGTTCAAGGAATACATACATGTGGCAAGATGTACACTGGATAGCATTGTCAATAATGGAGCTCATTTCCTAATGGGGATTGCAATATACAGAATGTTAAGTAAAAAGTAAAGTAAAGAATTAATGAAATACAGTCAGCAATTCAGTCCAAAGTCCTCCCTTCCAAACTCCCTGAATACAAAGTCACTGAAAAACAAGTCACACACTTACTTTCGTTCGCACTTACGCTCCGGACTCACGCAGCTCGTTCACACTCGCAAACTAAGATATTTAAAGAGTTTTTTTTTTTTTTCCCTTTTCCAGCAATGCACCCTTCACCGCAATGCACTTCCAGTGTCACCCTTAGTAATATTTGAACACTGTAAACATCCTAGACACGGGAAAGTTCCCCTCCGGGGGGTGGCCAAGGTGCGTTGGATTGGTCCCTTATTTGTAGATCCCACGTCGGCTCTAACCAAATGGTCGCGAATGTTTCGGGATCTTTTATGACATAGTAGGGGGACATCGGTAAATTTCTCTATATCCGGATAAGATTGCCGTAACAGGGACCAATATTTTTAATGCACTTGAATATCTGTCCCCCAAAGGGGTGATAGGTGTTCACGAAAGTCAGTCGTGAGCTATTATTCCGTCGTGAAGTAGGTTGGGTGACCTGGTTCAAGATATGTGATGGGTAACCCCTCTGTCGAAATTTGTCGTTCATCTCCTCATGTCTAATTTTTTTAGAATCTGCAGT
Source organism: Phyllobates terribilis (assembly GCF_046119375.1). Taxonomy (NCBI): domain Eukaryota; kingdom Metazoa; phylum Chordata; class Amphibia; order Anura; family Dendrobatidae; genus Phyllobates; species Phyllobates terribilis. The sequence continues at coordinate 109,045,405 of NW_027362773.1, forward strand.
AGACACTATTCAATCCACCCTATTATGTTGTGATTTTGGTAATGACCTTTTAATATGGCCCGGGTGAGAACTGGAATACAACAATAGACTGTTTTTATCTGTTGGTTTTGTGTATAAGTCACTGACTAGATATCCTGTGTCAACGAGTGTAATCCGTGTGTCCAAAAAACGTATGGAATGTGGGTCTTGGTGTATGGTAAATGTCAGATTAGTAAGTTTGCTGTTAAGGTCATCAAAAAAAGTTTTTAAGTTTTGTCTTGTGCCAGTCCAAATAAAGAAAATATCGTCAATAAAACGTCTCCAGCATAGCACATGCTTTTCAAACAGAGGGTGAGTATATACATGATCTATCTCAAAATTCCCCATGAAGATATTGGCATAGGGGGGTGCCACATTGGAGCCCATCGCCGTACCCCTCTTTTGAAAGAAAAAACGATCTTCAAACATGAAAAAATTTTTGGTGAGGATCAAAGTTAATAAATCACTGCAAAAGTCAATCTGATCGGCTGAGAATGTAGTATGGGCTCTTACAAATTTTATTGTGGCACAAATGCCCTACTGGTGATTGATACTAGTATAGAGACTGTTGACATCCATTGTTGTTAGGATGCTGTTAGTAGGGATTGGTCCTAATTCTCTTATGCATGTCAAAAAATGGGTAGTGTCCTTAAGGTATGAGGTAATCTTCTGAATATGGGGTGTTAAAATTTTTTCTAATGTAATAGCCAAGGGTGACAAAATAGAATCTGTAGAGGCTACAATAGGTCTCCCGGGTGGTGACCATAGATTCTTGTGTATTTTGGGTAAGGTATAAAATACCGGCATTATTGGGTTTGGATTGACCAAAAATTCTGACAGTTTGGAATCGATTGTGCCTCTCTGAGAATGATGTGAGACTAAATTTTTAATTAAATTAGCTACCTCTGTGGTGGGGTTACGTGTTATAGGTAGATACGTTTCAGTATCATTCAATTGAGTGTATATCCCTGATATATAATAAGACCGGTCCATAATAACAATTGCTCCCCCCTTATCAGCTGGTTTTACAATAAGTTCTTTCCTTTTTTTCAATGAGGAGAGGGCCATACTTTCCTCAGGGTTGAGGTTATTTTTGTTATGCAGATCGCCTCTCTTTATGGCTTGTAGGACTTCATTAATGTCTTTCTGGACCAAGTCAATATATGTCTCTACATGATAATATGTACAAGGCGGTTGGAATGGCTAGGAATACGCAGTTTCAAGCCATGTAAAGAGAACATTCCATCATTCTGGCTGCTCTGAGAGGGACCTGGAGGATCAGTAGTAAGCCCCCTACCAGAGGAAAAATGGACTTTCAATCTTAAGGTTCTATAAAAGCGTTGTAGTTCTTGCTCCAGTTGGAATGTATCAAAGGCAGGTGTAGGGCTAAATGAAAGACCTTTTTGCAATAGGTCTAATTCGGCCGGTGCTAAGGATTGTGAGAAGATGTTATACACGATGTTAGTCCTACCCGAGAACGAGTTGTCATCCGAGCGTTGTCTGTCTGTCGATCGCCTCCCCCGCCTCGTCTTATTCTTGGTGGACGGTTTCTGCGTTGATCCAAAAAATAATTTGGTTGATAGGTACCTCGTTTGCTGTCTGTAGAGGAGTGTCGGCCTGGAGAAGAGTTGTATCCTCGCCTGTATGATCTGCTGCTTCTGCCTTGATCTGAAGAGCGCCATCTATACACTTGATTATTGAGGTAGTTTTCAGCGTCACATAGAAATTTAGATTTTTTCTGGATCTGGAGTTCGTTGCGATATTCAGAAATGGTTTTGTCCACTTTGTTTTTCAGTGTTGTAAATTCTTCAGATGAAATCGTATTACTCAATTGTTGCTCAGTAGAGGCAATCCTAGTATGTAGATTGGTTATTTCCTTCTGGAGAAAATCAATTGTCAACACAATAATGTCCATTGAGCATTTGTTGAGGATCCCCTCGAACTTACTGCAATAATCAGAGTTATCATTAAATAGAGTAGGACGTAGGTTGACTCTTAATCCTCGTGGAATTCGTTGTGTTTTGTGATATTCTGCGAGAGTAACGCAGTGTAGATCCAAAGCGGTATACCTCCTTTGTTCCTTCTCTAGGTCCCTTGTGCGTACTTCCTCAGTGGGGGTGTGGAGAAATGTAACGGGAGTTGTGACATGTGCAAGTATTCCACTTGCTTCTTCCTGATTAAAGGCAAAGGTTGTGAACGACATTGAAGCCACAGGAGCGTAATCCCAAGAAACAGTCAATTGAAAAAAAGAAGGATCGCTTCACTGTATCAAACTTTTAGGGTGCTCTGAAGAAATAGGTAGTATAGATATCAAAAAAGAACTTCGGCACTCCAATATGGATGCAAAAAATTGGTTTTTATTAGCAGAATTCCCCATAAATGAAAAGCAGTCCGTTTCCACCTAACATGGTCTTTACCCATCACATATCTTGAACCAGGTCACCCAACCTACTTCACGACGGAATAATAACTCACGACTGACTTTCGTGAACACCTATCACCCCTTTGGGGGACAGATATTCAAGTGCATTAAAAAATATTGGTCCCTGTTAGAGCAATCTTATCCGGATATAGAGGAATTTACTGATGTCCCCCTACTATGTCATAAAAGATCCCGAAACATTCGCGACCATTTGGTTAGAGCTGACATGGGATCCACAAATAAGGGACCAATCCAACGCACCTTGGCCACCCCCCGGAGGGGAACTTTCCCGTGTCTAGGATGTTTACAGTGTTCAAATATTACTAAGGATGACACTTTTACACATCCTCATTCTGGCAAACGTTATTCTATTAAAGAATATTTCTCTTGTGATTCCACGTATGTGGTGTATCTAATTAAGTGTCCATGCGGTCTCGCGTATGTTGGTGAGACCACCCAACATATCCGAGACCGCATTTCACAACACAAATCAACAATTCTTTGTGGACGCATGATGTTACCTATACCAGCACATTTTCTAGCTATGTCCCACAACATTTCACAACTAAAGTATCAAGTAATTGATCACATTCCGCCAAATAGACGGGGGGGGGCAACCGGATTCAAAACCTCAAAAAACGTGAGCTATACTGGATACATACGCTACAGATCCTCACTCCGAAAGGACTTAATAGGGAGTATGAAGCACAATATGAATAAAAAATTCCTATATCCCCCCCAAAAATCCCTCTACCTATATGACATAAAACTCACTCTGTCCAGTGTCTATTGGATAGGATAATAAACCAGGGTTTAGCGGATAATTCTATGCTACTGATTAAAGTTTTAAGTTGTGGGTCATTCACTGGGCTTTCAGTATGGGTGACTAGATTGTTTGTCATTTTATAATAATTGAATATATTTCATGTTACTGATTATTTAGGACTATTCAGTAGGACTATGAGCTGTGTATCCACCTGACTTCTGCACAACACAACTGATGGTCCCAACCCCATTTATAAGGCAAGAAATCCCACTTATTAAACCTGACAGGGCACACCTGTGAAGTGAAGACCATTTCCGGTGACTACCTCTTGAAGCTCATCAATAGAATGCCAAGAGTGTGCAAAGCAGTCATCAAAGCAAAAGGTGGCTACTTTGAAGAACCTAGAATATAAGACATATTTTCAGTTGTTTCATACTTTTTTGTTAAGTATATAATTCCACATGTGTTAATTCATAGTTTTGATGCCTTCAGTGTGAATGTACAATTTTCATAGTCATGAAAATACAGAACAATCTTTAAATGAGAAGGTGTGTCCAAACTTTTGGTCTGTACTGTATATATATATATATATATATATATATATACTTTATATTCTTGTGGCAGCATGAGGTCTCCTACTATATCATTATTCTTGAATTTATATACATATATAAACATTTTTTTAAAAAAACGCACGCTATTTGCATATTCTACTGTACCTTACAAATTTATTTCACAATCTTTTGTGGGTTATTCCACATCATTTATAAGTAGATGTATGTGTATATTTTGTTTTTCCTTATTTTCTGTTTATATACAAATGTTGATGGGATATATTCTTTTGATGTTTAGCATAGGCCCTGAGAAAGACCATGTTAGGTCGAAACGTTGGCCTGCTTTTCATTTAAGGGGAATTCTGCTAATAAAAACCAATTTTTTGCATACATATTGGAGTGCCGAAGTTCTTTTTTGATATCTATACTACCTATTTCTTCAGAGCACCCTAAAAGTTTGGTACAGTGAAGCGATCCTTCTTTTTTTCAACAAGCTTCCATTGCTGATAGACCCAGAGGCTGTTGTTAGGTCTCAGCTTGCCATGATAACCATCGATACACCGTGATTGTAACATGGGGGTAATAATGAAGGTACAGAGGGGGCCCCTTCCTTCTGTCCACCATATTGATGCGGTGGACGCTATTGACCGCATCATCTAAAGGGTTAAACTGTCGGGATAGGTGCTAACACCAAAGTCGGCAGTTGCAGCCAACTCTCCTTGAAGTGCGGGCTCAGCTGCTAAGCCTGCACAGCACGACTACCATGAAAATAGCACAGTTCATGTTTAATCCCATGTGCCCATGATGTAATAGTATGTCATAGGGCAGTAAGGTGTTAGACTTTTGATTGGTTGTTTCTATATTTTCCATTTACCATAATGGAGGACTGATCACATACGTGAGCTCAGGACACGGAATGCAATGTGTGGACCTGGGGAGGAATCATTGACCAGACCTGAGGCTCCTATGATTTGTTGGGTTGACCCCCAGTTGCCTCTATTAAGCACTGTGAAGACCCATACAGTGGCTCAGATATGTTATCATACACTGACTATTAGCTTCATTCAAGGAGTCAAATATAAGAATTTTCAATAATAGTTGAAATAATATTTAATTATTTATTTATCAATTTCCTATCAGTATGTCTTTGGAGTGTGGGAGGAAACCGGAGAACCCGGAGGAAACCCACGCGAACACGGGGAGAGCATACAAACTCCATGCAGTTGTTCTCTTTGGTTGGGTTTGGACCCGAACGCTGCAAAGCAACAGTGCTAACCACTGAGCCACCGTGTTGCCCAATAGTCTTCAATGTGGCACTAATCATGATAGGACGAGAACAGAGACCGAGCCCGGAATCTGTCTCCTTATGCAGCAGGAAGCTCACTTTATTCCGTGAGTTCATCTGACTGCGGAAAGTCCAGTAAATGTCGTATCCAGAAGTGAGAACAGAGACCGAGCCCGGAATCTGCCTCTTGATGCAGCAGGAACCTCACTTTATTCCGTGAGTTCATCTGACTGCGGAAAGTCCAGTAAATGTCGTATGCGAGAACAGAGACCGAGCCCGGAATCTGTCTCTTTTTTCTGACTTGTTTTCGCCTTGTGGAAGAGTCGTCACATCCGGCTGGATTCTTTGTTCATTGACGGATCACAATCAGGCCTCTCTCCGGAATAGTGATCTGTAGAAATAATAAATATGACTGAAGATGAAACAACTGGATATCATATATAAGCGGCAGGCAATGTACTCCTGGTTACTGATTTCTAGCCTTGTGAGAAAAGATTTAAGATAAGTGATATTGGCTTATTCTTAGTTTAGGACTGTACCCCCCATTCATATAGAGGGGGCTGACAATCACTATGTGAGATCTGAGACCACCCACTGGACTCCTAAACCCAGAATGTTTCATATTGGCCGGCACTAAGCATTTCATGGATATCTAAGAAGTACATGAGTGCAATTTTTTAAATCTATAAATTTAAATTAAAAAATAAATTATTGATTATGTAGCGTTAATAAAGCTAGATCTAAATAGAACTATTTTTACTGTAAAGGATCTTCTCCCCACTATTTTAGCTTTAGTAAAAGATCAAGTATTTCTAAAACATTAAAAGACATCCAGGAACTTAAAGATGTCAGACAAACCCCTGCAGATCCCCAATGAATCTAGGACCTCCAGCAAGTTGTCATAGCCGGAACGGACATTGAATGTACAACGTGATGATTCGTGCCGCAAAGCTGGAGCCACTGTCTCCAACAAAAGAAGCAAAACGTAGTTTAACAAGTGTACAGTTTTATACGATGATTTATATGGTTGTATAACTAATATATTTCCCATCTGGTATTATCACTCATCCCCTTAAAAAATAAAATTGGTACTTAATATTTTATCTCCTCTTGTAAAAGGATTGAATAGTTCTAAGAAGAGATACCTGGCCTGGAAAGAAACTAAAAATTCTAACTCTGAAATAATAGGATCTGAAAACCCACTCAAATTATATTCTCAAATTATATATTCTCATTACCAAAAATTAAAAAAGTTAAAGTTGACTATTCCCATCTTATCTTACCTTTCATTTTTCCTCAGGTCCAGCTTTAAAAAGTTCTAATTTATGGAGCTGTAGATATTACCTCCTTCAGGACAAAGTCTATAAAGATGAAATAAAATTAAATTATTTGATATAAAATGATACAGAAGGATTATCTACATGTACAGTAAAGCATTAAACCTGACATATTGTGCCACTACGTGTCTCCAAGAGACGCACTATAACATTATGCTGCGGTGCTCCTTTACTCCAATGAGACCCCGCAGAGCATTTCCTTCCCAACCTCCTCTATGCTGGAGAGGTTGTGCTAAACCGGGAGACATTTTACACATATTTTGGAGTTGTCCATAAAGGAATTATGGAAAGAAACTTTGAACTTACTCCTATGAATTTCTAAACCCAATATTCCACTTACACCACAATTAATATTATTATCACAAGGTCTAGAAGAAATCCCACCCAAATTTCAACATATCTCTTGTCATATCTTTTTGGTGATTAAACATTTAATCGCAACAAAATGGAAGCAAATAATTCCTCCATCAATATTAGAAGTAATGGAAAGGCATCAACGCACAATATTAAAGTTCAACTTTGCGATTAGTGAAAAAATGTTGTAGCTGATATTTAGTTAGATGAATGCCATAGTGGAAGAGTTTTTTTTACTCAGGCTAAACCCAAAACTTAAAAACTAAAATAGTTGTATAAACAAACAATACTGGATATATACCAAACTAATTGTTTACACATATTATGGTCAAAGTTATAATAGTTGTTTATTACTAATAATAATGACTAGCCTTGCCTTTACTTTCTCTCCTGTAACTTCCCATTGTTACCCCATTACTCCTTTTTCCCCTCCCCAATTTATATTCCTTCTTAATGTTATTTTTTTTTGTAAATGTTAAGTAAAAACAATTGAACGAGATGATCCGACATTTACCATTTTTTACCCGTTGTAAATCCTGTTGTTCTCCTGAATCTGGCATTGTTCATCCTTTGTTCCTCAAGATTCTAATTTCCTGAGAAATTGCCCCCTTTTCCCTTTATGTAAATCTAGTATTTGTATTTATTTTTGCCAAGTGGGCGTGACCCTCAAAAACTTCTCTTTTTGAGAAACATCTTGATGACAACGGCCAGTTGGCTAAAATAGTGGATAAATGTATAGGGAGCAGGGAGACCTATCAGGAACAAGGAGATTTGAGAACAAGAGACAAACAATGCCGTATTCAGGAGAATAGCAGCATTTATACCGGGTTAAAATAAATGTATATTTATGGCGAGTGACAGGTTATCTTAAAAGTAGATTCCACCAAAAAGACATAGCAGATTTTTTCAAATACAATTTATGTCATATAATCAGCCCCATATCAGTAGGGTAGGGTCACACTTAGGCTGTGTGCCCACGATGCGTTTTTTAAGCGTTTCCGCAGCGGCAAAAACGCTGCAGAAACGCTTAAAAAACGCATGGTAGTAGGTCTGCCATGTTCCCCAATGATAATCCGTATGTGCTGTGCACATGCTGCAGAAATTTCCGCTGCGGATTATCATTGCGTAAAAAAAGCAGCACTACCAATTATTTTGCGGAAGCGCTGAGTTTTCTCCGCCATTGACTTGCATTAGACCGCATGGACTCCGCATCACTGTATATGTAGATGTATGCGTTCCATTGTGGGGATGGTACCCGGGTGTGGAGGAGAGGAGACATCCACACCCAGGTGCCATAGTACCTGTAAAAAAAAGAATAAAATAAAAAATATATGTTATACTTACCTTCCGGCGGGCCGCGGTGCGCTCGTCCTCCCATGCCGGCAGATCGCGGTGGACTGAAGGACCTGCGCTGACGTCATAGCCATGTGACGGGTCACGCGATGCTGACGTTGGCAGGTCCTTCAGTGTACCGCGATCTGCCGGCAGCCAGGACGGAGTGAAGCAAGACTGCCGGGGCCATCGGAAGGTAAGTATATATTTATTTTTTTATTTTTAACCATTCTTTGGGGTCACACTATATAAATCCATGCCGTTTGCATGGATTTATATAGTGTGACCAAGTTGTCAAGCACTTTCCAAGTGATGCTAAAATCGCTTGGAAAGCGCTTATCAACCCGCATGCGGAAATGCATGTGAAGAACGCTTCACATCCGCATGTCCCTGGCAGAAAAACGCATGTACAATCCGCATGTACAATCCGCATGTACAATCCGCATGCGTTTTTTCTGCCAGGGGAGATGCAGAAACGCTCAGGAAAAATCCTGAGCATTTCTGCATCGTGGGCACATAGCCTTAGGATAAAACTATTTATGTCATAATAATAAGTTAATTGCAGCTTTGTTAATGTTATGTTATGCAGCTTTGTTAATGTTATGTTATGGAGCTTTGTTATGGGGATGGATGTATTATACAGATGCTGGGTATTACATTTACTAATTATGGAGCTAATGCTAATCCAATTCTGTAAGAGATATGATCGGATAATTAACTTATTTCTGCACGTACCTTCAGACTCTGTCTCTGCCTTCTTACGATCATTTTCAACAAAGAGGGCGCATGCGAAAAAGAATCCTCCTCCGAAAACCAGCACAAAGGGGCAAACCATGAGGGCGTACTGCAGACTGCGGAAGTTCGAAAGAGCCGAGTCTGGATTGTAACTTTTGATGCGGTCGGATATCTGAAGATGAGACGAGATAAATAATTATGTATGGTTAATGAAAGTAAAAAAACATAATTGACTGGACACGTTTATGCTGACAGCAGTCAATGGATACCAATGAAATCTGGTGATCATAGAAAGAGAAGGTGCCTCACTGCAGATAGCGGCTCCTCCAAACTATGAACAGCAATGCTTCCAGTATTCGCAGCTCCAGTACTACACATTGTCTGGGAACAGGACACTTGTGACATCCTTCTTCAGCAGATAATCTGTGACGTAACTCCAGGACATCTTGTCTTTGGAGTTCTGCCACCCCGTCAACAGAGCGGAAGAGAAGATGCTGCTCTGTCAACGTGATATCAGGGGAGGCCACTGAATCGCGGGTGTTGGCAGAGATCGGTCCCGGGCACTACAGGCAGGTATTTAGCAACGACTTGCCTGTTAGCCCATAGTAAAAAAAATCAAATAGTCCCGGTGAACCCTTTTAAGTATGTTATGAATAGGCTACAGCGAGTTTTAAAAACTCCTCTGTGACAGAGCATGTCCTATTCTCATCCGTTCTGCGGATCAGACTTGGCCAGTAAAGAGTAACTGTCGTTATAAAATCAATACAGTACACGTGAAAATAAGCAACTTTGTGGTAGATCTTATCAGATAAATCTGCTTATTTTTCCTCCATTAATTTATAACATTCTTAATTCACAGATAAAATCTGTAATCAGTGAAGACAGATTTTTACATTACTGAGATAGGAGATGACAATTGCTGTTGATCAGATTCTATGTACATGGGGGGAGCCTGCCTCTAGCTCCTCCCTCTTTCCTCTCCATAGAATGTTATAAGCACCAACTGTCATCTCCTATCCCAGTAATGCTTCACTGAATACAGTGAGAACTTTGAGAATAAACGATCAGTTCGAGAGGAGAAAGAAGCAGATTTCTCTGAAAAGATATATTCCAACGTTTCTTATTTTCATGTGTACTGTACTATTGATTTATGAAATAAAAATTAAAACTGGGGTTACTATTTCTAGTCTATAGGAATCTGTTAAAAATGGATGGAGAAAGGATGATATACTTTGTACTTCAGTTTTCCATCTGTGTTTCATCCATTTTTCATTGATCCATTATTAAGAGTCAATGGATAAATAAAGTTTGGACAGTCTACCACCTTCACTTTTTAAAAAAACAGATGACACAAGAGAAAAATGGTCTGTTTTGCGACAATGTACAAATGGAAACAGATGTGTGAATGTAGCCCTAAAGTGATGTGAGAATATGTAACAGCTACTTACTAGCCCGATGAAATAGGAGCTTCCAGCTTCCCCCAGCAGGTGGGACCCCGCCATCGATAATGCCTGTGCTGTTGATCGCCTTGTGGGAGAAACCACATACTGAAACAAGAGAATATTCTGAATGAGCAGAAGGAGTCACTGAACCCAACGAGACAAGAGAACATGGACAAAGTGAACATACTTGAAGCCTAAGTTAAAGAAGTTGTCCACTATGGAAAGGGCATCAAAGTATGATCGGCCGGGGTCCCGCATGCGGCATCCCTTCCGATCAGCAGTTATCGGTGCCGGCGGCGGCTGCCACCAGCCGGAAGTCCTTACCTATTCAAGTCAATTGAATAGGAGGTGGATGTGCAGTACACCGCGGTGACCACTATAACTTGACGGCCAAACACCGCAGGTAAGCCCCTCCGGCCGGTGGCAGCCGCTGCAGATACCAATAACTGCTGATCGCCGGGGGTGCCGCATGCGGGACCCCGGCCATCCTACATTGATGCCATATCCTACGGGTAGGGCATCAATGTGAAAGTAGTGGACAACCCCTTTAAATGCACAATCAGCCAGGATAGATAAGAAGCCCAGACATGTTGTGGACTGAGATTTTACTAAAGAAGTTTTTAATCATCTTGCGCCAGGTTTATTTTTAGTTGGGAATTACCCAACAGACGCTTGGGCACAGCCAGGATTATGGGGCATTTGATGGGTAAAAACAGAACATAGAGACTGACTACATACATATAATTATAGCTATGATAAGTTTAGCGCTTTTCTCCACTCACCAGGCGGATATCAGTTGAAACTGAAAAGTTCAGGCTCAGAAATATGGTCCCGATGAATATAAACACCTGCAGAGAGTAAAGAACAATACATATAAACATTTGTGTCTTGCACGCTTTCCTATCCCCCATAGGTTTTGTCTTTATAATCCATTCATCCACCCCAGTCTCCGTACATTCATAGACAGCCCCCGCCATAGTCTATGATTTCTACTGCTCGGTCCTATAGCCGAGACCCAGTAAGGGGATGAAAGCAATCTGTACTCCAGGTACTTACATAAGTGGCCACAAGGCTGATGTCTGCAAGAATAATAGCCAACAGCAGGAAAATGGCGGAGCCCAGCAATCCAACCGCACAAACTATAGGGTCAGCACGAGGGTTGTACTTCCTGCATCTCTTGGCTATCTCCGCCCCTGTTCCAACTCCAAGGATGCCAGAGATGACCGTAAGTCCTCCGAAAATCAGACTGCAAAGAAAAGCGGTAAAGAGATTAGTAAAGTAGCTTGAAGAAATGAAATATAAATAATTTGATATAATAATAATTTGAAATATAAATATTTTTTTTTAGAGAGAAAACGGTCATAGGGGGAATTAAATTCCCACCAGTGAATGTCAAATTAAAGTTTGCTAAACTTGTACCTGTCATCATAGTTGGATAGTTGAGTCTGATATGGCGCCTTCTGTAGCATGAGAGCCCGGGCACGCTTCAGGAAAGTAACAGCCCAGAAGCCGAATGCAGCTGCCACAAATTTTACCATAATAGTCCCAAGAGTAGAAAACAGAAGACTTCGGCTGCAGAGAGAGAAAAGGGTAAAAATCTTGTAAATGACGCAGAAGTCACGGGGGAGATCAGTGACATAAATCAATGCACAGAAGACACCTACTTTTTACGCAGTTGGTTGGCATCCATAAGCCATCCTTTGAAGCTCAGTGGTTTGTTCTTTTCCTCTGCAGCTCCTCTGGACGGTTCTTTTACAAATGCAGCCATGAGCAGGACTCCTACCAGGCCCAGAGCAGAGATGATCTGTGTAGATGAAGAAGGAGACATCACATATCACATATACAGAGGTTTCATCACAAAAAGGACATGAGCACAGACTGTTGTGGAACTGGTTCCATTAAAGGGGATCTGCGACGAGGTGTTTGCTGCGCATCTGAGAGCAGCATAATGCAGGGACAGAGACCCCGATTCCAGCGATGTGTCACTTGCTGGTGTGCTTGGTGAAGTATTGATAAAATCCCAGTTTTCTCTGCTGCAGATCTAGCAGTACTCTGAATGCTGAGCTCTGTATACCCTGCCTACACCACTGATTGGTAGATTTTTCTGTGCACACTGTACATAGGCAGAAAGCCACCAATCAGTGGTGGGGTCGGGGTTACACAGAACAGGAGGACTACATGGCACGAGACAACTAGTCCCCTCGTCATAATCTCCTGCTAATAAAACAGTGATTTTTTTTTTAAAGCATCTACAAGGAGCAGTAAGTGACACATCGCTGGAATCAGGTGCTCTGCCCCTACAGGGCCCCTGCTCTCAGATCAAATGGAAAAACATACTGCCAGATTCCCTTTAATACGATTCAGGAATTATAATTAAGATTCACAGTTTGTCCACAAGATCCCTCAGACCTATTACTTACCCGGAAGGCCCATTGCCAGGCGCCACCAAATGCACTTGTCACTTTAGACCCAATGATGTAACCAAGGCCACTGTAAAAAACAAAAACAAAGTTGTCATAATTTCTGCACACATATAAACATATACATTTTTGAGTGCCTTTTTCCGGCTCCTCCTTCCTACTCCACCCCCTCCATAGACTTCTATGAGCAGCAACTGTTACCCCATGCCGCATAAAGCTACAATCTGTCTTGTCACTGAAGATGGATTTTTATCAGTGAATTAATGAAGGGAAATAAGTATATTTCCTGATAAGATATATTACAACATTTCCTATGTCCATTTAAATGATTTATAAAAAAACAATAAAAAGTGTAAGATCATTCTGAGTCTTCACATTCTTTGAGGAGCTCTTGTCATAAGTGCTAAAAGTCAAACTGTCTAGCAGAAAACTTTTTTGCCCATAGCAATCAGTGCAGTTTTCTGTTAGGGAAAGTCTTGACATTGCTGAAAAAATATTTCCATTTAGAGTCTTGAATCAATTTCCTAGAAATCTGCAGCAATTCCAGAAATGTTTGCTGGTTCACTGCTGATCCTCCCCCTACGTGTTGCGACACCATGATCATTACTTGCGGAGGGGTTTTTGAAACGCCATCCATATGTATTGTACATGCATCTGTAGAGCAAAATCCGTACCGAAAAAAGTCCACAGCAAATCCGCCTTGTCGGACTTACTCTTAGACAGTTTGGCTATGATTCCCTCCTTAAAACAATAAATAGATCTACACTCACCAGCCAAAGGGTGCTGCTAAGTAATACAAGTTAAGCGCGCGGCTGCGCCGATCTCCCACGAAGACGTCGGCAATGATGGAGGGGGCAGTTATTTTAAAACTTGCCTCTGCAGCTCCAGACAGTCCATTAATTAGGAGAAAAACTGTAAAATACTGTGAAAACACAAAAAAATATTCAGTGACCATTTATGAAAGTTTTCTAAGACACCTAAAGAAATACGGTAATGGAAAAATTATAAACTTTTCCTAATTTTGGACCCGCTCTCACTTTTGTCTTGCAAATACTAATGCAAAATACTGATCTACATATAAACTAGTGAGAGGCTTTAGGGCTCATGCAGACGTCGGTGGATCCCGGTCCGATCTCTGACAGCGTGATAGCGATGCTCGGGTCGGAAGACCCGCGGCCAGTCCGTGCATTATTGTCCATGATGGCACCGAGATCCACAGACGTCTGCATGAGCCTTAAGTCTTTATGCTTCTACCAATTAAATCAGTTACCTCATTGGGAACGTAGGACTTGCAGAGAATGATGGCCGACCAGAAGGACATCCCTGCACACATGATGTATTTTCTGTTCCAGCGGTCACCCAGGTATCCATAGATTTGACCAAACAGGACACTGCTGATCGTGAATACTAGAAGGGGAAAAACAAGAGGTCACAGTTAATAGAAATGATTTCTTTAACATATATTTATTTATATTTGAGGATTATTTAAACTGTTGCACTGAAAACACTTCTCCCGTCCTCATCACTGTTTGCATTTTTGGTAACTATAAAGGCGGCCATCATGTGAACGTTACAAAATTGGAACCTTATGATGTCACGAGATTCCAGCCGTCCTCACAAGTGACCTATAGAATAGGATTTTATGTTAAAAGTTTACCTAAGCTTATAAGGCCGGATTTGCTGTCGTCCATTTTAAATGCGCTTTGTAGGTAAGAAATCGCTCCTGCCAGAACAAAAAGAAGAACACGAATGATTATTGTAATTAGAGAAGTGCAGGAATAGACATCACAGCAGCTAACGAGCCTTCTCGTTGGCCATGAAGATTTTCTTCTTTTTTTCCAGTTTTGGGCCTTATACACCTTGCCCCCGACATAAGCCGGTTTACGCCTACTTACCTACGAAAGTGAAGGCAGCTATGAAGGTGACCAGATTGATGAAGGTTAGAACGCCTACAATAATGAAAGAGCGGACTATGGAGACTCCAGTCCGGGCGTGCAGGTCCTGTTCTTCGCAGTTTTCATCCTCATCTTGCTGGTCTTTTCCTTTTTCCACATCTTCTAATAGAAGTGGCATTTTTGGGGTGGAATTGAAGAGAGATGCCATGTTCAACAGAGCCCTGCAAACACTGGAGAAAAACACAAGACGGTAAAAATATTGCATTAGTCTCAGTAAAGATTTCAAAAATAAAGAGAAAAAAAACAAGCATATATATATATATATATATATGTATTTTTCAGATTATAAGACTCACTTTTTGTTCTCCCAAATTTGGGGGGAAAATGGGGGTGCGATTTATAATCCAATTGTAGCTTACCGGGCTGGGGGGGTATCTGCGGTGGAGCAGGGTCCCAGGAGTCAGGGTCACTGCTGCAGGAAGTTGAAGGTGGTGGGGCGATGCTGTGGGCCCCAGACTGGGAGGTGGGGGTGGTCAGCGATGCGAGGCTGCTTCGGGCACCAGGCTTCCAGAAAATGTCAGTGGAGCCCCCGCACTGCCCATCGTTTTCACTGCGGTGGACTTCGGGAAAATGGACGCCTCCAGCGGAGCATGTGTAGATCTCGGCTCCCGAGATCTCGATCTTGGGAGCGGAGATCTCAATCTAAACATGCGCCATTTTCCCAAAGTCCACTGCAGTGAAAACGATGCAAACGATGGGCAGTGTGGGGACTTGTTTGATATTTTCTGAAAGCCCGTGGCCCGGAGCAGTCTCGCACTGCTGAGCACCCCAACCTTCCAGCCCGGGCCCTGCAGCATCGCCCCACTCCTGCCACCGTTGAAAGCTTTCTGCAGCAGCGACCCTGCCTCCTGGGATCGCGCTTCACCGCAGCCCCCTCGACCACCCCCGGGTAAGCTATCGTAAAAGGGGATTATAAGACGCACTATTTTATTAATTTCATTTTTTTCCCATTTTCCTCCCCAAAATTTGGGGTGCATCTTCTAATCTGCAAAATACAGTCTCTGGCATCAATATATCCATAAAAGTAAGAGAAACAATCAAAACGCCAGAATGGCCTTTTTTTCCCTTGTTTTTTTTTTTATTACGGCACCTTCCCCGAAAAATGCAATAAAAAGTCACCCAAACTGTGTATGTTCCCCAAAATGGTGTCAATAAAAACATCAACTTGCCATAAAATGGTGAAACAAATCAATTTTTTTTTTAAATTCTAAAACTATTGTTGTAACCACTTACGGTAAGTAATAACAATAATAATAATAATAAAACAATATGAACCCTGAATCATCTTTCCAGATCAATCGTACCACAAAATGAACGTGGTAAAAAGCACAAAAAACAGTTTTGTTTTTCTGTTTTTTTTTCACCATTTCACCATAGTTATTATTTTTTTCCCCATTTTTCAGTATAATATAACGTTAAATGAATGCTGTTCTTCTAAGCAACAACTCGTCTCACAAAAAAAAAAAACAAGCTTTCACCTGACTATGTGATCAGAAAAATAAAAAAGTGGAGGAAATATTGGCCGTGCTTTGAAAGGGTTAATGACAATTTACAAAAAACGTGTCTATACTGTTATTGGGGATAATTCTATAGGGAAATCTATATATGTCCCCCTATAATCATCTACAGGTTGTCTCCCCCTGGGAAAGGCTCCCATTACTCATTAGATGAAGTTCAGACTTACCTTTCTCTCTTTCCACCGGAGGGCGCTGATAATAACAAATAAATATCACTTTCTATAGCAAATTTTGCAACACAGAAATCGTGAGTACAACACACAATAGTGAGTGGCTGGGATCCGGCCGGCGCCCATAGTTATACACAGGGGCCGATTGTGACATCATCAGCCGGTCACTGGGGGTTCTAAGCCATTGTGATGTCATCGATCTATCTAATCATCCGTCCATCCATGGATTCTGTAGTACTACAACACCCAGTATGTACGTCTGGAAAAGTATAGAACTAGCATGCTCCACCCTCACGTTTTTCATTGTGCTGTGGTCTATATTGAAATTCATGTCCCTCTGGATGGATGGATGGACATGCTGAGTTTTGTAGTACTACTGAATCCATCCATCCATCCATCAAGAGGAACATCAATTTCATTATAGACCAAAGCACAATGAAAGACTTGAGGATGGATCTTGCTAGTTCTATACTTTTCCAGATGTATATACTGGGTGTTGTAGTACTACAGAATGATAAGGACTCTGATGACAGGGCATGCTGACACCTGTAGTCCTATACTTTTCTAGAAGTGCATGCTGAGAATTGTGGTACTACAGCACAATAAGAACATAAATTTCAATATATACCACAATACTGTGCTATTGCTGTATATAGTATAAACAATCAAACAATCATAGGTTCAAGTCTACCAGGGGGAGTAAAAAAATAAAAATAAATATCAACAAAAATTTAAAAAAATATATATAAAATATAAAAAGTTCAATTAACTCCTGTTCCTAATTAAAAACTAAAGAGATAAAAATATACATATTGTGCATCAATGTATCCATAAAAGTAAGAAAAACCATCAAAACGCCAGAATTGCCTTTTTTTTTCTATCGCAGCATCTTCCCCCCAAAAAATGCAATAAAATGTCATCAAATCTTTGTATGTTCCCAAAAATGGTGTCAATAATAATGACAACTCGCCATGGAAAAAAAACAAGAGCAGAGGCTCATAAAATGGTGAAAAAAACTTTTTTTTTTACAAAGTTCTGAAATTGTTGTAACCACTATAATAATAATACTAATGATAATGATAATAAAAAAGCAATATGTTTGATATTGCTGTAATCACGCTGACCCTGAATCATATTTCCAGATCAATCTTACCAAAAAATGAATGCGGTGAAAAGGAAGCACAAAAAACTGTTGCAAAATTATTTTGCTTTTCACCATTTCACCGCACTCGTAATTGTTTCCCCATTTTTCAGCAACAACTCGTCTCACAAAAAGAAAAAAACAAGCTTTCACCTGACTAAGTGATTGGAAAAATGAAGAATAAGAAGAGGAGGAAATATTGGCCATGTTCTAAAAGGGTTAATGACAATTTACAAAACCGTGTCTATACTGTTATTGGGGATAATTTTATAGGGAAATCTATATATGTCCCCCCTATAATCATCTACAGGTTGTGTCTCCCCCTGGGACAGACTCCCATTACTCATTAGATGAAGTTCAGACTTACCTTTCTCTCTTCCCACCGGAGGGCGCTGATAATAACAAATAAATATCACTTTCTATAGCAAATTTTGCAACACACAATAGTGAGTGACTGGGATCCGGCCGGCGCCCATACTTATACGCAGGGGCCGATTGTGACATCATCAGCCGGTCGCTGGAGGTTCTAAGCCATTGTGATGTCATCGTGCGGTGCATGCATATACACTCAGTGTACTTTGATACAAAGAGTCACCTAATGAATCTTTTCATTTGAAAATGTTGAACCCTGATAAGATAAAAAAAACAACCTATAGGCTATGTGCCCACGATGCAGAAATGCTCAGGATTTTTTCCTGAGCGTTTCTGCATCTCCCTGGCAGAAAAAAACGCATGCGGATTGTACATGCGGATTGTACATGCGGATTGTACATGCGTTTTTCCTGCCAGGGACATGCGGATGTGAAGCGTTCTTCACTTGCATTTCCGCATGCGGGTTGTGATTTTAGCATCACTTGGAAAATGCTTGACAACTTGGTCACACTATATAAATCCATGCAACCGGCATGAATTTATATAGTGTGACCGAGAGAATGTCAAAAAATAAAAAAATAAATATACGAGGGGCGATCCAAAAGTAATGATAATCGGTTATTTCTATTGCACACAGAAATTAAAATAAAATGTTTTCTTCTCTCTTAGGTACCCACTAGTCCAGGAAAAAAAAATCACTTAAATAGGCCACGATTCACGGGAGCTACATTCATTTGAGTAGGAACTGCCGAGGAGTGAACATCAAAATGGAAAAAAACGAGCTCAGAGCTGTCATCAAATACCTCTGCTTGAAAAAAATTACTACCAAAGACATACACAGCGACTTGGTGGAAACGTTGGGGTCTTTTCTCTTCCATATTCCACAGTTGCACGCTGGGCCAAGGAATTTAGGCTGGGAAGAACATCGACGGAAGATGAACATCGTGAAGGACGCCCATCCACGTCCCTCAATGAAGAAAACATGAAAAAAGTTGAAGAAGTTGTATTGGCCGATCGAAGAGTGACTATCAAGCATGTAGCGGAGGTCACAGGGATCTCATATGGCAGTATTCAAAGAATCCTTGCAAAAGAATTGCATATGAGAAAGGTCTCGGCGCGTTGGGTGCCAAAAATGTTAACCGACGAGCAAAAGAAGAAACGAGTTAACATTTCAAGAGCACGTCTCGAAAAGTTCCAAGCAGACAAGGAGAATTTTTTGTCACGTTTTTTGACCATGGACAAGACCTGGATCCACCACTTTGATCCCGAAACGAAACAACAATCGATGACATGGAAACGAGCCAACGAACTGACACCGAAGAAACTCAAAGTGTCAAGCTCAGCAGGGAAGGTTATGGCGTCCGTTTTTTGGGACGCTGAAGGAATTATTATGGTGGACTATTTGGAGAAGGGAGCCACTATTACGGGCTCCTACTACACAGAACAAATAAGAAGATTGCGGGAGGCTATCAAGGAGAAAAGGCGCGGCAAACGGCAGGCTGGAGTGCTGTTTCACCAAGATAACGCGCCGGCTCACAAAGTTGCAGTTGCCATGGCTACCATACAAGAAGCGGGCTTTGAACTGGTGGAACAACCCCCCCCCCTATTCACCAGATCTAGCCCCCAGTGACTTCTTTCTCTTTCCTTGACTCAAGGAACACCTCCGGGGCAAGAAATTTGACGACAATAGCGACGTGATAACAGCTGTTGGGGATTTTTTTGAGGGTCAAGATCAAGAATTTTTTTCGAAGGGAATTCTAAGTTGAGAAAAGAGATGGACTAAATGTATAGACTTGTTAGGAGACTATGTAGAAAAATAAAAAAAAATTTTGACTATATTCATTGTGTTTAGTATTGATTATCATTACTTTTGGATCGCCCTCGTATATTTACGGCCCGCGCTGTCTTGCTTCACCGTCCCGGCTGCCGGCAGCGGTGGATTGAAGGACCTGCCGGCGTCAGCGTCGCGTGACCTGTCACATGACTCTGACGTCAGCGCAGGTCCTTCATTCCATCGCGAAGTGCCGGGAAGTAAGGAGGAGCACAGCGCGGGCCGCCGGAAGGTAAGTATATATTTATTTTTTATTTTATTCTTTTTTTTACAGCTTTTTTTTAATGGTACCTGGGTGTGGATGAGACTCTCTTCTCCTCTACACCCGGGTACCATCCGCACATTAGAACGCGCCAATTATGCAAGTACAGATGCAGTCTTGCGGACTTGGCGTATTCTAATGCAAGTCAATGGCGGCGAAAATGCAGCGCTTCCGCAAAATAATTGATAGTGCTGCGTTTTTTTCCGCAATGATAATCCGCAGCAGAAATGTCCGCAGCATGTGCATAGCACACGCGGATTATCATTGGGGATCATGGCAGGCCTTCTACCATGCGTTTTTAATGCGTTTCTGCAGTGTTTTTGCTGCTGCGGAAACGCTTAAAAAACGCATTGTGGGCACACAGCCTTACTCACCTCCCATGATAAAATAAAATAAACTATATCACCTCCCTTGCTGGCGCCGTTCCCACGCTGTCGACACTCGCGGTCCCGGGGTTCTCGTGCAGTTATTGTGACATGTGACACTCGTGACCAATCAGTGCTGGCGTCACTGTCTCCGCCTTTGGACAAATCGAACATGAAGAGGAGACCCTGGATGCGGCTGATCTCTGCCTTCCTTTTCATGTCCCATTTGTCTGAACGCAGAGACATTGACGCCTGCGCTGATTGTCACCGGTGTCACATGTCACAACAACAAGACAATGTGAGCCCCGGGGACAGCGAATTCTGACACCACGGAAACGGCGCCAGCACTGGAGGGGAGTATAAGTTTTATTATTTTACGGGGGCCAAGCGTGGGGTATAAACAGGAGTTGTCCAAGTAGTGGATAACTTCTTTAATGCATGTAAATAGAGCTAAAAATATTGCTTGAAATTGGATTTCCTTACAAATTTTACACTGTGTGGCTTTTACAGACTCTTTATTACCCTGCACATCTGGCTGCAGAGTGAGTTAGCTGAGAATCTGTCAGTGAGCTTGTTCTAATGTAAACAACTCTTGTGCGTCTCACAAACAAACTTCAGTTGCAATCACATGGACACAATCATACACACACATATACAGTGGCATGTAAAAGTTTGGGCATCCCTGTTGAATATTTCAGCTTTTTCTTTGCCCTCTATAATTATTTTATTATGATCTTTTGAAGGGCCGATACCATCCATTTTTTTCTTTTTGGCATTGATATATTTGTAAAAATTTGGGGGAATTTATTTTAATGTCACTGGCGATTTGTGTTTTGGTAGATAACTTTACTAGTTTGATTACTTTTTTACATTTCTTATTGAGATCTTTATACTCCTGAAACGCTATTTCTGTATTCTCAGCCATCAAGATTTTGCAAGTGTCACGGCCCACCCTCCCTCACATTATTGAGTACATTATTATGACATTTATTATTTTTATCCTTATTAGGGTTGTTACCATATGTACATTACTGTTACATTTTATATGAATCTAGCTTGTGAGCCCCAATGGGGACAGTGATGATAATGTCTGTAAAGCGCTGTGGAATTAATGGCGCTATATAAGTGAGTAAAATAAAAAAATATGTATTGATATTATGTCTTCTGCTTTCTTTATAATTGTCACAGTTGGAGGATGGATAATCTTGCATGAGAAGATGAGAAGACACTTGGCAGCGACATGGTAAACAGGCAGATCCAGACTTGCCCTCCGCAGGAGCAGTGGCGATGGCTGGTGACTTCTTCATCATCCATTCTAAAATGCAAGATCCTCCTGTATTTTTGTGTGAGCTTTATATCATTTGTTAATAAAGGTCATCGCCTACCCCCAGAATTCAGAAGATTTGTGTCTCTGAATATGGTTTAGCGACATAAGATATTGGGTTCGAATGGAGTGATGAGACCAAGTAGTTCAAGGTATATAACTTGCATTGCATGCCGAGTGTCCATATGGCCGAGCGCTGGTATGGATCATATATAATACATATACAATACTTACATAATAGTGCTATACTGTACCAACATTATACTGCCTTACAGTGAGTACCTACATAATAGTGCCATACAGAAACTATATAATAAACCATATAGAGCCATACAGAATTTTTTTTTATTTCAGACAAGTCACGTTTTGGGCTTCTGTATAATTGTCCTTTGGCAGCTTCAGAAGTGGCACGTGTGACAGCACTATATAAATATAAGGGGCGATATGGTGAAACCGAGTATTTCAGGAACACATGTATGGAACTCTGGGTCCAATATGAAATATAAAGAATGTGTTCAAATCAAACCAGCATGTGCTCTGGTTTGGTTATATACTGACAGATAGATAAGGCTCATTCTGTTTTCATTTACTTTGTATTTACTTGAAGTTTAGACACAAGACTATGTTAGGACCTGCTTATTCATTGTCTGAAGCATCTATCACCAATAGTCTTCTGTTTATGGAGGGTTATTGTAAAACATGAAGATTTACATAACCTTTTGTGTTTAATTACTTACCGTATTTTTCGGACTATAAGACGCACCTAGGTTTTAGAGGAGGAAAATAGAAAAAAAATTAAAGCAAAAAATGTGGTCACGATGCCCTGTTAAGGGGGAGGGGGTCTGCTGCTGACACTGCTATAGGGGTAATGTCCCCCGATTCTGATAATATCCCCCATCCTGGTATATATGCCCCCCCCCCTTCCTATTATACCTGGCCCCAATCCCCATCCTGGTATGCACTGCACCCCTCCATCCTGATATGCATGGCACCCCTTCATCCTGATATGCATGGTGTTACAAGTCCGGGTGGTGGAACCTCTGTGCTTCGGTGCAAGGAGGGACCAGAGGGGCGTGACTAAGTGCCTACTCGGCCTGACCAATGTCGCACGGCGGCTCAATCAACTCCGTGAACCAGGGAGGGACCGAGCAGGGGGACCAGGTGCCACTCTAGGACCGACCTTGTGTGAGAGCAGGTGACTCCCACGGGTCAGATGGGTACAGCGGATGAGCACAGCAGGAAGGCTGATGGGTGGTCCGGGTAGATAAGCAGGCTGGTTCGGCAGATAGCCAGACTGTTGCTCCGGGTAGGCGAGCTGGTGGGCACGACAGGTAAGAGATTGGTGCTCCAGGTAGGCTAGATTTAAGAGGGAGGGAGCGCGCGCGTGCCCTAAGCACGGTGCCCGGGTGGCTGCACGCCACAGTAGCAGGGGAGCCGGAGGACGCCGGACCTGGACTGCGGCGGTGAGGGGAACAGCGTCTCTATCCGCCAGGAGGCAGAGACGCCGATGCTTCACATGGCACCCCTCCATCCTGATATGCATGGCACTCCTCCATCCTGATATGTATGGCACCCCTCCAATCTGGTGTGCATGGCACCCCTCATCCTTATCCTGGTATGCATGGCACGCCTCATACCCCAATCCTGGTATGTATGGCACCCCTAATCCCTATCTTGGTATGCATGGAACCCCTAATCCCTATCCTGGTATGCATGGCACCCCTCATCCTTATCCTGGTATGCATGGCACCCCTCATCCCTATCCTGGTATTATGGCACCCCTAATCCCTAACCTGGTATGCATGGCACCCCTAATCCCTATCCTGGTATCCATGGCACCCCTAATCCCTATCCTGTTATGCATGGCACCCCTCATCCTTATCCTGGTATGCATGGCACCCCTCATCCCTATCCTGGTATGTATGGCACCCCTAATCCCTATCCTGGTATGCATGGCACCCCGAATCCCTAACCTGGTATGCATGGCACCCTAATCCCTATCCTGGTATGCATGGCACCCCTAATCCCTATCCTGGTATGTATGGCATCCCTCATCCCTATTCTGGTATTTATGACATCCCTCATCCTTGTCCTGGTATGCATGACTTCCCTCATCCTTATCCTGGTATGCATGGCACCCATCATCCTTATCCTGGTATGCATGGCACCCATCATCCTTATCCTGGTATGCATGATTCCCCTCATCCATATACTGGTATGTATGATCCCCCTCATCCTTATCCTGGTATGTATGGCCCCCTCATCCTTATCCTGGTATGTATGGCCCCCTGATCCGTATCCTGGTATGTATGACCCCCTCATCCGTAACCTGGTAAGTATGGCCCCTTCATCCTTATCATGGTATGCATGGCCCCTTCATCCTTATCCTGTTATGTATAGCCCCCTTACCCTGGTATGTATGGCCCCCTCATCCTTATCCTGGCACGCATGGTCCCCCTCATCCTTATCCCTTTATGTATGCCCCCCTCATCCTTATCCTGGTATTCATGGTCCCCCTAATCCCCATCACACTGCACATAAAAAAATAAACACTCCTACTCACCTTTCTTCTCTCTCCCCCAGCGCTGTGTTCTGTCTGCCCGCACTGATCTTGCCATGTGAGCCGCGCATGGGGTCACTGCCATGCGCAGCTCACAGGGAGAGATCAGCTGCCGGAAGTCACTGCTCCTCACGCTGGGACTGTGTACTCCCATGGGTGTGGAGAGGGAGTGAATATCCATGCCCTTTGACAGCGGGCAAAAGCGATCGCCCGGCAGCAGCAGGAGCCGCACTGGGAATACACTGTGTGCCGCTATTAAGGAGCATGAATATTCAGTGCTCCGTAAGCCCATTTTCCTCCAAAATTTTGTAGGAAAAAAGTGCGTCTTATAGTCCGAAAAATACGGTACTTGATCCCTAAGAGCTTTTTGAATTGTGTACCATTGTCTATGTAAGAGCCTGTATCTGATTTATCTTTCTTCCTACAGCCAGCCACTGTCGGGGCAAAGGTGAATTAGACTTAGTAGTGTACATTTACTATATAAGGCCAGAGAGAATATTACTGAGCAGAAGCCATAAGTTGTACCTGCACTGGTGTGTAGTGTTGTGATACCTGTCCATGCAGTGTTATGAAGATTTCTAGGAGTTCTCTGTCTTGGTGAAATTGCTTCTCTGATATTCCCGACAGATGATGTTTAAAAGCTCCTTGGTGATGAAGTGAGTATATATATGTACTTAACATTTGTATTATAACATATACAAAAGTGTTCGCAATATCATCATATCATACTATTCCTTTAATTATGTATTTTATCTTTTAAATCAACTATTATAAATAAAATTGCGTAACATCGCAAGTGGTTTCCTTCTTTAAAGCCATATCCGAACCTTAGCGTTAAAAAAAACTTGGCAAAACATTTGGCGTAGTCAGCAGGATACGCAGAAGGTTCAGAAGTTCTTTTTGTTCAAAATTCCAATCATCTAGAATTTATAAGGCCTCTGTGTGATAAGGTGTGATAGAGTGACATTGCGTTAAACATGTGTTACACGCACGCTGCTAGGTTCAGATAGGGCGAGACAGGTTTCATGAATTCTTTGGAATCCTCGGGGAACCGTTACTCAGGGCGACCATAGGCTGTAGCTTCTCTCAGGCACACGATAGATTCAATTGCTGACCAGACACATCTGACAAGAGTCTTTTTCAACAGTTTAACAGTGGAATTTAATCTGAAGCATGGCCAGTGCAATTCAGGGATATTACAGCAACAATCTTCATTACAGTACAGTCTGAGTTTCTTGAGCAACCGGTTCCAGTAACAATACAGTAGTTTCTTCACAAGGCATAGTATTACAGTCTCTTCAGTAGCATAATTCAGCATAGATTAGATCTCTTAGCAGCACACTTCTATGCATACACAACCACAGGCTTTTCCTTCACAAGGACACAATAGTACACAGCATTATTTATCCTGCATGGAAATGGAGGGGGGGAGGATTTGATAAGGGAGATGATCTCTGTGATACAATTCCTTCCAGTTCTTATCTTCCTGCCCGATAATACTTTGCACTGTTA
The DNA here is from genome assembly GCF_046119375.1 of Phyllobates terribilis. Lineage (NCBI taxonomy): Eukaryota > Metazoa > Chordata > Amphibia > Anura > Dendrobatidae > Phyllobates > Phyllobates terribilis. Next base: position 109,071,079 of record NW_027362773.1, read on the forward strand.
GTTCAAGGAGTTTATCTCACCTGTGTTTAGTTTCTTTCCTGATCTGAATCCTGTTCAGTTGCTTTCTGTCAGATCCAGATAACACACCACCTTTCTCTTCGGACTACAATAACAAGTTCCCCACAATCCCCCTGGGACTCTGCTGAAACACTCCCTGGCTCCTGTGACTGTGTTAACCCCTCTAATTGCTGGATGCTACCGAAGCACAACACTTCCTGTCTCCTGTGCTTGTGTTATTTGTAACAGTTATAATAATAATAATCTTTTTATTTATATAGCGGCAACATATTCCGCAGCGCTTTACAATTCAGACAATTTACAGACATTATGGGCACTGTCCCCATTGGGGCTCACAATCTAGATTCTGTATCAGTATGTCTTTGGAGTTGCTGGATGCTTTTGAAGCAACCGCACTACTTCTGCATGTCACACTCTCCCTCCTTTTTGAATGTCGTCCTCAACATTCTTCTTAATTGGTCAATCTAACCAATTCTGAGACAGTGGTGAAAGTTGAGTAACTTTATATACAAATTGGCATAACATTTATAAACATTTATAACAATCTATTCTACAACCTTTTTCTTGTAGTACTCCTGTAAGAAATAAACAATTAACACAATTAACACAATCTCTTCAGCTTCAGCTGGAGCTTTTCGTGCATCTTCAACAAGCTGTCTCTCTCACTAGGCCTTAACAGTTCTTTATTTCTACAAAGTCTTTTAAGGAAAATCAAAGCATGAAAACAAGTCTTTCCACCAGGCAACATCTTCCATACTGCCTCTCAGTGGTGAATACCACTCCAGTGGGCTTACCTGGTCCGTAGGCAAAGATACCTGTTTCCAGTCGACAGTCCTTGGCACTTGACTCGGTTCACCAAGTGTCTCATACATCAGCATCACGGGCCTCTTCACTTCTCGAGTCGACATCCTCCTGGAGGGTTGTTCCTCAGATACCACGGGTTCTTCGGTCACAGGAGTTTCTTCCGCCGCACTCATTTCCCGTGCTTCCTCAGATGCTCCTGGAACTGCCTCTGTAAGTTCCTGCACTTCTCTGGAATCGCTTGGTTCTACATGGTCTGGTAATTCTGCTTCTCCTGAGTGTCGATCGGTCTCTCCAGTGACCGGTGTTCGATCATCAGATCTGAATTGGACTTCATCTGTACTCCTTGGTACAAACTCTGGAGCCTCTGGACTTAGTTCACTCTCCTGAGGATGGTACATCCCTCTCCTTGCCGGTCCGAGAAATAAAACGGTGTGCTCTTCTTCATTGGAACTTTCAAGGTCACTATCTCCCACCGGAGCTTTAATCTGTGGTGGTCTCTTAGTCGATCTTGGTCGATGTCGCTCTGCTTCTGGGAAGTCTTGTTGTGGTGGGAGATAATGACATGGTAGTAATAAATTCTGATAGACTATTCTGGTTTTATTGTCCCCTCCTTCCAATCGGATTTCATACACTGGACTGTCATCGACTTTCCTCTTTACGACCACATACACCTTGTCTTCTTGACTAGCACCCAGCTTACTGGTGCCATTTCTGTTCCATAACATTTTCGATGATAGTACTCCTTACTCTTGCTCTGTCCTTGCATAACCACTTTGGACGCTATGTTGTATGCTTCTGCCATCCGTTCCTTCCATTTCCGAACGTACTCCGGATACGTTCTGTAAGTCTCTGACACAGTAGTATCGAACATGATGTCGATTGGCAGTCTTGGCCATTTAATAGGAAGAAGGTTGAGTAACCTGTTGCATCACTCTTTGCACAGTTATAAGCATGTACCACTTTTGACAGAGAACTCTTCCAGTCTTTCTTCTCGTCAGCTGTTAAAGAAGTGTCACAATTATAGTGGATAACTAAGGAAAGTGTTTGCGTGGAGCAAGACACAACAGTACACAGTTTATAGGTGAAAAGTCTATATTAAAGCACACAGTGTTTTGCACAAAAATGCAGAGAAATCTCAAAGTCTTAAGTTCACAGAATAATGAGTCTTTGCAAGGTTAGTTCACCATTATATATCAGCAAGTCCATACAATGCAGAAGCAATCAAAGAGGCCCGGGTAAAGTCTCGGACAGTGCAGACCAGTCCCATGCTCAGCGACCATCCGAATAAGGAGACTGAGAACTCAGAGCAGCTTACTTGAGAGCCAAAGCAGATGGAGGGCAGAGGTGCAGAGGAACCTGCACAAAACAGCCAGGATCTCAGGCAAAATACTCTAGCACTGGACTAGAGGCTGGGGTGGAGTTATAAGGGCAGGAGGTAAGGGCACATGATACAGAAAATGCCATCTTGAAAAAGGGCAGAAATGTCCCAAAAGAAAATGAAACATTCAGAGTCCTGACATTACTCCCTCCTTACTAGCGGCCTGAGGATGATCCTGGACCCGGTTTCTCAGGGAATCTTTGATGGAAACGAGAAATCTTTTTATGGGGATTGATGTTTTCCACAGGTTCCCAAGAGTCTTCTTCAGGGTGATACCCCTGACATCTTTTCAAATACTGAAGCCGATTCCTGCGAGTCCTAGAGTTAATCACTTCCTCCACCACAAATTCCTCTTGCCCATCAATCACTACAGGCTGTGGAGGTGGCACAACACGTCCCTGGAAGGTATTAGGAGACACAGGCTTCAGTAAGGAAACATGAAAAACTGGATGTACCTTCATATTCCTAGGCAGCTTCAGATGGCAGGCCACAGAGCTCACAATACCGTTGATCTTGAAAGGACCGATGAACTTCTATCCAAGCTTCTGTGAAGGAAAGTTCAACTTTAGATTTTTAGTGGATAACCACACGGAATCTCCTACCTTAAACATGGGTGCTGGTTTACGGAATCTATCAGCCGATCTTTTGTAACGTTCCTGAGCCGAGGTCAGAGATTCCTTCAGAACCTCCAAATTTTGCCTCATTGCAGTCAGCCTTTCCTCTACAGCTGGAACAGGAGCATTAATCGGAGACCTAGGAAAAATACTCGGATGAAAATCCAAATTGGCAAAGAAAGGTGTTAACTTAGTGGAGGCACTCTGAGAGTTGTTGTAAGAGAATTCAGCTAATGGAAGAAGCTCCAACCAATCATACTGAAGATCGCTGATATAGCATCTTAGATATTGTTCCAAAGTCTGATTGGTACGCTCGGTCTGGCCATTTGTGTGAGGGTGATAAGCGGAAGAAAGACAGACATTAATATTGAGTGCAGAGCAAAACCCCTTCCAAAATCTTGAGGTAAACTGCACTCCATGGTCAGAGATGATCTCATCCAGGACCCCATGCAGCCGAAAAACATTTTGTATAATCAACTTCACTGTATCCTTAGCTGAGGGGAGGCCAGTGCAAGGAACAAAATGGGCAGCCTTGGTCAGACGATCAACTATCACCAGGATCGTATTCATACCACCCGATGAAGTTGTCGCGCCCCCGGGGCCGTGGGGTACTCGGCAGCCGGGCCCTCAGATGTTTGGGGGATATCATGGTGGCTGGCCCGGTTCGTGGCCCAGGGCGGACAACTGAAAAGAGGGGAATGTCTATTGGGATAATAGGTTTGTAAATGTTCGTGACGCCACCTGTGGTGCCTGGTGAGGATCACCAGCGCTGCAGCAGTCCACTGAGGCCGGTGTTGTGGCAGCTTAGATGGTATTGCTCCCCACAGGTGGAGCAGGGCCTCAGGGCAGCGTAGGAGGGAGGGGGATGCAGGACAGAGGGGACCCAGCCGGGTCAGAGCAAGAATAGGAGCACACACGAAAGTCACTTCAGTACCTTTTACTGATGGAAGTTCAGGCACATCCCGGAGCACTGTAGGGTGAAGGGTGCATATCAAGATCCTCCCCAGTGAGCGGGTGTAGGGCCTCCTGTCTCTTACCTCTCTGTAGTAAGTTTCTGACCTGCCTGGAGCTAGGCCTAACCTGGTTTCTGTTCTGCACCTGCTGACTTGGTGATAGTGCCTTCTGTTGGAGATCACTCTCCCTATTCTTTGGGGTCTCCTTGATTCCTGACCCTTGTACGTATCAGCTTTTGGTGATCCTGGGACATGTAGTTCGCCAGGGGTTTCAGTTGTTTTCTACTGGTCATGAAGATCCACGTAGACTCGGACCCGGTGTCCGGTATATGCTTCGGGGTGAGCTGGTTAAGCTCCTCTGCCCCCTATGTTACTCCCTTTCCACTCGCCTTCGGCCCCGCTCAGGCCCTCACTAGGCTACACACACTTCAGCCAGGATGCTGCTCTTCTTCGCTGCTCTCAGAGTGTTGGCACACTCCTAGCTCTCTATCCTGAGCTCTGTGAGTTCTAGTCTGGACTCACTCTACAGACTATACTGAACTCTTTCTGCAGGAACTGCTAGGCTCTGGCTTGACTGCACTGAATACTTCTGTGTCTGAGCAGGAACTGCTGAATCACTGAGCTGCCTAGCTCCACCTTCCCTATTTATATCCCTAACGGGTTCCCTCTGGTGGTCTGAGGTGGAAGGTGGAGGTGTGTGTGTGCTGTGGGGGCCTCTTGTGGAGAAATCCTTCTATGCAACCCTCTACGATCTGCGGTACCAAGCGCAGCTGGGAGGCACATTCCCCCCTAGCAAAGCTCAGCACTTCCGGGCTGAAGTACATTTTATAAAACAATAAACATTAACAATCTTCCCTTTATGGGAGGCACATTTCTTAAACGTTGCATAACAAAAACATTATAAACATATAAAACATTTTCAGCAGTTCAATAATGGTGCTCCTTCCGGGGAAGCACCTGTCCATGATAGGCTGGCCCAGCCGGGTCATCAGCCGTAGATGGCGGGAGTTTGCTCTCCTCCCCCACCTTGTGGACATTCAGGGCCATGGGTATGACAGGGGTTACAGGTCCTGCTGATGGAGTGGCTGCCTCGGCCTGCTCGGCGCCGAGCTCGGGTTGAACATCAGGGCCATTAACCGGTGCTTCGGCGTTTTGCTGTTCCTCGGACATTCTGGTGCCCCCCTAGCGAACCGTGGCCTACCTTCCTTTCCTTCCAGTAGGCCACAGCTCCCCAGGTGACAGTCTTCTTCAGGACCTTGCGTCGCTTGCGTCCTACGTCAGAGCGTTCAGCGACGCTCCTTCCAGGACCTGGCATTTCCTGGTTTGACGTCGAGGCATGGGGCGTGTCCGGGGCTTTGCGCGCTTTTGCAGGTGCGCCCCTCAGTTTCCTGCTGTTACGCCCTTCTTCTCGCTCGGCGGCCCAACAATGGCGGCAATCTTCACCACAGTTTAACATACACAGTTTTTAATTAAAGGCGCACAGTACCAGGTGGCAACGGGCATAACACTTCGTCGTTGCAGTGGGCACGGAATCCTGTTTGTGACGCCAGAAGTTGTCGCGCCCCCGGGGCCGTGGGGTACTCGGCAGCCGGGCCCTCAGATGCTTGGGGGATATCACGGTGGCTGGCCCGGTCCGTGGCCCAGGGCGGACAACTGAAAAAGAGGGGAATGTCTATTGGGATAATAGGTTTGTAAATGCTCGTGACGCCACCTGTGGTGTCTGGTGAGGATCACCAGGGCTGCAGCAGTCCACTGAGGCTGGTGTTGTGGCAGCTTAGATGGTATCGCTCCCCACAGGTGGAGCAGGGCCTCAGGGCAGCGTAGGAGGGGTGGGGTGCAGGACAGAGGGGACCCAGCCGGGTCAGAGCAAGAATAGGAGCACACACGAAAGTCACTTCAGTACCTTTTACTGATGGAAGTTCAGGCACATCCTGGAGCACTGTAGGGTGAAGGGTGCATATCAAGATCCTCCCCAGTGAGCGGGTGTAGAGCCTCCTGTCTCTTGCCTCTCTGTAGTAAGTTTCTGACCTGCCTGGAGCTAGACCTAACCTGGTTTCTGCTCTGCACCTGCTGACTTGGTGATAGGGCCTTCTGTTGGAGATCACTCTCCCTATTCTTTGGGGTCTCCGTGATTCCTGACCCTGGTACGTATCAGCTTTTGGTGATCCTGGGACATGTAGTTCGCCAGGGGTTCCGGTTGTTTTCTACTGGTCATGAAGATCCACGTAGACTCGGACCCGGTGTCCGGTATATGCTTCGGGGTGAGCTGGTTAAGCTTCTCTGCCCCCTATGTTACTCCCTTTCCACTCGCCTTCGGCCCCGCTCAGCCCCTCACTAGGCTACACACACTGCAGCCAGGACGCTGCTCTTCTTCGCCGCTCTCAGAGTGTCGGCACACTCCTAGCTGTTATGCACACGCCCGGGCTGAGCGGCGTGTGCGTGTGATTGTAGTGATTCCACTGGACCGTGCCGGAGAGTGAATGCCTGGAGGGGCGTGACTAGGTATTCACCCGATCCGACCAGGGTCGCACGACGGCATACGACGCCAGTGCACCAAGGAGGAACCGAGCAGAGGGACCAGGTGCTACTCCAGGACAGACCCCGGACACGGCTGTTGACCCACACAGGGGAATACAGGAACAGGCTGGTAGGCTGGCACACAGACTGGTGGGTATAGGCAGGCACGACTGGTATGCAGGCAGGCGGGTATGCAGGCAGGGGGGTAAAGGCAAGCACAGCTAGAGTGCAGACAGGGAGGCACTAGCAGGTAGGAACACAGGCGGGATAGGACCCAGTACACACCGGGACACAGGAACAATACAGGCAAAGGGGTACAGGCAAGCACGGCTAGAGTGCAGACAAGGCTGAGCAGGGAGGACAGGGCTCTGTTCACACGGAACAGACAGGAAGGGAAAGGCAGAGCCAGACACCCACAGGGTACTAGCAGTGAAGTAGCGAGTGGACCACAAACTCACAAACGGGAGTACAGAGACAACTGGCAGGAGTTAGGAACGAGTTCAGACTCTGCAGAAAAAGGAAGGGAACGGACATAGAGGCAAAAACAGGTAAAGGATAGGAGAGAGTTCAGACTGGAACTGAGTGTACGGAGGAGACCGACACTGCAGCGGGATACAGGAGCGGGTCTGGGAATACTGCCCCCAGAGAGGCGGGACGAACAGGCAAGGAGCGAGTTCAGACAGGACAGACAAGATACAGGAGCGGGTCTAGGTAATCGGCCCCTAGAAGGCAGGAGGAACAGGCTAGGAGCGTGTTCAGACAGGACAGACAAGAGAACACAGAAAGGACTCAGTTCAGACACGGGAACTAATACCGAAAAGCAGGAGACATACAGGACTCAGTTCAGACACGGGAGCTGATACCGAAAAGCAGGAGACATACAGGACTCAGTTCAGACACGGGAGCTGATACCGCAAAGCAGAAGACATACAGGACTCAGTTCAGACACGGGAGCTGATACCGAAAAGCAGAAGACATACAGGACTCAGTTCAGACAGGCCTGGAAATACAGCCTACAGGAAAGGCAGACAAGGAAACAAAGAACGGGACCTGGCACCTTCAGAGTGCAAGCACACACTGAAGGAAACACTATGCTCAGGCAGGGATAGAAGGGAGCTGCTGAGCTATATACCAAGTGACAGACAGCAATAGGCTGAGGACGCACAAGGGGTGTGACCCACAGCAGGTACAAAAGGCAGGAAGTGATCGGGCGCCGCCCTTAAGCAGCAGAAACAGACACAAACAGACAGCATGGAGGGAAGCCAGAGAGACATCCTGGACAGGAGATCAAGTGCGCCCTCTTGCACAGTGGGAGATGGACCACCATGCAAGGACGCCGCCAGGTATGTTACAGTACCTCCCCCCTTACGCCCCCTCTTCTTCAGGCCTGCCAGAATCTTCCGCAGGGAATTCGAGGACCAGTCGTTCACTGGGTTGGAGGGGGACAGAGACTTAAGGGTAATCTCTGCTTCGAGGTACATCTTGTCAAGCTCACAGGAAGAAATAGACGGGTTATCAGGTACATAATGAGGAAAAGTCACTGTCTCTTTGTTATCTGGTGGTATCCCGGAGGATTCAGGAAACAACTGGAGGTCCTCCGCCGGGTCAGAAGAGTGCAGAGGCTCAGAGAAAACAACTGCTTCAGAGTACACTAGGTCGGACTCACTGGAGGAAGCAGGCGAGGTATCGGGTACCGAGTATAGGAAAGTCTCTGTCCATTCACCACCAGGTGGCACCCCGAAGGATTCTGAACACAACTGGAGGTCCTCCGCCTGGTCGGAGGGGTGTAGAGACTCAGGAGTAACCTCTGCTTCGGAGTACACTAGGTTGGACTCACTGGAGGAAGCAGGCTTGGTATCGGGTACCGAGTATAGGAAAGTCTCTGTCCATTCACCACCAGGTGGCACCCCGAAGGATTCTGAACACAACTGGAGGTCCTCCGCCTGGTCGGAGGGGTGTAGAGACTCAGGAGTAACCTCTGCTTCGGAGTACACTAGGTTGGACTCACTGGACGAAGCGAGCGAGGTATCAGGTACAGAGTATAGGAAAGTCTCTGTCCATTCACCACCAGGTGGCACCCCGAAGGATTCTGAACACAACTGGAGGTCCTCCGCCTGGTCGGAGGGGTGTAGAGACTCAGGAGTAACCTCTGCTTCGGAGTACACTAGGTTGGACTCACTGGACGAAGCGAGCGAGGTATCAGGTACAGAGTATAGGAGAGTCTCTGTCCTTTCGCTACCAGGTAGCACCCCGAAGGGTTCAGGAGACAACTGGAGATCCTCCGCCTGGTCGGAGGGGTGTAGAGACTCGGAGGTAACTACCACTTTGGGGTACCCATTGTCAGGCTCACAGGACGAAGCGGACAAAGTATTGAGTACCGGGTGTAGAGAAGTCTCTCTCCATTTGTCATCGAGTGGTATCCCGGAGGATTCAGGAGGCAACAGGGGATCCTCCGCCAGGTAGTAGAGGTGCACAGACTCTGAGGTAACCACAGCTTTGGAGCATCCTTGGACATGCACACCGGTTAAAGAGAAAGAAGCATCTGATGCCGGGTGCAGGAAGTTCTCCTGTGTGGAGTATGGATGGGCAGAAGTCTCTTCGGCCAGGAGAACTGGTGCACTACCCACGCACATTACCCATTGGGGTTTCTCCGGGATACAGGGAGATGAAGCTTCAGTAGGGACTTCAAGGTTGGGGTCAGGAGGTCTCAGGGAGGACAGACCCTGGCGTGACGGCTTGCCTCTAAGTCTAGCACGTCTGGACTGCCTCTTGAGGTTGAGAGAAGTATTCCGGAAAGCGTAGTCACCCTGTGAGGATTCTGGGTGGGCAGTAGTCTCATTGGGCTGGAGGACTATTGCGCTACCCACACACATTACCCGTCGGGGCTGCTCCGGGATATTGGGAAGTGAAGCTTCAGCAGGGGCTTCAGAGTTAGGGTCCTCGAAGACCATACGAAAGGCCACCAGGAAGGCCTGCAGGTCAAGGATGACAGGATCCCATGCTTCCCATAGGGGGGTGACCCATTTCAAGGCATCACCCGCTAGGTAGTCAATCATAAAGGCCACTTTAGCCCAATCGGAAGGAAAATAGAGAGGGTAGGCCTTGAAGTGTAGCATGCATTGCTCCACAAATGCACGACACTGTCTTGGATCCCCATAGTAACGTGGCGGATCCGCAGGAACGAGGGCTGATAGATCCATCTGGACGGGTGCGTAATTCGCCTGGAACTCAGCTAAAGGGGGGAAAAAATTTATTTATTTTATTTTAATGCATGTATTCGCTGGAAAAACTTCTCAAAGAGCGAAGGCCGTGGGGCTCAACGGGAACCATGGCCTGAGCATGCTGTTATGCACACGCCCGGGCTGAGCGGCGTGTGCGTGTGATTGTAGTGATTCCACTGGACCGTGCCGGAGAGTGAATGCCTGGAGGGGCGTGACTAGGTATTCACCCGATCCGACCAGGGTCGCACGACGGCATACGACGCCAGTGCACCAAGGAGGAACCGAGCAGAGGGACCAGGTGCTACTCCAGGACAGACCCCGGACACGGCTGTTGACCCACACAGGGGAATACAGGAACAGGCTGGTAGGCTGGCACACAGACTGGTGGGTATAGGCAGGCACGACTGGTATGCAGGCAGGCGGGTATGCAGGCAGGGGGGTAAAGGCAAGCACAGCTAGAGTGCAGACAGGGAGGCACTAGCAGGTAGGAACACAGGCGGGATAGGACCCAGTACACACTGGGACACAGGAACAATACAGGCAAAGGGGTACAGGCAAGCACGGCTAGAGTGCAGACAAGGCTGAGCAGGGAGGACAGGGCTCTGTTCACACGGAACAGACAGGAAGGGAAAGGCAAAGCCAGACACCCACAGGGTACTAGCAGTGAAGTAGCGAGTGGACCACAAACTCACAAACGGGAGTACAGAGACAACTGGCAGGAGTTAGGAACGAGTTCAGACTCTGCAGAAAAAGGAAGGGAACGGACATAGAGGCAAAAACAGGTAAAGGATAGGAGAGAGTTCAGACTGGAACTGAGTGTACGGAGGAGACCGACACTGCAGCGGGATACAGGAGCGGGTCTGGGAATACTGCCCCCAGAGAGGCGGGACGAACAGGCAAGGAGCGAGTTCAGACAGGACAGACAAGATACAGGAGCGGGTCTAGGTAATCGGCCCCTAGAAGGCAGGAGGAACAGGCTAGGAGCGTGTTCAGACAGGACAGACAAGAGAACACAGAAAGGACTCAGTTCAGACATGGGAACTAATACCGAAAAGCAGGAGACATACAGGACTCAGTTCAGACACGGGAGCTGATACCGAAAAGCAGGAGACATACAGGACTCAGTTCAGACACGGGAGCTGATACCGCAAAGCAGAAGACATACAGGACTCAGTTCAGACACGGGAGCTGATACCGAAAAGCAGAAGACATACAGGACTCAGTTCAGACAGGCCTGGAAATACAGCCTACAGGAAAGGCAGACAAGGAAACAAAGAACGGGACCTGGCACCTTCAGAGTGCAAGCACACACTGAAGGAAACACTATGCTCAGGCAGGGATAGAAGGGAGCTGCTGAGCTATATACCAAGTGACAGACAGCAATAGGCTGAGGACGCACAAGGGGTGTGACCCACAGCAGGTACAAAAGGCAGGAAGTGATCGGGCGCCGCCCTTAAGCAGCAGAAACAGACACAAACAGACAGCATGGAGGGAAGCCAGAGAGACATCCTGGACAGGAGATCAAGTGCGCCCTCTTGCACAGTGGGAGATGGACCACCATGCAAGGACGCCGCCAGGTATGTTACACTAGCTCTCTATCCTGAGCTCTGTGAGTTCTAGTCTGGACTCACTCTACAGACTATACTGAACTCTTTCTGCAGGAACTGCTAGGCTCTGGCTCGACTGCACTGACTACTTCTGTGTCTGAGCAGGAACTGCTGAATCACTGAGCTGCCTAGCTCCACCTTCCCTATTTATATCTCTAACGGGCTCCCTCTGGTGGTCTGAGGTGGAAGGTGGAGGTGTGTGTGTGCTGTGGGGGCCTCTTGTGGAGAAATCCTTCTATGCAACCCTCTAGGATCTGTAGTACCAAGCGCAGCTGGGCGCCACATAGGCAGCTCCACGATGAAGTCCATTGAGATAGACCCCCATGGACGAGACGGAACAGGTAATGGTTGAAGAAGACCCGTAGGTGACACACGAGGAGTCTTGTAACGAGCACATACCTCGCAAGAGAGCACATAGTCCTTAGTATCCTTCAGGCAAGTCGGCCACCAGAAAAATCTGTTTAGGAATTCTCGTGTCTTCTGTACCCCCCTGGGACCAGCCAACTTGGAGTCGTGGACCAACTTGAGGATCTGTTGACGGACGGCCTCAGGGACGTAGATACGTCGATCTCTGAACCACATGCCACTCCTAAGAACGAGATTGATATCAGCAGGAGGATTGGCCAGAAATACATCACTGTCATAGGCCTCCTTGAACTCCTTCCATAAGTCTTGATTGTGGATCACTCCGATGAAGTTGGCATCAGATAGAATGGTCTTGGACGGGGCTCCATGTACGGAATCCGCAGCATGGAATCGGGATAAAGCATCAGCCTTCCCATTACGAGAACCTGGGTGGTACGAAATAACAAAGTTAAATTGATTTAAAAATAGATTCCAACGAGCCTGCCGAGGAGAAAGACCTCTAGCGGATCTAAGGAACTCTAAATTCCGATGGTCAGTCAATACTACAATCTGTTGTGTGGCTCCTTGCAGATGGTGCCTCCATTCCTTGAAAGCTACAATAATAGCCAGCAATTCCTTGTCTCCCACAAGCACAAGGATGTAGCAGACTCTTCTCTCCAGTTCTTTGGGAGAGAGTAGCCCCCAAAGCATTATCAGAAGCGTCCACCTCCACAATGAAAGGCTGTGCTGGGTCTGGGTGGATCAACAGCGGTACGTAGGTGAAACGGGTCTTAAGCCGATCAAAAGCTTCTTGAGCCTGTGATGACCACTTAGAGGGCTTTTCTTTCTTGGTCAAGGAAGTGATGGGCCGAACAATATCAGAAAAATTTTGAATAAAACGTCTATAGAAATTTGCAAAACCGATAAAACGTTGGACCTCTTTAACGTTCTTAGGTACCGGCCAGTCAAGGATTGCCTCAATCTTACCAGATTCCATGTTCAGCCCCTGAGGAGAGATGATATAACCTAAAAACTGGATCTCAGAACGATGGAACTCAAATTTCTCCGGCTTGATATACAGATGGTTCTCTATCAGACGTTTCAAAACAGATTTGACATGTTCCTCATGTTCCTGCAGAGAGTCAGAAAAAAATAGAATATCATCCAAATAGATCACCACAAACTGATCTAATAGATCTCTAAAAATGTCATTAGCAAGATGTTGAAACGTCGCAGGGGCATTACAAAGCCCAAAGGGCATCACGAGGTATTCAAAGTGTCCATACCGACATCTGAATGCTGTCTTCCATTCAGCACCGGAACGAATACGCACCAGATTATAAGCCCCACGAAGGTCCAGTTTAGTGAATATCTTGACATGATGAACTCTGTCCAATAATTCGGGAATCAACAGCAAAGGATAGCGATTCCGTATGGTTACCTTATTAAGTTCCCTATAGTCAATACAGGGTCTCAGGGTCCCATCCTTTTTCTTCACAAAAAATATAGGCGCCCCTGCTGGTGAGGAAGAAGGGCGTATGAAGCCTTTAGCCAGATTTTCATCAATATATTCCTTCAGGGCCTGAAGCTCAGGTGCCGCCAAAGGGTATACATTACTGAAAGGAATAGCTGTCCCAGGAAGCAGCTCAATGGGATAGTCATAATGCCTATGTGGAAGAAGATGATCTGCTTTCTTCTGGTCACAAATATCAGAGAAATCTTTATACACAGAAGGTAAAGAAAAAACCTGTGCAGGAGATTCTTTATCTCTGGACTCAGGAACGGCTTCTGTAATCTCTGAGTTGCTCCTTGTTGGGAAGGTAATCTCCTTGGTCTCCCAGTTGACAATCTGGTTTCAAGCACGCAACCAAGGGATGCCTAAAATCACAGGAAAATGAGGAGAAGAAATTAATAGAAAAGAAAGTTGCTCCTGATGATTAGGCTCCAACAAAATTTCAAGGGGTACTGTTTCCTGATCCACAGGCCCAGAGACTAAGGGTGACCCATCCACTGTTTCCATGGCAATTGGTGAGGCTCTACGCTGTATCTCAATGCCATGTTCCTTGGCGAATGTAATGTCCATAAAGTTGCCCCCAGCGCCAGAGTCAATCATAGCCGCACTGGAAATCCACTGCCCTGTACACAGAATCTTAATAGGGAGTGAAGAGTGAGAGTTCTTTTCCTGCAGCTCCCTGGGAGGTGTAGCCAGAGAGACAGAATGGAAAACAGCGTTTAATGGCAGGCTACATTCAGAGATGTCAGACTCATCGTCACAGTTATCATACTCCCCTACCGCTGCTAGCACCTTGTCAGACAGCTTAGGACAGTAAATTGGGAAGTGGTCTGACTGACTGCAGTAGAAACATAGCCTCTCTCGCAGACGGTGCTCTCGGCGCTCATTACTCTCACGCCTCTGCACAGAATCAATCTGCATGGCCACCTCCTCTACCTCCCGAGATGATTTACCTGAAGGCTCTTTTGGAGGAAAGGAAAAATTAGACATACGGTTAAATACAGCCAATTTCTCCTGTCTACGCTCAGTAAGACGAATGTCTATGCGTACACAATGCTGTATAAACGTTTCTAACTCTTGTGGTGACTCTGAACGGGCTAGTTCATCCTTCACAATGCTAGACAGACCTTTCTTAAAAATAGGCAATTGTGCATAACTGTCCCAATTAGTATCAACCGCTAATCTCCTAAATTCAGTCGCATATTCAATAACAGAGCGTTTACCCTGGCGTACAGATAATAAAGCAGACTCAGCAGTTGCGCGGCGATTAGGGTCATCAAACATTAATGCCATAGCGGCCAAGAGCTCATCCAAATCATTTAACCGTGGATCACGAGACTCGATCATCGGATTCGCCCAGGCGAGCGCTCATGAGGTCAGCAGCATAATTACACACAATACTTTAGAGCGATCAGTAGGAAAACGGTCAACATGCACATCAAAATATAGCATACACTGGTTCACAAAACCACAAAATTTGTCACGATCACCATTAAGCCTGAATGGTGGCAACTTAGGTGGACTGGCTAGTGGCGGTTTACCAGAGGGTAAAGTCACTTGTGCCGCTATTTGCGTGTTTAAGTCCTGGAAAGCCCGTCCATATTGGGACTCCAAGCCAGCAAGTTTGTTTTCCTGAGCCGCCATACGGATACTTAAGTCCTGTAAAGTTTGTCCAAACACTTGTTGATTGTGCTCAAGGCCTCCAAGTCTCTTTTGCACACCTTCCACATCTTTCTGCAGAGATCTAATTATGGCATACACCTGCTCTAACTTGCTTTCTGCAGTCATTGCTCCAGCAGTCTCCTAAAGGGGCTAGAGTATCCTGTAACAATTATAGTGGATAACTAAGGAGACTGTTTGCGTGGAGCGAGACACAACAGTACACAGTTTATAGGTGAAAAGTCTATATTAAAGCACACAGTGTTTTGCACAAAAATGCAGAGAAATCTCAAAGTCTTAAGTTCACAGAATAATGAGTCTTTGCAAGGTTAGTTCACCATTATACATCAGCAAGTCCATACAATGCAGAAGCAATCAAAGAGGCCCGGGTAAAGTCTCGGACAGTGCAGACCAGTCCCATGCTCAGCAACCATCCGAATAAGGAGACTGAGAACTCAGAGCAGCTTACTTGAGAGCCAAAGCAGATGGAGGGCAGAGGTGCAGAGGAACCAGCACAAAACAGCCAGGGGCACGAGAAATGCTGGAAACTAGAGTATGAAGCAGGCTCTCAGGGAACAGATGATTCCAGCAGAATTTCGGGAGCATGCAGAAAGCCAGGAAGCCACCAGAAGGAGGATCTCAGGCAAAATACTCTAGCACTAGACTAGAGGCTGGGGTGGAGTAATAAGGGCAGGAGGTAAGGGCACATGATACAGAAGACGCCATCTTGAAAAAGGGCAGAAATGTCCCAAAGGAAAACAATATGCAAATTGCCTCTTCAGAGTCCTGACAAGAAGTTGTCCACTACTTTTACATTTATGTCCAATCCGTAGGATAGGGCATCAATGTATGATCGGCCAGGGTCCCACACGTGGCACCCCCACATACCAGCTGTTATCGGTGCCGGCGGCGGTGGCCACCGGCCTGAAGTGCTCACCTGTGGGGCTCCGCCGTCAAGTGGTAGTGGCCGCCGAGGTGTGCTGCACATCCGCCTCCCATTCAATTGAATAGGAGGCGGATGTGCAGTACACCGCGGCGGCCACTACCATTTGACGGTGGAGCTCCGCTGGTGATCACTTCCGGCCTGCGGCCACCGCCGCCGGCGCTAGTAGCAGCTGATCGGCCGGGGTGCCGCGTGCGGGACCCTGGCCGATCATACATTGATGCCCTATCCTACGAATTGGGCATCAATGTAAAAGTAGTGGACAACCACTTTAAAGTGCGCAACATCGACAATAATGTCCGCTTAAAACGTTCCACTTGTCCATTACCCTCTAGGTGATAGGGCGTTGTGTGGGATCTCTGAATTCTACAGTATTTTCCTAGCTTGTCTACGAGCTGGTTCTCAATTTCTTTTTCTTGGTCGTGGTGTAACCTCGTAGGGAAACCAAACCTCAAAGCAAAATCATTGAAGAACTTCTCTGCCACTGTTTGACCAGCTTTATTGGTGGTGGGATATGCTTGGGCAAATCGAGTAAAATGGTCCATCACCACCAATATGTATTCGTAGCCACCCTTGCACGTCTCGAGATGTAGAAAGTCTATTGAGACCATCTCAAACGGATACATACTGTAGTTGCCCATAAGTGCCTGGGTTGATGTGTTGGGATGTTTATCTTTCAGACACCCACACTCCCTGGTCACATACCTCTCAATATCTCTCTGCATGTACGGTCAGAAGAAATATTCACGGATCAAGTTGGTGGTCCTTTCCACTCCTAGGTGTCCTATGTTTTCATTGAGTTCTTTGAAGATCAACCTACGGAATACTCTGGGTAGTACTAACTGCCGGTTTTGTCCTCCTTTACAATACAGGATACTGTCTTCACTGAGGTAGAGCTTCGTCCATTCTTTAACTAAAACATACTGCTGGTGATTCATTATCTCTCTCCCGTTTACTTGGAAACCGATCTTGGTCCACATAAAGTAGTATTCTACCAATTATCTGATCTTTCCATTGTGCTCTATGGATTTTTTCTTTTGGTAGTTGTTGAATAGACAGGGGGTGATCTTATTCTCCCGCTTTTATGGTGGTTTCCACCGTCAACGGACACCACAATGGTGTGTCTTCCTCCTGATAAACTTGTACTGCTTGGGTAGTGCTCTCAATTGCTTCCAGACTGACTTCCTCCGAGAATTTTTGCATGAACTCCATAGGCTCTAGAGGCATTCTCGACAATCCGTCAGCATCCGCATTGCATTTTCCTGGCCTGTACTTGATGCTGGAATTGAAGTCAGCTACTTCAACGACCCATCTCTGACCCGTTGCATTCCTTGGCAAAATGTCCTTCCTCACCACATCTTAGACAGTGGACACACACCGTACTCTGATTTGATGAACGGCACACTTCACAAGTCGGGTATCTTCTGTTCTGGAACCCACTCCTGGGTCTGAGGGATACAGGTTCCAGCCTGGTACGAATCAACTTTTTTACCGAAATCAACTCGGCTCGCAGATCTATTACTTCCTCCCAGTCAGCGTTGGCGGTCCTCTCTTTTGTTGGTGATTTAAAGTTCCCTCTCGGAGGTGGCACTGGAGGGTCTCCATGATGATCTTCGGACTGGCCACCGGGGGTCCCCAGCTTCAGCTGACTCATTTTGGTGATTTTAGGAGCAGAGCCTATCTGTAACTTCTGTTCGCTCTCTGACTCCAAACAAGTTGCCTCATTCATTTTTTCAATTAGGACTTGGTCCAGAATGCCAGGATCTTCTAGGTACTGTTTCAGCTGCAACTTGATGCCTTTGCTGATTAATCTCGTTCCCAATGTTCTCAAAAACTTCTTCTGGAATAGTCTAGCATCAAACCTCTTCTCCGCTTCTACATCTCTGGATGCAAACAACAGTCTCTCCTTCAGTTCAATTGCTCTGAACAAGAAACTTTGGGGTGATTCATTATTTTTCTGTGAGAGGTTAATGAGTCGGTGGAACAATTCTGAAGTACTCTCTTCTTTATAGTGCCCTTTTAAAATCATCTTCAGCTGTTGCAAGGTCAATTGACTCTTCATTTCTAGCATACTACGGAGGTTCAGTCCTGGGATGATCGCTTTCACCACCCCCTCAATGATCTCATCTGGCTTGTAGCCTTTCTGTAAGCCAGCATCGATCTGGTGCAACAAGTTCATATAAGACAGTTTCTCTTTCTGTTCACACTCTCAAATCTGTCCCAGGATCTTGAATTCTTTCCTTATGGTGATTTGTGGTGTTACAGAGGACTGTCTTTCTGATTTATCTAGTCCGAGCAGGGTAAAGGTTGTGTCTGAGTCTGTCACCCGTTCAGAGGTTTTGATTGATTCCTGTAGGGCTGTTGTTAGGGCTTTGAATTGTTCTTTAAATTCCTGTAGTTCTGTCTGCGGATGGAGATTCCTGCTTTTGGTAATTGGTGCCACCCCTCCATCCTCAAACTTCAGCCAGGTTAGAAACTGTGTTAGCTCCTGGAGGAATGTCCCCATGACGTCTTCAGCTTCTTTCTCCCCAGCTCATCCATTTTTGCATTAATGGCAGCTAACAGTTACCTGCGGTTGTGTGCTTTAGAAATCTGTTCTTCTGACATCTTTATATGTTCTGCTACTGTTCTCAATTTTTCACAGGTTAACTGAAGAAGCAGCTCACTAATTCTGTCCATTTGTATTTCCACATCCATTGCTGCTAGTGAGTTTTCTTTAGGTCTGGTCCCCTTTAACTGGTGTAGCAGAGTTGAATTGATGTGTTTTGCTGCTGTGTTTTCCAGACACTTTTCCTCTTCTCCCTCTACATGCTAATTCCCACTTAGGATTCCCTGTACGGGCCACCAATGTTACACGCACGCCACTAGGTTCAGATAGGGCGAGACCGGTTTCATGAATTCTTTGGAATCCTCGGGGAAATGTTACTCAGGGCAACCATAGGCAGAAGCTTCTCTCAGGCACATGATAGATTCAATTGCTGACCAGACACATCTAACAAGAGTCTTTTTTAACAGTTTAACAGTGGAATGTAATCTGAAGCACGGCCAGTGCAATTCAGGGATATTACAGCAACAATCTTCATTACAGTACAGTCTGAGTTTCTTGAGCAACCGGCTCCAGTAACAATACAGTAGTTTCTTCACAAGGCACAGTATTACAGTCTCTTCAGTAGCATAATTCAGCATAGATTAGATCTCTTAGCAGCACACTTCTATGCATACACAACCACAGGCTTTTCCTTCACAAGGACACAATAGTAAACAGCATTCTGTATCCTGCATGGAGATGTAGGGGGGCAGGGTTTGATGAGGGAGATGATCCCTGTGACACAATTCCTTCCAGTTCTTATCTTCCTGCCCGATAATACTCTGCACTGTTAGTTCAGGGAGTTTATCTGACATGTGTTTATTTTCTCTCGTGATCTGAATCCTGTTTAGTTGCCTTCTGTCAGATCCAGATAACACACTACCTTTCTCTTCGGCTTCAGCCAGACTACAATAACAAGTTCCCCACAATCCCCCTGGGGCTCTGCTAAAACACTCCCTGTCTCCTGTGACGGTGTTAACCCCTCTAGTTGCTGGATGCTTCTGGAGCACAACACTTCCTGTCTCCTGTGCTTGTGTTATTTTGTAACAGTTGCTGGATGCTTTTGAAGCAACAGCATTCCTTCTGCATGTCACACATGCCTTTATTTAAGAAAAAGATAGTTGTTACTGAGTCTATTGAGATACCAGGTTGGGAACAGACTCCCTATAATATTTTGGCAGCCAAATGGTCCCACAGTGTTGGTTTGAGTGAACCATGGGACAAATGTCTGAAGGTGTAAAAAAAATACTTCTTTCAGTATATTTTTCTATTGAGGACTTCTTATCAGATGCGATTGATCAAAGTATCAATATCACGATATTCTTATAAAAAAATATATCGATTTATTCTTGGATTGTCCATTATAAAGAATGATTGCAATAGTTACATAAAATAGTTAAATAGTTAGAGTGATTGTCCATTTATCCATAATTAGCTTAATAGTTGAGATTCACTCATCTTTTCCTTGGATCCTGGATGGTAGGTTGCGTCTGTCTGTGTCCAGCACGTGTGTTAGGATGACACCATGTGTCGTCCAGTGTCCTGTGAAATGGACTAACTAAAAATAAACAAATAGCGCATGTTACCTAGAAACCCTAGCACAATGGCTGATGCAATCTTATGCAATGTATGGTACAGAATTCAGAATAAAATTAATATCCGTAATTAATATTTAACAATTCCCCCTTTTGAGGATGACAGACATCAACTGAAATCCTCAAAGTAGATAGGTTCATCATTAGGATAATAGGATCATTTTTCTTTTCTTCTTCCTTGGCAATATCATTTAATGTCCATAACAATATTAATAATAATAATAATAATATCAATATCGGATTATTGTTATATGTATTCAATAGCATAATGATGTGAATCCATGTTATGGTAAGCCGTGACTAATATTCATTTAACTACATTGGTCGCTTCAACTACTTCTAACGGCGAACAAACACCGTCAGAAAACCCAGGTGGCAACCCAGGTGGCCGCCCTGGTGTGGATGGCTTCCTATCTTCAAAGATTCAAACAAGACCCAATAATAGAAGAACACGTGCCACACCTTACCAGGTTAGTGCTGCTTGCGGGGGGCTCCGCATTGTTAACTTATCCAACCACGTACTAACTGACAAGCAGATGGAGGTCCTGGGGCTGGGACTATCTTTTGCACCCACTAATGCATTTCATTTTTTTACTGCCCTGAAGGACCTCCACCTGTTTGCACGTAAACTTATTCTTAAAAAATTACATTCCAGGCCACATGGTGAGGATGGCCCTGTGACCACGACAGAGATGGAGGCATTGAAGGATTTGTAGGACCTCTTGATGGAGCAGGACCAACCCCCAAATACAGGTGGGTTACCACAGTCGAGGTATCCTAGATCCACAAGGTTCCCTCACTTGTCCCTGAGTCCGGCAGTTGAAATATTTGTGCGTCTAGTGACGGAGGATTTGAGACATCTCTCCACACGCAGACGCTTTGACAATCTTACTCATTCTCAGCGTACTGCGATAGAACGGTTGAAATCACTTCGTGATGTGGTTATTAAACCAGCGGACAAGGGAGGGAACATTGTACTGTGGCCCTGTTCTAAATATGAGAGGGAGGCGTTACGCCAACTAAGGGATACCAAGACATATTCGAGGTTACCCTTTAATCCTACTGCCTCCTTCTCTGCCGCGCTCCAGGGGATCCTGGGCAGGGCCTGTGATCAGGGAATTATTAACAAGCAAACAGTTGAAGCTTTACCTGTTCGATTCCCTAAAACTGCTACTTTTTACCTACTTCCAAAAATTCGCAAGGACGCCCTCAACCCGCCGGGACGTCCAATCGTGTCAGGCCTAAGTAATTTGTGTGGTCCTATTTGCCAGTATATTGACAGCCACCTTCGCCCATTAGTGGAGACACTTCCTTCATACATTCAGGACACGATGGACGTCTTAAGGCGCGTTAATGGCGTCCTTGTGACGGATGGTATCCTGCTAGTCACGGCCGATGTTGAGAGCCTCTACACATGTATTAGCCATGATCTGGGCCTTTCTGCAGTCCGCCTCTTCCTTGGGGCGTCCAATCTGGACGGCCTCTCACGAAATTTTATCCTTGATCTCCTCCACTTCGTCCTCCACCACAATTATTTTTTATTCAAAGATACGGTGCATCTACAAAGGCGTGGCACGGCGATGGGGGCGTCTTGTGCGCCCTCGTACGCCAATCTCTTCTTGAGGTCCTGGGAGAGAGACATTTTTGGCGACGAGGGCGTGCGCCGCGCCGACCCCGTCGTGTCATGGCTTAGATACATCGATGATATTTTGTTTCTGTGGCGGGGGACGGTGGAGGAGCTTGACGATTTCATGGTGCAGCTTAACTCAAACAATCGTTCCATTAGGCTTACCTATACATACCATCATAAACAGATTGACTTTCTAGACATCAGTCTGGAGGTGGGTGAGTACCACACCATCCAGACTGATGTCTTTAGAAAACCCACCTCGGTCAATTCCTTAATACATGCTGCCTCTGCACATGATCCCTCTACAATTCGTGCCATCCCGGTCAGACAATTCCTGAGGATGAGGCGGATCTGTTCCACCGACTACAAGTTTAGGAGACAGGCTTCGGATCTGGCAGAACGTTTCAGGCAACGTGGGTATAGCAACCACTGCATCGGCCGTGGCTACTCGAGAGCACGGAACACATTCCGTAACCATCTGATTTATTCCTCAAATTCATCCAAACGGGTGACAACGGAAAGAATCCGCTACATCTCCACATATAATCATGAGTGGGGGAATATGCGGCGGATCCTTTCCCGTCATTGGGGTGTGCTCAGCGCGGAGCCCTCCCTACGTGAATCTTTAGGAAGCTATCCACAAATGACCCCCCGGCGGGCCAATAACCTGGGTGACATACTGGTATCCAGCCACTATATAACTCCCTTGACGAATCCATTTGTGTCCCGCGGACCCACGTTTGGCTCGTTCCCCTGTGGCCACTGTGCCGCCTGCGCCAATATCCTGCGCAGCTGGGTGTTCACGTTCTCTGATGGCTCTCGTGAGTTTAAAATCCGCAATTACATCTCATGCGGTACAACCCATGTTATATATTATGCTACATGTGGTTGTCAATTAATTTATGTAGGACTCACTACGAGAGAGCTGAGGATCAGGGTTTGTGAACACGTGCGGGACATTGGCGCGGCTCGGACGGTGGCCGACCCCAGGGAGCTCAAAACATTGCCGCGTCACTTTAAGGCTGTCCACAATTGCGATCCGAGGACACTAAAGTTTTGCGGCATTGATGTCATACATTTGGGCTCCCGGGGTGGAAATGGTAAGCAACTTCTGGCCCAAAAGGAGGCCAGATGGATCGTCACTTTAGACACCATGGCTCCGCGGGGCCTCAATGAGAGTTTGGGGTTCTCGTCCTTCCTCTGAAATGAAGTGACGGATTGTATGATATGTTCTGTGTTTCTGCTCCCCTGTGGACCATGATATGTCTATTTCTGGACCATGGCTTTAGGTTTTTAGTTTTTATATTCTTTTCTAATTTTTATATTTTCCCTTTTATTCTCTTTGTACTCACATTTTCTCCGACAGTGACTGTGCCCCAGGACCTCTTCTTTTTGATGTACATCTATGGCAGACGATCTGTCTTTTGAACTCCTTCGTCTTTTGATGTCTACAAGAGATTCTGATACAGATACTGCTACTGCACTCTTGATTCTTGACCGGGATGTACACTTTACTTGTGGATTCTGTTTGATATCTGGTACTTGTGACTGATTGAAACCATGTTGAGAAATCTATAGTTGTGCACTTTTTGGCACTATATGTCCCCTTTTGCAAGGGGACTTATGCTGTTATAACGCTAATTGTATAGACATATGTACCTCTTTTTTTGACCTAATGCACCATCCCCTCCTTTCATACCTTTCTATTGAGCTGTACTTCCATGACCAGCATTATTTGCTACTATTAGTATCATGATATTAACTTTTATAGAACATTAGTATTGTGCTGGCTGGCTGGAATAGCTACCGGGTTTTGATTGGTGGGGATATTGTTGCTCCCTTTATGTGGTTTCATTTCTGTTATTGGCACTCAGTCCCAAGCTCACCTCCTACATGGATGTAGTGCACATGCGCCCGGTCCGTCCCGTGCCGTGCTGCGCTCGGCTGTCTTTATGCCTTCGGCGCGCCGCCGGGAATAGCATTCATTTGCATTTCGGTCTGCGCGCCGACGTCATGACAGCTGGGGCGCGTGCGCGGGATATGTGACGGCCGTTGCGCATGCGCCGCCCATCATCCAGTACTTGGCGGCCATCTTGGACGACCACATGATGTATCATGTGACACTTCTGGGCGTATTTAAAGGTCCTGGCAGCACCCTCACACACGCCTCTTGATAAAGCTGATCTACACCCGGCGAAACGCGCGTCGAGGCCTTTCTCATTCACTATCTGGTCCCTGTGTGGTCTCCCAGAGGTCTGGGGCCCCTTACATTAGGGTAAGTTTGGTACAATATGACCTTTGGGTCTTTCTGGACCGCATGGTCCATATGGGAGTGACCTTTTTGCTTGCCCTGATTGTGCGTCCCTCTCCCTGTTTTAGTGTAAGCATGCACCCTTCTGACTCTAGGGGTGAACCTCTGGAGAGACCCACTTACAAATATGCGGGACCATTTGTCTGCTTGTCTTAATTTTGTGTCATAACTATTAATGCTATGTATTGTCTTTTAATGAACTATGTCTACAATAAAGTCTTTTCATGCGATTTCACTCAGCTGTTCTCCTAGTTTTATATAAGTCTTGAGTGGGCTATGTGGAGACGGGGTCGGAATTTTTCTGGGGACCATTAACCCACGTCATTTATTATGCGGGTCGCAGTCTGTTTATTCATTTAACATATATAATTATACTTCCCTAAATCTAAATCGAAATAATCACGGGTCCAATCGTCATCATCTGATGTCATCGGTTCTTGTCTCGTCTTCTTCTTGGTTCTTTTAAAACACAGTCTTTAGATGAAAATTCCTTTGAAATAAATTATAGCGTGTAGATATTGTACAGTCCATAATTGTGTTCATTATTGTTCAGTCTTTAAACTGTACTCTTTATTAGAAAGATCATGTGTGTCAATTGATAAGAAAACAAAGTCCATGGATGAAATGTAGCTTTAATATATGTGCAGTGTCACCTGGACTTACGTTGGATTGTCTTTGGATAATTCTGGAATCCTCCGTGTCATCCTCACTGGTCTCCTGTCACTTTTGGAACAGGTGTGACGTCTTTGGTCAGAAAAGCAAGGGTTAACTTGACACTTCCCTGCTCTATATAGCACCATAACCAGTACTTAATCCTTAATGTACAGAACACATATATCAGGCTGGCAGAATCCTGACACTCCGTTATTATTCACCAGCTTTCAGGTGATAGGAAACCACTGGAACATGATGAAACTTGAACACAACCCAGTTCATATAGGATCATCGTCCTCTGCAGTCGTGGTTATCAGTGGTGTGAATGTATTGTAATTGACACAGTCTATTATCACTCAGCATTCACAACATCTTTACCTTCTGAGATTTCCGTATATCGGTTGCTTCTTCTTGTAACTTTTGAGAATCTCTTTAATTTATAAACATGAAAAATCTTTATTAAGATAGAATTAATAATTGCAATGTCTTGATTGAAGTCTTCATTCGCTAATCTGATACCAAATCTGGCAACTTTCCTAACCTATAATATCATAGGGTACCATAGCAATCAATAATGTTCATCTAATTATTATCAAAATATTAAAATAAATTATGTTTGGAATAATAAAACAATAATAGATAGTAATTCATTATTAATCAAGTTCTTCATGTGATAGAACATTTTTATGTCATAGGTGTAATTACCTTTTCCAACCCATAGGTGTCAGTGTGTTTTGAAACAAGTGTTTATTAGTGATGAGCGAGCACTAAAAGGCTCGGGTGCTCGAAGCTCGGGTTGAGCAAATTGGAATACTCGGGTGCTCGACCCGAGCAACGAGCCCAATGTAAGTCTATGGGAAACTCGAGCATTTTTCTGGCGGTCCCCCCGGCGGTCTGCAGAAGGTCAAAAATTGCCCAAATCGATGGGAACAGTGCTCAATTAAACGTCAGGCTGGCAGAATATATAGGCAGACAGGCAGGCAAGGTATATAGGAGGGTGCGTGAAAAACATAGCAGGGCAATTGGAACACACTAGTGCCCTCCGATTTTCATGCACCCGTCTCTTTAAAAAAGCCGGCTGGCAATTCATCAGCGGCATACACCGGTACCTGACAATTTAGAACAGAAAGAAAAGAGCATCACACATAGATTAGATAGATAGAAACATGACAGTCACATATATAATAAGTACAGTGATAGTGTTGGTTACTGTACTTGTCATTTAGTGTTAAAATAAAGGATTTATTAAAAAAAAATAATAGTGTTTTTGTCTCTTTAAAAAAGCCGGCCGGCAATTCATCACCAGCAGCATACACCGGTACCAGACAATTTAGAACAGAAAGAATAGAGCATCACACATAGATTAGATAGATAGAAACATGTCAGTCACATATATAATAAGTACAGTGATAGTGTTGATTACTGTACTTGTCATTTAGTGTTAAAAGAAAGGATTTATTTAAAAAAATTGGCGTGGGGTTCCCCGTAATTTTAGTCTCTAGCGGAGGTTAAGCAGACGGCTAGGGCAGATGTTTGAAGCCTGGGAAGGGGGTAATACCCACAGAGCTTCCCAGGCTACTAATATCAGCCTCCAGCTGAATACCTAGCCTTTGCTAGCTATTAAAATGGGGGACCCCACGTCATTTTTTTTGGGGTCCCCCATTTTAATAGCTAGTAAAGGCTAGGTATTCAGCTGGGGGCTGAATACCTAGCTAGTAAAGGCTTAAAATGGGGGACCCCCCCAAAAAATGACGTGGGGTCCCCCCTATTTTAATAGCTAGCAAAGGCTAGGCAGACAGCTGGGGGCTGATATTAAAAGCACAGGAAGGGTGCCATGAATATTGGCCCCCTCCCACGCTAGAAACACCAGCCGTCAGCCACCCCATAGGATGCGCCAATTCTGGCACTTAGCCTCGCTCTTCCCACTGCCCTGTAGCGGTGGCAGTGGGGTAATAGGGCTGGGGTTG
Organism: Phyllobates terribilis; assembly: GCF_046119375.1. NCBI lineage: Eukaryota > Metazoa > Chordata > Amphibia > Anura > Dendrobatidae > Phyllobates > Phyllobates terribilis. The sequence goes on from NW_027362773.1 coordinate 109,097,395, forward strand.
ATGTCAGCTTATAATGCCAGCTGACATCAAGCCCAGGTTAGTAATGGAGAGGCGTTTATAAGACACCCCCATTACTAACCCCATAGTCAAAGTTAAAAAAAAACACAAACACCCAGAATAGAGTCCTTTAATTGAAATAAACGCACAATTCTTTAATGTTCTAAATTAAACCATACTTACCATCACGCCCATTCCAGCTAAAGCCAACGATCTCCTGCAATAAAAATAAAATAGTAAACCAACCTCATCCTTACCTTTCCATGGTTCCCAGGCCGGCTCCAGCTCTGCTACATTCACATGACAGGCTGGATCGCAGCCGAAAGCTGCCATCCAGCTTGCCATGCCGCAGACACTGAGAAGCGCAGGTATGCTTGCGCTCCTCAGTGTCTGGCTGTGACGGCATCCAGATGAGCCGAGTTAATGTCCAATGAACTCAGCTCACCTCATGCACGTCACTGACAGCGTGGGAAAATTCTCCTGCGCATGCGGTGAGCGTGAGAGAATTCTCCTGCGCTCACCGCAAGCGTGGGAAAATTCTCCTGCGCTTGCGGTGAGCGCAGGAGAATTCTCTCACGCTCACCGCATGCGCAGGAGAATTTTCCCACGCTGTCAGTGACGTGCATGAGGTGAGCTGAGTTCATTGGACATGAACTCGGCTCATCTGGATGCCGTCACAGCCATACACTGATGAGCGCAAGCATGCCTGCGCTTCTCAGAGTCTGCGGCATGGCAAGCGGGATGGCAGCTTTCGGCAGCGATCCAGCCTGTCATGTGAATGTAGCAGAGCTGAAGCCGTCCTGGGAACCATGGAAAGGCAAGGATGAGGTTGCTTTATTATTTTACTTTTATTGCAGAAGACATAGGCTTCAGCTGGAATGGGCGTGATGGTAAGTATGGTTTAATTTAAAACATTAAAGAATTGTGCGTTTATTTAAATTAAACGACTTTATTCTGGGTGTTGTGTTTTTTTTAAATACTTTACTAGAAATTCATGGCGGTCATGTCTAATATTGGCGTGACCCCATGAATTTCGGGCTTAGGGCCAGCTGATAATACCAAGCTGACCCTAACCCCTTTATTACCCAGTGAGCCACCGCACCAGGGCCCTAGATGAGTTGGGTACAGCACCAGAAGATGGCGCTTCTATGAACGCGCCATTTTCTGGGGTGGCTGCGGACTGCAATTTACAGCGGGGGGGGGGGGCAGAAAGCTTGGGCCTCCATGCGCTGCGGATTCCAGCCCCCAGCTGCCTAGTTGTACCTGGCTGGACACAAAAATAGGGCGAAGCCCCATGTATTTTTTTTTTTTATTATGTCATGAAATTCATGAAATAATAAAGAAAAAAAAGGGCTTCCCTATATTGTTGTGTCCGGCCAGGTACAAATTGGCAGCTGGTGGTTGGGGGCAGCCCGCTCCTGCCTGCTGTACCTGGCTGGACACAAAAATAGGGCGAAGCCCCACGTCAATTTTTTTTTTATTATTTCATGAAATTCAGCTTTCGGCTGCGATCCAGCCTGTCATGTGAATGTAGCAGAGCTGGAGCCGTCCTGGGAACCATGGAAATGTAAGGATGAGGTTGGTTTATTATTTTACTTTTATTGCAGAAGACATTGGCTTCAGCTGGAATGGGCGTGATGGTAAGTATGGTTTAATTTAGAACATTAAAGAATTGTGCGTTTATTTCAATTAAAGGACTTTATTCTGGGTGTTTGTGTTTTTTTTTAACTTTGACTATGGGGTTAGTAATGGGGGTGTCTTATAGACGCCTCTCCATTACTAACCTGGGCTTGATCTCAGCCGGCATTATAAGCTGACATCAACGCCCGCCCTATTACCCCACTGCCACCGCTACAGGGCAGTGGGAAGAGCGAGGATAAGTGCCAGAATTGGCGCATTCATAGGGCGGCTGACGGCTGGTGTTTCTAGCCTGGGAGGGGGCCAATATTCATGCCACCCTTCCTGGGCTATTAATATCAGCCCCCAGCTGTCTGCCTAGCCTTTGCCAGCTATTAAAATAGGGGGGACCCCACGTCACTTTTTGGGGGGGGTCCCCCATTTTAATAGCTGGTAAAGGCTAGGTATTCAGCTGGGGGCTGATATTAGTGGCCTGGGAAGCTCCGTGGGTATTACCCCCTTCCCAGGTTTCAGACATCTGCCCCAGCCGTCTGCTTAACCTCCGCTAGAGACTAAAATTACAGGGAACCCTATGCCAATTTTTTTTTTAATAAATCCTTTATTTTAACACTAAATGACAAGTACAGTAACCAACACTGTCACTGTACTTATTATATATGTGACTGACATGTTTCTATCTATCTAATCTATGTGTGATGCTCTATTTCTGTTCTAAATTGTCGGGTACCGATGTATGCCGCTGAAGAATTGCCGGCCGGCTTTTTTAAAGAGACGGGTGCATGAAAACACTATTATTTTTTTTTTTAATAAATCCTTTATTTTAACACTAAATAACAAGTACAGTAACCAACACTGTCACTGTACTTATTATATATGTGACTGACATGTTTCTATCTATCTAATCTATGTGTGATGCTCTATTCTTTCTGTTCTAAATTGTCGGTACCGGTGTATGCCGCTGCTGAATTGCCGGCTTTTCATGTTTCTCTGTGAGCACTGTTCCCATCGATTTGGGCAATCACTGTAATGCCACAACCACCATGGCTGTGGCATTACAGTGAGTGGCAGACAATCCCTGCATGATTGGTGCTCTAAATAGCGCCAAACATGCAGGACGGGGACCCGAGCTCCCGCTCGAGCATCTCGAAAGTACTCGGCGAGCTCCGAGCATCTCGAGTACTGAGATGCTCGGGTGAGTACCGAGCAGTGGCGAGCAAGCTCGCTAATCACTAGTGTTTACCAATAATACCAAAGAAAGTATACTCATGAACCAAAATGAATAAATATATGAATGAATGAATGCAAGAATGACTTGTGTTTACTCAAAAAATTGAAATATTTTTTTTCTTATATTGGAACCATATCATTATATTTAATGAAGCAATATTCTTGTACTAGACATTACTTTATTAAATATGAATGTGTTTTCTCAATTGAGATATTGAACTGAAATAATAAAATAAAAAAATTAGAATTAAAAATGAAAAATGAAAAAATAAGAAGAAAGTAAGAATAAAATTGAAAAAAGAAAAATTAAATTAAGACTAAAAATAATAATAATAATAATAATAAAAATAAGGCCTTTATATGTTAATGACAAATGCAGAGTAATTGTATTCTCCATAAAAATACCCTTATATTTCCATTATCTGGATGATTTCATATTTGTCATAACCTTGTATTACCAAAAATGATTAAATTATGTAACTTTGCATGTAATACCCTTCTTAATCATACCATTGTAGCTTATTAATATTTCTTCTTCATTAAAATGTGTGAAAAATAAGTATTGATCAAAAGTGATTATGTAATCAGGATCAAAAGCACATTTTCCCCCTTAATGGCAAAAAATATTATTTTAGAAAATAATTTATATATCAGAACCAAATTAAAAATAATTATTCTTCTATAAATATTTTGCATAAATGTCATAGCATATATTTGTCTGAAGAGGTGTGTACCTATTTATGTAACCATTAAAAATAATAATATCCTTGAATACTATAAAATTATCATTGTGAAAAATTATTCTAAATGTAAATTTGCTTTATAAACCATTTTAATGTGTGGTTACCCTTATCCACTATTAGCTAAATCAAGAAGTAATAATTACTAAAGAAATATAGAAATATATATATTATATAGATAATACTTAATTATGTATCATCATTTTCTCAGACTTAAATGTAATTTTGTACCTTCACATAAAGAAACAAACATACATGAGGCCTCTGTCACACAAATCTCACTTAGCAGCTGCACATATATTCAGCAAATTTCACTCTGTTACAGATTCGTTCAGCTCAAACATTCCACATATATATACAGTACAGACCAAAAGTTTGGACACACCTTCTCATTTAAAGATTTTTCTGTATTTTCATAACTATGAAAATTGTACATTCACACTGAAGGCATCAAAACTATGAATTAACACATGTGGAATTATATACTTAACAAAAAAGTGTGAAACAACTGAAAATATGTCTTATATTCTAGGTTCTTCAAAGTAGCCACCTTTTGCTTTGATGACTGCTTTGCACACTCTTGGCATTCTCTTGATGAGCTTCAAGAGGTAGTCACCGGAAATGGTTTTCACTTCACAGGTGTGCCCTGTCAGGTTTAATAAGTGGGATTTCTTGCCTTATAAATGGGGTTGGGACCATCAGTTGTGTTGTGCAGAAGTCAGGTGGATACACAGCTGATAGTCCTACTGAATAGACTGTTAGAATTTGTATTATGGCAAGAAAAAAGCAGCTAAGTAAAGAAAAACGAGTGGCCATCATTACTTTAAGAAATGAAGGTCAGTCAGTGCGAAAAATTGGGAAAACTTTGAAAGTGTTCCCAAGTGCAGTTGCAAAAACCAACAAGCGCTACAAAGAAACTGGCTCACATGAGGACCGCCCCAGGAAAGGAAGACCAAGAGTCACCTCTGCTTCTTGTTACGGATCCGGGTGGTGGAACCTCTGTGCTGCGGAGCAAGGAGGGACCAGAGGGGCGTAACTAGGTATCAACTCGGACTGACCAGGGTAGCACGGCGGCTCAATCGACTCCGTGAACCAGGGAAGGACCGAGCAGAAGGACCAGGTGCTACTCTGGGCCTGTCCTTGTATGAGAGCAGGGGACTCCCACGGGTAACTGGCAGGAGCCTCCGGGTAGGCACGGCAGGTAACTGATAAGAGCCTCCAGGTAGGCTGACTGATAGGCACGGCAGGTAACTGGTACGTTCTCCGGGTAGGCAGGCAAGCCAGGCCCATAGACACACTGGCGGGTTTGGATCGTAGGCAGACCGTCGGGCTGGCGGAGACAGGTAGTCAGGCTGGCGGACAGGACTGGTAGTCAGGCTGACGGACTGGGCTGGTAGTCAGGCTGGCGGACAGGACTGGCGGACAGGGCTGGTAGTTAGACTGGCGGACTGGACTGGTAGTCAGGCTGGCAGACTGAGCTGGTAGTCAGGCTGGCGGACTGGACTGGTAGTCAGGCTGGCGGACTGGACTGGTAGTCAGACTAGCAGCGGGACCTGAGGGCTGAAGCAGAGTTTAGGACACAAAGCTACAACCTTGCACGGGCACCTCCATTTTGGAGGGGGTGCCTTCTATATGAGAGGTTCTCCGGCCATTGGCTGAGGACTCCTTAGGACGGCGCGCGCGGCCCCTTTAAGAGGGGGGGAGAGCGCGCCCTAAGCACAGTGCCCGGGAAGCTGCGCGCGCCGGCAGCAGCAGCAGGAAAGCCGGAAGACGCCGGGCCGGGAGCGTGGCGGTAAGAGGGACGGCGTCTCTGCCTGTCAGGGAGCAGAGACGCCGATACTACAGTACCCCTTCTTTACGCCCCCTCTTTTTTAGGCCAGAAAGAAATTTTTTAAGGAGAAGAAAGGCGTGGATGTTCTCCCTGGGTTCCCAAGTTCTCTCCTCTGGGCCAAACTCCTTCCAATCCACCAGAAAAAAGGTTTTTCCTCTTACCCTCTTGGTGGCCAGAATGTTCTCTACCTCATAGACGTCCTCAGCGGAGACCGGAGCAGGGGGGGTACCTGGATTGTCAGAAAAAGAATTAAGCACAACTGGTTTGAGGAGAGATACGTGGAAGGAGTTGGGAATCCGTAAGGTGGCCCGGAGTTTTAACTTGTAGGCTACTGGGTTGATTTGCTTGAGGACATCAAAAGGACCGATGAACCGTGGACCCAACTTATAGGAGGGTATTTTGAGACGAACATGTTTGGAGGAGAGCCAAACCTTGTCTCCCAGATGGAATTGAGGTGGGTCCTGGCATCTCTTATCAGCATGTTTCTTCATCCGCTCGGAGGAATAAAGAAGTGCGGACCTAGTGTCCTCCCAAATGGTGGAAAATTCGCTGACCAGAGACTCCGGGGCAGGGTTGTCCACTGAAGCGGAGATGGGAAACGGAATCCGGGGATGTTGACCGTAGACTACAAAGAACGGGGACTTGGAAGAAGATTCGCTCTCATGGTTGTTATAGGAGAATTCGGCCCATGGTAGGAGCTCTACCCAATCGGTATGGTGAGCGTTGACGAAGTGCCGGAGGAAGCTGGTAAGGGTCTGGTTGATACGTTCCACTTGGCCATTTGACTGCGGATGGTAAGCAGAGGAAAAATCCAGGGTGACATCCAGCAGCTTACACGTAGCTCTCCAGAAACGCAAAGTAAACTGGACCCCGCGATCAGACACAACGTGGAGGGGTGGGCCATGGAGACGAAAATGTGATGGATGAAGTCCTTAGCCAGCACAGATGCAGACGGGAGACCAGGCAGAGGGATGAAGTGGGCCATTTTAGAAAAGCGGTCAGCGACCACCCAAATGACAGTACAACCGGCAGAAACAGGGAGATCGGTAATAAAGTCCATAGCAATGTGTTGCCATGGGGCAGCAGGTACGGGAAGAGGCAGGAGACGGCCGGCTGGAAGATGTCTGGGAACCTTGTTGCGGGCACAGGACGAACAGGCCGTCACGAAGTCTACTACATCCTTGCGCAGGGTAGGCCACCAGTAATGCCGGGTAATGAGCAAGAAGGTCTTCTTCTGGCCAGCATGGCTGGCTAGTTTAGATGAATGACCCCAGTGAAGAACCTTCTTACGATCTGGAACCGCTACAAATGTCTTACTGGGTGGGAGACGAGACAGGTCCAAGGGGGCCACATTCATCACTTTGGAGGGATCGATGATATGCATAGGCTCCTCCTCTTGATCGGAAGACAGGAAGGATCGGTACAAGGCGTTGGCTTTAACGTTCTTGTCCGCAGGGCGGTAATGTAGGGTAAAGTTGAAGCGGGCGAAGAACAAAGGCCACCGGGCCTGACGTGGATTGAGTCTTTGGGCATTCTGTAGATATGCCAGGTTTTTGAGGTCAGTGTAGATGACCACCGGGTGCAGAACCCCCTCAAGCAGGTAACGTCACTCCTCCAGCGCCAATTTGATGGCTAGCAGTTCTCGGTCTCCTATGGAGTAGTTGCGCTCGGATGAGAAGAGCTTGGAGAAGAAGCCGCAGGTTACCATTCTCCCGGACGGAGATTTCTGGGTGAGCACCGCTCTGGAAGAGGAAGCATCAACCTCCAGAAAATTTGTTGCAATCCGGACGGTGCAGCACTGGGGCAGAAGAAAAGGCTAGTTTTAAGGAGAGGAAGGCCTCCTCTGCTTCGGACGGCCATTCCTTAGGATTTGCTCCCTTACGGGTGAGCGCAGAGATGGGAGCAGTCCGGGAAGAGAAATGTGGGATGAAGAGACGGTAATAATTCGCGAAGCCCAGGAATCACTGAATCGCCTTCAGCCCCTCCGGACGGGGCCACTTTAAGAAGGCAGAAACCTTCTCGGGGTCCATCCGTAGACCTGTCTTAGAGATAATATAGCCCAGGAACGGAAGAGAGGTCTGCTCGAAGAGGCATTTTTCAAATTTTGCGTATAGGTGATTCTGCCTGAGCCTAAGCAGGACCTGACGAACATTCCTCCGGTGTGTGGGAAGATCCGGAGAGAAGACCAAGATGTCGTCCAGGTACACCACCACGCAAAAATATAAGAGGTCACGGAAGATGTCATTAACTAATTCTTGGAAGACGGCAGGAGCATTACAGAGGCCGAAGGGCATCACACGGTATTCATAGTGGCCGTCCCGGGTATTGAATGCCGTCTTCCACTCGTCTTCTTGGCGGATCTGGACCAAGTTATATGCCCCACGAAGATCGAGCTTGGTAAAGATCTTCGCACCTTTAAGGCGGTTGAACAGCTCAGAGATGAGTGGCAGGGGATATTTGTTTATGATAGTAATCTGGTTGAGTCCTCTATGTAACGGGTCAGGGAGGTGGAACCTCTGAGCAACTATACAAGGGGGTAGTCATTGTAAGGAAGCGGGTGGCTCCCAGGGAAGGCGGGCAGGTAATCACGGCTAGTGACGGGGACAGTCTCTGGGTAGAAGGGCAGGAGGACATGGCAGGTGACGGGGACAGTCTCTGGGTTGAAGGGCAGGAGGTCACGGCAAGTGACGGGGACAGTCTCTGGGTAGAAGGGCAGGAGGTCACGGCAAGTGACGGAGACAGTCTCTTGACAGGCGGGTGGTCACGGCAAGTGACGGCAGAGCCTCCAGGTAGGCTAGCAGGCAGGTAGCAGGTGGATGCTCCCAGGTGAGCGGGCAAGAGTCTCTGGACTGGCCGGTGGTCACAGCAAGTGACGGCTCCAGGTAGGCTAGCAGGCAGGTAGCAGAGAAGCGCTCCCAGGTGAGCGGGCAAGAGTGTCTGGACAGGCGGGAGGTCACGGCACATGGCAGCAGAGCCTCCAGGTAGGCTAGCAGGCAGGTAGCAGGTGAGCACTCCCAGGTGAGCGGGCAAGAGTCTCTGGACAGGCAGGTGGTCCCAGCACGTGACGGCGGAGCCTCCAGGTAGGCTAGCAGGCAGGTAGCAGGTGAGCGCTCCCAGGTGAGCGGGCAGACTGATCCATAGACAGACTGGCAGGGCTGGTAGGCAGACTGTCGGACCACAGATAGATAAGTAACAGGCAGGAATCTGGCAGGTGACTGGCAGGTGACTGGCAGGTAACTGGCAGGTAACTGGCAGGTAACTGGTAACGGGACCTGAGGGCTGAAGCAGAGCTTTGCAACAACATTGCTCAGGCACCTCCATTTTGGAGGAGGTGCCTTATATATGGTGAGGTCCTCCGGCCATTGGCCGGGGACTCCTTAGGACGGCGCGCGTGGCCCCTTTAAGAGAGGGGGAGTGCGCGCACGCGCGCCCTAAGCACAGAGGCCGGGAAGCAGCGCGCGCTGCCAGCAGAGCGGGAGGAAGCCGCCGGGCACGGAGCGGAGAGGTGAGGGGAACGGCGTCCCTGCCTAGCAGGAGGCAGGGACGCCGACGCTACACTCTATAATCGATACAGGGGCATAGTGAACCGTCTTTCTTTTTTACGAAGAAGAATCTGGCTCCAGCCGGGGAGGTAGATTTCTGGATGAATCCCCTAGCCAGATTTTCTTCGATGTACTCCGAAAGGCCCGGGTTTCGGCCAACGACAACGGGTAAATACGCCCACGGGGTGGAGTGGCACCGGGTGCCAGGTCGATAGGGCAATCATATGGCCTATGAGGTGGCAGTGTCTCTGCTTCCTTCTTGTCGAAGACATCTGCATAGGACCAGTAAGGTGCCGGTAGACCAGGTAAATTAGCCGGAGTAGCCGGAGGTCGAGCCGGGGGAACCGGGACCAGGCAGGTCTCATGGCAATCCTGCCCCCAACGGAGCACCTCACCGGATTGTCAATTCAGAACGGGTTCATGTCTCTGTAGCCAGGGTAGACCTAGCAAAAGGGAGTGAGAGAGTCTGGAAAGCACATGGAAGGAGATCCTCTCTGAGTGCAGCATTCCCACCTGAAGGGTTACGGGCTCAGTGACGAGCAAGATGGTCACCGGAAGGAGTCTTCCATCCACGGAAGCGACTGCCAATAGTTCAGCCAGAGGTTTGGTAGGAATCTGATACTTCTCTACAAGGGACTGGGAAATGAGATTCCCAGCGGCTCTGGAATCCAGATGGGCGGTTTCAAAGAAGCGGTTCTCTCCACAGGAAATAGAGACGGTTAAAGTCAAGAACCGAGAGGATTTACTCTTGCCTAGGACGACCTCTCCGAGCGGTCCTAGACACTGGAGTTTCCCGGCTTCACCGGACAGGAACGGATCAGGTGCTCCTTACTACCACAGTAGAAACAGCTCCCTTCGGGTCGGCGTGTTTCTTGTCGAGACTTGACCATCTTGGTCTGGTCGATCTGCATAGGTTCGGGCGAGCGTGCCCGGGGAGTTGCTGGTTGGGAAGCAGGTTTCTGGAAAACCGGAGCAAGATGAGGAAATCTTCTCTCCCGGGTAGTCTCCTTAGCACGTTCTAGGAAACGGATGTCAATCTGGGTAGCCAGTGACACCAGGTCATCCAGGGTGGTAGGAATGTCCCGGCCGGCTAGCTCGTCCTTAATCCGACCGGAAAGACCCTCCCGGAAGGTGGACACCAGGGCCTTGTTGTCCCAGGCAAGCTCAGAAGCGAGGGTACGGAACTGTATGGCATACTGGCCCACGGTGAAATTCCTTTGGCGGAGACGAAGCAATGAGGAGGCAGTAGAAATCCTTCGTCCGGGCTCATCGAAGACCCTCCAGAAGGCAGTGAGGAAAGCCGGAAGATCGGACACCAGGGAATCCCCTCTCTCCCATAGAGTGTTTTAGCCATGCCAATGCTTCCCCGGTGAGGTGAGACATGATGAACGCCACCTTGGCCCGGTCGGAGGGAGACTGATGTGCCAGAAGTTCAAAGTGCAGTGTGCACTGGTTCAGAAAACCCCGACATAATACGGGGTCACCCCCAAAACGAGGAGGCGCAGAAAGCCGGGGTCCTAGGCTGGATGCCGTGGTATTGGTAGGCAGCGGCGTCGCCGGAGCGGGTGTCGCTCGGCTCGAGGCGGGCACAGGTGGGACAGACAGCGTGTCCAGGCAAGAGTTGACAGACCGCAGGTAGGTCAGGATGGTTTCCTGTTGGGATCTCTGACGAGAAACCTCCTGGTACAGGTCAGCAAGCGAAGGAGCCTGGGGGCCACCGGGTTTCATGGCCCATGCAAACTGTTACGGATCCGGGTGGTGGAACCTCTGTGCTGCGGAGCAAAGTGGGACCAGAGGGGGGTAACTAGGTATCAACTCGGACTGACCAAGGTCACACGGCGGCTCAGTCGACTCCGTGAACCAGGGAAGGACCGAGCAGAGGGACCAGGTGCTACTCTGGGCCTGTCCTTGTATGAGAGCAGGTGACTCCTAAGGGTAACTGGCAGGAGCCTCCGGGTAAGCACGGCAGGTAACTAGAAGGTAGGCTGACTGATAGGCACAGCAGGTAACTGGTAGGAGCCTCCAGGTAGGCTGGCTGATAGGCATGGCAGGTAACTGGTACGATCTCCGGGTAGGCAGGCAAGCCAGGCCCATAGACAGACTGGCGGGTTTGGATCGTAGGCAGACCGTCGGGCTGGAGAGTACACTTGGCTGGCGGAAACAGGTAGTCAGGCTGGCAGACAGGACTGGTAGTCAGGCTCGCGGACTGGACTGGTAGTCAGGCTGGCGGACAGGACTGGTAGTCAGACTGGCGGACTGGACTGGTAGTCAGGCTGGCGGACTGGACTGGTAGTCAGGCTGGCGGACTGGACTGGTAGTCAGACTAGCAGAGGGACCTGAGGGCTGAAGCAGAGTTTAGGACACAAAGCTACAACTGTTAGAACACTCCTGTTAGTTTTTTCTATCTTGTGTTTTGCGGTCACGTGACCATCTGCCTATATATTCCAGCTCCGCCCTTCTGGCTTTGCTGGACTTCAGTGTTGTTTGACTGTTTTGCTAGCCTGGTGCTTTGGTGCCTATCTCTGTCAGTTTGCTTGGTCCTCTTGGACCTCTAGTACTTTTTGTCAGTTTGTCTTTTGTGTTCTACAACAATTTCTTTTTAGGAGGTGTCCCATTTTTGTCCCAGTCCTTAGTTCTTTTAGGGACCCCTCCCTTAATTCTATAGGTCTTCGTTCAGACTAGCCGAGGACGAAGGCGGGTCTGTTCACTAGGAACAGGCAGCCTGCTACATCGTAGGGATTCAGCTTAGTCTTACTGTAGGGATAGCTTTCCCCTATCTTTCCTTAGTTCTTGTTGCAGATCATAACAGTAAGTCCAGCCCAAAAAAGACTAAAAGGAAAGAAATTTGGGGATCAGTATGGTTTCCATCCAGGACTTGGCTCAACGCCTGCAGGGATTGTCTCTGGAGGTGGTTGAGCTTCAGCAACATGTGAGTAGCTGTCCTGGAGCGCATTTTGTCGAACCCAAGGTAGGACTGCCTGATGTTTTTTTATGGTAAACAGCAAGATTTTTTTCTTTAAAAATGCTTGTTTGTTATATTTTTGTTTGAGACCAAGATCCTCTGGGAATGAATCACAGCGCATTGGTTTTATTATGTCACTTTTGCGCAACGAACCACAGGGGTGGGCCTTTTCTCTCCAGCCTAATGATCCGTGTTTAAGTTCTGTTGAAGAATTTTTTTCTGCTATGGGGCTATTATATGACGATCCTGATTGAATCTCATCTGCTGAATCAGAACCTAGGCGTTTGAATCAGGGGTCAGATGATGTTGAAAATTATTGCACACACTTCAGGAGATGGGCCTCAGAAGTTAAATGGAATGATTCTGCGCTGAGATGTTTATTTCTTGCTGGTCTGAGTGAAAGGGTTAAGGATTTGCTAATTGCATTCCCTGCACCTGAGACTCTGCAGGAAGCTATGCAGTTAGCTGTTCGTGTGGACAGGAGACTGAGGTCTAGGGTGAATGATGTAAAAACTCCTGTAACGTCAGGTCCTAGTTCCCAGAAAATCTGCTCTGACAGCGGAGAACCAGTGGAGGTGGGGGCGATGTCACTCCGCTCTCAGGAAAAAGACCGGAGATTCGCCGAGGGATTGTGTCTTTATTGTGGTAAAGGTGACCATTTGATTAAGTATTGTGAGCGTAGTTTAAGTAAAGAAAAAAAAAGGTCAGTTACGCCTGTATAGCTTGTTTACGCTCTGCAGGAGTATTTCTTTCTGGGAGTACTACTCTGCAGGGAGATTTTATAGAATTTTAGGTATTTGTGGATTGTGGTTCAACACTTAATGTGATTGATAAAGGGTTTTTGGAAAACATTAAATTGAAATCCAAACCTTTGTCATCACCTATTTCTGTGGTTGCAATTGATAACACTCCTTTGAAATGTATTACTCACAAGACTGCTGCATTTCCTCTCACTATCAATGGAGTTCACCAAGAAATTTTGGATTTGGTTGTTTTGGATAATTTACCCTCTCCAGTTGTTCTAGGATTGCCTTGGTTAAAACTGCACAATCCTTTATTGGACTGGTCTACTAATGTGATTAAGTCTTGGAGTCCGAAGTGCTATGATAAATGTTGTAATAGTCGCATTGCGGCTGTGGAAAAAGTGGAATTACCTGTACCTATTCAAGATTTTTGGAGGGTTTTTTTGGAGGAGGAGTCACAAGTTTTACCTCCTCATAGGGATTATGATTGCGCCATTGAGTTTGTTCCAGGAGCTACTCTTCCCAAGAGTCGCTTGTTTAATCTGACTATCCCTGAAAGAAAGGCCTTGGAGGAGTACATACAGACTAGCCTGGCTGCTGGTCACATTAGACCTTCTAAGTCACCTGTGGCAGTTGGATTCTTCTTTGTTAAAAAAAGGACGGCGGTTTATGTCCATGTCTGGATTTTCGTGAAATTAATAAGATTACCGTAAGCAATTCCTACCCGTTACCGTTAATTCCTGACTTGTTTAACCAGTTAGTGGGAGCCAAGTGGTTCTCCAAAATTGATCTCTGGGGGGCATACAATTTGTTACATGTGAAGGAGGGTGATGAATGGAAAACTGCTTTTAACACTCCGGTAGGTCATTTTGAGAATTTGGTGATGCCTTTTGGTCTTACCAATGCACCTGCATTTTTTCAGAACCTTATTAATGACATCCTGAGACCTCTGACTGGTAAGAATGTGGTTATGTATTTGGATGACATTTTGATTTATTCACCAGATCTGGAGTCCCATTGGCAGAGTGTACGTGAAGTTTTGCAGTTATTGGGTGATAATTCACTCTTTGCTAAGCTGGGGAAATGTGAGTTCGCTGTGCAGAAAATTAGTTTTTTGGGCTACATTGTCTCCAGCGAGGGCTTTGAGATGGACCCTGTGAAGTTTCAGGCTGTGCAGGAATGGCCTAGGCCTATTGGTTTGAAATCTATACAGAGATTTTTGGGTTTTGCCAATTATTACAGGAAATTCATTAAGAATTTTTCTGTAATTGTTAAACCTCTAACCGATCTCACCAGGAAAGGTGCGAATACGGCCCAGTGGACTACTGAGGTCATTGAAGTGTTTGAGTATCTCAAAGAGAGGTTCAGTTCTGCCCCTTATGCAGCCTGATGAGACCAAGCCTTTTTTGGTCGAGGTCGATGCTTCATCGGTGGGGGTCGGAGCAGTTTTGTCTCAGGAGAGACATCCTTGTGACTTCTTTTCGAAAAAAATTTCGGAAACCGAACTGAATTATGATGTTGGAAATCGGGAGTTGTTGGCTATTAAACTCGCGTTTGAACATTGGCGTCATTTTTTGGAAGGCGCTAGATTTCCTATTCAGGTTTTCACAGATCATAAGAATTTGATCTATCTGGAGGCTGCCAAGCGCTTGAATGCCCGTCAAGCTAGGTGGGCACTTTTTTTTTCTCGGTTTCATTTTTCTGTTACCTATATCCCTGGTACTAAGAATGTTAAAGCCGATGCTTTATCTCGCAGCTTCTCTCCTACGGTCGGTGCCGAGGAGGAGGAGAGCATTTTACAGAAAGGAGTTGTGGTGGCGGCTTTGGACTCCGTTTTGGAGAATGGGATTCTGAAAGCTCAAGATGATGCTCCATCTAACACTCCCCATGGGAGGTTGTTCGTGCCTAGAGCCTTTAGGAGAGATTTGTTTGTGGAGTGTCATGAGTCTCTGTTGGCAGGCCATCCAGGAATTTCGAAGACTAAGAGATTGATCAGTCGCAGTTTTTGCTGGCCTGGTGGCAGAAGGAAGTCATCAAGTGGGTGTGTCAGTGTACTTTGTGCGCTAGGTCAAAGGCTTCACATACTCCTGCTGCGGGGTTGCTTTGCCCTCTGGAGGTTCCTAGTGCGCCTTGGACGCATCTCACTATGGATTTTATTACTGATCTTCCTGTGTCCGAGGGTTTTACTGTCATCTGGGTGGTCGTGGACCGTTTTAGTAAGATGTGTCATTTGGTTCCATTCATTAAGTTGCCCTGCGCCAAGACACTCGCTAAGGCGTTTGTTAAGGAGATTGTCAAGCTCCATGGCGTTCCCACGGATATTGTTTCTGATAGAGGACCTCAGTTTGTGGCTCGCTTTTGGCATGCTTTTTGTGACAGGTTGGGAGTCCATTTGTCATTTTCGTCTGGTTATCATCCTGAGTCTAATGGACAGACTGAAAGAAAGAACCAGGATGTTGAGCAGTTTTTGCATTGTTTTGTGGCGGACAATCAAGAGGTGTGGTCGGAGTTTCTGCCTCTCGCAGAATTTGCTCTTAACTATTATACATCCTCCTCTGCTGGGTGTTCTCCTTTTTTTTGCTGTACTGGGAGACATCCATCTTTTGGTTCGTTCTCCAAATTGGGGTCGGCGGTGCAGGAGGAGGAGAATTTTTCCGGTGATTTGGAGAAAGTTTGGACTAATGTACGTTGTAACCTTCAAGAGGCTAACAAAAAGTCCAAGAAGTATTTTGACAGGAAACGTAAAGAGGTTTTGTTTACTGTGGGTGACATGGTTTGGTTGTTCTCGAAGAACCTGCGGTTGAGGTTTCCTTCTAAAAAACTGGGTCCTAAGTTTGTGGGTCCATTTAAAGTGCTTCAGGTTGTTAACCAGTCTGCTGTTAGGTTGGATGTCCCTACTTCCTGGAAGATTAATCCTGTGTTTCATGTTTCCTTGTTGAAAAAGGCTGACGTATCTGATATGGTCGTCACTGTCACAGTTCCTCCTGTGGTGGAAGACAGCGAATATGAAATTTCTCGTATCTTGAATTCTAGATGGCATAGAGGGAGATTACAGTATCTTGTCTCCTGGAAGGGTTTCGGTCCCGAAGACAACTCCTGGGTAAGAACGCATGATGTCTCTGCTCCTAGGCTTGTTAAAGCTTTCCACAGTAGGTTTCCGGATAGGCCTGGGCCTGGAGAATCCGGAGGATCCTCATAAAAGAGGGGGTACTGTTAGAACCCTCCTGTTAGTTTTTTCTATCTTGTGTTTTGCGGTCACGTGACCATCTGCCTATATATTCCAGCTCCACCCTTCTGGCTTTGCTGGACTTCAGTGTTGTTTGACTGTTTTGCTAGCCTGGTGCTTCGGTGCCTATCTCTGTCAGTTTGCTTGGTCCTCTTGGACCTCTCATACTTTTTGTCAGTTTGTCTTTTGTGTTCTACAACAATTTCTGTTTAGGGGGTGTCCCATTTTTGTCCCAGTCCTTAGTTCTTTTAGGGACCCCTCCCTTAATTCTATAGGTCTTCGTTCAGACTAGCCGAGGACGAAGGCGGGTCTGTTCACTAGGAACAGGCAGCCCGCTACATCGTAGGGATTCAGCTTAGTCTTACTGTAGGGACAGCTTTCCCCTATCTTTCCTTAGTTCTTGTTGCAGATCATAACAACAACCTTGCACGGGCACCTCCATTTTGGAGGTGCCATTTATATGAGAGGTCCTCCGGCTATCGGCCGGGGACTACTTAGGACGGCGCGCGCGCGCTCCCCCACTCTTAAAGGGGCCGCGCGCGCCATCCTAAAGAGTCCCTGGCCTAAGCACAGTGCCCGGGAAGCTGAGCGCGCCGGCAGCAGCAGCAGGAGAGCCGGAAGACGCCAGGCCGGGAGCGCGGCGGTAAGAGGGACGGCGTCTCTGCCTCTCAGGGGGCATAGACGCCGATACTACACTTCTGAGGATAAGTTTATCCGAGTCACCAGCCTCGGAAATCGCAGGTTATCAGCAGCTCAGATTAGAGACCAGGTCAATGCCACACAGAGTTCTAGCAGCAGACACATCTCTACAACAACTGTTAAGAGGAGACTTTGTGCAGCAGGCCTTCATGGTAAAATAGCTGCTAGGAAACCACTGCTAAGGACAGGCAACAAGCAGAAGAGACTTGTTTGGGCTAAAGAACACAAGGAATGGACATTAGACCAGTGGAAATCTGTGCTTTGGTCTGATGAGTCCAAATTTGAGATCTTTGGTTCCAACCACCGTGTCTTTGTGCGACGCAGAAAAGTTGAACGGATGGACTCTACATGCCTGGTTCCCACCGTGAAGCATGGAGGAGGAGGTGTGATGGTGTGGGGGTGCTTTGCTGTGTTATGCACACGCCCGGACTGACTGGTGTGAGCATGATTAGTGATCCCATTGGACCATGAAACGAGGAGTGCCTGGAGGGGTGTAACTAAGTATCAACTCGGACCGACCAAGGTCACATGGCGGCTCAGTCGACTCCGTGAACCAGGGAGGAACCGAGCAGAGGGACCAGGTGCTACTCCAGGTCAGACCCTGGTCACAGCTGTTGACCCACACCGGGGAATGCAGGAACAGGCAGGTTAGGCTGGCATACAGACAGGTGGGTACTGGCAGGCACGGCTGGTATGCAGACAGGTGGGTATTGGCAGGCACGGCTGGTATGCAGACAGGTGGGCACTGGCAGGCACGGCTGGCATGCAGACAGGTGGGCACTGGCAGGCACGGCTGGCATGCAGACAGGCGGGTACTGGCAGGTAGGAACGCAGGCAGGATAGGGACCAATACAGACTGGGACACAGGAACGGAGCCGCAGGTGCGGTAGACAAGCAGAGCAGAGCAAAACCTGCAGATGCGGTAGACAAGCAAAGCAGAGCAAAACCTGCAGATGCGGTAGACAAGCAGAGCAGAGCAAAACCACAGGTGCGGTGGACAAGCAGATCAGAGCGAAACTGCAGGTGCGGTGAACAAGCAGGGCAGAGCAAAACCGCAGGTGCGGTGAACAAGCAGAACTAGATACACACAAGGTACTTACAATGAAGTAGCGAGTGTACACAAAACTCACAAACAGAAGTTCAGAGACAACGAGTTGGAGTTAGGTGCAGGTTCAGACACTGCAGGAAAAGGGAAGGTTCGGACATAGAGAGAAACAGGTAACGGGCTATGACACAGTTCAGACAGGAGCTGAACCAGTAATAAGATATAGGAACGAGCCTGGGAACTCAGCCCTCATGGTGGCGGAGACAGACTAGAAGTCACAGATACAGGTAACAGGCCTGGGTATACAGCCCCCAGGGGCGGAAACAGACAAGATACAGGACAGGACCTGGCAACTCAGTTGCACAGAACACACTGAATCAAAGTGTTGCTCAGGCACCCCCTACTGTCTGGAGGAGGTTTAAGTATCCAGTGACTCACAGCAATAGGCTGGGGAGGCATTAGGAGTGCGCACACAGTAACTATAAGAATCAGGCAGTAGCCGGGCCACCGCCCTAAGCAATCAGACAAGAGACACAGTCAGTACTGGAGCAAAGTGGGCAGCCTGGATTGATAGGTAAGATGGCGGTCTTGCAAGGTGAGAGGTGGTAAGCCATGCCAGCACGCCGCCAGGGATGTTACAGTACCCCCCCCTTGAGGTTGGGAAGAGATGTATTCTATGGAGCATTGTCATCCTGTGTGGATTCTGTGTGGGCAGAAGCCTCTTCTGGCTGGGAAACTGGTGGGCTACCTACACGCATCACCAATGGGGACTGCTCCAGGATATTGGGAAGGGAAGCTTTAGCAGAAGCTTCAGGGTTAGGGTCATCGAAGAGCATTAGAAAGGCCACCAGGAAGGCCTGCAGGTCGGAGGCAATAGGATCCCATGCTTCCCATAGGGGGGGGGTGATCCACTTCAAGGCATCACCCGCTAAGTAGGACATCATGAATGCTACTTTAACCCGATCAGTGGGAAAATAGTGAGCATAGAATTTGAAATGCAGCATACATTGCTCCACAAACGAACGGCTTTGTTTTGGATCCCCATAGTACCGTGGTGGATCCGCAGGAACGAGTGCTGATTGCTCCATTTGGGCTGGTGCGTAAATCGCCTGGACCTCAGCTTGAGAAAAAATTTTTTCCTTGGTGCACGTATTCGCCAGACAAGAATTCAAATGTCTCCGAGAGCGAAGGATCGTGGGGCTCAACAGGGACCATGGCCTGAGCAAACTGTTACGCACACGCCCGGACTGACTGGCGTGAGCATGATTAGTGATCCCACTGGACCATGAACTGAGGAGTGTCTGGAGGGGCGTAACTAAGTATCAACTCGGTCCGACCAAGGTCACACGGCGGCTCAGTCGACTCCGTGAACCAGGGAGGAACTGAGCAGAGGGACCAGGTGCTACTCCAGGTCAGACCCCGGTCACAGCTGTTGACCCACACTGGGGAATGCAGGAACAGACAGGTTAGGCTGGCATACAGACAGGTAGGTACTGGCAGGCACGGCTGGTATGCAGATAGGTGGGTATTGGCAGGCACGGCTGGTATGCAGACAGATGGGCACTGGTCGGCACGGCTGGCCTGCAGACAGGTGGGCACTGGCAGGCACGGCTGGCATGCAGACAGGCGGGTACTGGCAGGTATGAACACAGGCAGGATAGGGACCATGACAGACTAGGACACAGGAAAGGAGCCCCAGGTGCAGTAGACAAGCAGAGCAGAGCAAAACCCGCAGATGCAGTAGACAAGCAGAGCAGAGCAAAACCCGCAGATGCGGTAGACAAGTAGAGCAGAGCAAAACCCGCAGGTGCGGTTGACAAGCAGGGCAGAGCAAAACCCGCAGGTGCGGTAGACAAGCAGAGCAGGGAAAAACCCGCAGGTGCGGTAGACAAGCAGAGCAGAGCAAAACCCGCAGGTGCGGTAGACAAGCAGAGCAGAGTAAAACCCACAGGTGCGGTAGACAAGTGGAGCAGAGCAAAACCCGCAGGTGCGGTAGACAAGCAGAGCAGAGCAAAACCCGCAGATGCGATAGACAAGCAGGGCAGAGCAAAACCCGCAGATGCGGTAGACAAGCAGAGCAGAGCAAAACCCGCAGATGCGGTAGACAAGTAGAGCAGAGCAAAACCCGCAGGTGCGGTAGACAAGCAGAGCAGAGCAAAGCCCGCAGGTGCGGTAAACAAGCAGAGCAGAGCAAAACCCGCACGTGCGATAGACAAGCAGAGCAGAGCAAAGCCTGCGGGTGTGGTAAACAAGCAGAGTAGAGCAAAGAGCAAAACCCGCAGGTGTGGTAGAGAAGCAGAGCAGAGCAAAACCCGCAGGTGCGGTAAACCAGCAGAGCAGAGCAAAACCCGCAGGTGCGGTGAACAAGCTGAGCAGAGCGAAACCGCAGGTGCGATGAACAAGCTGAGCAGAGCGAAACCGCCGGTGCGGTGAACATGCAGGGCGGAGCAGAGCGAAACCGCCGGTGCAGTGGACAAGCAGAGCGGAGCGAAACCGCAGGTGTGGTGGACAAGCAGAGCAGAGCAAAACCGCAGGTGCGGTGAACAAGCAGAGCAGAGCGAAACCGCAGGTGCGGTGGACAAGCAGAGCAGAGCGAAACCGCAGGTGCGGTGAACAAGCAGGGCAGAGCAAAACCGCAGGTGCGGTGAACAAGCAGAACTAGATACACACAAGGTACTTACAATGAAGTAGCGAGTGTACACAAAACTCACAAACAGAAGTTCAGAGACAACAAGTTGGAGTTAGGTGCAGGTTCAGACACTGCAGGAAAAGGGAAGGTTCGGACATAGAGAGAAACAGGTGACGGGCTAGGACACAGTTCAGACAGGAGCTGAACCAGTAATAAGATACAATAACGAGCCTGGGAACTCAGCCCTCATGGTGGCGGAGACAGACTAGAAGTCACAGATACAGGTAACAGGCCTGGGTATACAGCCCCCAGGGGCGGAAACAGACAAGATACAGGACAGGACCTGGCAACTCAGTTGCACAGAACACACTGAATCAAAGTGTTGCTCAGGCACCCCCTACTGGGTGGAGGAGGTTTAAGTATCCAGTGACTCACAGCAATAGGCTGGGGAGGCATTAGGAGTGCGCACACAGTAACTATAAGAATCAGGCAGTAGCCGCGCCGCCGCCCTAAACAATCAGACAAGAGACACAGCCGGTACTGGAGCAAAGTGTGCACCTTCTCATTTAAAGATTTTTCTGTATTTTCATGACTATGAAAATTGTACATTCACACTGAAGGCATCAAAACTATGAATTAACACATGTGGAATTATATACTTAACAAAAAAGTGTGAAACAACTGAAAATATGTCTTATATTCTAGGTTCTTCAAAGTAGCCACCTTTTGCTTTGATGACTGCTTTGCACACTCTTGGCATTCTCTTGATGAGCTTCAAGAGGTAGTCACCGGAAATGGTTTTCACTTCACAGGTGTGCCCTGTCAGGTTTAATACATGGGATTTCTTGCCTTATAAATGGGGTTGGGACCATCAGTTGTGTTGTGCATAAGTCAGGTGGATACACAGCTGATAGTCCTATTGAATAGACTGTTAGAATTTGTATTATGGCAAGAAAAAAGCAGCTAAGTAAAGAAAAACGAGTGGCCATCATTACTTTAAGAAATGAAGGTCAGTCAGTCCGAAAAATTGGGCAAACTTTGAAAGTGTCCCCAAGTGCAGTTGCAAAAACCATCAAGCGCTACAAAGAAACTGGCTCACATGAGGACTGCCCCAGGAAAGGAAGACCAAGAGTCACCTCTGCTTCTGAGGATAAGCTTATCCGAGTCACCAGCCTCAGAAATCGCAGGTTAACAGCAGCTCAGATTAGAGACCAGGCCACTGCCACACAGAGTTCTAGCAGCGGACACATCTCTTCAACAACTGTTAAGAGGAGACTTTGAGCAGCAGGCCTTCATGGTAAAATAGCTGCTAGGAAACCACTGCTAAGGACAGGCAACAAGCAGAAGACTCTTGTATGGGCTAAAGAACACACGTCTTTGTGCGACGCAGAAGAGGTGAACGGATGGACTCTGCATGCATGGTTCCCACCGTGAAGCATGGAGGAGGAGGTGTGATGGTGTGGGGGTGCTTTGCTGGTGACACTGTTGGGGATTTATTCAAAATTGAAGGCATACTGAACCAGCATGGCTACCACAGCATCTTGCAGCGCCATGCTATTCCATCCGGTTTGTGTTTAGTTGGACCATCATTTATTTTTCAACAGGACAATGACCCCAAACACACCTCCAGGCTTTGTGAGGGCTTTTTGACCAATAAGGAGAGAGATGGGGTGCTACGCCAGATGACCTGGCCTCCACAGTAACAAGACCTGAACCCAATCGAGATGGTTTGGGGTGAGCTGGACCGCAGATTGAAGGCAAAAGGGCCAACAAGTGCTAAGCATCTCTGGGAACTCCT
The DNA here is from genome assembly GCF_046119375.1 of Phyllobates terribilis. Lineage (NCBI taxonomy): Eukaryota > Metazoa > Chordata > Amphibia > Anura > Dendrobatidae > Phyllobates > Phyllobates terribilis. Next base: position 109,119,472 of record NW_027362773.1, read on the forward strand.
TCAAGATTGTTGGAAGACCATTTCCGGTGACTACCTCTTGAAGCTCATCAAGAGAATGCCAAGAGTGTGCAAAGCAGTCATCAAAGCAAAAGGTGGCTACTTTGAAGAACCAAGAATATAAGACATATTTTCAGTTGTTTTACACTTTTTTGTTAAGTATATAATTCCACATGTGTTAATTCATAGTTTTGATGCCTTCAGTGTGAATGTACAATTTTCAAAGTCATGAAAATACAGAAAAATCTTTAAATAAGAAGGTGTGTCCAAACTTTTGGTCTGTACTGTATATTCACATATATGCTTGAAGGACAAACGTTGTCAGATGATTTACAATGAGGAAAAAGGGTACAAGGACAAACGTTGTCAGATGATTTACAATGAGGAAAAAGGGTACAATTTATATTAAAGAGTGTAGGTAACATGCAATATATTCATCATAAGGCTTCTAATGGGAATATCAATGTAAGCTCATGGAGTCACTGATCCCATATGGTGTCATGGTCCGTCATAGAGTTAGTTACAAGAGGAGTAGCAGCAAAGAAACTCTATTACAGGTAAGTAGGAACAATTAGACACAGAACAAACGGTTCAAATAGCAAAAATGGCGTAGGGAACACTGAAGGATTACATACCTGGCGTGAAGGGAATAGTGCATGGACTAGGAACCGCGAAAAAGCGCCGTGTGGTGGAAAGAAGGAAGGACTATATAAAGGACTATATATATAGGACTATATATATATTATATAGGACTAGTGCGTTGGTGGAAGCGGTGAAAGAACGCCGGTGTATATCCGGTCATGCGCAGTATGGCCATACTGACTTCCGGTGCGCGTGCTGGAACGCAAAGGGAGACAGTGGAACGCAAGTCACTTCCGGACATGCGCAGTATATACGCTACACTGGAAGTAAGTGGATAGACTTTACTTAAGGTGTAAATCAGTGGAAAGAGGTTATACTCAATCAAGAGCAGAATAACGCAGGGTGAGCCAACCTTAGGAGGAGCTATAGGAGATGAATACTTGAAAAACAGATTATATTATATTAAATTGCAAAATAAGGAGGGGGATCCTGAAGAGTCAAAGAAAAAAATGCATGGGATTCGTTACGGAGGTCCCTGGGAACCTTAATTAGTAACCTACAAGACAAAGAAAAATAATCAGTAACATGAAATATATTCAATTATTATAAAATGGCAAACAATCTAGTCATCCATACTGAAAGCCCAGTGAATGACCCACAACTTAAAACTTTAATCAGTAGCATAGAATTATCCGCTAAACCCTGGTTTATTATCCTATCCAATAGACACTGGACAGAGTGAGTTTTATGTCATATAGGTAGAGGGATTTTTGGGGGCGATATAGGAATTTTTTATTCATCTTGTGCGTCATACTCCCTATTAAGTCCTTTCGGAGTGAGGATCTGTAGCGTATGTATCCAGTATAGCTCACGTTTTTTGAGGTTTTGAATCCGGTTGCTCCCCCGTCTATTTGGCGGAATGTGATCAATTACTTGATACCTTAGTTGTGAAATGTTGTGGGACATAGCTAGAAAATGTGCTGGTATAGGTAACATCGTGCGTCCACAACGAATTGTCGATTTGTGTTGTGAAATACGGTCTCGGATATGTTGGGTGGTCTCACCAACATATGCGAGACCGCATGGACACTTAATTAGATACACCACATACGTGGAATCACAAGAGAAATATTCTTTAATAGAATAACGTTTGCCAAAATGAGGATGTGTAAATGTAACATAGTTTTTAAGGTTGAAGGAAGACTAAGTCCATCTAGTTCAACCCATAGCCTAACATGTTGATCCAGAGAAAGGCAAAAAAAAAACATGTGGTAAACACTAAGCTCCACATTGGGGAAAAAAAATCCTTCCTGACTCCATACGACAATCAGACTAGTTCCCTGGATCAACGCCCTATCAAGGAATCTAGTATTTATAACCTGTAATATTATACTTTTCAAGAAAGGCATCCATGCCCTTCTTAAATTTTAACAGTGAATCACTCATTACAACATCATGCGGCAGAGAGTTCCATAGTCTCACTGCTCTTACAGTAAAGAATCCCCGTCTGTGATTATGATTAAACTTTCTTTCCTCTAGACGTAGAAGATGCCCCCTTGTCCCCGTCTCAGGCCTCAGAGTAAAAAGATCAGTAGAAAGCTCTTTGTACTGTCCCCTCATATACTTGTACATAGTAATAAGATCACCCCTAAGCCTTCTTTTTTCCACAGTAAATAACCCCAAGTGTAATAACCTGTCTTGGTATTGCAGACCCCCAGTCCTCTAATAACCTTGGTCGCTCTTCTCTGCCCCCGCTCTAGTTCAGCTATGTCTTTCTTATACACCGGAGACCAGAACTGTACACAGTATTCTAAGTGTGGTCGCACTAATGACTTGTATAGAGGTAAAATTATGTTCTCCTCATGAGCATCTATGCCTCTTTTAATGCATCCCATTATTTTATTTGCCTTTGCAGAAGCAGCCTGACACTGGCCACTACACTGAGCTTGCCGTCCACCAATACACCCAGGTCTTTTTCAGTAACAGTTTTGCCATGTGTTTTACAATTAAGCTTATAATTATACATTTTATTTCCTCTGCCCAAGTGCATTACCTTACATTTATCCCCATTAAAGCTCATTTGCCATTTATCAGCCCAAGCTTCTAGTTTACATAGATCCTCCTGTAATATAAAATTGTCCTCCTCTGTATTGATTACCCTGCAGAGTTTAGTGTCATTAATAAATATGTTAAAAAGAAGTGGGCCCAATACTGACCCCTGTGGTACCCCACTGTTAACTGAGACCCGGTTTGAGTGTTTTCCATTAATAGCCACCCTTTGTTTCCTATCACTGAGCCAATTCTTAACCCACATACATATATTTTCCCCTATCCCCATTGTTCTCATTTTGTGTATCAACCTTTTGTGTGGAACCGTATCAAAAGCTTTTGAAAAGTCCATATACACAACATCCACTGCATTTCCTTGGTCCAGTCCGGAACTTGCCTCCTCATAAAAACTGATCAGATTAGTTTGACAGGAACGGTCCCTCGTAAACCCATGTTGATATTGGGTCATGAGGTTATTCTTCTTCAGATACTCTATTATAGCATCTCTTAGGAAACCCTCCAGGATTTTACCCACAGTAGAGGTTAAGCTTACCGGCCTATAATTTCCAAGTTCAGTTTTTGTCCCCTTTTTGAATATTGGCACCACATTTGCTATACGCCAGTCCTGTGGTACAGACCCTGTTATTATGGAATCTTTAAAGATTAAAAATAATGGTCTATCTATGACGTTACTTAATTCCTGCAGTACTCGCGGGTGTATCCCATCCGGGCCCGGTGATTTGTCAACTTTAGTGATTTTTAGATGCCGCCATACTTCCTGCTGGGTTAAGCAAGTGACATTTACTGGAGAATTTTTGTTATCACTAATCATGTTTTCTGTCATGCGATTTTCTTGTGTAAATACGGTTGAAAAAAAATCATTTAGCATATTGGCTTTTTCCTCATCCTCATCCACCATTTCACCCAGACTATTTTTAAGGGGGCCAACACTATCATTTTTTAGTTTTTTACTATTTAGATAGTTAAAGAATATTTTGGGGTTATTTTTACTTTCTCTGGCAATAATTCTCTCTGCCTAAATCTTTGCTGCCTTGATTTGTTTTTTACATAATTTATTTAATTTTCTATATTTATTTAATGCCTCATCACTACCTACTTGCTTTAGTTCTCTAAATGCTTTCTTTTTGTCACTTATTGCGCCCCTTACAGCTCTATTTAGCCATAGTGGTTTCCTCCTATTTCTAGCATGTTTATTCCCAAGGGGTATATATTGTGCACAGGTCCTATTCAGGATGTTAATAAATGTCTCCCATTTGCTTTGTGTAGCTTTATGTCTCAGGATATCGTCCCCGTTTATTGCACTAAGATGATCTCTTAACCGTTGGAAATTTGCCTTCCTGAAGTTTAGTGTCCTTGTAACCCCGCTACTATACATCTTATTAAAGGTTACATGAAAACGTATTATTTTGTGATCACTATTACCCAAGTGACCCCCAACTAATATATTTGATATGCGGTCTGGCCTATTGGTTAATATTAGGTCTAGCAGTGCCCCCCTTCTTGTTGGGTCCTGAACCAGTTGTGAAAGGTAATTGTCTCTCATAGTAGTCAAAAACCTATTTCCTTTGCTTGAACTACATGTTTCTGTCCCCCAATGTATTTCAGGGTAGTTGAAGTCTCCCATAATAATGACTTCTCCTTGAGTCGCTGCTTCATCTATCTGCTTTACGAGGATATTCTCCGCTACTTCCATTATTTTTGGAGACTTATAACAAACCCCTATCAGTAATTTATTATTTTTTCCCCCTCCCCTTATCTCCACCCACAGGGACTCTACATTTTCATTAGATTCACATATATCCTCCCGCAAGACAGGTTTTAAGGATGATTTTACATATAAACACACACCCCCCCTCGCTTGTTTGTACGGTCATTTCTGAACAGACTATAGCCCTGTAAATTAACTGCCCAGTCATGGCTCTCGTCCAGCCATGTCGCAGATATCCCTACCATGTCATAATTATTTTCCAACAAAATTAATTCTAATTCCTCCATTTTGTTGGTGAGGCTTCTGGCATTAGTGTACATGCATTTTATGTATCTCTCTGTACCTCTATTCCATCTTACTTTATTGACTGTTCTAACCCCACCCCCAATTTCTTTATTTGTGCCCAGGTCACTATCTGCACTATCTTCCCCACCTATAAAATGAATACCCTCCCCCCCAATCCCTAGTTTAAACACTCCTCCAACCTTCTAGCCATTTTCTCCCCCAGCACAGCTGCACCCTCCCCATTAAGGTGCAGCCGGTCCCTAGCGTAGAGTCTGTAGCCAACTGTGAAGTCGGCCCAGTTCTCCAGGAACCCAAATCCCTCTTTCCTACACCAGTTCTTGAGCCACTTATTTATCTCCCAAATCTCCTGTTGCCTCTCTGGCGTGACACGTGGTACCGGTAGTATTTCAGAGAATACCACCTTGGAGGTCCTTGCTTTCAGCTTGCAGCCTAATTCCCTAAAATCATCTTTAAGGACCTTCCACCTACCTCTAACTTTGTCATTTGTGCCAATGTGCAGCATGACCGCTGGGTCCTCACCAGCCCCTCCCAGTAATCTGTCAACCCGATCAGCGATGTGCCGGACTCGAGCGCCAGGTAGGCAGCACACTGTTCGACGATCCCTGTCTTTGTGACAGATTGCCCTATCTTTTCCTCTAATAATTGAGTCCCCCACTACCAGCACCTGCCTAGCCTGCCCTACTCTCCTATTTCCCTCTTTACTGGAGCTGACACTCGTCCCCTGAAAGCCGGAGATGCCTTGCTGCAGTAGTGCTACCCCTGTACCATCACTCCCCTCATCTGCCAACTTTGCAAACTTATTGGGGTGTGCCAGATCAGGACTAGCCTCCCTGGCACTCTTCCCTCTACCACCCCTTCTAACTGTCACCCAACTAGCGACCTCACTGTCCTGCAGTTCCCGACTACCACCCTCCCCCACATCTACCCCAGTAAGCTGCTGCTCAGTGAGCAGCAGACTCCTTTCCATGTTGTCAATGGATCTCAGTGTTGCCAGCTGCTCATTTAGATCCAGTATCTGGGCTTCCAAACGCACAACGTGCACACATCTCGCGCAGCAGTAAGCAACCTCGACCTGCTGTTCAAGGAATACATACATGTGGCAAGATGTACACTGGATAGCATTGTCAATAATGGAGCTCATTTCCTAATGGGGATTGCAATATACAGAATGTTAAGTAAAAAGTAAAGTAAAGAATTAATGAAATACAGTCAGCAATTCAGTCCAAAGTCCTCCCTTCCAAACTCCCTGAATACAAAGTCACTGAAAAACAAGTCACACACTTACTTTCGTTCGCACTTACGCTCCGGACTCACGCAGCTCGTTCACACTCGCAAACTAAGATATTTAAAGAGTTTTTTTTTTTTTCCCTTTTCCAGCAATGCACCCTTCACCTCAATGCACTTCCAGTGTCACCCTTAGTAATATTTGAACACTGTAAACATCCTAGACACGGGAAAGTTCCCCTCCGGGGGGTGGCCAAGGTGCGTTGGATTGGTCCCTTATTTGTAGATCCCACGTCGGCTCTAACCAAATGGTTGCGAATGTTTCGGGATCTTTTATGACATAGTAGGGGGACATCGGTAAATTTCTCTATATCCGGATAAGATTGCCGTAACAGGGACCAATATTTTTAATGCACTTGAATATCTGTCCCCCAAAGGGGTGATAGGTGTTCACGAAAGTCAGTCGTGAGTTATTATTCCGTCGTGAAGTAGGTTGGGTGACCTGGTTCAAGATATGTGATGGGTAACCCCTCTGTCGAAATTTGTCGTTCATCTCCTCATGTCTAATTTTTTTAGAATCTGCAGTAGACACTATTCGATCCACCCTATTATGTTGTGATTTTGGTAATGACCTTTTAATATGGCCCGGGTGAGAACTGGAATACAACAATAGACTGTTTTTATCTGTTGGTTTTGTGTATAAGTCACTGACTAGATATCCTGTGTCAACGAGTGTAATCCGTGTGTCCAAAAAACGTATGGAATGTGGGTCTTGGTGTATGGTAAATGTCAGATTAGTAAGTTTGCTGTTAAGGTCATCAAAAAAAGTTTTTAAGTTTTGTCTTGTGCCAGTCCAAATAAAGAAAATATCGTCAATAAAACGTCTCCAGCATAGCACATGCTTTTCAAACAGAGGGTGAGTATATACATGATCTATCTCAAAATTCCCCATGAAGATATTGGCATAGGGGGGTGCCACATTGGAGCCCATCGCCGTACCCCTCTTTTGAAAGAAAAAACGATCTTCAAACATGAAAAAATTTTTGGTGAGGATCAAAGTTAATAAATCACTGCAAAAGTCAATCTGATCGGCTGAGAATGTAGTATGGGCTCTTACAAATTTTATTGTGGCACAAATGCCCTACTGGTGATTGATACTAGTATAGAGACTGTTGACATCCATTGTTGTTAGGATGCTGTTAGTAGGGATTGGTCCTAATTCTCTTATGCATGTCAAAAAATGGGTAGTGTCCTTAAGGTATGAGGTAATCTTCTGAATATGGGGTGTTAAAATTTTTTCTAATGTAATAGCCAAGGGTGACAAAATAGAATCTGTAGAGGCTACAATAGGTCTCCCGGGTGGTGACCATAGATTCTTGTGTATTTTGGGTAAGGTATAAAATACCGGCATTATTGGGTTTGGATTGACCAAAAATTCTGACAGTTTGGAATCGATTGTGCCTCTCTGAGAATGATGTGAGACTAAATTTTTAATTAAATTAGCTACCTCTGTGGTGGGGTTACGTGTTATAGGTAGATACGTTTCAGTATCATTCAATTGAGTGTATATCTCTGATATATAATAAGACCGGTCCATAATAACAATTGCTCCCCCCTTATCAGCTGGTTTTACAATAAGTTCTTTCCTTTTTTTCAATGAGGAGAGGGCCATACTTTCCTCAGGGTTGAGGTTATTTTTGTTATGCAGATCGCCTCTCTTTATGGCTTGTAGGACTTCATTAATGTCTTTCTGGACCAAGTCAATATATGTCTCTACATGATAATATGTACAAGGCGGTTGGAAATGGCTAGGAATACGCAGTTTCAAGCCATGTAAAGAGAACATTCCATCATTCTGGCTGCTCTGAGAGGGACCTGGAGGATCAGTAGTAAGCCCCCTACCAGAGGAAAAATGGACTTTCAATCTTAAGGTTCTATAAAAGCGTTGTAGTTCTTGCTCCAGTTGGAATGTATCAAAGGCAGGTGTAGGGCTAAATGAAAGACCTTTTTGCAATAGGTCTAATTCGGCCGGTGCTAAGGATTGTGAGAAGATGTTATACACGATGTTAGTCCTACCCGAGAACGAGTTGTCATCCGAGCGTTGTCTGTCTGTCGATCGCCTCCCCCGCCTCGTCTTATTCTTGGTGGACGGTTTCTGCGTTGATCCAAAAAATAATTTGGTTGATAGGTACCTCGTTTGCTGTCTGTAGAGGAGTGTCGGCCTGGAGAAGAGTTGTATCCTCGCCTGTATGATCTGCTGCTTCTGCCTTGATCTGAAGAGCGCCATCTATACACTTGATTATTGAGGTAGTTTTCAGCGTCACATAGAAATTTAGATTTTTTCTGGATCTGGAGTTCGTTGCGATATTCAGAAATGGTTTTGTCCACTTTGTTTTTCAGTGTTGTAAATTCTTCAGATGAAATCGTATTACTCAATTGTTGCTCAGTAGAGGCAATCCTAGTATGTAGATTGGTTATTTCCTTCTGGAGAAAATCAATTGTCAACACAATAATGTCCATTGAGCATTTGTTGAGGATCCCCTCGAACTTACTGCAATAATCAGAGTTATCATTAAATAGAGTAGGACGTAGGTTGACTCTTAATCCTCGTGGAATTCGTTGTGTTTTGTGATATTCTGCGAGAGTAACGCAGTGTAGATCCAAAGCGGTATACCTCCTTTGTTCCTTCTCTAGGTCCCTTGTGCGTACTTCCTCAGTGGGGGTGTGGAGAAATGTAACGGGAGTTGTGACATGTGCAAGTATTCCACTTGCTTCTTCCTGATTAAAGGCAAAGGTTGTGAACGACATTGAAGCCACAGGAGCGTAATCCCAAGAAACAATCAATTGAAAAAAAGAAGGATCGCTTCACTGTATCAAACTTTTAGGGTGCTCTGAAGAAATAGGTAGTATAGATATCAAAAAAGAACTTCGGCACTCCAATATGGATGCAAAAAATTGGTTTTTATTAGCAGAATTCCCCATAAATGAAAAGCAGTCCGTTTCCACCTAACATGGTCTTTACCCATCACATATCTTGAACCAGGTCACCCAACCTACTTCACGACGGAATAATAACTCACGACTGACTTTCGTGAACACCTATCACCCCTTTGGGGGACAGATATTCAAGTGCATTAAAAAATATTGGTCCCTGTTAGAGCAATCTTATCCGGATATAGAGGAATTTACTGATGTCCCCCTACTATGTCATAAAAGATCCCGAAACATTCGCGACCATTTGGTTAGAGCTGACATGGGATCCACAAATAAGGGACCAATCCAACGCACCTTGGCCACCCCCCGGAGGGGAACTTTCCCGTGTCTAGGATGTTTACAGTGTTCAAATATTACTAAGGATGACACTTTTACACATCCTCATTCTGGCAAACGTTATTCTATTAAAGAATATTTCTCTTGTGATTCCACGTATGTGGTGTATCTAATTAAGTGTCCATGCGGTCTCGCGTATGTTGGTGAGATCACCCAACATATCCGAGACCGCATTTCACAACACAAATCAACAATTCTTTGTGGACGCATGATGTTACCTATACCAGCACATTTTCTAGCTATGTCCCACAACATTTCACAACTAAGGTATCAAGTAATTGATCACATTCCGCCAAATAGACGGGGGGGGGCAACCGGATTCAAAACCTCAAAAAACGTGAGCTATACTGGATACATACGCTACAGATCCTCACTCCGAAAGGACTTAATAGGGAGTATGACGCACAAGATGAATAAAAAATTCCTATATCCCCCCCAAAAATCCCTCTACCTATATGACATAAAACTCACTCTGTCCAGTGTCTATTGGATAGGATAATAAACCAGGGTTTAGCGGATAATTCTATGCTACTGATTAAAGTTTTAAGTTGTGGGTCATTCACTGGGCTTTCAGTATGGGTGACTAGATTGTTTGTCATTTTATAATAATTGAATATATTTCATGTTACTGATTATTTAGGACTATTCAGTAGGACTATGAGCTGTGTATCCACCTGACTTCTGCACAACACAACTGATGGTCCCAACCCCATTTATAAGGCAAGAAATCCCACTTATTAAACCTGACAGGGCACACCTGTGAAGTGAAGACCATTTCCGGTGACTACCTCTTGAAGCTCATCAATAGAATGCCAAGAGTGTGCAAAGCAGTCATCAAAGCAAAAGGTGGCTACTTTGAAGAACCTAGAATATAAGACATATTTTCAGTTGTTTCATACTTTTTTGTTAAGTATATAATTCCACATGTGTTAATTCATAGTTTTGATGCCTTCAGTGTGAATGTACAATTTTCATAGTCATGAAAATACAGAACAATCTTTAAATGAGAAGGTGTGTCCAAACTTTTGGTCTGTACTGTATATATATATATATATATATATGTATATATATATATATATATATACTTTATATTCTTGTGGCAGCATGAGGTCTCCTACTATATCATTATTCTTGAATTTATATACATATATAAACATTTTTTTAAAAAAACGCACGCTATTTGCATATTCTACTGTACCTTACAAATTTATTTCACAATCTTTTGTGGGTTATTCCACATCATTTATAAGTAGATGTATGTGTATATTTTGTTTTTCCTTATTTTCTGTTTATATACAAATGTTGATGGGATATATTCTTTTGATGTTTAGCATAGGCCCTGAGAAAGACCATGTTAGGTCGAAACGTTGGCCTGCTTTTCATTTAAGGGGAATTCTGCTAATAAAAACCAATTTTTTGCATACATATTGGAGTGCCGAAGTTCTTTTTTGATATCTATACTACCTATTTCTTCAGAGCACCCTAAAAGTTTGGTACAGTGAAGCGATCCTTCTTTTTTTCAACAAGCTTCCATTGCTGATAGACCCAGAGGCTGTTGTTAGGTCTCAGCTTGCCATGATAACCATCGATACACCGTGATTGTAACATGGGGGTAATAATGAAGGTACAGAGGGGGCCCCTTCCTTCTGTCCACCATATTGATGCGGTGGTCGCTATTGACCGCATCATCTAAAGGGTTAAACTGTCGGGATAGGTGCTAACACCAAAGTCGGCAGTTGCAGCCAACTCTCCTTGAAGTGCGGGCTCAGCTGCTAAGCCTGCACAGCACGACTACCATGAAAATAGCACAGTTCATGTTTAATCCCATGTGCCCATGATGTAATAGTATGTCATAGGGCAGTAAGGTGTTAGACTTTTGATTGGTTGTTTCTATATTTTCCATTTACCATAATGGAGGACTGATCACATACGTGAGCTCAGGACATGGAATGCAATGTGTGGACCTGGGGAGGAATCATTGACCAGACCTGAGGCTCCTATGATTTGTTGGGTTGACCCCCAGTTGCCTCTATTAAGCACTGTGAAGACCCATACAGAGGCTCAGATATGTTATCATACACTGACTATTAGCTTCATTCAAGGAGTCAAATATAAGAATTTTCAATAATAGTTGAAATAATATTTAATTATTTATTTATCAATTTCCTATCAGTATGTCTTTGGAGTGTGGGAGGAAACCGGAGAACCCGGAGGAAACCCACGCGAACACGGGGAGAGCATACAAACTCCATGCAGTTGTTCTCTTTGGTTGGGTTTGGACCCGAACGCTGCAAAGCAACAGTGCTAACCACTGAGCCACCGTGTTGCCCAATAGTCTTCAATGTGGCACTAATCATGATAGGACGAGAACAGAGACCGAGCCCGGAATCTGTCTCCTTATGCAGCAGGAAGCTCACTTTATTCCGTGAGTTCATCTGACTGCGGAAAGTCCAGTAAATGTCGTATCCAGAAGTGAGAACAGAGACCGAGCCCGGAATCTGTCTCCTTATGCAGCAGGAAGCTCACTTTATTCCGTGAGTTCATCTGACTGCGGAAAGTCCAGTAAATGTCGTATCCAGAAGTGAGAACAGAGACCGAGCCCGGAATCTGCCTCTTGATGCAGCAGGAACCTCACTTTATTCCGTGAGTTCATCTGACTGCGGAAAGTCCAGTAAATGTCGTATGCGAGAACAGAGACCGAGCCCGGAATCTGTCTCTTTTTTCTGACTTGTTTTCGCCTTGTGGAAGAGTCGTCACATCCGGCTGGATTCTTTGTTCATTGACGGATCACAATCAGGCCTCTCTCCGGAATAGTGATCTGTAGAAATAATAAATATGACTGAAGATGAAACAACTGGATATCATATATAAGCGGCAGGCAATGTACTCCTGGTTACTGATTTCTAGCCTTGTGAGAAAAGATTTAAGATAAGTGATATTGGCTTATTCTTAGTTTAGGACTGTACCCCCCATTCATATAGAGGGGGCTGACAATCACTATGTGAGATCTGAGACCACCCACTGGACTCCTAAACCCAGAATGTTTCATATTGGCCGGCACTAAGCATTTCATGGATATCTAAGAAGTACATGAGTGCAATTTTTTAAATCTATAAATTTAAATTAAAAAATAAATTATTGATTATGTAGCGTTAATAAAGCTAGATCTAAATAGAACTATTTTTACTGTAAAGGATCTTCTCCCCACTATTTTAGCTTTAGTAAAAGATCAAGTATTTCTAAAACATTAAAAGACATCCAGGAACTTAAAGATGTCAGACAAACCCCTGCAGATCCCCAATGAATCTAGGACCTCCAGCAAGTTGTCATAGCCGGAACGGACATTGAATGTACAACGTGATGATTCGTGCCGCAAAGCTGGAGCCACTGTCTCCAACAAAAGAAGCAAAACGTAGTTTAACAAGTGTACAGTTTTATACGATGATTTATATGGTTGTATAACTAATATATTTCCCATCTGGTATTATCACTCATCCCCTTAAAAAATAAAATTGGTACTTAATATTTTATCTCCTCTTGTAAAAGGATTGAATAGTTCTAAGAAGAGATACCTGGCCTGGAAAGAAACTAAAATTTCTAACTCTGAAATAATAGGATCTGAAAACCCACTCAAATTATATTCTCAAATTATATATTCTCATTACCAAAAATTAAAAAAGTTAAAGTTGACTATTCCCATCTTATCTTACCTTTCATTTTTCCTCAGGTCCAGCTTTAAAAAGTTCTAATTTATGGAGCTGTAGATATTACCTCCTTCAGGACAAAGTCTATAAAGATGAAATAAAATTAAATTATTTGATAGAAAATGATACAGAAGGATTATCTACATGTACAGTAAAGCATTAAACCTGACATATTGTGCCACTACGTGTTTCCAAGAGACGCACTATAACATTATGCTGCGGTGCTCCTTTACTCCAATGAGACCCCGCAGAGCATTTCCTTCCCAACCTCCTCTATGCTGGAGAGGTTGTGCTAAACCGGGAGACATTTTACACATATTTTGGAGTTGTCCATAAAGGAATTATGGAAAGAAACTTTGAACTTACTCCTATGAATTTCTAAACCCAATATTCCACTTACACCACAATTAATATTATTATCACAAGGTCTAGAAGAAATCCCACCCAAATTTCAACATATCTCTTGTCATATCTTTTTGGTGATTAAACATTTAATCGCAACAAAATGGAAGCAAATAATTCCTCCATCAATATTAGAAGTAATGGAAAGGCATCAACGCACAATATTAAAGTTCAACTTTGCGATTAGTGAAAAAATGTTGTAGCTGATATTTAGTTAGATGAATGCCATAGTGGAAGAGTTTTTTTTACTCAGGCTAAACCCAAAACTTAAAAACTAAAATAGTTGTATAAACAAACAATACTGGATATATACCAAACTAATTGTTTACACATATTATGATCAAAGTTATAATAGTTGTTTATTACTAATAATAATGACTAGCCTTGCCTTTACTTTCTCTCCTGTAACTTCCCATTGTTACCCCATTACTCCTTTTTCCCCTCCCCAATTTATATTCCTTCTTAATGTTATTTTTTTTTGTAAATGTTAAGTAAAAACAATTGAACGAGATGATCCGACATTTACCATTTTTTACCCGTTGTAAATCCTGTTGTTCTCCTGAATCTGGCATTGTTCATCCTTTGTTCCTCAAGATTCTAATTTCCTGAGAAATTGCCCCCTTTTCCCTTTATGTAAATCTAGTATTTGTATTTATTTTTGCCAAGTGGGCGTGACCCTCAAAAACTTCTCTTTTTGAGAAACATCTTGATGACAACGGCCAGTTGGCTAAAATAGTGGATAAATGTATAGGGAGCAGGGAGACCTATCAGGAACAAGGAGATTTGAGAACAAGAGACAAACAATGCCGTATTCAGGAGAATAGCAGCATTTATACCGGGTTAAAATAAATGTATATTTATGGCGAGTGACAGGTTCTCTTAAAAGTAGATTCCACCAAAAAGACATAGCAGATTTTTTCAAATACAATTTATGTCATATAATCAGCCCCATATCAGTAGGGTAGGGTCACACTTAGGCTGTGTGCCCACGATGCGTTTTTTAAGCGTTTCCGCAGCGGCAAAAACGCTGCAGAAACGCTTAAAAAATGCATGGTAGAAGGTCTGCCATGTTCCCCAATGATAATCCGTATGTGCTGTGCACATGCTGCAGAAATTTCCGCTGCGGATTATCATTGCGTAAAAAAAGCAGCACTACCAATTATTTTGCGGAAGCGCTGAGTTTTCTCCGCCATTGACTTGCATTAGACCGCATGGACTCCGCATCACTGTATATGTAGATGTATGCGTTCCATTGTGGGGATGGTACCCGGGTGTGGAGGAGAGGAGACATCCACACCCAGGTGCCATAGTACCTGTAAAAAAAAGAATAAAATAAAAAATATATGTTATACTTACCTTCCGGCGGGCCGCGGTGCGCTCGTCCTCCCATGCCGGCAGATCGCGGTGGACTGAAGGACCTGCGCTGACGTCATAGCCATGTGACGGGTCACGCGATGCTGACGTTGGCAGGTCCTTCAGTGTACCGCGATCTGCCGGCAGCCAGGACGGAGTGAAGCAAGACTGCCGGGGCCATCGGAAGGTAAGTATATATTTATTTTTTTATTTTTAACCATTCTTTGGGGTCACACTATATAAATCCATGCCGTTTGCATGGATTTATATAGTGTGACCAAGTTGTCAAGCACTTTCCAAGTGATGCTAAAATCGCTTGGAAAGCGCTTATCAACCCGCATGCGGAAATGCATGTGAAGAACGCTTCACATCCGCATGTCCCTGGCAGAAAAACGCATGTACAATCCGCATGTACAATCCGCATGTACAATCCGCATGCGTTTTTTTTTCCAGGGGAGATGCAGAAACGCTCAGGAAAAATCCTGAGCATTTCTGCATCGTGGGCACATAGCCTTAGGATAAAACTATTTATGTCATAATAATAAGTTAATTGCAGCTTTGTTAATGTTATGTTATGCAGCTTTGTTAATGTTATGTTATGGAGCTTTGTTATGGGGATGGATGTATTATACAGATGCTGGGTATTACATTTACTAATTATGGAGCTAATGCTAATCCAATTCTGTAAGAGATATGATCGGATAATTAACTTATTTCTGCACGTACCTTCAGACTCTGTCTCTGCCTTCTTACGATCATTTTCAACAAAGAGGGCGCATGCGAAAAAGAATCCTCCTCCGAAAACCAGCACAAAGGGGCAAACCATGAGGGCGTACTGCAGACTGCGGAAGTTCGAAAGAGCCGAGTCTGGATTGTAACTTTTGATGCGGTCGGATATCTGAAGATGAGACGAGATAAATAATTATGTATGGTTAATGAAAGTAAAAAAACATAATTGACTGGACACGTTTATGCTGACAGCAGTCAATGGATACCAATGAAATCTGGTGATCATAGAAAGAGAAGGTGCCTCACTGCAGATAGCGGCTCCTCCAAACTATGAACAGCAATGCTTCCAGTATCCGCAGCTCCAGTACTACACATTGTCTGGGAACAGGACACTTGTGACATCCTTCTTCAGCAGATAATCTGTGACGTAACTCCAGGACATCTTGTCTTTGGAGTTCTGCCACCCCGTCAACAGAGCGGAAGAGAAGATGCTGCTCTGTCAACGTGATATCAGGGGAGGCCACTGAATCGCGGGTGTTGGCAGAGATCGGTCCCGGGCACTACAGGCAGGTATTTAGCAACGACTTGCCTGTTAGCCCATAGTAAAAAAAATCAAATAGTCCCGGTGAACCCTTTTAAGTATGTTATGAATAGGCTACAGCGAGTTTTAAAAACTCCTCTGTGACAGAGCATGTCCTATTCTCATCCGTTCTGCGGATCACACTTGGCCAGTAAAGAGTAACTGTCGTTATAAAATCAATACAGTACACGTGAAAATAAGCAACTTTGTGGTAGATCTTATCAGATAAATCTGCTTATTTTTCCTCCATTAATTTATAACATTCTTAATTCACAGATAAAATCTGTAATCAGTGAAGACAGATTTTTACATTACTGAGATAGGAGATGACAATTGCTGTTGATCAGATTCTATGTACATGGGGGGAGCCTGCCTCTAGCTCCTCCCTCTTTCCTCTCCATAGAATGTTATAAGCACCAACTGTCATCTCCTATCCCAGTAATGCTTCACTGAATACAGTGAGAACTTTGAGAATAAACGATCAGTTCGAGAGGAGAAAGAAGCAGATTTCTCCGAAAAGATATATTCCAACGTTTCTTATTTTCATGTGTACTGTACTATAGATTTATGAAATAAAAATTAAAACTGGGGTTACTATTTCTAGTCTATAGGAATCTGTTAAAAATGGATGGAGAAAGGATGATATACTTTGTACTTCAGTTTTCCATCTGTGTTTCATCCATTTTTCATTGATCCATTATTAAGAGTCAATGGATAAATAAAGTTTGGACAGTCTACCACCTTCACTTTTTAAAAAAACAGATGACACAAGAGAAAAATGGTCTGTTTTGCGACAATGTACAAATGGAAACAGATGTGTGAATGTAGCCCTAAAGTGATGTGAGAATATGTAACAGCTACTTACTAGCCCGATGAAATAGGAGCTTCCAGCTTCCCCCAGCAGGTGGGACCCCGCCATCGATAACGCCTGTGCTGTTGATCGCCTTGTGGGAGAAACCACATACTGAAACAAGAGAATATTCTGAATGAGCAGAAGGAGTCACTGAACCCAACGAGACAAGAGAACATGGACAAAGTGAACATACTTGAAGCCTAAGTTAAAGAAGTTGTCCACTATGGATAGGGCATCAATGTATGATCGGCCGGGGTCCCGCATGCGGCATCCCTTCCGATCAGCAGTTATCGGTGCCGGCGGCGGCTGCCACCAGCCGGAAGTCCTTACCTATTCAAGTCAATTGAATAGGAGGTGGATGTGCAGTACACCGCGGTGACCACTATAACTTGACGGCCAAACACCGCAGGTAAGCCCCTCCGGCCGGTGGCAGCCGCTGCAGATACCAATAACTGCTGATCGCCGGGGGTGCCGCGTGCGGGACCCCGGCCATCCTACATTGATGCCATATCCTACGGGTAGGGCATCAATGTGAAAGTAGTGGACAACCCCTTTAAATGCACAATCAGCCAGGATAGATAAGAAGCCCAGACATGTTGTGGACTGAGATTTTACTAAAGAAGTTTTTAATCATCTTGCGCCAGGTTTATTTTTAGTTGGGAATTACCCAACAGACGCTTGGGCACAGCCAGGATTATGGGGCATTTGATGGGTAAAAACAGAACATAGAGACTGACTACATACATATAATTATAGCTATGATAAGTTTAGCGCTTTTCTCCACTCACCAGGCGGATATCAGTTGAAACTGAAAAGTTCAGGCTCAGAAATATGGTCCCGATGAATATAAACACCTGCAGAGAGTAAAGAACAATACATATAAACATTTGTGTCTTGCACGCTTTCCTATCCCCCATAGGTTTTGTCTGTATAATCCATTCATCCACCCCAGTCTCCGTACATTCATAGACAGCCCCCGCCATAGTCTATGATTTCTACTGCTCGGTCCTATAGCCGAGACCCAGTAAGGGGATGAAAGCAATCTGTACTCCAGGTACTTACATAAGTGGCCACAAGGCTGATGTCTGCAAGAATAATAGCCAACAGCAGGAAAATGGCGGAGCCCAGCAATCCAACCGCACAAACTATAGGGTCAGCACGAGGGTTGTACTTCCTGCATCTCTTGGCTATCTCCGCCCCTGTTCCAACTCCAAGGATGCCAGAGATGACCGTAAGTCCTCCGAAAATCAGACTGCAAAGAAAAGCGGTAAAGAGATTAGTAAAGTAGCTTGAAGAAATGAAATATAAATAATTTGATATAATAATAATTTGAAATATAAATATTTTTTTTTAGAGAGAAAACGGTCATAGGGGGAATTAAATTCCCACCAGTGAATGTCAAATTAAAGTTTGCTAAACTTGTACCTGTCATCATAGTTGGATAGTTGAGTCTGATATGGCGCCTTCTGTAGCATGAGAGCCCGGGCACGCTTCAGGAAAGTAACAGCCCAGAAGCCGAATGCAGCTGCCACAAATTTTACCATAATAGTCCCAAGAGTAGAAAACAGAAGACTTCGGCTGCAGAGAGAGAAAAGGGTAAAAAACTTGTAAATGACGCAGAAGTCACGGGGGAGATCAGTGACATAAATCAATGCACAGAAGACACCTACTTTTTACGCAGTTGGTTGGCATCCATAAGCCATCCTTTGAAGCTCAGTGGTTTGTTCTTTTCCTCTGCAGCTCCTCTGGACGGTTCTTTTACAAATGCAGCCATGAGCAGGACTCCTACCAGGCCCAGAGCAGAGATGATCTGTGTAGATGAAGAAGGAGACATCACATATCACATATACAGAGGTTTCATCACAAAAAGGACATGAGCACAGACTGTTGTGGAACTGGTTCCATTAAAGGGGATCTGCGACGAGGTGTTTGCTGCGCATCTGAGAGCAGCATAATGCAGGGACAGAGACCCCGATTCCAGCGATGTGTCACTTGCTGGTGTGCTTGGTGAAGTATTGATAAAATCCCAGTTTTCTCTGCTGCAGATCTAGCAGTACTCTGAATGCTGAGCTCTGTATACCCTGCCTACACCACTGATTGGTAGATTTTTCTGTGCACACTGTACATAGGCAGAAAGCCACCAATCAGTGGTGGGGTCGGGGTTACACAGAACAGGAGGACTACATGGCACGAGACAACTAGTCCCCTCGTCATAATCTCCTGCTAATAAAACAGTGATTTTTTTTTTAAAGCATCTACAAGGAGCAGTAAGTGACACATCGCTGGAATCAGGTGCTCTGCCCCTACAGGGCCCCTGCTCTCAGATCAAATGGAAAAACATACTGCCAGATTCCCTTTAATACGATTCAGGAATTATAATTAAGATTCACAGTTTGTCCACAAGATCCCTCAGACCTATTACTTACCCGGAAGGCCCATTGCCAGGCGCCACCAAATGCACTTGTCACTTTAGACCCAATGATGTAACCAAGGCCACTGTAAAAAACAAAAACAAAGTTGTCATAATTTCTGCACACATATAAACATATACATTTTTGAGTGCCTTTTTCCGGCTCCTCCTTCCTACTCCACCCCCTCCATAGACTTCTATGAGCAGCAACTGTTACCCCATGCCGCATAAAGCTACAATCTGTCTTGTCACTGAAGATGGATTTTTATCAGTGAATTAATGAAGGGAAATAAGTATATTTCCTGATAAGATATATTACAACATTTCCTATGTCCATTTAAATGATTTATAAAAAAACAATAAAAAGTGTAAGATCATTCTGAGTCTTCACATTCTTTGAGGAGCTCTTGTCATAAGTGCTAAAAGTCAAACTGTCTAGCAGAAAACTTTTTTGCCCATAGCAATCAGTGCAGTTTTCTGTTAGGGAAAGTCTTGACATTGCTGAAAAAATATTTCCATTTAGAGTCTTGAATCAATTTCCTAGAAATCTGCAGCAATTCCAGAAATGTTTGCTGGTTCACTGCTGATCCTCCCCCTACGTGTTGCGACACCATGATCATTACTTGCGGAGGGGTTTTTGAAACGCCATCCATATGTATTGTACATGCATCTGTAGAGCAAAATCCGTACCGAAAAAAGTCCACAGCAAATCCGCCTTGTCGGACTTACTCTTAGACAGTTTGGCTATGATTCCCTCCTTAAAACAATAAATAGATCTACACTCACCAGCCAAAGGGTGCTGCTAAGTAATACAAGTTAAGCGCGCGGCTGCGCCGATCTCCCACGAAGACGTCGGCAATGATGGAGGGGGCAGTTATTTTAAAACTTGCCTCTGCAGCTCCAGACAGTCCATTAATTAGGAGAAAAACTGTAAAATACTGTGAAAACACAAAAAAATATTCAGTGACCATTTATGAAAGTTTTCTAAGACACCTAAAGAAATACGGTAATGGAAAAATTATAAACTTTTCCTAATTTTGGACCCGCTCTCACTTTTGTCTTGCAAATACTAATGCAAAATACTGATCTACATACAAACAAGTGAGAGGCTTTAGGGCTCATGCAGACGTCGGTGGATCCCGGTCCGATCTCTGACAGCGTGATAGCGATGCTCGGGTCGGAAGACCCGCGGCCAGTCCGTGCATTATTGTCCATGATGGCACCGAGATCCACAGACGTCTGCATGAGCCTTAAGTCTTTATGCTTCTACCAATTAGATCAGTTACCTCATTGGGAACGTAGGACTTGCAGAGAATGATGGCCGACCAGAAGGACATCCCTGCACACATGATGTATTTTCTGTTCCAGCGGTCACCCAGGTATCCATAGATTTGACCAAACAGGACACTGCTGATCGTGAATACTAGAAGGGGAAAAACAAGAGGTCACAGTTAATAGAAATGATTTCTTTAACATATATTTATTTATATTTGAGGATTATTTAAACTGTTGCACTGAAAACACTTCTCCCGTCCTCATCACTGTTTGCATTTTTGGTAACTATAAAGGCGGCCATCATGTGAACGTTACAAAATTGGAACCTTATGATGTCACGAGATTCCAGCCGTCCTCACAAGTGACCTATAGAATGGGATTTTATGTTAAAAGTTTACCTAAGCTTATAAGGCCGGATTTGCTGTCGTCCATTTTAAATGCGCTTTGTAGGTAAGAAATCGCTCCTGCCAGAACAAAAAGAAGAACACGAATGATTATTGTAATTAGAGAAGTGCAGGAATAGACATCACAGCAGCTAACGAGCCTTCTCGTTGGCCATGAAGATTTTCTTCTTTTTTTGCAGTTTTGGGCCTTATACACCTTGCCCCCGACATAAGCCGGTTTACGCCTACTTACCTACGAAAGTGAAGGCAGCTATGAAGGTGACCAGATTGATGAAGGTTAGAACGCCTACAATAATGAAAGAGCGGACTATGGAGACTCCAGTCCGGGCGTGCAGGTCCTGTTCTTCGCAGTTTTCATCCTCATCTTGCTGGTCTTTTCCTTTTTCCACATCTTCTAATAGAAGTGGCATTTTTGGGGTGGAATTGAAGAGAGATACCATGTTCAACAGAGCCCTGCAAACACTGGAGAAAAACACAAGACGGTAAAAATATTGCATTAGTCTCAGTCAATTCCGTGGTAGTGCAGTATATAGTGTAATAAGCAATCGAACAACAATAAGTTTAAGTCCCCTAGAGGGACTAAAAATGAGGTCAAATTCAGCAAAAAAAGTTTTTCTTTAATATAAAAAAAATAATAAAATATAAAGATTTCAAAAATAAAGAGAAAAAAAACAAGCATATATATATATATATATATATATATATATATATATATATATATATATATATATGTATTTTTCAGATTATAAGACTCACTTTTTGTTCTCCCAAATTTGGGGGGAAAATGGGGGTGCGATTTATAATCCAATTGTAGCTTACCGGGCTGGGGGGGTATCTGCGGTGGAGCAGGGTCCCAGGAGTCAGGGTCACTGCTGCAGGAAGTTGAAGGTGGTGGGGCGATGCTGTGGGCCCCAGACTGGGAGGTGGGGGTGGTCAGCGATGCGAGGCTGCTTCGGGCACCAGGCTTCCAGAAAATGTCAGTGGAGCCCCCGCACTGCCCATCGTTTTCACTGCTGTGGACTTCGGGAAAATGGACGCCTCCAGCGGAGCATGTGTAGATCTCGGCTCCCGAGATCTCGATCTTGGGAGCGGAGATCTCAATCTAAACATGCGCCATTTTCCCAAAGTCCACTGCAGTGAAAACGATGCAAATGATGGGCAGTGTGGGGACTTGTTTGATATTTTCTGAAAGCCCGTGGCCCGGAGCAGTCTCGCACTGTGCTGAGCACCCCAACCTTCCAGCCCGGGCCCTGCAGCATCGCCCCACTCCTGCCACCGTTGAAAGCTTTCTGCAGCAGCGACCCTGCCTCCTGGGATCCCGCTTCACCGCAGCCCCCTCGACCACCCCCGGGTAAGCTATCGTAAAAGGGGATTATAAGACGCACTATTTTATTAATTTCATTTTTTTCCCATTTTCCTCCCCAAAATTTGGGGTGCATCTTCTAATCTGCAAAATACAGTCTCTGGCATCAATATATCCATAAAAGTAAGAGAAACAATCAAAACGCCAGAATGGCCTTTTTTTCCCTTGTTTTTTTTTTTATTACGGCACCTTCCCCGAAAAATGCAATAAAAAGTCATCCAAACTGTGTATGTTCCCCAAAATGGTGTCAATAAAAACATCAACTTGCCATAAAATGGTGAAACAAATCAATTTTTTTTTTAAATTCTAAAACTATTGTTGTAACCACTTACGGTAAGTAATAACAATAATAATAATAATAAAACAATATGAACCCTGAATCATCTTTCCAGATCAATCGTACCACAAAATGAACGTGGTAAAAAGCACAAAAAACAGTTTTGTTTTTCTGTTTTTTTTTCACCATTTCACCATAGTTATTATTTTTTCCCCATTTTTCAGTATAATATAAGGTAAAATGAATGCTGTTCTTCTAAGCAACAACTCGTCTCACAAAAAAAAAAACAAGCTTTCACCTGACTATGTGATCAGAAAAATAAAAAAGTGGAGGAAATATTGGCCGTGCTTTGAAAGGGTTAATGACAATTTACAAAAAACGTGTCTATACTGTTATTGGGGATAATTCTATAGGGAAATCTATATATGTCCCCCTATAATCATCTACAGGTTGTCTCCCCCTGGGAAAGGCTCCCATTACTCATTAGATGAAGTTCAGACTTACCTTTCTCTCTTTCCACCGGAGGGCGCTGATAATAACAAATAAATATCACTTTCTATAGCAAATTTTGCAACACAGAAATCGTGAGTACAACACACAATAGTGAGTGGCTGGGATCCGGCCGGCGCCCATAGTTATACACAGGGGCCGATTGTGACATCATCAGCCGGTCACTGGGGGTTCTAAGCCATTGTGATGTCATCGATCTATCTAATCATCCGTCCATCCATGGATTCTGTAGTACTACAACACCCAGTATGTACGTCTGGAAAAGTATAGAACTAGCATGCTCCACCCTCACGTTTTTCATTGTGCTGTGGTCTATATTGAAATTCATGTCCCTCTGGATGGATGGATGGACATGCTGAGTTTTGTAGTACTACTGAATCCATCCATCCATCCATCCATCAAGAGGAACATCAATTTCATTATAGACCAAAGCACAATGAAAGACTTGAGGATGGATCTTGCTAGTTCTATACTTTTCCAGATGTATATACTGGGTGTTGTAGTACTACAGAATGATAAGGACTCTGATGACAGGGCATGCTGACACCTGTAGTCCTATACTTTTCTAGAAGTGCATGCTGAGAATTGTGGTACTACAGCACAATAAGAACATAAATTTCAATATATACCACAATACTGTGCTATTGTTGTATATAGTATAAACAATCAAACAATCATAGGTTCAAGTCTACCAGGGTGGGTAAAAAAATAAAAATAAATATCAACAAAAATTTAAAAAAATATATATAAAATATAAAAAGTTCAATTAACTCCTGTTCCTAATTAAAAACTAAAGAGATAAAAATATACATATTGTGCATCAATGTATCCATAAAAGTAAGAAAAACCATCAAAACGCCAGAATTGCCTTTTCTTTTCTATCGCAGCATCTTCCCCCCAAAAAATGCAATAAAATGTCATCAAATCTTTGTATGTTCCCAAAAATGGTGTCAATAATAATGACAACTCGCCATGGAAAAAAAACAAGAGCAGAGGCTCATAAAATGGTGAAAAAAACTTTTTTTTTTACAAAGTTCTGAAATTGTTGTAACCACTATAATAATAATACTAATGATAATGATAATAAAAAAGCAATATGTTTGATATTGCTGTAATCACGCTGACCCTGAATCATATTTCCAGATCAATCTTACCAAAAAATGAATGCGGTGAAAAGGAAGCACAAAAAACTGTTGCAAAATTATTTTGCTTTTCACCATTTCACCGCACTCGTAATTGTTTCCCCATTTTTCAGCAACAACTCGTCTCACAAAAAGAAAAAAACAAGCTTTCACCTGACTAAGTGATTGGAAAAATGAAGAATAAGAAGAGGAGGAAATATTGGCCATGTTCTAAAAGGGTTAATGACAATTTACAAAACCGTGTCTATACTGTTATTGGGGATAATTTTATAGGGAAATCTATATATGTCCCCCTATAATCATCTACAGGTTGTGTCTCCCCCTGGGACAGACTCCCATTACTCATTAGATGAAGTTCAGACTTACCTTTCTCTCTTCCCACCGGAGGGCGCTGATAATAACAAATAAATATCACTTTCTATAGCAAATTTTGCAACACACAATAGTGAGTGACTGGGATCCGGCCGGCGCCCATACTTATACGCAGGGGCCGATTGTGACATCATCAGCCGGTCGCTGGAGGTTCTAAGCCATTGTGATGTCATCGTGCGGTGCATGCATATACACTCAGTGTACTTTGATACAAAGAGTCACCTAATGAATCTTTTCATTTGAAAATGTTGAACCCTGATAAGATAAAAAAAAAACAACCTATAGGCTATGTGCCCACGATGCAGAAATGCTCAGGATTTTTTCCTGAGCGTTTCTGCATCTCCCTGGCAGAAAAAAACGCATGCGGATTGTACATGCGGATTGTACATGCGGATTGTACATGCGTTTTTCCTGCCAGGGACATGCGGATGTGAAGCGTTCTTCACTTGCATTTCCGCATGCGGGTTGTGATTTTAGCATCACTTGGAAAATGCTTGACAACTTGGTCACACTATATAAATCCATGCAACCGGCATGAATTTATATAGTGTGACCGAGAGAATGTCAAAAAATAAAAAAATAAATATACGAGGGGCGATCCAAAAGTAATGATAATCGGTTATTTCTATTGCACACAGAAATTAAAATAAAATGTTTTCTTCTCTCTTAGGTACCCACTAGTCCAGGAAAAAAAAATCACTTAAATAGGCCACGATTCACGGGAGCTACATTCATTTGAGTAGGAACTGCCGAGGAGTGAACATCAAAATGGAAAAAAACGAGCTCAGAGCTGTCATCAAATACCTCTGCTTGAAAAAAATTACTACCAAAGACATACACAGCGACTTGGTGGAAACGTTGGGGTCTTTTCTCTTCCATATTCCACAGTTGCACGCTGGGCCAAGGAATTTAGGCTGGGAAGAACATCGACGGAAGATGAACATCGTGAAGGACGCCCATCCACGTCCCTCAATGAAGAAAACATGAAAAAAGTTGAAGAAGTTGTATTGGCCGATCGAAGAGTGACTATCAAGCATGTAGCGGAGGTCACGGGGATCTCATATGGCAGTATTCAAAGAATCCTTGCAAAAGAATTGCATATGAGAAAGGTCTCGGCGCGTTGGGTGCCAAAAATGTTAACCGACGAGCAAAAGAAGAAACGAGTTAACATTTCAAGAGCACGTCTCGAAAAGTTCCAAGCAGACAAGGAGAATTTTTTGTCACGTTTTTTGACCATGGACAAGACCTGGATCCACCACTTTGATCCCGAAACGAAACAACAATCGATGACATGGAAACGAGCCAACGAACTGACACCGAAGAAACTCAAAGTGTCAAGCTCAGCAGGGAAGGTTATGGCGTCCGTTTTTTGGGACGCTGAAGGAATTATTATGGTGAATTATTTGGAGAAGGGAGCCACTATTACGGGCTCCTACTACACAGAACAAATAAGAAGATTGCGGGAGGCTATCAAGGAGAAAAGGCGCAGCAAACGGCAGGCTGGAGTGCTGTTTCACCAAGATAACGCGCCGGCTCACAAAGCTGCAGTTGCCATAGCTACCATACAAGAAGCGGGCTTTGAACTGGTGGAACAACCCCCCCCCCTATTCGCCAGATCTAGCCCCCAGTGACTTCTTTCTCTTTCCTTGGCTCAAGGAACACCTCCGGGGCAAGAAATTTGACGACAATAGCGACGTGATAACAGCTGTTGGGGATTTTTTTGAGGGTCAAGATCAAGAATTTTTTTCGAAGGGAATTCTAAGTTGAGAAAAGAGATGGACTAAATGTATAGACTTGTTAGGAGACTATGTAGAAAAATAAAAAAAAATTTTGACTATATTCATTGTGTTTAGTATTGATTATCATTTCTTTTGGATCGCCCTCGTATATTTACGGCCCGCGCTGTCTTGCTTCACCGTCCCGGCTGCCGGCAGCGGTGGATTGAAGGACCTGCCGGCGTCAGCGTCGCGTGACCTGTCACATGACTCTGACGTCAGCGCAGGTCCTTCATTCCATCGCGAAGTGCCGGGAAGTAAGGAGGAGCACAGCGCGGGCCGCCGGAAGGTAAGTATATATTTATTTTTTATTTTATTCTTTTTTTTACAGCTTTTTTTTAATGGTACCTGGGTGTGGATGAGACTCTCTTCTCCTCTACACCCGGGTACCATCCGCACATTAGAACGCGCCAATTATGCAAGTACAGATGCAGTCTTGCGGAATTGGCGTATTCTAATGCAAGTCAATGGCGGCGAAAATGCAGCGCTTCCGCAAAATAATTGATAGTGCTGCGTTTTTTTCCGCAATGATAATCCGCAGCAGAAATGTCCGCAGC
Source organism: Phyllobates terribilis (assembly GCF_046119375.1). Taxonomy (NCBI): domain Eukaryota; kingdom Metazoa; phylum Chordata; class Amphibia; order Anura; family Dendrobatidae; genus Phyllobates; species Phyllobates terribilis. Next base: position 109,146,395 of record NW_027362773.1, read on the forward strand.
ATGTGCATAGCACACGCGGATTATCATTGGGGATCATGGCAGGCCTTCTAACATGCGTTTTTAATGCGTTTCTGCAGTGTTTTTGCTGCTGCGGAAACGCTTAAAAAACGCATTGTGGGCACACAGCCTTACTCACCTCCCATGATAAAATAAAATAAACTATATCACCTCCCTTGCTGGCGCCGTTCCCACGCTGTCGACACTCGCGGTCCCGGGGTTCTCGTGCAGTTATTGTGACATGTGACACTCGTGACCAATCAGTGCTGGCGTCACTGTCTCCGCCTTTGGACAAATCGAACATGAAGAGGAGACCCTGGATGCGGCTCATCTCTGCCTTCCTTTTCATGTCCCATTTGTCTGAACGCAGAGACATTGACGCCTGCGCTGATTGTCACCGGTGTCACATGTCACAACAACAAGACAATGTGAGCCCCGGGGACAGCGAATTCTGACACCACGGAAACGGCGCCAGCACTGGAGGGGAGTATAAGTTTTATTATTTTACGGGGGCCAAGCGTGGGGTATAAACAGGAGTTGTCCAAGTAGTGGATAACTTCTTTAATGCATGTAAATAGAGCTAAAAATATTGCTTGAAATTGGATTTCCTTACAAATTTTACACTGTGTGGCTTTTACAGACTCTTTATTACCCTGCACATCTGGCTGCAGAGTGAGTTAGCTGAGAATCTGTCAGTGAGCTTGTTCTAATGTAAACAACTCTTGTGCGTCTCACAAACAAACTTCAGTTGCAATCACATGGACACAATCATACACACACATATACAGTGGCATGTAAAAGTTTGGGCATCCCTGTTGAATATTTCAGCTTTTTCTTTGCCCTCTATAATTATTTTATTATGATCTTTTGAAGGGCCGATACCATCCATTTTTTTCTTTTTGGCATTGATATATTTGTAAAAATTTGGGGGAATTTATTTTAATGTCACTGGCGATTTGTGTTTTGGTAGATAACTTTACTAGTTTGATTACTTTTTTACATTTCTTATTGAGATCTTTATACTCCTGAAACGCTATTTCTGTATTCTCAGCCATCAAGATTTTGCAAGTGTCACGGCCCACCCTCCCTCACATTATTGAGTACATTATTATGACATTTATTATTTTTATCCTTATTAGGGTTGTTACCATATGTACATTACTGTTACATTTTATATGAATCTAGCTTGTGAGCCCCAATGGGGACAGTGATGATAATGTCTGTAAAGCGCTGTGGAATTAATGGCGCTATATAAGTGAGTAAAATAAAAAAATATGTATTGATATTATGTCTTCTGCTTTCTTTATAATTGTCACTGTTGGAGGATGGATAATCTTGCATGAGAAGATGAGAAGACACTTGGCAGCGACATGGTAAACAGGCAGATCCAGACTTGCCCTCCGCAGGAGCAGTGGCGATGGCTGGTGACTTCTTCATCATCCATTCTAAAATGCAAGATCCTCCTGTATTTTTGTGTGAGCTTTATATCATTTGTTAATAAAGGTCATCGCCTACCCCCAGAATTCAGAAGATTTGTGTCTCTGAATATGGTTTAGCGACATAAGATATTGGGTTCGAATGGAGTGATGAGACCAAGTAGTTCAAGGTATATAACTTGCATTGCATGCCGAGTGTCCATATGGCCGAGCGCTGGTATGGATCATATATAATACATATACAATACTTACATAATAGTGCTATACTGTACCAACATTATACTGCCTTACAGTGAGTACCTACATAATAGTGCCATACAGAAACTATATAATAAACCATATAGAGCCATACAGAATTTTTTTTTATTTCAGACAAGTCACGTTTTGGGCTTCTGTATAATTGTCCTTTGGCAGCTTCAGAAGTGGCACGTGTGACAGCACTATATAAATATAAGGGGCGATATGGTGAAACCGAGTATTTCAGGAACACATGTATGGAACTCTGGGTCCAATATGAAATATAAAGAATGTGTTCAAATCAAACCAGCATGTGCTCTGGTTTGGTTATATACTGACAGATAGATAAGGCTCATTCTGTTTTCATTTACTTTGTATTTACTTGAAGTTTAGACACAAGACTATGTTAGGACCTGCTTATTCATTGTCTGAAGCATCTATCACCAATAGTCTTCTGTTTATGGAGGGTTATTGTAAAACATGAAGATTTACATAACCTTTTGTGTTTAATTACTTACCGTATTTTTCGGACTATAAGACGCACCTAGGTTTTAGAGGAGGAAAATAGAAAAAAAATTAAAGCAAAAAATGTGGTCACGATGCCCTGTTAAGGGGGAGGGGGTCTGTTGCTGACACTGCTATAGGGGTAATGTCCCCCGATTCTGATAATATCCCCCATCCTGGTATATATGCCCCCCCCCCTTCCTATTATACCTGGTCCCCATCCCCATCCTGGTATGCACTGCACCCCTCCATCCTGATATGCATGGCACCCCTTCATCCTGATATGCATGGTGTTATGAGTCCGGGAGGTGGAACCTCTGTGCTTCGGTGCAAGGAGGGACCAGAGGGGCGTGACTAAGTGCCTACTCGGCCTGACCAATGCCGCACGGCGGCTCAATCAACTCCGTGAACCAGGGAGGGACCGAGCAGGGGGACCAGGTGCCACTCTAGGACCGACCTTGTGTGAGAGCAGGTGACTCCCACGGGTCAGATGGGTACAGCGAATGAGCACAGCAGGAAGGCTGATGGGTGGTCCGGGTAGATAAGCAGGCTGGTTCGGCAGATAGCCAGACTGTTGCTCCGGGTAGGCGAGCTGGTGGGCACGACAGGTAAGAGATTGGTGCTCCAGGTAGGCTAGATTTAAGAGGGAGGGAGCGCGCGCGTGCCCTAAGCACGGTGCCCGGGTGGCTGCACGCCACAGCAGCAGGGGAGCCGGAGGACGCCGGACCTGGACTGCGGCGGTGAGGGGAACAGCGTCTCTGTCCGCCAGGAGGCAGAGACGCCGATGCTTCACATGGCACCCCTCCATCCTGATATGCATGGCACTCCTCCATCCTGATATGTATGGCACCCCTCCAATCTGGTGTGCATGGCACCCCTCATCCTTATCCTGGTATGCATGGCACGCCTCATACCCCAATCCTGGTATGTATGGCACCCCTAATCCCTATCTTGGTATGCATGGAACCCCTAATCCCTATCCTGGTATGCATGGCACCCCTCATCCTTATCCTGGTATGCATGGCACCCCTCATCCCTATCCTGGTATTATGGCACCCCTAATCCCTAACCTGGTATGCATGGCACCCCTAATCCCTATCCTGGTATCCATGGCACCCCTAATCCCTATCCTGTTATGCATGGCACCCCTCATCCTTATCCTGGTATGCATGGCACCCCTCATCCCTATCCTGGTATGTATGGCACCCCTAATCCCTATCCTGGTATGTATGGCATCCCTCATCCCTATTCTGGTATTTATGACTTCCCTCATCCTTATCCTGGTATGCATGGCACCCATCATCCTTATCCTGGTATGCATGGCACCCATCATCCTTATCCTGGTATGCATGATTCCCCTCATCCATATACTGGTATGTATGATCCCCCTCATCCTTATCCTGGTATGTATGGCCCCCTCATCCTTATCCTGGTATGTATGGCCCCCTGATCCGTATCCTGGTATGTATGACCCCCTCATCCGTAACCTGGTAAGTATGGCCCCTTCATCCTTATCATGGTATGCATGGCCCCTTCATCCTTATCCTGTTATGTATAGCCCCCTTACCCTGGTATGTATGGCCCCCTCATCCTTATCCTGGCACGCATGGTCCCCCTCATCCTTATCCCTTTATGTATGCCCCCCTCATCCTTATCCTGGTATTCATGGTCCCCCTAATCCCCATCACACTGCACATAAAAAAATAAACACTCCTACTCACCTTTCTTCTCTCTCCTCCAGCGCTGTGTTCTGTCTGCCCGCACTGATCTTGCCATGTGAGCCGCGCATGGGGTCACTGCCATGCGCAGCTCACAGGGAGAGATCAGCTGCCGGAAGTCACTGCTCCTCACGCTGGGACTGTGTACTCCCATGGGTGTGGAGAGGGAGTGAATATCCATGCCCTTTGACAGCGGGCAAAAGCGATCGCCCGGCAGCAGCAGGAGCCGCACTGGGAATACACTGTGTGCCGCTATTAAGGAGCATGAATATTCAGTGCTCCGTAAGCCCATTTTCCTCCAAAATTTTGTAGGAAAAAAGTGCGTCTTATAGTCCGAAAAATACGGTACTTGATCCCTAAGAGCTTTTTGAATTGTGTACCATTGTCTATGTAAGAGCCTGTATCTGATTTATCTTTCTTCCTACAGCCAGCCACTGTCGGGGCAAAGGTGAATTAGACTTAGTAGTGTACATTTACTATATAAGGCCAGAGAGAATATTACTGAGCAGAAGCCATAAGTTGTACCTGCACTGGTGTGTAGTGTTGTGATACCTGTCCATGCAGTGTTATGAAGATTTCTAGGAGTTCTCTGTCTTGGTGAAATTGCTTCTCTGATATTCCCGACAGATGATGTTTAAAAGCTCCTTGGTGATGAAGTGAGTATATATATGTACTTAACATTTGTATTATAACATATACAAAAGTGTTCGCAATATCATCATATCATACTATTCCTTTAATTATGTATTTTATCTTTTAAATCAACTATTATAAATAAAATTGCGTAACATCGCAAGTGGTTTCCTTCTTTAAAGCCATATCCGAACCTTAGCGTTAAAAAAAACTTGGCAAAACATTTGGCGTAGTCAGCAGGATACGCAGAAGGTTCAGAAGTTCTTTTTGTTCAAAATTCCAATCATCTAGAATTTATAAGGCCTCTGTGTGATAAGGTGTGATAGAGTGACATTGCGTTAAACATGTGTTACACGCACGCTGCTAGGTTCAGATAGGGCGAGACAGGTTTCATGAATTCTTTGGAATCCTCGGGGAACCATTACTCAGGGCGACCATAGGCTGCAGCTTCTCTCAGGCACACGATAGATTCAATTGCTGACCAGACACATCTGACAAGAGTCTTTTTCAACAGTTTAACAGTGGAATTTAATCTGAAGCATGGCCAGTGCAATTCAGGGATATTACAGCAACAATCTTCATTACAGTACAGTCTGAGTTTCTTGAGCAACCGTTTCCAGTAACAATACAGTAGTTTCTTCACAAGGCATAGTATTACAGTCTCTTCAGTAGCATAATTCAGCATAGATTAGATCTCTTAGCAGCACACTTCTATGCATACACAACCACAGGCTTTTCCTTCACAAGGACACAATAGTACACAGCATTATTTATCCTGCATGGAAATGGAGGGGGGGAGGATTTGATAAGGGAGATGATCTCTGTGATACAATTCCTTCCAGTTCTTATCTTCCTGCCCGATAATACTTTGCACTGTTAGTTCAAGGAGTTTATCTCACCTGTGTTTAGTTTCTTTCCTGATCTGAATCCTGTTCAGTTGCTTTCTGTCAGATCCAGATAACACACCACCTTTCTCTTCGGCTTCAGCCAGACTACAATAACAAGTTCCCCACAATCCCCCTGGGACTCTGCTGAAACACTCCCTGGCTCCTGTGACTGTGTTAACCCCTCTAATTGCTGGATGCTACCGAAGCACAACACTTCCTGTCTCCTGTGCTTGTGTTATTTGTAACAGTTATAATAATAATAATCTTTTTATTTATATAGCGGCAACATATTCCGCAGCGCTTTACAATTCAGACAATTTACAGACATTATGGGCACTGTCCCCATTGGGGCTCACAATCTAGATTCTGTATCAGTATGTCTTTGGAGTTGCTGGATGCTTTTGAAGCAACCGCACTACTTCTGCATGTCACACTCTCCCTCCTTTTTGAATGTCGTCCTCAACATTCTTCTTAATTGGTCAATCTAACCAATTCTGAGACAGTGGTGAAAGTTGAGTAACTTTATATACAAATTGGCATAACATTTATAAACATTTATAACAATCTATTCTACAACCTTTTTCTTGTAGTACTCCTGTAAGAAATAAACATTTAACACAATTAACACAATCTCTTCAGCTTCAGCTGGAGCTTTTCGTACATCTTCAACAAGCTGTCTCTCTCACTAGGCCTTAACAGTTCTTTATTTCTACAAAGTCTTTTAAGGAAAATCAAAGCATGAAAACAAGTCTTTCCACCAGGCAACATCTTCCATACTGCCTCTCAGTGGTGAATACCACTCCAGTGGGCTTACCTGGTCCGTAGGCAAAGATACCTGTTTCCAGTCGACAGTCCTTGGCACTTGACTCGGTTCACCAAGTGTCTCATACATCAGCATCACGGGCCTCTTCACTTCTCGAGTCGACATCCTCCTGGAGGGTTGTTCCTCAGATACCACGGGTTCTTCGGTCACAGGAGTTTCTTCCGCCGCACTCATTTCCCGTGCTTCCTCAGATGCTCCTGGAACTGCCTCTGTAAGTTCCTGCACTTCTCTGGAATCGCTTGGTTCTACATGGTCTGGTAATTCTGCTTCTCCTGAGTGTCGATCGGTCTCTCCAGTGACCGGTGTTCGATCATCAGATCTGAATTGGACTTCATCTGTACTCCTTGGTACAAACTCTGGAGCCTCTGGACTTAGTTCACTCTCCTGAGGATGGTACATCCCTCTCCTTGCCGGTCCGAGAAATAAAACGGTGTGCTCTTCTTCATTGGAACTTTCAAGGTCACTATCTCCCACCGGAGCTTTAATCTGTGGTGGTCTCTTAGTCGATCTTGGTCGATGTCGCTCTGCTTCTGGGAAGTCTTGTTGTGGTGGGAGATAATGACATGGTAGTAATAAATTCTGATAGACTATTCTGGTTTTATTGTCCCCTCCTTCCAATCGGATTTCATACACTGGACTGTCATCGACTTTCCTCTTTACGACCACATACACCTTGTCTTCTTGACTAGCACCCAGCTTACTGGTGCCACTTCTGTTCCATAACATTTTCGATGATAGTACTCCTTACTCTTGCTCTGTCCTTGCATAACCACTTTGGACGCTATGTTGTATGCTTCTGCCATCCGTTCCTTCCATTTCCGAACGTACTCCGGATACGTTCTGTAAGTCTCTGACACAGTAGTATCGAACATGATGTCGATTGGCAGTCTTGGCCATTTAATAGGAAGAAGGTTGAGTAACCTGTTGCATCACTCTTTGCACAGTTATAAGCATGTACCACTTTTGACAGAGAACTCTTCCAGTCTTTCTTCTCGTCAGCTGTTAAAGAAGTGTCACAATTATAGTGGATAACTAAGGAAAGTGTTTGCGTGGAGCAAGACACAACAGTACACAGTTTATAGGTGAAAAGTCTATATTAAAGCACACAGTGTTTTGCACAAAAATGCAGAGAAATCTCAAAGTCTTAAGTTCACAGAATAATGAGTCTTTGCAAGGTTAGTTCACCATTATATATCAGCAAGTCCATACAATGCAGAAGCAATCAAAGAGGCCCGGGTAAAGTCTCGGACAGTGCAGACCAGTCCCATGCTCAGCGACCATCCGAATAAGGAGACTGAGAACTCAGAGCAGCTTACTTGAGAGCCAAAGCAGATGGAGGGCAGAGGTGCAGAGGAACCTGCACAAAACAGCCAGGATCTCAGGCAAAATACTCTAGCACTGGACTAGAGGCTGGGGTGGAGTTATAAGGGCAGGAGGTAAGGGCACATGATACAGAAGATGCCATCTTGAAAAAGGGCAGAAATGTCCCAAAAGAAAATGAAACATTCAGAGTACTGACATTACTCCCTCCTTACTAGCGGCCTGAGGATGATCCTGGACCCGGTTTCTCAGGGAATCTTTGATGGAAACGAGAAATCTTTTTATGGGGATTGATGTTTTCCACAGGTTCCCAAGAGTCTTCTTCAGGGTGATACCCCTGCCATCTTTTCAAATACTGAAGCCGATTCCTGCGAGTCCTAGAGTTAATCACTTCCTCCACCACAAATTCCTCTTGCCCATCAATCACTACAGGCTGTGGAGGTGGCACAACACGTCCCTGGAAGGTATTAGGAGACACAGGCTTCAGTAAGGAAACATGAAAAACTGGATGTACCTTCATATTCCTAGGCAGCTTCAGACGGCAGGCCACAGAGCTCACAATACCGTTGATCTTGAAAGGACCGATGAACTTCTATCCAAGCTTCTGTGAAGGAAAGTTCAACTTTAGATTTTTAGTGGATAACCACACGGAATCTCCTACCTTAAACATGGGTGCTGGTTTACGGAATCTATCAGCCGATCTTTTGTAACGTTCCTGAGCCGAGGTCAGAGATTCCTTCAGAACCTCCAAATTTTGCCTCATTGCAGTCAGCCTTTCCTCTACAGCTGGAACAGGAGCATTAATCGGAGACCTAGGAAAAATACTCGGATGAAAATCCAAATTGGCAAAGAAAGGTGTTAACTTAGTGGAGGCACTCTGAGAGTTGTTGTAAGAGAATTCAGCTAATGGAAGAAGCTCCAACCAATCATACTGAAGATCGCTGATATAGCATCTTAGATATTGTTCCAAAGTCTGATTGGTACGCTCGGTCTGGCCATTTGTGTGAGGGTGATAAGCGGAAGAAAGACAGACATTAATATTGAGTGCAGAGCAAAACCCCTTCCAAAATCTTGAGGTAAACTGCACTCCATGGTCAGAGATGATCTCATCCAGGACCCCATGCAGCCGAAAAACATTTTGTATAATCAACTTCACTGTATCCTTAGCTGAGGGGAGGCCAGTGCAAGGAACAAAATGGGCAGCCTTGGTCAGACGATCAACTATCACCAGGATCGTATTCATACCACCCGATGAAGTTGTCGCGCCCCCGGGGCCGTGGGGTACTCGGCAGCCGGGCCCTCAGATGTTTGGGGGATATCATGGTGGCTGGCCCGGTTCGTGGCCCAGGGCGGACAACTGAAAAGAGGGGAATGTCTATTGGGATAATAGGTTTGTAAATGTTCGTGACGCCACCTGTGGTGCCTGGTGAGGATCACCAGCGCTGCAGCAGTCCACTGAGGCCGGTGTTGTGGCAGCTTAGATGGTATTGCTCCCCACAGGTGGAGCAGGGCCTCAGGGCAGCGTAGGAGGGAGGGGGATGCAGGACAGAGGGGACCCAGCCGGGTCAGAGCAAGAATAGGAGCACACACGAAAGTCACTTCAGTACCTTTTACTGATGGAAGTTCAGGCACATCCCGGAGCACTGTAGGGTGAAGGGTGCATATCAAGATCCTCCCCAGTGAGCGGGTGTAGGGCCTCCTGTCTCTTACCTCTCTGTAGTAAGTTTCTGACCTGCCTGGAGCTAGGCCTAACCTGGTTTCTGTTCTGCACCTGCTGACTTGGTGATAGTGCCTTCTGTTGGAGATCACTCTCCCTATTCTTTGGGGTCTCCTTGATTCCTGACCCTTGTACGTATCAGCTTTTGGTGATCCTGGGACATGTAGTTCGCCAGGGGTTTCAGTTGTTTTCTACTGGTCATGAAGATCCACGTAGAATCGGACCCGGTGTCCGGTATATGCTTCGGGGTGAGCTGGTTAAGCTCCTCTGCCCCCTATGTTACTCCCTTTCCACTCGCCTTCGGCCCCGCTCAGGCCCTCACTAGGCTACACACACTTCAGCCAGGATGCTGCTCTTCTTCGCCGCTCTCAGAGTGTTGGCACACTCCTAGCTCTCTATCCTGAGCTCTGTGAGTTCTAGTCTGGACTCACTCTACAGACTATACTGAACTCTTTCTGCAGGAACTGCTAGGCTCTGGCTTGACTGCACTGACTACTTCTGTGTCTGAGCAGGAACTGCTGAATCACTGAGCTGCCTAGCTCCACCTTCCCTATTTATATCCCTAACGGGTTCCCTCTGGTGGTCTGAGGTGGAAGGTGGAGGTGTGTGTGTGCTGTGGGGGCCTCTTGTGGAGAAATCCTTCTATGCAACCCTCTACGATCTGCGGTACCAAGCGCAGCTGGGAGGCACATTCCCCCCTAGCAAAGCTCAGCACTTCCGGGCTGAAGTACATTTTATAAAACAATAAACATTAACAATCTTCCCTTTATGGGAGGCACATTTCTTAAACGTTGCATAACAAAAACATTATAAACATATAAAACATTTTCAGCAGTTCAATAATGGTGCTCCTTCCGGGGAAGCACCTGTCCATGATAGGCTGGCCCAGCCGGGTCATCAGCCGTAGATGGCGGGAGTTTGCTCTCCTCCCCCACCTTGTGGACATTCAGGGCCATGGGTATGACAGGGGTTACAGGTCCTGCTGATGGAGTGGCTGCCTCGGCCTGCTCGGCGCCGAGCTCGGGTTGAACATCAGGGCCATTAACCGGTGCTTCGGCGTTTTGCTGTTCCTCGGACATTCTGGTGCCCCCCTAGCGAACCGTGGCCTACCTTCCTTTCCTTCCAGTAGGCCACAGCTCCCCAGGTGACAGTCTTCTTCAGGACCTTGCGTCGCTTGCGTCCTACGTCAGAGCGTTCAGCGACGCTCCTTCCAGGACCTGGCATTTCCTGGTTTGACGTCGAGGCATGGGGCGTGTCCGGGGCTTTGCGCGCTTTTGCAGGTGCGCCCCTCAGTTTCCTGCTGTTACGCCCTTCTTCTCGCTCGGCGGCCCAACAATGGCGGCAATCTTCACCACAGTTTAACATACACAGTTTTTAATTAAAGGCGCACAGTACCAGGTGGCAACGGGCATAACACTTCGTCGTTGCAGTGGGGACGGAATCCTGTTTGTGACGCCAGAAGTTGTCGCGCCCCCGGGGCCGTGGGGTACTCGGCAGCCGGGCCCTCAGATGCTTGGGGGATATCACGGTGGCTGGCCCGGTCCGTGGCCCAGGGCGGACAACTGAAAAAGAGGGGAATGTCTATTGGGATAATAGGTTTGTAAATGCTCGTGACGCCACCTGTGGTGTCTGGTGAGGATCACCAGGGCTGCAGCAGTCCACTGAGGCTGGTGTTGTGGCAGCTTAGATGGTATCGCTCCCCACAGGTGGAGCAGGGCCTCAGGGCAGCGTAGGAGGGGTGGGGTGCAGGACAGAGGGGACCCAGCCGGGTCAGAGCAAGAATAGGAGCACACACGAAAGTCACTTCAGTACCTTTTACTGATGGAAGTTCAGGCACATCCTGGAGCACTGTAGGGTGAAGGGTGCATATCAAGATCCTCCCCAGTGAGCGGGTGTAGAGCCTCCTGTCTCATGCCTCTCTGTAGTAAGTTTCTGACCTGCCTGGAGCTAGACCTAACCTGGTTTCTGCTCTGCACCTGCTGACTTGGTGATAGGGCCTTCTGTTGGAGATCACTCTCCCTATTCTTTGGGGTCTCCGTGATTCCTGACCCTGGTACGTATCAGCTTTTGGTGATCCTGGGACATGTAGTTCGCCAGGGGTTCCGGTTGTTTTCTACTGGTCATGAAGATCCACGTAGACTCGGACCCGGTGTCCGGTATATGCTTCGGGGTGAGCTGGTTAAGCTTCTCTGCCCCCTATGCCACTCCCTTTCCACTCGCCTTCGGCCCCGCTCAGCCCCTCACTAGGCTACACACACTGCAGCCAGGACGCTGCTCTTCTTCGCCGCTCTCAGAGTGTCGGCACACTCCTAGCTCTCTATCCTGAGCTCTGTGAGTTCTAGTCTGGACTCACTCTACAGACTATACTGAACTCTTTCTGCAGGAACTGCTAGGCTCTGGCTCGACTGCACTGACTACTTCTGTGTCTGAGCAGGAACTGCTGAATCACTGAGCTGCCTAGCTCCACCTTCCCTATTTATATCTCTAACGGGCTCCCTCTGGTGGTCTGAGGTGGAAGGTGGAGGTGTGTGTGTGCTGTGGGGGCCTCTTGTGGAGAAATCCTTCTATGCAACCCTCTAGGATCTGTAGTACCAAGCGCAGCTGGGCGCCACATAGGCAGCTCCACGATGAAGTCCATTGAGATAGACCCCCATGGACGAGACGGAACAGGTAATAGTTGAAGAAGACCCGTAGGTGACACACGAGGAGTCTTGTAACGAGCACATACCTCGCAAGAGAGCACATAGTCCTTAGTATCCTTCAGGCAAGTCGGCCACCAGAAAAATCTGTTTAGGAATTCTCGTGTCTTCTGTACCCCCCTGGGACCAGCCAACTTGGAGTCGTGGACCAACTTGAGGATCTGTTGACGGACGGCCTCAGGGACGTAGATACGTCGATCTCTGAACCACATGCCACTCCTAAGAACGAGATTGATATCAGCAGGAGGATTGGCCAGAAATACATCACTGTCATAGGCCTTCTTGAACTCCTTCCATAAGTCTTGATTGTGGATCACTCCGATGAAGTTGGCATCAGATAGAATGGTCTTGGACGGGGCTCCATGTACGGAATCCGCAGCATGGAATCGGGATAAAGCATCAGCCTTCCCATTACGAGAACCTGGGTGGTACGAAATAACAAAGTTAAATTGATTTAAAAATAGATTCCAACGAGCCTGCCGAGGAGAAAGACCTCTAGCGGATCTAAGGAACTCTAAATTCCGATGGTCAGTCAATACTACAATCTGTTGTGTGGCTCCTTGCAGATGGTGCCTCCATTCCTTGAAAGCTACAATAATAGCCAGCAATTCCTTGTCTCCCACAAGCACAAGGATGTAGCAGACTCTTCTCTCCAGTTCTTTGGGAGAGAGTAGCCCCCAAAGCATTATCAGAAGCGTCCACCTCCACAATGAAAGGCTGTGCTGGGTCTGGGTGGATCAACAGCGGTACGTAGGTGAAACGGGTCTTAAGCCGATCAAAAGCTTCTTGAGCCTGTGATGACCACTTAGAGGGCTTTTCTTTCTTGGTCAAGGAAGTGATGGGCCGAACAATATCAGAAAAATTTTGAATAAAACGTCTATAGAAATTTGCAAAACCGATAAAACGTTGGACCTCTTTAACGTTCTTAGGTACCGGCCAGTCAAGGATTGCCTGAATCTTACCAGATTCCATGTTCAGCCCCTGAGGAGAGATGATATAACCTAAAAACTGGATCTCAGAACGATGGAACTCAAATTTCTCCGGCTTGATATACAGATGGTTCTCTATCAGACGTTTCAAAACAGATTTGACATGTTCCTCATGTTCCTGCAGAGAGTCAGAAAAAAATAGAATATCATCCAAATAGATCACCACAAACTGATCTAATAGATCTCTAAAAATGTCATTAGCAAGATGTTGAAACGTCGCAGGGGCATTACAAAGCCCAAAGGGCATCACGAGGTATTCAAAGTGTCCATACCGACATCTGAATGCTGTCTTCCATTCAACACCGGAACGAATACACACCAGATTATAAGCCCCACGAAGGTCCAGTTTAGTGAATATCTTGACATGATGAACTCTGTCCAATAATTCGGGAATCAACAGCAAAGGATAGCGATTCCGTATGGTTACCTTATTAAGTTCCCTATAGTCAATACAGGGTCTCAGGGTCCCATCCTTTTTCTTCACAAAAAATATAGGCGCCCCTGCTGGTGAGGAAGAAGGGCGTATGAAGCCTTTAGCCAGATTTTCATCAATATATTCCTTCAGGGCCTGAAGCTCAGGTGCCGCCAAAGGGTATACATTACTGAAAGGAATAGCTGTCCCAGGAAGCAGCTCAATGGGATAGTCATAATGCCTATGTGGAAGAAGATGATCTGCTTTCTTCTGGTCACAAATATCAGAGAAATCTTTATACACAGAAGGTAAAGAAAAAACCTGTGCAGGAGATTCTTTATCTCTGGACTCAGGAACGGCTTCTGTAATCGCTGAGTTGCTCCTTGTTGGGAAGGTAATCTCCTTGGTCTCCCAGTTGACAATCTGGTTTCAAGCACGCAACCAAGGGATGCCTAAAATCACAGGAAAATGAGGAGAAGAAATTAATAGAAAAGAAAGTTGCTCCTGATGATTAGGCTCCAACAAAATTTCAAGGGGTACTGTTTCCTGATCCACAGGCCCAGAGACTAAGGGTGACCCATCCACTGTTTCCATGGCAATTGGTGAGGCTCTACGCTGTATCTCAATGCCATGTTCCTTGGCGAATGTAATGTCCATAAAGTTGCCCCCAGCGCCAGAGTCAATCATAGCCGCACTGGAAATCCACTGCCCTGTACACAGAATCTTAATAGGGAGTGAAGAGTGAGAGTTCTTTTCCTGCAGCTCCCTGGGAGGTGTAGCCAGAGAGACAGAATGGAAAACAGCGTTTAATGGCAGGCTACATTCAGAGATGTCAGACTCATCGTCACAGTTATCATACTCCCCTACCGCTGCTAGCACCTTGTCAGACAGCTTAGGACAGTAAATTGGGAAGTGGTCTGACTGACTGCAGTAGAAACATAGCCTCTCTCGCAGACGGTGCTCTCGGCGCTCATTACTCTCACGCCTCTGCACAGAATCAATCTGCATGGCCACCTCCTCTACCTCCCGAGATGATTTACCTGAAGGCTCTTTTGGAGGAAAGGAAAAATTAGACATACGGTTAAATACAGCCAATTTCTCCTGTCTACGCTCAGTAAGACGAATGTCTATGCGTACACAATGCTGTATAAACGTTTCTAACTCTTGTGGTGACTCTGAACGGGCTAGTTCATCCTTCACAATGCTAGACAGACCTTTCTTAAAAATAGGCAATTGTGCATAACTGTCCCAATTAGTATCAACCGCTAATCTCCTAAATTCAGTCGCATATTCAATAACAGAGCGTTTACCCTGGCGTACAGATAATAAAGCAGACTCAGCAGTTGCGCGGCGATTAGGGTCATCAAACATTAATGCCATAGCGGCCAAGAGCTCATCCAAATCATTTAACCGTGGATCACGAGACTCGATCATCGGATTCGCCCAGGCGAGCGCTCATGAGGTCAGCAGCATAATTACACACAATACTTTAGAGCGATCAGTAGGAAAACGGTCAACATGCACATCAAAATATAGCATACACTGGTTCACAAAACCGCAAAATTTGTCACGATCACCATTAAGCCTGAATGGTGGCAACTTAGGTGGACTGGCTAGTGGCGGTTTACCAGAGGGTAAAGTCACTTGTGCCGCTATTTGCGTGTTTAAGTCCTGGAAAGCCCGTCCATATTGGGACTCCAAGCCAGCAAGTTTGTTTTCCTGAGCCGCCATACGGATACTTAAGTCCTGTAAAGTTTGTCCAAACACTTGTTGATTGTGCTCAAGGCCTCCAAGTCTCTTTTGCACACCTTCCACATCTTTCTGCAGAGATCTAATTATGGCATACACCTGCTCTAACTTGCTTTCTGCAGTCATTGCTCCAGCAGTCTCCTAAAGGGGCTAGAGTATCCTGTAACAATTATAGTGGATAACTAAGGAGACTGTTTGCGTGGAGCGAGACACAACAGTACACAGTTTATAGGTGAAAAGTCTATATTAAAGCACACAGTGTTTTGCACAAAAATGCAGAGAAATCTCAAAGTCTTAAGTTCACAGAATAATGAGTCTTTGCAAGGTTAGTTCACCATTATACATCAGCAAGTCCATACAATGCAGAAGCAATCAAAGAGGCCCGGGTAAAGTCTCGGACAGTGCAGACCAGTCCCATGCTCAGCAACCATCCGAATAAGGAGACTGAGAACTCAGAGCAGCTTACTTGAGAGCCAAAGCAGATGGAGGGCAGAGGTGCAGAGGAACCAGCACAAAACAGCCAGGGGCACGAGAAATGCTGGAAACTAGAGTATGAAGCAGGCTCTCAGGGAACAGATGATTCCAGCAGAATTTCGGGAGCATGCAGAAAGCCAGGAAGCCACCAGAAGGAGGATCTCAGGCAAAATACTCTAGCACTAGACTAGAGGCTGGGGTGGAGTAATAAGGGCAGGAGGTAAGGGCACATGATACAGAAGACGCCATCTTGAAAAAGGGCAGAAATGTCCCAAAGGAAAACAATATGCAAATTGCCTCTTCAGAGTCCTGACAAGAAATTGTCCACTACTTTTACATTTATGTCCAATCCGTAGGATAGGGCATCAATGTATGATCGGCCAGGGTCCCACACGTGGCACCCCCACATACCAGCTGTTATCGGTGCCGGCGGCGGTGGCCACCGGCCTGAAGTGCTCACCTGTGGGGCTCCGCCGTCAAGTGGTAGTGGCCGCCGAGGTGTGCTGCACATCCGCCTCCCATTCAATTGAATAGGAGGCGGATGTGCAGTACACCGCGGCGGCCACTACCATTTGACGGTGGAGTTCCGCTGGTGATCACTTCCGGCCTGCGGCCACCGCCGCCGGCGCTAGTAGCAGCTGATCGGCCGGGGTGCCGCGTGCGGGACCCTGGCCGATCATACATTGATGCCCTATCCTACGAATTGGGCATCAATGTAAAAGTAGTGGACAACCACTTTAAAGTGCGCAACATCGACAATAATGTCCGCTTAAAACGTTCCACTTGTCCATTACCCTCTAGGTGATAGGGCGTTGTGTGGGATCTCTGAATTCTACAGTATTTTCCTAGCTTGTCTACGAGCTGGTTCTCAATTTCTTTTTCTTGGTCGTGGTGTAACCTCGTAGGGAAACCAAACCTCAAAGCAAAATCATTGAAGAACTTCTCTGCCACTGTTTGACCAGCTTTATTGGTGGTGGGATATGCTTGGGCAAATCGAGTAAAATGGTCCATCACCACCAATATGTATTCGTAGCCACCCTTGCACGTCTCGAGATGTAGAAAGTCTATTGAGACCATCTCAAACGGATACATACTGTAGTTGCCCATAAGTGCCTGGGTTGATGTGTTGGGATGTTTATCTTTCAGACACCCACACTCCCTGGTCACATACCTCTCAATATCTCTCTGCATGTACGGTCAGAAGAAATATTCACGGATCAAGTTGGTGGTCCTTTCCACTCCTAGGTGTCCTATGTTTTCATTGAGTTCTTTGAAGATCAACCTACGGAATACTCTGGGTAGTACTAACTGCCGGTTTTGTCCTCCTTTACAATACAGGATACTGTCTTCACTGAGGTAGAGCTTCGTCCATTCTTTAACTAAAACATACTGCTGATGATTCATTATCTCTCTCCCGTTTACTTGGAAACCGATCTTGGTCCACATAAAGTAGTATTCTACCAATTATCTGATCTTTCCGTTGTGCTCTATGGATTTTTTCTTTTGGTAGTTGTTGAATAGACAGGGGGTGATCTTATTCTCCCGCTTTTATGGTGGTTTCCACCGTCAACGGACACCACAATGGTGTGTCTTCCTCCTGATAAACTTGTACTGCTTGGGTAGTGCTCTCAATTGCTTCCAGACTGACTTCCTCCGAGAATTTTTGCATGAACTCCATAGGCTCTAGAGGCATTCTCGACAATCCGTCAGCATCCGCATTGCATTTTCCTGGCCTGTACTTGATGCTGGAATTGAAGTCAGCTACTTCAACGACCCATCTCTGACCCGTTGCATTCCTTGGCAAAATGTCCTTCCTCACCACATCTTAGACAGTAGACACACACCGTACTCTGATTTGATGAACGGCACACTTCACAAGTCGGGTATCTTCTGTTCTGGAGCCCACTCCTGGGTCTGAGGGATACAGGTTCCAGCCTGGTACGAATCAACTTTTTTACCGAAATCAACTCGGCTCGCAGATCTATTACTTCCTCCCAGTCAGCGTTGGCGGTCCTCTCTTTTGTTGGTGATTTAAAGTTCCCTCTCGGAGGTGGCACTGGAGGGTCTCCATGATGATCTTCGGACTGGCCACCGGGGGTCCCCAGCTTCAGCTGACTCATTTTGGTGATTTTAGGAGCAGAGCCTATCTGTAACTTCTGTTCGCTCTCTGACTCCAAACAAGTTGCCTCATTCATTTTTTCAATTAGGACTTGGTCCAGAATGCCAGGATCTTCTAGGTACTGTTTCAGCTGCAACTTGATGCCTTTGCTGATTAATCTCGTTCCCAATGTTCTCAAAAACTTCTTCTGGAATAGTCTAGCATCAAACCTCTTCTCCGCTTCTACATCTCTGGATGCAAATGACGCGCCCCCTGGGCCATATTCTTTAGGGGGAATATCCGGAGCCGGATCAGATGGGAGTTGTAGTCTTCCGAGTGGCTGTGACCCGGTCCGTGCCCAGGGTGTCAAACTCAGTTGTATGTGGCAGTCCTACAGATGTTATTAAGTTCTTTATTGTCGACTACGCCACCCGTTGTGTTGCGGTCACTATGGCCGCCGCTGCAGCAGGGTCCGCTGAGGCTGATGGTGTAGGTGCAGCTTATGATGGTATAACCCCCAACGGGTGGGGTATAGCCTCAGGGGGTCAGGTGCAGAGGATGGGGGTTGTAGTGGTGCAGCATAGATGTTAAAGGAAGACAGAGTCGGGTTGTGCAGTTTAGGGTATTTACTCACTGCTGATGTTCCGGTCACTCCAGCTTCAAGTGACCACCCGAGCCGTGCTGCGTCCACCAGGTCCTGGATCCAGCCAACCCCCAAGCGAGTCCGGAGCGTGACCCTGAGCTCTCCTTCTGTCCTTTCTCTGGCCGTCCCCACTAGTGATCCACCCAGGTCCAGCTCCCTCGGGCCTTCTGTTGGGTGACCCTTGGCCTTGGGTTCCCTGACCCTCCACGTGGTATGCCTTCGTGGTGGATGTGGTGGGTGGCCGTGGCAGACGCTGCCCACGGCCTCCGGTCTCTGGCTGGGGTGTGTTTTTGCCCCCACCAGCTTGGGTTCCGGTACCCTGATGCCGACTCTTCACCCGGTGCTTTTAGTTGGGGTCTTAGAGTCCTTTCTTCTGTTTCTCCCTCTGGGTCTCTCTTTCTTTCTCCTCTCTCTCTCTGGATCTGCTCTGCTCCTCTTCCTGTGACTCCTCTGCAAAGGCTGACAGACTGACCCTGATCTCTGATGGTGCCCACCTTATATACACCCTCTATGTGTGAGCTCAGGTGACCAGCACCCAATGAGCTCCTATCTTTACCCAGGCTGCTCCCCCTATCTGCCCCTACACTACTTGGGATGTTCCACCCCCCTCCCACTCCAGCCAGGAACAGACTCGGTCGTACCTGCACATTTCTAAGTGGGAGTACCGTCGGCCTGTTCCTCGGAAATGGGATGTATGTAGTGCATGCAGCCTACCGAGCTCAGTTCCACACTCCATCCTTACCCGGGAGTGGAATATCACACCTCTGGGTTGAGGTGCAAAACTCCTGTAGCAGCCGAATCCTCAGGGTGCTACATTCCCCCCTGGTAAATCACAGCACGTCCTCGGGCTGTAAGACAAAACACCAAAACATACAAATTTTTATAAACATATAAAACATATAAAACATTATATATATAAAACTTTTCATATAAACATTCTCGTCGTCTCTGGCTCCTCCTCCGGTCACTGTGCAACGTGTGACCGGGTAAAGTGCGACAGTCTCTCTGGAAAACTGGTTTTCCCTATAAAAACCGGTTGGGGGCGCTTTAGGACGCGCAACTATATACAGGGATTATGGCCGCTCTCAGTCCTCGGCCAGGTAGAGGGAAGGGAATGGCTGCTCACAGTCCTCAGCCTGTGGGATTAAGGGGTTAACGGGTAAACAGTTCACTCAGCTGGTCCCAACGGGGACTATATATATATGTATCAACAGTTTCTTTGGTACCCGGTCGGGTAACTATCTACATCACTTGCTCTGCCGCACTCAACGGCGTCTTCCTCCTGCTCTTTGCTTACAGCTGGTTGTTACTTCAGACCCGTCCGGGTCCTCTTGCTCTTCCTCCTCACACCGCAGCTCTTCCTCCGTCAGGCGATGCACATGGAGGGCGTAAGGTCCCTTGGCACACTTGTGCCGGGTAAAGGTGACCTCATCTCCGATGTAGAGGTCACGACCTCTGTGCCCCTCCGGCAGATGGGACTCCACGTCTCTGCGCGTGACAAAGACGTCGCCGGGGGTGTTGTTGTCTCGAATGAAGCCCCACCCATGCTGCTGGTTGAACTTGATCACTGTCCCGATGGTGCGGGGACAATGCGCTGCACGGGGGTCTCTCCTGGCCCGGCTCTTCTGCTCCGCGCTCCTTATCTGGGCTTGTTGTTCCCGGACCCGCCTCTCTCTCCGCTCCCTCGCAAACTCCTCGAGCTGTTGGCGGCAGCACTCCGCACGCTCTGCTGCAGCTGCCCTAGTTTCCTGAGTGAACCCCATTAGATCTTCTCCGGTGGGGTCCCACTCAAACTGTGCTTCCGCTAGCGGGGGCGAGATCCTTATTACGGGCTTCGGAGCCGGAATCAGGGGTGCACACATGGCCCCAACCCTCCTCTGGTGCTCCAGTTCGTAATACTTCTGGGGCCAGACGAAAGGCTGCCCGTCCGGCCACGTGTGCTGGGCAAACAAGTCCTCTCCCAGACGCGGCACCCTTGGTTTTACGGGTGCGGGCGCGGTGGTGGTGGCGCCCGGGTTGCCCAGGCCTTGCGGCCAGGCCTGGGGCACCTGGAAGGTGAAGGGCACCGTTAATACGGCGGCGCCCTGGGCTACCTGGCCTTGCGACCAGGCCGGAGGCTCCGCAGAGGTAGGGGGCGCTGTTGGTGTAGCGGCGCCCGGGAATTCTAGGCCCTGCGACCAGGCTGGTGGTACTTCCTGCTTGGTCACGCTCGGGGTCGAGGCGTGTGACGTCACAGGGGTCGCGGCGGCGGCTTCCGGTTGGGGCCTAGTCTGCGTCGGTGACATGGCGTTTTCGGGCACAGCAGGGGGACTTTCGGGCTCTGCGACGGGGAGCTGGGGCAGGTAAGCGGTGTCACGGCTTGGGGTATAGGCGTCCCCTTTACCTGCCTCCATGCGTTCGGCTCCCTCCTCGGCGCCGTCTCCGGCCTTGGGTCCTCCCGCGCCATCCTCAGAGGCGGTCTCCTTCCTCATCTCGGCTGGCGTGCTCCGGGTCTTGGTTTCAGCTTGCGTCTTGGTTTCAGCTTGCTGGGCCATCTCCCGGCTCCATTCCGCCAATATCTCGCGCTGTACCCGGGCCATCCTCCGTGCGAGGCCCTCCAGGGCAGTCTGCGCACACTCCCGGTCTCGGGGGAGCTGTGCAAGGACCTCCACTAGGCCTAGTGGGGTCGTGGTGTCCAGCAGGCTCATGACCAACGGGTCGGTGCTGCTCTGCTCTTCTTCCAGCAGGCTCCTGGCCAGCGGGCCGGTGCTGCTCTGCTCTCTGGACATCTCCGGGTGAGCTTCTTTGCTGCTCCTCTCCAGGCTTCTTGCCTCCGGGTGCGCTCGCTCCAGACTGCTCCAGGCGGCACCCATCTTCGCTCTTTTCTTTCGTCTCCTCCCACTTCGAGGGCGGTCCCGGGGCAACTCGGTGACTGTCAGCTCCAGGGGTAGTTCTTTCACGCTGACCGACACCTCCAGCATCACAGTCTCTGTTGGTGGGGGCGGTTTCCACTTTTGGCGCCATTTTCTGTCCTGGCCCACGATGGGAGGTGGCCTCCTGCCCTCCTTTGGCACGCCCATAATGGCGTCCGCTGCTCTTCCAAGGCGGGAAATCTGCGGTTTTGGCGGGAAGCGTCGCCCAGTGGCGGGAAACTCTGCAGATGGCGGGAACAAGTTGGAAATGGCGGACAATCGGCGGGAAACGACTGGTGATGGAGTCCGATGGCGTGGACCCTCCGGAACCGGCGGGAGACTTCTTTCTGAGGTAAACTTGCACTTTTCTTCAGGCACGCAGTACCCGGGTGTTGCGGGCACGGTATCCTGCCGACTACGCCAAAGTTGACGCGCCCCCTGGGCCATATTCTTTAGGGGGAATATCCGGAGCCGGATCAGATGGGAGTTGTAGTCTTCCGAGTGGCTGTGACCCGGTCCGTGCCCAGGGTGTCAAACTCAGTTGTATGTGGCAGTCCTACAGATGTTATTAAGTTCTTTATTGTCGACTACGCCACCCGTTGTGTTGCGGTCACTATGGCTGCCGCTGCAGCAGGGTCCGCTGAGGCTGATGGTGTAGGTGCAGCTTATGATGGTATAACCCCCAACGGGTGGGGTATAGCCTCAGGGGGTCAGGTGCAGAGGATGGGGGTTGTAGTGGTGCAGCATAGATGTTAAAGGAAGACAGAGTCGGGTTGTGCAGTTTAGGGTATTTACTCACTGCTGATGTTCCGGTCACTCCAGCTTCAAGTGACCACCCGAGCCGTGCTGCGTCCACCAGGTCCTGGATCCAGCCAACCCCCAAGCGAGTCCGGAGCGTGACCCTGAGCTCTCCTTCTGTCCTTTCTCTGGCCGTCCCCACTAGTGATCCACCCAGGTCCAGCTCCCTCGGGCCTTCTGTTGGGTGACCCTTGGCCTTGGGTTCCCTGACCCTCCACGTGGTATGCCTTCGTGGTGGATGTGGTGGGTGGCCGTGGCAGACGCTGCCCACGGCCTCCGGTCTCTGGCTGGGGTGTGTTTTTGCCCCCACCAGCTTGGGTTCCGGTACCCTGATGCCGACTCTTCACCCGGTGCTTTTAGTTGGGGTCTTAGAGTCCTTTCTTCTGTTTCCCCCTCTGGGTCTCTCTTTCTTTCTCCTCTCTCTCTCTGGATCTGCTCTGCTCCTCTTCCTGTGACTCCTCTGCAAAGGCTGACAGACTGACCCTGATCTCTGATGGTGCCCACCTTATATACACCCTCTATGTGTGAGCTCAGGTGACCAGCACCCAATGAGCTCCTATCTTTACCCAGGCTGCTCCCCCTATCTGCCCCTACACTACTTGGGATGTTCCACCCCCCTCCCACTCCAGCCAGGAACAGACTCGGTCGTACCTGCACATTTCTAAGTGGGAGTACCGTCGGCCTGTTCCTCGGAAATGGGATGTATGTAGTGCATGCAGCCTACCGAGCTCAGTTCCACACTCCATCCTTACCCGGGAGTGGAATATCACACCTCTGGGTTGAGGTGCAATACTCCTGTAGCAGCCGAATCCTCAGGGTGCTACACAAACAACAGTCTCTCCTTCAGTTCAATTGCTCTGAACAAGAAACTTTGGGGTGATTCATTATTTTTCTGTGAGAGGTTAATGAGTCGGTGGAACAATTCTGAAGTACTCTCTTCTTTATAGTGCCCTTTTAAAATCATCTTCAGCTGTTGCAAGGTCAATTGACTCTTCATTTCTAGCATACTACGGAGGTTCAGTCCTGGGATGATCGCTTTCACCACCCCCTCAATGATCTCATCTGGCTTGTAGCCTTTCTGTAAGCCAGCATCGATCTGGTGCAACAAGTTCATATAAGACAGTTTCTCTTTCTGTTCACACTCTCAAATCTGTCCCAGGATCTTGAATTCTTTCCTTATGGTGATTTGTGGTGTTACAGAGGACTGTCTTTCTGATTTATCTAGTCCGAGCAGGGTAAAGGTTGTGTCTGAGTCTGTCACCCGTTCAGAGGTTTTGATTGATTCCTGTAGGGCTGTTGTTAGGGCTTTGAATTGTTCTTTAAATTCCTGTAGTTCTGTCTGCGGATGGAGATTCCTGCTTTTGGTAATTGGTGCCACCCCTCCATCCTCAAACTTCAGCCAGGTTAGAAACTGTGTTAGCTCCTGGAGGAATGTCCCCATGACGTCTTCAGCTTCTTTCTCCCCAGCTCATCCATTTTTGCATTAATGGCAGCTAACAGTTACCTGCGGTTGTGTGCTTTAGAAATCTGTTCTTCTGACATCTTTATATGTTCTGCTACTGTTCTCAATTTTTCACAGGTTAACTGAAGAAGCAGCTCACTAATTCTGTCCGTTTGTATTTCCACATCCATTGCTGCTAGTGAGTTTTCTTTAGGTCTGGTCCCCTTTAACTGGTGTAGCAGAGTTGAATTGATGTGTTTTGCTGCTGTGTTTTCCAGACACTTTTCCTCTTCTCCCTCTACATGCTAATTCCCACTTAGGATTCCCTGTACGGGCCACCAATGTTACACGCACGCCACTAGGTTCAGATAGGGCGAGACCGGTTTCATGAATTCTTTGGAATCCTCGGGGAAATGTTACTCAGGGCAACCATAGGCAGAAGCTTCTCTCAGGCACATGATAGATTCAATTGCTGACCAGACACATCTAACAAGAGTCTTTTTTAACAGTTTAACAGTGGAATGTAATCTGAAGCACGGCCAGTGCAATTCAGGGATATTACAGCAACAATCTTCATTACAGTACAGTCTGAGTTTCTTGAGCAACCGGCTCCAGTAACAATACAGTAGTTTCTTCACAAGGCACAGTATTACAGTCTCTTCAGTAGCATAATTCAGCATAGATTAGATCTCTTAGCAGCACACTTCTATGCATACACAACCACAGGCTTTTCCTTCACAAGGACACAATAGTAAACAGCATTCTGTATCCTGCATGGAGATGTAGGGGGGCAGGTTTTGATGAGGGAGATGATCCCTGTGACACAATTCCTTCCAGTTCTTATCTTCCTGCCCGATAATACTCTGCACTGTTAGTTCAGGGAGTTTATCTGACATGTGTTTATTTTCTCTCGTGATCTGAATCCTGTTTAGTTGCCTTCTGTCAGATCCAGATAACACACTACCTTTCTCTTCGGCTTCAGCCAGACTACAATAACAAGTTCCCCACAATCCCCCTGGGGCTCTGCTAAAACACTCCTTGTCTCCTGTGACGGTGTTAACCCCTCTAGTTGCTGGATGCTTCTGGAGCACAACACTTCCTGTCTCCTGTGCTTGTGTTATTTTGTAACAGTTGCTGGATGCTTTTGAAGCAACAGCATTCCTTCTGCATGTCACACATGCCTTTATTTAAGAAAAAGATAGTTGTTACTGAGTCTATTGAGATACCAGGTTGGGAACAGACTCCCTATAATATTTTGGCAGCCAAATGGTCCCACAGTGTTGGTTTGAGTGAACCATGGGACAAATGTCTGAAGGTGTAAAAAAAATACTTCTTTCAGTATATTTTTCTATTGAGGACTTCTTATCAGATGCGATTGATCAAAGTATCAATATCACGATATTCTTATAAAAAAATATATCGATTTATTCTTGGATTGTCCATTATAAAGAATGATTGCAATAGTTACATAAAATAGTTAAATAGTTAGAGTGATTGTCCATTTATCCATAATTAGCTTAATAGTTGAGATTCACTCATCTTTTCCTTGGATCCTGGATGGTAGGTTGCGTCTGTCTGTGTCCAGCACGTGTGTTAGGATGACACCATGTGTCGTCCAGTGTCCTGTGAAATGGACTAACTAAAAATAAACAAATAGCGCATGTTACCTAGAAACCCTAGCACAATGGCTGATGCAATCTTATGCAATGTATGGTACAGAATTCAGAATAAAATTAATATCCGTAATTAATATTTAACAATTCCCCCTTTTGAGGATGACAGACATCAACTGAAATCCTCAAAGTAGATAGGTTCATCATTAGGATAATAGGATCATTTTTCTTTTCTTCTTCCTTGGCAATATCATTTAATGTCCATAACAATATTAATAATAATAATAATAATAATAATATCAATATCGGATTATTGTTATATGTATTCAATAGCATAATGATGTGAATCCATGTTATGGTAAGCCGTGACTAATATTCATTTAACTACATTGGTCGCTTCAACTACTTCTAACGGCGAACAAACACCGTCAGAAAACCCAGGTGGCAACCCAGGTGGCCGCCCTGGTGTGGATGGCTTCCTATCTTCAAAGATTCAAACAAGACCCAATAATAGAAGAACACGTGCCACACCTTACCAGGTTAGTGCTGCTTGCGGGGGGCTCCGCATTGTTAACTTATCCAACCACGTACTAACTGACAAGCAGATGGAGGTCCTGGGGCTGGGACTATCTTTTGCACCCACTAATGCATTTAATTTTTTTACTGCCCTGAAGGACCTCCACCTGTTTGCACGTAAACTTATTCTTAAAAAATTACATTCCAGGCCACATGGTGAGGATGGCCCTGTGACCACGACAGAGATGGAGGCATTGAAGGATTTGTAGGACCTCTTGATGGAGCAGGACAAACCCCCAAATACAGGTGGGTTACCACAGTCGAGGTATCCTAGATCCACAAGGTTCCCTCACTTGTCCCTGAGTCTGGCAGTTGAAATATTTGTGCGTCTAGTGACGGAGGATTTGAGACATCTCTCCACACGCAGACGCTTTGACAATCTTACTCATTCTCAGCGTACTGCGATAGAACGGTTGAAATCACTTTGTGATGTGGTTATTAAACCAGCGGACAAGGGAGGGAACATTGTACTGTGGCCCTGTTCTAAATATGAGAGGGAGGCGTTACGCCAACTAAGGGATACCAAGACATATTCGAGGTTACCCTTTAATCCTACTGCCTCCTTCTCTGCCGCGCTCCAGGGGATCCTGGGCAGGGCCTGTGATCAGGGAATTATTAACAAGCAAACAGTTGAAGCTTTACCTGTTCGATTCCCTAAAACTGCTACTTTTTACCTACTTCCAAAAATTCGCAAGGACGCCCTCAACCCGCCGGGACGTCCAATCGTGTCAGGCCTAAGTAATTTGTGTGGTCCTATTTGCCAGTATATTGACAGCCACCTTCGCCCATTAGTGGAGACACTTCCTTCATACATTCAGGACACGATGGACGTCTTAAGGCGCGTTAATGGCGTCCTTGTGACGGATGGTATCCTGCTAGTCACGGCCGATGTTGAGAGCCTCTACACATGTATTAGCCATGATCTGGGCCTTTCTGCAGTCCGCCTCTTCCTTGGGGCGTCCAATCTGGACGGCCTCTCACGAAATTTTATCCTTGAGCTCCTCCACTTCGTCCTCCACCACAATTATTTTTTATTCAAAGATACGGTGCATCTACAAAGGCGTGGCACGGCGATGGGGGCGTCTTGTGCGCCCTCGTACGCCAATCTCTTCTTGAGGTCCTGGGAGAGAGACATTTTTGGCGACGAGGGCGTGCGCCGCGCCGACCCCGTCGTGTCATGGCTTAGATACATCGATGATATTTTGTTTCTGTGGCGGGGGACGGTGGAGGAGCTTGACGATTTCATGGTGCAGCTTAACTCAAACAATCGTTCCATTAGGCTTACCTATACATACCATCATAAACAGATTGACTTTCTAGACATCAGTCTGGAGGTGGGTGAGTACCACACCATCCAGACTGATGTCTTTAGAAAACCCACCTCGGTCAATTCCTTAATACATGCTGCCTCTGCACATGATCCCTCTACAATTCGTGCCATCCCGGTCAGACAATTCCTGAGGATGAGGCGGATCTGTTCCACCGACTACAAGTTTAGGAGACAGGCTTCGGATCTGGCAGAACGTTTCAGGCAACGTGGGTATAGCAACCACTGCATCGGCCGTGGCTACTCGAGAGCACGGAACACATTCCGTAACCATCTGATTTATTCCTCAAATTCATCCAAACGGGTGACAACGGAAAGAATCCGCTACATCTCCACATATAATCATGAGTGGGGGAATATGCGGCGGATCCTTTCCCGTCATTGGGGTGTGCTCAGCGCGGAGCCCTCCCTACGTGAATCTTTAGGAAGCTATCCACAAATGACCCCCCGGCGGGCCAATAACCTGGGTGACATACTGGTATCCAGCCACTATATAACTCCCTTGACGAATCCATTTGTGTCCCGCGGACCCACGTTTGGCTCGTTCCCCTGTGGCCACTGTGCCGCCTGCGCCAATATCCTGCGCAGCTGGGTGTTCACGTTCTCTGATGGCTCTCGTGAGTTTAAAATCCGCAATTACATCTCATGCGGTACAACCCATGTTATATATTATGCTACATGTGGTTGTCAATTAATTTATGTAGGACTCACTACGAGAGAGCTGAGGATCAGGGTTTGTGAACACGTGCGGGACATTGGCGCGGCTCGGACGGTGGCCGACCCCAGGGAGCTCAAAACATTGCCGCGTCACTTTAAGGCTGTCCACAATTGCGATCCGAGGACACTAAAGTTTTGCGGCATTGATGTCATACATTTGGGCTCCCGGGGTGGAAATGGTAAGCAACTTCTGGCCCAAAAGGAGGCCAGATGGATCGTCACTTTAGACACCATGGCTCCGCGGGGCCTCAATGAGAGTTTGGGGTTCTCGTCCTTCCTCTGAAATGAAGTGACGGATTGTATGATATGTTCTGTGTTTCTGCTCCCCTGTGGACCATGATATGTCTATTTCTGGACCATGGCTTTAGGTTTTTAGTTTTTATATTCTTTTCTAATTTTTATATTTTCCCTTTTATTCTCTTTGTACTCACATTTTCTCCGACAGTGACTGTGCCCCAGGACCTCTTCTTTTTGATGTACATCTATGGCAGACGATCTGTCTTTTGAACTCCTTCGTCTTTTGATGTCTACAAGAGATTCTGATACAGATACTGCTACTGCACTCTTGATTCTTGACCGGGATGTACACTTTACTTGTGGATTCTGTTTGATATCTGGTACTTGTGACTGATTGAAACCATGTTGAGAAATCTATAGTTGTGCACTTTTTGGCACTATATGTCCCCTTTTGCAAGGGGACTTATGCTGTTATAACGCTAATTGTATAGACATATGTACCTCTTTTTTTGACCTAATGCACCATCCCCTCCTTTCATACCTTTCTATTGAGCTGTACTTCCATGACCAGCATTATTTGCTACTATTAGTATCATGATATTAACTTTTATAGAACATTAGTATTGTGCTGGCTGGCTGGAATAGCTACCGGGTTTTGATTGGTGGGGATATTTTTGCTCCCTTTATGTGGTTTCATTTCTGTTATTGGCACTCAGTCCCAAGCTCACCTCCTACATGGATGTAGTGCACATGCGCCCGGTCCGTCCCGTGCCGTGCTGCGCTCGGCTGTCTTTATGCCTTCGGCGCGCCGCCGGGAATAGCATTCATTTGCATTTCGGTCCGCGCGCCGACGTCATGACAGCTGGGGCGCGTGCGCGGGATATGTGACGGCCGTTGCGCATGCGCCGCCCATCATCCAGTACTTGGCGGCCATCTTGGACGACCACATGATGTATCATGTGACACTTCTGGGCGTATTTAAAGGTCCTGGCAGCACCCTCACACACGCCTCTTGATAAAGCTGATCTACACCCGGCGAAACGCGCGTCGAGGCCTTTCTCATTCACTATCTGGTCCCTGTGTGGTCTCCCAGAGGTCTGGGGCCCCTTACATTAGGGTAAGTTTGGTACAATATGACCTTTGGGTCTTTCTGGACCGCATGGTCCATATGGGAGTGACCTTTTTGCTTGCCCTGATTGTGCGTCCCTCTCCCTGTTTTAGTGTAAGCATGCACCCTTCTGACTCTAGGGGTGAACCTCTGGAGAGACCCACTTACAAATATGCGGGACCATTTGTCTGCTTGTCTTAATTTTGTGTCATAACTATTAATGCTATGTATTGTCTTTTAATGAACTATGTCTACAATAAAGTCTTTTCATGCGATTTCACTCAGCTGTTCTCCTAGTTTTATATAAGTCTTGAGTGGGCTATGTGGAGACGGGGTCGGAATTTTTCTGGGGACCATTAACCCACGTCATTTATTATGCGGGTCGCAGTCTGTTTATTCATTTAACATATATAATTATACTTCCCTAAATCTAAATCGAAATAATCACGGGTCCAATCGTCATCATCTGATGTCATCGGTTCTTGTCTCGTCTTCTTCTTGGTTCTTTTAAAACACAGTCTTTAGATGAAAATTCCTTTGAAATAAATTATAGCGTGTAGATATTGTACAGTCCATAATTGTGTTCATTATTGTTCAGTCTTTAAACTGTACTCTTTATTAGAAAGATCATGTGTGTCAATTGATAAGAAAACAAAGTCCATGGATGAAATGTAGCTTTAATATCTGTGCAGTGTCACCTGGACTTACGTTGGATTGTCTTTGGATAATTCTGGAATCCTCCGTGTCATCCGCACTGGTCTCCTGTCACTTTTGGAACAGGTGTGACGTCTTTGGTCAGAAAAGCAAGGGTTAACTTGACACTTCCCTGCTCTATATAGCACCATAACCAGTACTTAATCCTTAATGTACAGAACACATATATCAGGCTGGCAGAATCCTGACACTCCGTTATTATTCACCAGCTTTCAGGTGATAGGAAACCACTGGAACATGATGAAACTTGAACACAACCCAGTTCATATAGGATCATCGTCCTCTGCAGTCGTGGTTATCAGTGGTGTGAATGTATTGTAATTGACACAGTCTATTATCACTCAGCATTCACAACATCTTTACCTTCTGAGATTTCCGTATATCGGTTGCTTCTTCTTGTAACTTTTGAGAATCTCTTTAATTTATAAATATGAAAAATCTTTATTAAGATAGAATTAATAATTGCAATGTCTTGATTGAAGTCTTCATTCGCTAATCTGATACCAAATCTGGCAACTTTCCTAACCTATAATATCATAGGGTACCATAGCAATCAATAATGTTCATCTAATTATTATCAAAATATTAAAATAAATTATGTTTGGAATAATAAAACAATAATAGATAGTAATTCATTATTAATCAAGTTCTTCATGTGATAGAACATTTTTATGTCATAGGTGTAATTACCTTTTCCAACCCATAGGTGTCAGTGTGTTTTGAAACAAGTGTTTATTAGTGATGAGCGAGCACTAAAAGGCTCGGGTGCTCGAAGCTCGGGTTGAGCAAATTGGAATACTCGGGTGCTCGACCCGAGCAACGAGCCCAATGTAAGTCTATGGGAAACTCGAGCATTTTTCTGGCGGTCCCCCCGGCGGTCTGCAGAAGGTCAAAAATTGCCCAAATCGATGGGAACAGTGCTCAATTAAACGTCAGGCTGGCAGAATATATAGGCAGACAGGCAGGCAAGGTATATAGGAGGGTGCGTGAAAAACATAGCAGGGCAATTGGAACACACTAGTGCCCTCCGATTTTCATGCACCCGTCTCTTTAAAAAAGCCGGCTGGCAATTCATCAGCGGCATACACCGGTACCTGACAATTTAGAACAGAAAGAAAAGAGCATCACACATAGATTAGATAGATAGAAACATGACAGTCACATATATAATAAGTACAGTGATAGTGTTGGTTACTGTACTTGTCATTTAGTGTTAAAATAAAGGATTTATTAAAAAAAAATAATAGTGTTTTTGTCTCTTTAAAAAAGCCGGCCGGCAATTCATCACCAGCAGCATACACCGGTACCAGACAATTTAGAACAGAAAGAATAGAGCATCACACATAGATTAGATAGATAGAAACATGTCAGTCACATATATAATAAGTACAGTGATAGTGTTGATTACTGTACTTGTCATTTAGTGTTAAAAGAAAGGATTTATTTAAAAAAATTGGCGTGGGGTTCCCCGTAATTTTAGTCTCTAGCGGAGGTTAAGCAGACGGCTAGGGCAGATGTTTGAAGCCTGGGAAGGGGGTAATACCCACAGAGCTTCCCAGGCTACTAATATCAGCCTCCAGCTGAATACCTAGCCTTTGCTAGCTATTAAAATGGGGGACCCCACGTCATTTTTTTTGGGGTCCCCCATTTTAATAGCTAGTAAAGGCTAGGTATTCAGCTGGGGGCTGAATACCTAGCTAGTAAAGGCTTAAAATGGGGGACCCCCCCAAAAAATGACGTGGGGTCCCCCCTATTTTAACAGCTAGCAAAGGCTAGGCAGACAGCTGGGGGCTGATATTAAAAGCCCAGGAAGGGTGCCATGAATATTGGCCCCCTCCCACGCTAGAAACACCAGCCGTCAGCCACCCCATAGGATGCGCCAATTCTGGCACTTAGCCTCGCTCTTCCCACTGCCCTGTAGCGGTGGCAGTGGGGTAATAGGGCTGGGGTTGATGTCAGCTTATAATGCCAGCTGACATCAAGCCCAGGTTAGTAATGGAGAGGCGTTTATAAGACACCCCCATTACTAACCCCATAGTCAAAGTTAAAAAAAAACACAAACACCCAGAATAGAGTCCTTTAATTGAAATAAACGCACAATTCTTTAATGTTCTAAATTAAACCATACTTACCATCACGCCCATTCCAGCTAAAGCCAACGATCTCCTGCAATAAAAATAAAATAGTAAACCAACCTCATCCTTACCTTTCCATGGTTCCCAGGCCGGCTCCAGCTCTGCTACATTCACATGACAGGCTGGATCGCAGCCGAAAGCTGCCATCCAGCTTGCCATGCCGCAGACACTGAGAAGCGCAGGTATGCTTGCGCTCCTCAGTGTCTGGCTGTGACGGCATCCAGATGAGCCGAGTTAATGTCCAATGAACTCAGCTCACCTCATGCACGTCACTGACAGCGTGGGAAAATTCTCCTGCGCATGCGGTGAGCGTGAGAGAATTCTCCTGCGCTCACCGCAAGCGTGGGAAAATTCTCCTGCGCTTACCAAAAATGATTAAATTATGTAACTTTGCATGTAATACCCTTCTTAATCATACCATTGTAGCTTATTAATATTTCTTCTTCATTAAAATGTGTGAAAAATAAGTATTGATCAAAAGTGATTATGTAATCAGGATCAAAAGCACATTTTCCCCCTTAATGGCAAAAAATATTATTTTAGAAAATAATTTATATATCAGAACCAAATTAAAAATAATTATTCTTCTATAAATATTTTGCATAAATGTCATAGCATATATTTGTCTGAAGAGGTGTGTACCTATTTATGTAACCATTAAAAATAATAATATCCTTGAATACTATAAAATTATCATTGTGAAAAATTATTCTAAATGTAAATTTGCTTTATAAACCATTTTAATGTGTGGTTACCCTTATCCACTATTAGCTAAATCAAGAAGTAATAATTACTAAAGAAATATAGAAATATATATATTATATAGATAATACTTAATTATGTATCATCATTTTCTCAGACTTAAATGTAATTTTGTACCTTCACATAAAGAAACAAACATACATGAGGCCTCTGTCACACAAATCTCACTTAGCAGCTGCACATATATTCAGCAAATTTCACTCTGTTACAGATTCGTTCAGCTCAAACATTCCACATATATATACAGTACAGACCAAAAGTTTGGACACACCTTCTCATTTAAAGATTTTTCTGTATTTTCATAACTATGAAAATTGTACATTCACACTGAAGGCATCAAAACTATGAATTAACACATGTGGAATTATATACTTAACAAAAAAGTGTGAAACAACTGAAAATATGTCTTATATTCTAGGTTCTTCAAAGTAGCCACCTTTTGCTTTGATGACTGCTTTGCACACTCTTGGCATTCTCTTGATGAGCTTCAAGAGGTAGTCACCGGAAATGGTTTTCACTTCACAGGTGTGCCCTGTCAGGTTTAATAAGTGGGATTTCTTGCCTTATAAATGGGGTTGGGACCATCAGTTGTGTTGTGCATAAGTCAGGTGGATACACAGCTGATAGTCCTACTGAATAGACTGTTAGAATTTGTATTATGGCAAGAAAAAAGCAGCTAAGTAAAGAAAAACGAGTGGCCATCATTACTTTAAGAAATGAAGGTCAGTCAGTGCGAAAAATTGGGAAAACTTTGAAAGTGTTCCCAAGTGCAGTTGCAAAAACCATCAAGCGCTACAAAGAAACTGGCTCACATGAGGACCGCCCCAGGAAAGGAAGACCAAGAGTCACCTCTGCTTCTTGTTACGGATCCGGGTGGTGGAACCTCTGTGCTGCGGAGCAAGGAGGGACCAGAGGGGCGTAACTAGGTATCAACTCGGACTGACCAGGGTAGCACGGCGGCTCAATCGACTCCGTGAACCAGGGAAGGACCGAGCAGAAGGACCAGGTGCTACTCTGGGCCTGTCCTTGTATGAGAGCAGGGGACTCCCACGGGTAACTGGCAGGAGCCTCCGGGTAGGCACGGCAGGTAACTGATAAGAGCCTCCAGGTAGGCTGACTGATAGGCACGGCAGGTAACTGGTACGTTCTCCGGGTAGGCAGGCAAGCCAGGCCCATAGACACACTGGCGGGTTTGGATCGTAGGCAGACCGTCGGGCTGGCGGAGACAGGTAGTCAGGCTGGCGGACAGGACTGGTAGTCAGGCTGACGGACTGGGCTGGTAGTCAGGCTGGCGGACAGGACTGGCGGACAGGGCTGGTAGTTAGACTGGCGGACTGGACTGGTAGTCAGGCTGGCAGACTGAGCTGGTAGTCAGGCTGGCGGACTGGACTGGTAGTCAGGCTGGCGGACTGGACTGGTAGTCAGACTAGCAGCGGGACCTGAGGGCTGAAGCAGAGTTTAGGACACAAAGCTACAACCTTGCACGGGCACCTCCATTTTGGAGGGGGTACCTTCTATATGAGAGGTTCTCCGGCCATTGGCTGAGGACTCCTTAGGACGGCGCGCGCGGCCCCTTTAAGAGGGGGGGAGAGCGCGCCCTAAGCACAGTGCCCGGGAAGCTGCGCGCGCCGGCAGCAGCAGCAGGAGAGCCGGAAGACGCCGGGCCGGGAGCGTGGCGGTAAGAGGGACGGCGTCTCTGCCTGTCAGGGAGCAGAGACGCCGATACTACAGTACCCCCCCTTTATGCCCCCTCTTTTTTAGGCCAGAAAGAAATTTTTTAAGGAGAAGAAAGGCGTGGATGTTCTCCCTGGGTTCCCAAGTTCTCTCCTCTGGGCCAAACCCCTTCCAATCCACCAGAAAAAAGGTTTTTCCTCTTACCCTCTTGGTGGCCAGAATGTTCTCTACCTCATAGACGTCCTCAGCGGAGACCGGAGCTGGGGGGGTACCTGGATTGTCAGAAAAAGAATTAAGCACAACTGGTTTGAGGAGAGATACGTGGAAGGAGTTGGGAATCCGTAAGGTGGCCCGGAGTTTTAACTTGTAGGCTACTGGGTTGATTTGCTTGAGGACATCAAAAGGACCGATGAACCGTGGACCCAACTTATAGGAGGGTATTTTGAGACGAACATGTTTGGAGGAGAGCCAAACCTTGTCTCCCAGATGGAATTGAGGTGGGTCCTGGCGTCTCTTATCAGCATGTTTCTTCATCCGCTCGGAGGAATAAAGAAGTGCGGACCTAGTGTCCTCCCAAATGGTGGAAAATTCGCTGACCAGAGACTCCGGGGCAGGGTTGTCCACTGAAGCGGAGACGGGAAACGGAATCCGGGGATGTTGACCGTAGACTACAAAGAACGGGGACTTGGAAGAAGATTCGCTGTCATGGTTGTTATAGGAGAATTCGGCCCATGGTAGGAGCTCTACCCAATCGGTATGGTGAGCGTTGACGAAGTGCCGGAGGAAGCTGGTAAGGGTCTGGTTGATACGTTCCACTTGGCCATTTGACTGCGGATGGTAAGCAGAGGAAAAATCCAGGGTGACATCCAGCAGCTTACACGTAGCTCTCCAGAAACGCAAAGTAAACTGGACCCCGCGATCAGACACAACGTGGAGGGGTGGGCCATGGAGACGAAAATGTGATGGATGAAGTCCTTAGCCAGCACAGATGCAGACGGGAGACCAGGCAGAGGGATGAAGTTGGCCATTTTAGAAAAGCGGTCAGCGACCACCCAAATGACAGTACAACCGGCAGAAACAGGGAGATCGGTAATAAAGTCCATAGCAATGTGTTGCCATGGGGCAGCAGGTACGGGAAGAGGCAGGAGACGGCCGGCTGGAAGATGTCTGGGAACCTTGTTGCGGGCACAGGACGAACAGGCCGTCACGAAGTCTACTACATCCTTGCGCAGGGTAGGCCACCAGTAATGCCGGGTAATGAGCAAGAAGGTCTTCTTCTGGCCAGCATGGCTGGCTAGTTTAGATGAATGACCCCAGTGAAGAACCTTCTTACGATCTGGAACCGCTACAAATGTCTTACTGGGTGGGAGACGAGACAGGTCCAAGGGGGCCACATTCATCACTTTGGAGGGATCGATGATATGCATAGGCTCCTCCTCTTGATCGGAAGACAGGAAGGATCGGTACAAGGCGTTGGCTTTAACGTTCTTGTCCGCAGGGCGGTAATGTAGGGTAAAGTTGAAGCGGGCGAAGAACAAAGGCCACCGGGCCTGACGTGGATTGAGTCTTTGGGCATTCTGTAGATATGCCAGGTTTTTGAGGTCAGTGTAGATGACCACCGGGTGCAGAACCCCCTCAAGCAGGTAACGTCACTCCTCCAGCGCCAATTTGATGGCTAGCAGTTCTCGGTCTCCTATGGAGTAGTTGCGCTCGGATGAGAAGAGCTTGGAGAAGAAGCCGCAGGTTACCATTCTCCCGGACGGAGATTTCTGGGTGAGCACCGCTCTGGAAGAGGAAGCATCAACCTCCAGAAAATTTGTTGCAATCCGGACGGTGCAGCACTGGGGCAGAAGAAAAGGCTAGTTTTAAGGAGAGGAAGGCCTCCTCCGCTTCGGACGGCCATTCCTTAGGATTTGCTCCCTTACGGGTGAGCGCAGAGATGGGAGCAGTCCGGGAAGAGAAATGTGGGATGAAGAGACGGTAATAATTCGCGAAGCCCAGGAATCACTGAATCGCCTTCAGCCCCTCCGGACGGGGCCACTTTAAGAAGGCAGAAACCTTCTCGGGGTCCATCCGTAGACCTGTCTTAGAGATAATATAGCCCAGGAACGGAAGAGAGGTCTGCTCGAAGAGGCATTTTTCAAATTTTGCGTATAGGTGATTCTGCCTGAGCCTAAGCAGGACCTGACGAACATTCCTCCGGTGTGTGGGAAGATCCGGAGAGAAGACCAAGATGTCGTCCAGGTACACCACCACGCAAAAATATAAGAGGTCACGGAAGATGTCATTAGCTAATTCTTGGAAGACGGCAGGAGCATTACAGAGGCCGAAGGGCATCACACGGTATTCATAGTGGCCGTCCCGGGTATTGAATGCCGTCTTCCACTCGTCTTCTTGGCGGATCTGGACCAAGTTATATGCCCCACGAAGATCGAGCTTGGTAAAGATCTTCGCACCTTTAAGGCGGTTGAACAGCTCAGAGATGAGTGGCAGGGGATATTTGTTTATGATAGTAATCTGGTTGGGTCCTCTATGTAACGGGTCAGGGAGGTGGAACCTCTGAGCAACTATACAAGGGGGCAGTCATTGTAAGGAAGCGGGTGGCTCCCAGGGAAGGCGGGCAGGTAATCACGGCTAGTGACGGGGACAGTCTCTGGGTAGAAGGGCAGGAGGACATGGCAGGTGACGGGGACAGTCTCTGGGTTGAAGGGCAGGAGGTCACGGCAAGTGACGGGGACAGTCTCTGGGTAGAAGGGCAGGAGGTCACGGCAAGTGACGGAGACAGTCTCTTGACAGGCGGGTGGTCACGGCAAGTGACGGCAGAGCCTCCAGGTAGGCTAGCAGGCAGGTAGCAGGTGGACGCTCCCAGATGAGCGGGCAAGAGTCTCTGGACTGGCCGGTGGTCACAGCAAGTGACGGCTCCAGGTAGGCTAGCAGGCAGGTAGCAGAGAAGCGCTCCCAGGTGAGCGGGCAAGAGTGTCTGGACAGGCGGGAGGTCACGGCACATGGCAGCAGAGCCTCCAGGTAGGCTAGCAGGCAGGTAGCAGGTGAGCGCTCCCAGGTGAGCGGGCAAGAGTCTCTGGACAGGCAGGTGGTCACAGCACGTGACGGAGGAGCCTCCAGGTAGGCTAACAGGCAGGTAGCAGGTGAGCGCTCCCAGGTGAGCGGGCAAGAGTCTCTGGACAGGCAGGTGGTCCCAGCACGTGACGGCGGAGCCTCCAGGTAGGCTAGCAGGCAGGTAGCAGGTGAGCGCTCCCAGGTGAGCGGGCAGACTGATCCATAGACAGACTGGCAGGGCTGGTAGGCAGACTGTCGGACCGCAGATACATAAGTAACAGGCAGGAATCTGGCAGGTGACTGGCAGGTAACTGGTAACGGGACCTGAGGGCTGAAGCAGAGTTGAAAGGCTTTGCAACAACATTGCTCGGGCACCTCCATTTTGGAGGAGGTGCCTTATATATGGTGAGGTCCTCCGGCCATTGGCTGGGGACTCCTTAGGATGGCGCGCGCGGCCCCTTTAAGAGAGGGGGAGCGCGCGCGCGCCCTAAGCACAGAGGCCGGGAAGCAGCGTGCGCTGCCAGCAGAGCGGGAGGAAGCCGCCGGGCACGGAGCGGAGAGGTGAGGGGAACGGCGTCCCTGCCTAGCAGGAGGCAGGGACGCCGACGCTACAGTACCCCCCCCTTTAGGCCCCCCCTTTTTTTGTCCAGAGAGAAATTTAGCAAGGATGAGAGGGGCATGGATGTTCTCCCAGGGCTCCCATGTTCTCTCCTCAGGACCAAACCCCTTCCAATCTACCAAAAAAAAGGTCTTTCCTCTTACCCTCTTAGTGGCCAGAATACTCTCTACCTTCAGCGGAAACCGGAGCAGGAGGAGTACCTGGATTGTTGGAAAAAGAGTTAAAGACAACGGGTTTGAGGAGAGATACGTGGAAGGAGTTGGGAATCCATAAGGTGGCCAGGAGTTTTAATTTGTAGGCCACTGGATTAATTTGCCTGAGGATTTCGAAAGGACCGATGAAGCGAGGACCTAACTTGTAGGAGGGTATCTTGAGCCGTACATGTTTGGAAGAGAGCCAAACCTTGTCTCCCGGACGGAATTGAGGCGGATCCAGACGTCTCTTATCAGCATATCGCTTCATCCGCTCGGAGGACTGAAGAAGTGCAGACCTAGTACTCTCCCAAATGGTAGAAAACTCGCTGACAAGAGACTGCGCGGCAGGGTTGTCCACAGAGGCGGAGACGGGAAACGGAATCCGGGGGTGCTGGCCATAGACAATAAAGAACGGGGACTTGGAAGAGGATTCGCTCTCGTGGTTATTATAAGAGAACTCGGCCCAAGGAAGGAGGTCCACCCAATCAGAATGGTGGGCATTAACAAAGTGCCGGAGATAGCTGGTAAGGATCTGATTGATCCGCTCCACTTGACCATTGGACTGAGGGTGGTAAGCGGAGGAGAAGTCCAGGGTGACGTCCAGCAGTTTACATGTGGCTCTCCAGAAGCGTGAGGTAAACTGAACCCCCTCGATCCGACACGATGTGGAGGGGTAGGCCATGGAGACGGAAGATATGGCAGATAAAGTCCTTAGCCAGCTCAGGTGCAGACGGAAGACAAGGCAGGGGAATGAAGTGGGCCATTTTAGAGAAGCGGTCCGCGACCACCCAAATGACAGTACACCCGGCAGAGACAGGAAGATCGTAATGAAGTCCATAGCGATGTGTTGCCACGGGGCAACAGGTATGGGAAGCGGCAGGAGATGACCAGCTGGTAAGTGTCTGGGAACTTTGTTGCAGCCACAAGATGAACAGGCAGAGACGAAGTCTACCACATCCTTACGCAGGGTAGACCACCAGTAATGCCGGGAAATGAGTAGGAAGGTCTTTTTTTGGCCAGCATGACCAGCTAGTTTAGAAGAATGACCCCAGCGAAGAACCCTCTCACGGTCTGGAGGCGCCACGAACGTCTTGCCGGGTGGAAGACGAGTCAAATCCAAGGGGGCCACATTCATCACCTTGGAGGGGTCGATAATGTGCATAGGCTCCTCCTCTTGGTCGGAGGACAGGAAAGATCGGAACAAGGCATCAGCTTTGACATTTTTGTCCGCCGGGCGGAAATGAAGGATGAAATCGAAGCGGGCAAAAAACAAAGACCACCGGGCCTGACGTGGATTAAGTCTCTGAGCATTTTGGAGATATGCCAGGTTCTTGTGATCCGTGTAGATGATCACCGGGTATAGAGCACCTTCAAGCAGGTAGCGCCACTCCTCCAGCGCCAATTTAACGGCTAGCAGTTCTCGGTCTCCTATGGAGTAATTGCGCTCAGAGGAGGAGAAGATTTTAGAGAAAAGGCCGCAGGTTACCATTCTCCCGGAGGAAGACTTTTGGGTGAGCACTTCTCCGGCTCCAGAGGAGGAGGCATCAACCTCCAGGTAGAACTGTTTGTTGCAGTCCGGACGGTGCAGCACAGGGGCAGAGGAGAAGGCTTGTTTCAGGGAAAGGAAGGCCTCCTCAGCTTCGGATGACCATACCTTGGGATTTGCTCCCTTACGGGTGAGCGCAGATATGGGCGCAGTCCGTGACGAGAAGTGAGGAATGAAGAGACGATAGTAATTAGCGAAGCCCAGGAATCGCTGTATCGCCTTCAAGCCCTCCGGACGGGGCCACTTTAGGACAGCAGAGAGCTTCTCGGGATCCATTCGCAAGCCTGTCCGGGAGATAACATAGCCCAGGAAAGGAAGAGAGGTCTGCTCAAAAAGGCACTTCTCGTATTTAGCATAGAGGTGGTTCTGCCTGAGCCTAAGCAGGACCTGACGAACATCCCTCCGGTGTGTGGGAAGATCCGGAGAGAAGACCAAGATGTCGTCCAGGTATACCACCACGCAGGAGTAAAGAAGGTCACGGAAGATGTCGTTGACCAGTTCTTGGAAGACGGCGGGAGCATTGCAGAGACCGAAGGGCATCACACGGTACTCATAGTGTCCGTCCCGGGTATTAAATGCTGTTTTCCACTCGTCTCCCTGACGGATACGGACCAGGTTATATGCTCCACGTAGATCCAGCTCGGAAAAGATCCTGGCGCCTTTAAGGCAATCAAATAACTCAGAGATGAGCGGAAGGGGGTATTTATTTTTAACCGTGATCTGATTGAGTCCTCTATAGTCAATACAGGGGCGAAGCGAGCCATCTTTTTTTTTGACAACGAAGAATCCGGCACCAGCCGGGGAAGTAGACTTCCGGATAAATCCCCTGGCCAGATTCTCCTCTATGTACTCAGACATGGCCCGGGTTTCTGCCGCAGACAACGGATAAATACGCCCACGGGGTGGAGTGGCGCCGGGTACCAGGTCGATTGGGCAATCATATGGCCTATGAGGTGGCAATGTCTCTGCTTCCTTCTTACCGAAGACGTCAGCATAGGGCCAGTAAGGAGCCGGAAGACCGGGTAAATTAGCTGGGATAGGTGGAGGACGAACCGGACGAACCGGAACCAGGCAGGTCTTATGGCAGGCCGGCCCCCACCGGAGTACTTCACCGGAATGCCAGTTCAACACGGGTTCATGTGTCTGGAGCCAAGGTAGACCTAGCAATAGGGAGTGGGAGAGTCCGGACAACACATGGAAGGAGATTACCTCAGAGTGCAGCATTCCCACCTGCAGGGTTATGGGTTCCGTGACGAGCAGGATGGTCACCGGAAGGAGTCTTCCATCCACGGAGGCGACTGACAAAGGTTCAGCCAGAGACTTGGTGGGAATATGGTATTTCTCAACCAGGGACTGAGAGATGAGGTTTCCAGCGGATCCAGAGTCCAGGTGGGCGAGTTCAAAGTGACGGTTCTCTCCCCAGGAGATAGATACAGACAAAGTCAGGGTTGGAGAGGACTTATTTTTGTCTAGGGCGACCTCTCCGAGCGGTCCTAGACACTGGAGTTTCCCGGCCTCTCCGGGCAGGAACGAATCAGGTGCTCCTTACTGCCACAATAGAAGCAAATGCCCTCGGCTCGGCGTGACTCTTGGCGAGATTTGACCAACTTGGTCTGGTCGATCTGCATGGACTCGGGTGAGTGCGCCCGGGGAGTGACAGAAGAGGAGACAGGTTTCTGGAAAGTAGGAGCTAGGCGGGGAAACCTTCTCTCACGGGTGGTCTCTTTGGTACGTTCTTGAAACCGGATGTCAATCCGGGTAGCCAGAGACACCAGGTCATCCAGGGTGGTAGGAATGTCCCGACCGGCGAGCTCATCTTTAATCCGACCGGAAAGGCCCTCCCAGAAGACGGACACCAGGGCCTCATTATCCCAGGCAAGCTCAGAAGCGAGGGTGCGGAATCGTATGGCATATTGGCCCACGGTGAGACTCCCTTGGTGGAGACGTAGCAAAGAGGAGGCAGATGAGGTCTTTCGTCCCGGTTCATCGAAGACCCTTCGGAAAGCAGTGAGGAAAGACGACAGGTCGGACACCAGGGGATCCCCTCTCTCCCACAGAGGGTTAAGCCATGCCAGTGCCTCCCCAGTGAGATGGGACATGATGAATGCCACTTTGGCTCGGTCGGAGATAAACTGGTGGGCCAGGAGTTCAAAGTGCAGGGTGCACTGGTTTATGAAGCCCCGAGCTTGAGCGGGGTCGCCTCCGAAGCGAGGAGGTGCAGAAAGCCGAGGACCGGGGCAGGATGCCATGGTATTGGTGGGCAGCGGCGCTGCCGGGTTGCGAGTCATGACACTAGCGGTGGTTGCTGGTGGAGCAGTCAGAGTGTCCAGGCGAGAGTTGACATTCCGCAGGTGGCTCAGGATGGACTACTGTTGGGACCTCTGACGGGACAGTTCATGGCATAGGTCCGAGAGCGAGGGAGTTTGGGTGCCACCGGGTTCCATGGCCCGAGCAAACTGTAACGGGTCTGGGAGGTGGAACCTCTGAACAACTATACAAGGGGGCAGTCCTTGTAAGGAAGCGGGTGGCTCCCAGGGAAGGCGGGCAGGTAATCACGGCTAGTGACGGGGACAGTCTCTGGGTAGAAGGGCAGGAGGGCACGGCAGGTGACGGGGACAGTCTCTGGGTTGAAGGGCAGGAGGTCACGGCAAGTGACGGGGACAGTCTCTGGGTAGAAGGGCAGGAGGTCACGGCAAGTGACGGGGACAGTCTCTTGACAGGCGGGTGGTCACGGCAAGTGACGGCAGAGCCTCCAGGTAGGCTAGCAGGCAGGTAGCAGGTGGACGCTCCCAGGTGAGCGGGCAAGAGTCTCTGGACTGGCCGGTGGTCACAGCAAGTGACGGCTCCAGGTAAGCTAGCAGGCAGGTAGCAGAGAAGCGCTCCCAGGTGAGAGGGCAAGAGTCTCTGGACAGGCAGGAGGTCACAGCACGTGACGGCAGAGCCTCCAGGTAGGCTAGCAGGCAGGTAGCAGGTGAGCGCTCCCAGGTGAGCGGGCAAGAGTCTCTGGATAGGCAGGTGGTCACAGCACGTGACGGCGGAGCCTCCAGGTAGGCTAACAGACAGGTAGCAGGTGAGCGCTCCCAGGTGAGCGGGCAAGAGTCTCTGGACAGGCAGGTGGTCACAGCACG
Organism: Phyllobates terribilis; assembly: GCF_046119375.1. Taxonomy (NCBI): domain Eukaryota; kingdom Metazoa; phylum Chordata; class Amphibia; order Anura; family Dendrobatidae; genus Phyllobates; species Phyllobates terribilis. The sequence goes on from NW_027362773.1 coordinate 109,189,268, forward strand.
TGACGGCGGAGCCTCCAGGTAGGCTAGCAGGCAGGTAGCAGGTGAGCGCTCCCAGGTGAGCGGGCAGACTGATCCATAGACAGACTGGCAGGGCTGGTAGGCAGACTGTCGGACCGCAGATAGATAAGTAACAGGCAGGAATCTGGCAGGTGACTGGCAGGTGACTGGCAGGTAACTGGCAGGTAACTGGTAACGGGACCTGAGGGCTGAAGCAGAGTTGAAAGGCTTTGCAACAACATTGCTCAGGCACCTCCATTTTGGAGGAGGTGCCTTATATATGGTGAGGTCCTCCGGCCATTGGCCGGGGACTCCTTAGGACGGCGCGCGTGGCCCCTTTAAGAGAGGGGGAGCGCGCGCGCGCGCGCCCTAAGCACAGAGGCCGGGAAGCAGCGCGCGCTGCCAGCAGAGCGGGAGGAAGCCGCCGGGCACGGAGCGGAGAGGTGAGGGGAACGGCGTCCCTGCCTAGCAGGAGGCAGGGACGCCGACGCTACACTCTATAATCGATACAGGGGCATAGTGAACCGTCTTTCTTTTTTACGAAGAAGAATCTGGCTCCAGCCGGGGAGGTAGATTTCTGGATGAATCCCCTAGCCAGATTTTCTTCGATGTACTCCGAAAGGCCCGGGTTTCGGCCAACGACAACGGGTAAATACGCCCACGGGGTGGAGTGGCACCGGGTGCCAGGTCGATAGGGCAATCATATGGCCTATGAGGTGGCAGTGTCTCTGCTTCCTTCTTGTCGAAGACATCTGCATAGGACCAGTAAGGTGCCGGTAGACCAGGTAAATTAGCCGGAGTAGCCGGAGGTCGAGCCGGGGGAACCGGGACCAGGCAGGTCTCATGGCAATCCTGCCCCCAACGGAGCACCTCACCGGATTGTCAATTCAGAACGGGTTCATGTCTCTGTAGCCAGGGTAGACCTAGCAAAAGGGAGTGAGAGAGTCTGGAAAGCACATGGAAGGAGATCCTCTCTGAGTGCAGCATTCCCACCTGAAGGGTTACGGGCTCAGTGACGAGCAAGATGGTCACCGGAAGGAGTCTTCCATCCACGGAAGCGACTGCCAATAGTTCAGCCAGAGGTTTGGTAGGAATCTGATACTTCTCTACAAGGGACTGGGAAATGAGATTCCCAGCGGCTCTGGAATCCAGATGGGCGGTTTCAAAGAAGCGGTTCTCTCCACAGGAAATAGAGACGGTTAAAGTCAAGAACCGAGAGGATTTACTCTTGCCTAGGACGACCTCTCCGAGCGGTCCTAGACACTGGAGTTTCCCGGCTTCACCGGACAGGAACGGATCAGGTGCTCCTTACTACCACAGTAGAAACAGCTCCCTTCGGGTCGGCGTGTTTCTTGTCGAGACTTGACCATCTTGGTCTGGTCGATCTGCATAGGTTCGGGCGAGCGTGCCCGGGGAGTTGCTGGTTGGGAAGCAGGTTTCTGGAAAACCGGAGCAAGATGAGGAAATCTTCTCTCCCGGGTAGTCTCCTTAGCACGTTCTAGGAAACGGATGTCAATCTGGGTAGCCAGTGACACCAGGTCATCCAGGGTGGTAGGAATGTCCCGGCCGGCTAGCTCGTCCTTAATCCGACCGGAAAGACCTTCCCGGAAGGTGGACACCAGGGCCTTGTTGTCCCAGGCAAGCTCAGAAGCGAGGGTACGGAACTGTATGACATACTGGCCCACGGTGAAATTCCTTTGGCGGAGACGAAGCAATGAGGAGGCAGTAGAAATCCTTCGTCCGGGCTCATCGAAGACCCTCCAGAAGGCAGTGAGGAAAGCCGGAAGATCGGACACCAGGGAATCCCCTCTCTCCCATAGAGTGTTTTAGCCATGCCAATGCTTCCCCGGTGAGGTGAGACATGATGAACGCCACCTTGGCCCGGTCGGAGGGAGACTGATGTGCCAGAAGTTCAAAGTGCAGTGTGCACTGGTTCAGAAAACCCCGACATAATACGGGGTCACCCCCAAAACGAGGAGGCGCAGAAAGCCGGGGTCCTAGGCTGGATGCCGTGGTATTGGTAGGCAGCGGCGTCGCCGGAGCGGGTGTCGCTCGGCTCGAGGCGGGCACAGGTGGGACAGACAGCGTGTCCAGGCAAGAGTTGACAGACCGCAGGTAGGTCAGGATGGTTTCCTGTTGGGATCTCTGACGAGAAACCTCCTGGTACAGGTCAGCAAGCGAAGGAGCCTGGGGGCCACCGGGTTTCATGGCCCATGCAAACTGTTACGGATCCGGGTGGTGGAACCTCTGTGCTGCGGAGCAAAGTGGGACCAGAGGGGGGTAACTAGGTATCAACTCGGACTGACCAAGGTCACACGGCGGCTCAGTCGACTCCGTGAACCAGGGAAGGACCGAGCAGAGGGACCAGGTGCTACTCTGGGCCTGTCCTTGTATGAGAGCAGGTGACTCCTAAGGGTAACTGGCAGGAGCCTCCGGGTAAGCACGGCAGGTAACTAGAAGGTAGGCTGACTGATAGGCACAGCAGGTAACTGGTAGGAGCCTCCAGGTAGGCTGGCTGATAGGCATGGCAGGTAACTGGTACGATCTCCGGGTAGGCAGGCAAGCCAGGCCCATAGACAGACTGGCGGGTTTGGATCGTAGGCAGACCGTCGGGCTGGAGAGTACACTTGGCTGGCGGAAACAGGTAGTCAGGCTGGCAGACAGGACTGGTAGTCAGGCTCGCGGACTGGACTGGTAGTCAGGCTGGCGGACAGGACTGGTAGTCAGACTGGCGGACTGGACTGGTAGTCAGGCTGGCGGACTGGACTGGTAGTCAGGCTGGCGGACTGGACTGGTAGTCAGACTAGCAGAGGGACCTGAGGGCTGAAGCAGAGTTTAGGACACAAAGCTACAACTGTTAGAACACTCCTGTTAGTTTTTTCTATCTTGTGTTTTGCGGTCACGTGACCATCTGCCTATATATTCCAGCTCCGCCCTTCTGGCTTTGCTGGACTTCAGTGTTGTTTGACTGTTTTGCTAGCCTGGTGCTTTGGTGCCTATCTCTGTCAGTTTGCTTGGTCCTCTTGGACCTCTAGTACTTTTTGTCAGTTTGTCTTTTGTGTTCTACAACAATTTCTTTTTAGGAGGTGTCCCATTTTTGTCCCAGTCCTTAGTTCTTTTAGGGACCCCTCCCTTAATTCTATAGGTCTTCGTTCAGACTAGCCGAGGATGAAGGCGGGTCTGTTCACTAGGAACAGGCAGCCTGCTACATCGTAGGGATTCAGCTTAGTCTTACTGTAGGGATAGCTTTCCCCTATCTTTCCTTAGTTCTTGTTGCAGATCATAACAGTAAGTCCAGCCCAAAAAAGACTAAAAGGAAAGAAATTCGGGGATCAGTATGGTTTCCATCCAGGACTTGGCTCAACGCCTGCAGGGATTGTCTCTGGAGGTGGTTGAGCTTCAGCAACATGTGAGTAGCTGTCCTGGAGCGCATTTTGTCGAACCCAAGGTAGGACTGCCTGATGTTTTTTTATGGTAAACAGCAAGATTTTTTTTTCTTTAAAAATGCTTGTTTGTTATATTTTTGTTTGAGACCAAGATCCTCTGGGAATGAATCACAGCGCATTGGTTTTATTATGTCACTTTTGCGCAACGAACCACAGGGGTGGGCCTTTTCTCTCCAGCCTAATGATCCGTGTTTAAGTTCTGTTGAAGAATTTTTTTCTGCTATGGGGCTATTATATGACGATCCTGATTGAATCTCATCTGCTGAATCAGAACCTAGGCGTTTGAATCAGGGGTCAGATGATGTTGAAAATTATTGCACACACTTCAGGAGATGGGCCTCAGAAGTTAAATGGAATGATTCTGCGCTGAGATGTTTATTTCTTGCTGGTCTGAGTGAAAGGGTTAAGGATTTGCTAATTGCATTCCCTGCACCTGAGACTCTGCAGGAAGCTATGCAGTTAGCTGTTCGTGTGGACAGGAGACTGAGGTCTAGGGTGAATGATGTAAAAACTCCTGTAACGTCAGGTCCTAGTTCCCAGAAAATCTGCTCTGACAGCGGAGAACCAGTGGAGGTGGGGGCGATGTCACTCCGCTCTCAGGAAAAAGACCGGAGATTCGCCGAGGGATTGTGTCTTTATTGTGGTAAAGGTGACCATTTGATTAAGTATTGTGAGCGTAGTTTAAGTAAAGAAAAAAAAAGGTCAGTTACGCCTGTATAGCTTGTTTACGCTCTGCAGGAGTATTTCTTTCTGGGAGTACTACTCTGCAGGGAGATTTTATAGAATTTTAGGTATTTGTGGATTGTGGTTCAACACTTAATGTGATTGATTAAGGGTTTTTGGAAAACATTAAATTGAAATCCAAACCTTTGTCATCACCTATTTCTGTGGTTGCAATTGATAACACTCCTTTGAAATGTATTACTCACAAGACTGCTGCATTTCCTCTCACTATCAATGGAGTTCACCAAGAAATTTTGGATTTGGTTGTTTTGGATAATTTACCCTCTCCAGTTGTTCTAGGATTGCCTTGGTTAAAACTGCACAATCCTTTATTGGACTGGTCTACTAATGTGATTAAGTCTTGGAGTCCGAAGTGCTATGATAAATGTTGTAATAGTCGCATTGCGGCTGTGGAAAAAGTGGAATTACCTGTACCTATTCAAGATTTTTGGAGGGTTTTTTTGGAGGAGGAGTCACAAGTTTTACCTCCTCATAGGGATTATGATTGCGCCATTGAGTTTGTTCCAGGAGCTACTCTTCCCAAGAGTCGCTTGTTTAATCTGACTATCCCTGAAAGAAAGGCCTTGGAGGAGTACATACAGACTAGCCTGGCTGCTGGTCACATTAGACCTTCTAAGTCACCTGTGGCAGTTGGATTCTTCTTTGTTAAAAAAAAGGACGGCGGTTTACGTCCATGTCTGGATTTTCGTGAAATTAATAAGATTACCGTAAGCAATTCCTACCCATTACCGTTAATTCCTGACTTGTTTAACCAGTTAGTGGGAGCCAAGTGGTTCTCCAAAATTGATCTCTGGGGGGCATACAATTTGTTACATGTGAAGGAGGGTGATGAATGGAAAACTGCTTTTAACACTCCGGTAGGTCATTTTGAGAATTTGGTGATGCCTTTTGGTCTTACCAATGCACCTGCATTTTTTCAGAACCTTATTAATGACATCCTGAGACCTCTGACTGGTAAGAATGTGGTTATGTATTTGGATGACATTTTGATTTATTCACCAGATCTGGAGTCCCATTGGCAGAGTGTACGTGAAGTTTTGCAGTTATTGGGTGATAATTCACTCTTTGCTAAGCTGGAGAAATGTGAGTTCGCTGTGCAGAAAATTAGTTTTTTGGGCTACATTGTCTCCAGCGAGGGCTTTGAGATGGACCCTGTGAAGTTTCAGGCTGTGCAGGAATGGCCTAGGCCTATTGGTTTGAAATCTATACAGAGATTTTTGGGTTTTGCCAATTATTACAGGAAATTCATTAAGAATTTTTCTGTAATTGTTAAACCTCTAACCGATCTCACCAGGAAAGGTGCGAATACGGCCCAGTGGACTACTGAGGTCATTGAAGTGTTTGAGTATCTCAAAGAGAGGTTCAGTTCTGCCCCTTATGCAGCCTGATGAGACCAAGCCTTTTTTGGTCGAGGTCGATGCTTCATCGGTGGGGGTCGGAGCAGTTTTGTCTCAGGAGAGACATCCTTGTGACTTCTTTTCGAAAAAAATTTCGGAAACCGAACTGAATTATGATGTTGGAAATCGGGAGTTGTTGGCTATTAAACTCGCGTTTGAACATTGGCGTCATTTTTTGGAAGGCGCTAGATTTCCTATTCAGGTTTTCACAGATCATAAGAATTTGATCTATCTGGAGGCTGCCAAGCGCTTGAATGCCCGTCAAGCTAGGTGGGCACTTTTTTTTTCTCGGTTTCATTTTTCTGTTACCTATATCCCTGGTACTAAGAATGTTAAAGCCGATGCTTTATCTCGCAGCTTCTCTCCTACGGTCGGTGCTGAGGAGGAGGAGAGCATTTTACAGAAAGGAGTTGTGGTGGCGGCTTTGGACTCCGTTTTGGAGAATGGGATTCTGAAAGCTCAAGATGATGCTCCATCTAACACTCCCAATGGGAGGTTGTTCGTGCCTAGAGCCTTTAGGAGAGATTTGTTTGTGGAGTGTCATGAGTCTCTGTTGGCAGGCCATCCAGGAATTTCGAAGACTAAGAGATTGATCAGTCGCAGTTTTTGCTGGCCTGGTGGCAGAAGGAAGTCATCAAGTGGGTGTGTCAGTGTACTTTGTGCGCTAGGTCAAAGGCTTCACATACTCCTGCTGCGGGGTTGCTTTGCCCTCTGGAGGTTCCTAGTGCGCCTTGGACGCATCTCACTATGGATTTTATTACTGATCTTCCTGTGTCCGAGGGTTTTACTGTCATCTGGGTGGTCGTGGACCGTTTTAGTAAGATGTGTCATTTGGTTCCATTCATTAAGTTGCCCTGCGCCAAGACACTCGCTAAGGCGTTTGTTAAGGAGATTGTCAAGCTCCATGGCGTTCCCACGGATATTGTTTCTGATAGAGGACCTCAGTTTGTGGCTCGCTTTTGGCGTGCTTTTTGTGACAGGTTGGGAGTCCATTTGTCATTTTCGTCTGGTTATCATCCTGAGTCTAATGGACAGACTGAAAGAAAGAACCAGGATGTTGAGCAGTTTTTGCATTGTTTTGTGGCGGACAATCAAGAGGTGTGGTCGGAGTTTCTGCCTCTCGCAGAATTTGCTCTTAACTATTATACATCCTCCTCTGCTGGGTGTTCTCCTTTTTTTTGCTGTACTGGGAGACATCCATCTTTGGGTTCGTTCTCCAAATTGGGGTCGGCGGTGCAGGAGGAGGAGAATTTTTCCGGTGATTTGGAGAAAGTTTGGACTAATGTACGTTGTAACCTTCAAGAGGCTAACAAAAAGTCCAAGAAGTATTTTGACAGGAAACGTAAAGAGGTTTTGTTTACTGTGGGTGACATGGTTCGGTTGTCCTCGAAGAACCTGCGGTTGAGGTTTCCTTCTAAAAAACTGGGTCCTAAGTTTGTGGGTCCATTTAAAGTGCTTCAGGTTGTTAACCAGTCTGCTGTTAGGTTGGATGTCCCTACTTCCTGGAAGATTAATCCTGTGTTTCATGTTTCCTTGTTGAAAAAGGCTGACGTATCTGATATGGTCGTCACTGTCACAGTTCCTCCTGTGGTGGAAGACGGCGAATATGAAATTTCTCGTATCTTGAATTCTAGATGGCATAGAGGGAGATTACAGTATCTTGTCTCCTGGAAGGGTTTCGGTCCCGAAGACAACTCCTGGGTAAGAACGCATGATGTCTCTGCTCCTAGGCTTGTTAAAGCTTTCCACAGTAGGTTTCCGGATAGGCCTGGGCCTGGAGAATCCGGAGGATCCTCATAAAAGAGGGGGTACTGTTAGAACCCTCCTGTTAGTTTTTTCTATCTTGTGTTTTGCGGTCACATGACCATCTGCCTATATATTCCAGCTCCACCCTTCTGGCTTTGCTGGACTTCAGTGTTGTTTGACTGTTTTGCTAGCCTGGTGCTTCGGTGCCTATCTCTGTCAGTTTGCTTGGTCCTCTTGGACCTCTCATACTTTTTGTCAGTTTGTCTTTTGTGTTCTACAACAATTTCTGTTTAGGGGGTGTCCCATTTTTGTCCCAGTCCTTAGTTCTTTTAGGGACCCCTCCCTTAATTCTATAGGTCTTCGTTCAGACTAGCCGAGGAAGAAGGCGGGTCTGTTCACTAGGAACAGGCAGCCCGCTACATCGTAGGGATTCAGCTTAGTCTTACTGTAGGGACAGCTTTCCCCTATCTTTCCTTAGTTCTTGTTGCAGATCATAACAACAACCTTGCACGGGCACCTCCATTTTGGAGGTGCCATTTATATGAGAGGTCCTCCGGCTATCGGCCGGGGACTACTTAGGACGGCGCGCGCGCGCTCCCCCACTCTTAAAGGGGCCGCGCGCGCCATCCTAAAGAGTCCCCGGCCTAAGCACAGTGCCCGGGAAGCTGAGCGCGCCGGCAGCAGCAGCAGGAGAGCCGGAAGACGCCGGGCCGGGAGCGCGGCGGTAAGAGGGACGGCGTCTCTGCCTCTCAGGGGGCATAGACGCCGATACTACACTTCTGAGGATAAGTTTATCCGAGTCACCAGCCTCGGAAATCGCAGGTTATCAGCAGCTCAGATTAGAGACCAGGTCAATGCCACACAGAGTTCTAGCAGCAGACACATCTCTACAACAACTGTTAAGAGGAGACTTTGTGCAGCAGGCCTTCATGGTAAAATAGCTGCTAGGAAACCACTGCTAAGGACAGGCAACAAGCAGAAGAGACTTGTTTGGGCTAAAGAACACAAGGAATGGACATTAGACCAGTGGAAATCTGTGCTTTGGTCTGATGAGTCCAAATTTGAGATCTTTGGTTCCAACCACCGTGTCTTTGTGCGACGCAGAAAAGTTGAACGGATGGACTCTACATGCCTGGTTCCCACCGTGAAGCATGGAGGAGGAGGTGTGATGGTGTGGGGGTGCTTTGCTGTGTTATGCACACGCCCGGACTGACTGGCGTGAGCATGATTAGTGATCCCATTGGACCATGAAACGAGGAGTGCCTGGAGGGGTGTAACTAAGTATCAACTCGGACCGACCAAGGTCACATGGCGGCTCAGTCGACTCCGTGAACCAGGGAGGAACCGAGCAGAGGGACCAGGTGCTACTCCAGGTCAGACCCTGGTCACAGCTGTTGACCCACACCGGGGAATGCAGGAACAGGCAGGTTAGGCTGGCATACAGACAGGTGGGTACTGGCAGGCATGGCTGGTATGCAGACAGGTGGGTATTGGCAGGCACGGCTGGTATGCAGACAGGTGGGCAATGGCAGGCACGGCTGGCATGCAGACAGGTGGGCACTGGCAGGCACGGCTGGCATGCAGACAGGCGGGTACTGGCAGGTAGGAACGCAGGCAGGATAGGGACCAATACAGACACAGGAACGGAGCCACAGGTGCGGTAGACAAGCAGAGCAGAGCAAAACCTGCAGATGCGGTAGACAAGCAAAGCAGAGCAAAACCTGCAGATGCGGTAGACAAGCAGAGCAGAGCAAAACCACAGGTGCGGTGGACAAGCAGATCAGAGCGAAACTGCAGGTGCGGTGAACAAGCAGGGCAGAGCAAAACCGCAGGTGCGGTGAACAAGCAGAACTAGATACACACAAGGTACTTACAATGAAGTAGCGAGTGTACACAAAACTCACAAACAGAAGTTCAGAGACAACGAGTTGGAGTTAGGTGCAGGTTCAGACACTGCAGGAAAAGGGAAGGTTCGGACATAGAGAGAAACAGGTAACGGGCTATGACACAGTTCAGACAGGAGCTGAACCAGTAATAAGACATAGGAACGAGCCTGGGAACTCAGCCCTCATGGTGGCGGAGACAGACTAGAAGTCACAGATACAGGTAACAGGCCTGGGTATACAGCCCCCAGGGGCGGAAACAGACAAGATACAGGACAGGACCTGGCAACTCAGTTGCACAGAACACACTGAATCAAAGTGTTGCTCAGGCACCCCCTACTGTCTGGAGGAGGTTTAAGTATCCAGTGACTCACAGCAATAGGCTGGGGAGGCATTAGGAGTGCGCACACAGTAACTATAAGAATCAGGCAGTAGCCGGGCCGCCGCCCTAAGCAATCAGACAAGAGACACAGCCGGTACTGGAGCAAAGTGTGCACCTTCTCATTTAAAGATTTTTCTGTATTTTCATGACTATGAAAATTGTACATTCACACTGAAGGCATCAAAACTATGAATTAACACATGTGGAATTATATACTTAACAAAAAAGTGTGAAACAACTGAAAATATGTCTTATATTTTAGGTTCTTCAAAGTAGCCACCTTTTGCTTTGATGACTGCTTTGCACACTCTTGGCATTCTCTTGATGAGCTTCAAGAGGTAGTCACCGGAAATGGTTTTCACTTCACAGGTGTGCCCTGTCAGGTTTAATACATGGGATTTCTTGCCTTATAAATGGGGTTGGGACCATCAGTTGTGTTGTGCATAAGTCAGGTGGATACACAGCTGATAGTCCTATTGAATAGACTGTTAGAATTTGTATTATGGCAAGAAAAAAGCAGCTAAGTAAAGAAAAACGAGTGGCCATCATTACTTTAAGAAATGAAGGTCAGTCAGTCCGAAAAATTGGGCAAACTTTGAAAGTGTCCCCAAGTGCAGTTGCAAAAACCATCAAGCGCTACATAGAAACTGGCTCACATGAGGACTGCCCCAGGAAAGGAAGACCAAGAGTCACCTCTGCTTCTGAGGATAAGCTTATCCGAGTCACCAGCCTCAGAAATCGCAGGTTAACAGCAGCTCAGATTAGAGACCAGGCCACTGCCACACAGAGTTCTAGCAGCGGACACATCTCTTCAACAACTGTTAAGAGGAGACTTTGAGCAGCAGGCCTTCATGGTAAAATAGCTGCTAGGAAACCACTGCTAAGGACAGGCAACAAGCAGAAGACTCTTGTATGGGCTAAAGAACACACGTCTTTGTGCGACGCAGAAGAGGTGAACGGATGGACTCTGCATGCATGGTTCCCACCGTGAAGCATGGAGGAGGAGGTGTGATGGTGTGGGGGTGCTTTGCTGGTGACACTGTTGGGGATTTATTCAAAATTGAAGGCATACTGAACCAGCATGGCTACCACAGCATCTTGCAGCGCCATGCTATTCCATCCGGTTTGTGTTTAGTTGGACCATCATTTATTTTTCAACAGGACAATGACCCCAAACACACCTCCAGGCTTTGTGAGGGCTTTTTGACCAATAAGGAGAGAGATGGGGTGCTACGCCAGATGACCTGGCCTCCACAGTAACAAGACCTGAACCCAATCGAGATGGTTTGGGGTGAGCTGGACCGCAGATTGAAGGCAAAAGGGCCAACAAGTGCTAAGCATCTCTGGGAACTCCTTCAAGATTGTTGGAAGACCATTTCCGGTGACTACCTCTTGAAGCTCATCAAGAGAATGCCAAGAGTGTGCAAAGCAGTCATCAAAGCAAAAGGTGGCTACTTTGAAGAACCAAGAATATAAGACATATTTTCAGTTGTTTTACACTTTTTTGTTAAGTATATAATTCCACATGTGTTAATTCATAGTTTTGATGCCTTCAGTGTGAATGTACAATTTTCAAAGTCATGAAAATACAGAAAAATCTTTAAATGAGAAGGTGTGTCCAAACTTTTGGTCTGTACTGTATATTCACATATATGCTTGAAGGACAAACGTTGTCAGATGATTTACAATGAGGAAAAAGGGTACAATTTATATTAAAGAGTGTAGGTAACATGCAATATATTCATCATAAGGCTTCTAATGGGAATATCAATGTAAGCTCATGGAGTCACTGATCCCATATGGTGTCATGGTCCGTCATAGAGTTAGTTACAAGAGGAGTAGCAGCAAAGAAACTCTATTACAGGTAAGTAGGAACAATTAGACACAGAACAAACGGTTCAAATAGCAAAAATGGCGTAGGGAACACTGAAGGATTACATACCTGGCGTGAAGGGAATAGTGCATGGACTAGGAACCGCGAAAAAGCGCCGTGTGGTGGAAAGAAGGAAGGACTATATAAAGGACTATATATATAGGACTATATATATATTATATAGGACTAGTGCGTTGGTGGAAGCGGTGAAAGAACGCCGGTGTATATCCGGTCATGCGCAGTATGGCCATACTGACTTCCGGTGCGCGCGCTGGAACGCAAAGGGAGACAGTGGAACGCAAGTCACTTCCGGACATGCGCAGTATATACGCTACACTGGAAGTAAGTGGATAGACTTTACTTAAGGTGTAAATCAGTGGAAAGAGGTTATACTCAATCAAGAGCAGAATAACGCAGGGTGAGCCAACCTTAGGAGGAGCTATAGGAGATGAATACTTGAAAAACAGATTATATTATATTAAATTGCAAAATAAGGAGGGGGATCCTGAAGAGTCAAAGAAAAAAATGCATGGGATTCGTTACGGAGGTCCCTGGGAACCTTAATTAGTAACCTACAAGACAAAGAAAAATAATCAGTAACATGAAATATATTCAATTATTATAAAATGGCAAACAATCTAGTCATCCATACTGAAAGCCCAGTGAATGACCCACAACTTAAAACTTTAATCAGTAGCATAGAATTATCCGCTAAACCCTGGTTTATTATCCTATCCAATAGACACTGGACAGAGTGAGTTTTATGTCATATAGGTAGAGGGATTTTTGGGGGCGATATAGGAATTTTTTATTCATCTTGTGCGTCATACTCCCTATTAAGTCCTTTCGGAGTGAGGATCTGTAGCGTATGTATCCAGTATAGCTCACGTTTTTTGAGGTTTTGAATCCGGTTGCTCCCCTGTCTATTTGGCGGAATGTGATCAATTACTTGATACCTTAGTTGTGAAATGTTGTGGGACATAGCTAGAAAATGTGCTGGTATAGGTAACATCGTGCGTCCACAACGAATTGTCGATTTGTGTTGTGAAATACGGTCTCGGATATGTTGGGTGGTCTCACCAACATATGCGAGACCGCATGGACACTTAATTAGATACACCACATACGTGGAATCACAAGAGAAATATTCTTTAATAGAATAACGTTTGCCAAAATGAGGATGTGTAAAAGTAACATAGTTTTTAAGGTTGAAGGAAGACTAAGTCCATCTAGTTCAACCCATAGCCTAACATGTTGATCCAGAGGAAGGCAAAAAAAAAACATGTGGTAAACACTAAGCTCCACATTGGGGAAAAAAAATCCTTCCTGACTCCATACGACAATCAGACTAGTTCCCTGGATCAACGCCCTATCAAGGAATCTAGTATTTATAACCTGTAATATTATACTTTTCAAGAAAGGCATCCATGCCCTTCTTAAATTTTAACAGTGAATCACTCATTACAACATCATGCGGCAGAGAGTTCCATAGTCTCACTGCTCTTACAGTAAAGAATCCCCGTCTGTGATTATGATTAAACCTTCTTTCCTCTAGACGTAGAAGATGCCCCCTTGTCCCCGTCTCAGGCCTCAGAGTAAAAAGATCAGTAGAAAGCTCTTTGTACTGTCCCCTCATATACTTGTACATAGTAATAAGATCACCCCTAAGCCTTCTTTTTTCCACAGTAAATAACCCCAAGTGTAATAACCTGTCTTGGTATTGCAGACCCCCAGTCCTCTAATAACCTTGGTCACTCTTCTCTGCCCCGCTCTAGTTCAGCTATGTCTTTCTTATACACCGGAGACCAGAACTGTACACAGTATTCTAAGTGTGGTCACACTAATGACTTGTATAGAGGTAAAATTATGTTCTCCTCATGAGCATCTATGCCTCTTTTAATGCATCCCATTATTTTATTTGCCTTTGCAGAAGCAGCCTGACACTGGCCACTACACTGAGCTTGTCGTCCACCAATACACCCAGGTCTTTTTCAGTAACAGTTTTGCCATGTGTTTTACAATTAAGCTTATAATTATACATTTTATTTCCTCTGCCCAAGTGCATTACCTTACATTTATCCCCATTAAAGCTCATTTGCCATTTATCAGCCCAAGCTTCTAGTTTACATAGATCCTCCTGTAATATAAAATTGTCCTCCTCTGTATTGATTACCCTGCAGAGTTTAGTGTCATTAATAAATATGTTAAAAAGAAGTGGGCCCAATACTGACCCCTGTGGTACCCCACTGTTAACTGAGACCCGGTTTGAGTGTTTTCCATTAATAGCCACCCTTTGTTTCCTATCACTGAGCCAATTCTTAACCCACATACATATATTTTCCCCTATCCCCATTGTTCTCATTTTGTGTATCAACCTTTTGTGTGGAACCGTATCAAAAGCTTTTGAAAAGTCCATATACACAACATCCACTGCATTTCCTTGGTCCAGTCCGGAACTTGCCTCCTCATAAAAACTGATCAGATTAGTTTGACAGGAACGGTCCCTCGTAAACCCATGTTGATATTGGGTCATGAGGTTATTCTTCTTCAGATACTCTATTATAGCATCTCTTAGGAAACCCTCCAGGATTTTACCCACAGTAGAGGTTAAGCTTACCGGCCTATAATTTCCAAGTTCAGTTTTTGTCCCCTTTTTGAATATTGGCACCACATTTGCTATACGCCAGTCCTGTGGTACAGACCCTGTTATTATGGAATCTTTAAAGATTAAAAATAATGGTCTATCTATGACGTTACTTAATTCCTGCAGTACTCGCGGGTGTATCCCATCCGGGCCCGGTGATTTGTCAACTTTAGTGATTTTTAGATGCCGCCATACTTCCTGCTGGGTTAAGCAAGTGACATTTACTGGAGAATTTTTGTTATCACTAATCATGTTTTCTGTCATGCGATTTTCTTGTGTAAATACGGTTGAAAAAAAATCATTTAGCATATTGGCTTTTTCCTCATCCTCATCCACCATTTCACCCAGACTATTTTTAAGGGGGCCAACACTATCATTTTTTAGTTTTTTACTATTTATATAGTTAAAGAATATTTTGGGGTTATTTTTACTTTCTCTGGCAATAATTCTCTCTGCCTAAATCTTTGCTGCCTTGATTTGTTTTTTACATAATTTATTTAATTTTCTATATTTATTTAATGCCTCATCACTACCTACTTGCTTTAGTTCTCTAAATGCTTTCTTTTTGTCACTTATTGCGCCCCTTACAGCTCTATTTAGCCATAGTGGTTTCCTCCTATTTCTAGCATGTTTATTCCCAAGGGGTATATATTGTGCACAGGTCCTATTCAGGATGTTAATAAATGTCTCCCATTTGCTTTGTGTAGCTTTATGTCTCAGGATATCGTCCCAGTTTATTGCACTAAGATGATCTCTTAACCGTTGGAAATTTGCCTTCCTGAAGTTTAGTGTCCTTGTAACCCCGCTACTACACATCTTATTAAAGGTTACATGAAAACGTATTATTTTGTGATCACTATTACCCAAGTGACCCCCAACTAATATATTTGATATGCGGTCTGGCCTATTGGTTAATATTAGGTCTAGCAGTGCCCCCCTTCTTGTTGGGTCCTGAACCAGTTGTGAAAGGTAATTGTCTCTCATAGTAGTCAAAAACCTATTTCCTTTGCTTGAACTACATGTTTCTGTCCCCCAATGTATTTCAGGGTAGTTGAAGTCTCCCATAATAATGACTTCTCCTTGAGTCGCTGCTTCATCTATCTGCTTTACGAGGATATTCTCCGCTACTTCCATTATTTTTGGAGACTTATAACAAACCCCTATCAGTAATTTATTATTTTTTCCCCCTCCCCTTATCTCCACCCACAGGGACTCTACATTTTCATTAGATTCACATATATCCTCCCGCAAGACAGGTTTTAAGGATGATTTTACATATAAACTCACACCCCCCCTCGCTTGTTTGTACGGTCATTTCTGAACAGACTATAGCCCTGTAAATTAACTGCCCAGTCATGGCTCTCGTCCAGCCATGTCGCAGATATCCCTACCATGTCATAATTATTTTCCAACAAAATTAATTCTAATTCCTCCATTTTGTTGGTGAGGCTTCTGGCATTAGTGTACATGCATTTTATGTATCTCTCTGTACCTCTATTCCATCTTACTTTATTGACTGTTCTAACCCCACCCCCAATTTCTTTATTTGTGGCCAGGTCACTATCTGCACTATCTTCCCCACCTATAAAATGAATACCCTCCCCCCCAATCCCTAGTTTAAACACTCCTCCAACCTTCTAGCCATTTTCTCCCCCAGCACAGCTGCACCCTCCCCATTAAGGTGCAGCCGGTCCCTAGCGTAGAGTCTGTAGCCAACTGAGAAGTCGGCCCAGTTCTCCAGGAACCCAAATCCCTCTTTCCTACACCAGTTCTTGAGCCACTTATTTATCTCCCAAATCTCCCGTTGCCTCTCTGGCGTGGCACGTGGTACCGGTAGTATTTCAGAGAATACCACCTTGGAGGTCCTTGCTTTCAGCTTGCAGCCTAATTCCCTAAAATCATCTTTAAGGACCTTCCACCTACCTCTAACTTTGTCATTTGTGCCAATGTGCAGCATGACCGCTGGGTCCTCACCAGCCCCTCCCAGTAATCTGTCAACCCGATCAGCGATGTGCCGGACTCGAGCGCCAGGTAGGCAGCACACTGTTCGACGATCCCTGTCTTTGTGACAGATTGCCCTATCTTTTCCTCTAATAATTGAGTCCCCCACTACCAGCACCTGCCTAGCCTGCCCTACTCTCCTATTTCCCTCTTTACTGGAGCTGACACTCGTCCCCTGAAAGCCGGAGATGCCTTGCTGCAGTAGTGCTACCCCTGTACCATCACTCCCCTCATCTGCCAACTTTGCAAACTTATTGGGGTGTGCCAGATCAGGACTAGCCTCCCTGGCACTCTTCCCTCTACCACCCCTTCTAACTGTCACCCAACTAGCGACCTCACTGTCCTGCAGCTCCCGACTACCACCCTCCCCCACATCTACCCCAGTAAGCTGCTGCTCAGTGAGCAGCAGACTCCTTTCCATGTTGTCAATGGATCTCAGTGTTGCCAGCTGCTCATTTAGATCCAGTATCTGGGCTTCCAAACGCACAACGTGCACACATCTCGCGCAGCAGTAAGCAACCTCGACCTGCTGTTCAAGGAATACATACATGTGGCAAGATGTACACTGGATAGCATTGTCAATAATGGAGCTCATTTCCTAATGGGGATTGCAATATACAGAATGTTAAGTAAAAAGTAAAGTAAAGAATTAATGAAATACAGTCAGCAATTCAGTCCAAAGTCCTCCCTTCCAAACTCCCTGAATACAAAGTCACTGAAAAACAAGTCACACACTTACTTTCGTTCGCACTTACGCTCCGGACTCACGCAGCTCGTTCACACTCGCAAACTAAGATATTTAAAGAGTTTTTTTTTTTTTCCCTTTTCCAGCAATGCACCCTTCACCTCAATGCACTTCCAGTGTCAACCTTAGTAATATTTGAACACTGTAAACATCCTAGACACGGGAAAGTTCCCCTCCGGGGGGTGGCCAAGGTGCGTTGGATTGGTCCCTTATTTGTAGATCCCACGTCGGCTCTAACCAAATGGTCGCGAATGTTTCGGGATCTTTTATGACATAGTAGGGGGACATCGGTAAATTTCTCTATATCCGGATAAGATTGCCGTAACAGGGACCAATATTTTTAATGCACTTGAATATCTGTCCCCCAAAGGGGTGATAGGTGTTCACGAAAGTCAGTCGTGAGTTATTATTCCGTCGTGAAGTAGGTTGGGTGACCTGGTTCAAGATATGTGATGGGTAACCCCTCTGTCGAAATTTGTCGTTCATCTCCTCATGTCTAATTTTTTTAGAATCTGCAGTAGACACTATTCGATCCACCCTATTATGTTGTGATTTTGGTAATGACCTTTTAATATGGCCCGGGTGAGAACTGGAATACAACAATAGACTGTTTTTATCTGTTGGTTTTGTGTATAAGTCACTGACTAGATATCCTGTGTCAACGAGTGTAATCCGTGTGTCCAAAAAACGTATGGAATGTGGGTCTTGGTGTATGGTAAATGTCAGATTAGTAACTTTGCTGTTAAGGTCATCAAAAAAAGTTTTTAAGTTTTGTCTTGTGCCAGTCCAAATAAAGAAAATATCGTCAATAAAACGTCTCCAGCATAGCACATGCTTTTCAAACAGAGGGTGAGTATATACATGATCTATCTCAAAATTCCCCATGAAGATATTGGCATAGGGGGGTGCCACATTGGAGCCCATCGCCGTACCCCTCTTTTGAAAGAAAAAACGATCTTCAAACATGAAAAAATTTTTGGTGAGGATCAAAGTTAATAAATCACTGCAAAAGTCAATCTGATCGGCTGAGAATGTAGTATGGGCTCTTACAAATTTTATTGTGGCACAAATGCCCTACTGGTGATTGATACTAGTATAGAGACTGTTGACATCCATTGTTGTTAGGATGCTGTTAGTAGGGATTGGTCCTAATTCTCTTATGCATGTCAAAAAATGGGTAGTGTCCTTAAGGTATGAGGTAATCTTCTGAATATGGGGTGTTAAAATTTTTTCTAATGTAATAGCCAAGGGTGACAAAATAGAATCTGTAGAGGCTACAATAGGTCTCCCGGGTGGTGCCCATAGATTCTTGTGTATTTTGGGTAAGGTATAAAATACCGGCATTATTGGTTTTGGATTGACCAAAAATTCTGACAGTTTGGAATCGATTGTGCCTCTCTGAGAATGATGTGAGACTAAATTTTTAATTAAATTAGCTACCTCTGTGGTGTGGTTACGTGTTATAGGTAGATACGTTTCAGTATCATTCATTTGAGTGTATATCTCTGATATATAATAAGACCGGTCCATAATAACAATTGCTCCCCCCTTATCAGCTGGTTTTACAATAAGTTCTTTCCTTTTTTTCAATGAGGAGAGGGCCATACTTTCCTCAGGGTTGAGGTTATTTTTGTTATGCAGATCGCCTCTCTTTATGGCTTGTAGGACTTCATTAATGTCTTTCTGGACCAAGTCAATATATGTCTCTACATGATAATATGTACAAGGCGGTTGGAAATGGCTAGGAATACGCAGTTTCAAGCCATGTAAAGAGAACATTCCATCATTCTAGCTGCTCTGAGAGGCACCTGGAGGATCAGTAGTAAGCCCCCTACCAGAGGAAAAATGGACTTTCAATCTTAAGGTTCTATAAAAGCGTTGTAGTTCTTGCTCCAGTTGGAATGTATCAAAGGCAGGTGTAGGGCTAAATGAAAGACCTTTTTGCAATAGGTCTAATTCGGCCGGTGCTAAGGATTGTGAGAAGATGTTATACACGATGTTAGTCCTACCCGAGAACGAGTTGTCATCCGAGCGTTGTCTGTCTGTCGATCACCTCCCCCGCCTCGTCTTATTCTTGGTGGACGGTTTCTGCGTTGATCCAAAAAATAATTTGGTTGATAGGTACCTCGTTTGCTGTCTGTAGAGGAGTGTCGGCCTGGAGAAGAGTTGTATCCTCGCCTGTATGATCTGCTGCTTCTGCCTTGATCTGAAGAGCGCCATCTATACACTTGATTATTGAGGTAGTTTTCAGCGTCACATAGAAATTTAGATTTTTTCTGGATCTGGAGTTCGTTGCGATATTCAGAAATGGTTTTGTCCACTTTGTTTTTCAGTGTTGTAAATTCTTCAGATGAAATCGTATTACTCAATTGTTGCTCAGTAGAGGCAATCCTAGTATGTAGATTGGTTATTTCCTTCTGGAGAAAATCAATTGTCAACACAATAATGTCCATTGAGCATTTGTTGAGGATCCCCTCGAACTTACTGCAATAATCAGAGTTATCATTAAATAGAGTAGGACGTAGGTTGACTCTTAATCCTCGTGGAATTCGTTGTGTTTTGTGATATTCTGCGAGAGTAACGCAGTGTAGATCCAAAGCGGTATACCTCCTTTGTTCCTTCTCTAGGTCCCTTATGCGTACTTCCTCAGTGGGGGTGTGGAGAAATGTAACGGGAGTTGTGACATGTGCAAGTATTCCACTTGCTTCTTCCTGATTAAAGGCAAAGGTTGTGAACGACATTGAAGCCACAGGAGCGTAATCTCAAGAAACAGTCAATTGAAAAAAAGAAGGATCGCTTCACTGTATCAAACTTTTAGGGTGCTCTGAAGAAATAGGTAGTATAGATATCAAAAAAGAACTTCGGCACTCCAATATGGATGCAAAAAATTGGTTTTTATTAGCAGAATTCCCCATAAATGAAAAGCAGTCCGTTTCCACCTAACATGGTCTTTACCCATCACATATCTTGAACCAGGTCACCCAACCTACTTCACGACGGAATAATAACTCACAACTGACTTTCGTGAACACCTATCACCCCTTTGGGGGACAGATATTCAAGTGCATTAAAAAATATTGGTCCCTGTTAGAGCAATCTTATCCGGATATAGAGGAATTTACTGATGTCCCCCTACTATGTCATAAAAGATCCCGAAACATTCGCGACCATTTGGTTAGAGCTGACATGGGATCCACAAATAAGGGACCAATCCAACGCACCTTGGCCACCCCCCGGAGGGGAACTTTCCCGTGTCTAGGATGTTTACAGTGTTCAAATATTACTAAGGATGACACTTTTACACATCCTCATTCTGGCAAACGTTATTCTATTAAAGAATATTTCTCTTGTGATTCCACGTATGTGGTGCATCTAATTAAGTGTCCATGCGGTCTCGCTTATGTTGGTGAGACCACCCAACATATCCGAGACCGCATTTCACAACACAAATCAACAATTCGTTGTGGACGCATGATGTTACCTATACCAGCACATTTTCTAGCTATGTCCCACAACATTTCACAACTAAGGTATCAAGTAATTGATCACATTCCGCCAAATAGACGGGGGGGGGCAACCGGATTCAAAACCTCAAAAAACGTGAGCTATACTGGATACATACGCTACAGATCCTCACTCCGAAAGGACTTAATAGGGAGTATGAAGCACAATATGAATAAAAAATTCCTATATCCCCCCCAAAAATCCCTCTACCTATATGACATAAAACTCACTCTGTCCAGTGTCTATTGGATAGGATAATAAACCAGGGTTTAGCGGATAATTCTATGCTACTGATTAAAGTTTTAAGTTGTGGGTCATTCACTGGGCTTTCAGTATGGGTGACTAGATTGTTTGCCATTTTATAATAATTGAATATATTTCATGTTACTGATTATTTAGGACTATTCAGTAGGACTATGAGCTGTGTATCCACCTGACTTCTGCACAACACAACTGATGGTCCCAACCCCATTTATAAGGCAAGAAATCCCACTTATTAAACCTGACAGGGCACACCTGTGAAGTGAAAACCATTTCCGGTGACTACCTCTTGAAGCTCATCAATAGAATGCCAAGAGTAAAAGGTGGCTACTTTGAAGAACCTAGAATATAAGACATATTTTCAGTTGTTTCATACTTTTTTGTTAAGTATATAATTCCACATGTGTTAATTCATAGTTTTGATGCCTTCAGTGTGAATGTACAATTTTCATAGTCATGAAAATACAGAACAATCTTTAAATGAGAAGGTGTGTCCAAACTTTTGGTCTGTACTGTATATATATATATATATATATATATATATATATATATATATATATAATATATATATATATACTTTATATTCTTGTGGCAGCATGAGGTCTCCTACTATATCATTATTCTTGAATTTATATACATATATAAACATTTTTTTTAAAAAACGCACGCTATTTGCATATTCTACTGTACCTTACAAATTTATTTCACAATCTTTTGTGGGTTATTCCACATCATTTATAAGTAGATGTATGTGTATATTTTGTTTTTCCTTATTTTCTGTTTATATACAAATGTTGATGGGATATATTCTTTTGATGTTTAGCATAGGCCCTGAGAAAGACCATGTTAGGTCGAAACGTTGGCCTGCTTTTCATTTAAGGGGAATTCTGCTAATAAAAACCAATTTTTTGCATCCATATTGGAGTGCCGAAGTTCTTTTTTGATATCTATACTACCTATTTCTTCAGAGCACCCTAAAAGTTTGGTACAGTGAAGCGATCCTTCTTTTTTTCAACAAGCTTCCATTGCTGATAGACCCAGAGGCTGTTGTTAGGTCTCAGCTTGCCATGATAACCATCGATACACCGTGATTGTAACATGGGGGTAATAATGAAGGTACAGAGGGGGCCCCTTCCTTCTGTCCACCATATTGATGCGGTGGTCGCTATTGACCGCATCATCTAAAGGGTTAAACTGTCGGGATAGGTGCTAACACCAAAGTCGGCAGTTGCAGCCAACTCTCCTTGAAGTGCGGGCTCAGCTGCTAAGCCTGCACAGCACGACTACCATGAAAATAGCACAGTTCATGTTTAATCCCATGTGCCCATTATGTAATAGTATGTCATAGGGCAGTAAGGTGTTAGACTTTTGATTGGTTGTTTCTATATTTTCCATTTACCATAATGGAGGACTGATCACATACGTGAGCTCAGGACATGGAATGCAATGTGTGGACCTGGGGAGGAATCATTGACCAGACCTGAGGCTCCTATGATTTGTTGGGTTGACCCCCAGTTGCCTCTATTAAGCACTGTGAAGACCCATACAGAGGCTCAGATATGTTATCATACACTGACTATTAGCTTCATTCAAGGAGTCAAATATAAGAATTTTCAATAATAGTTGAAATAATATTTAATTATTTATTTATCAATTTCCTATCAGTATGTCTTTGGAGTGTGGGAGGAAACCGGAGAACCCGGAGGAAACCCACGCGAACACGGGGAGAGCATACAAACTCCATGCAGTTGTTCTCTTTGGTTGGGTTTGGACCCGAACGCTGCAAAGCAACAGTGCTAACCACTGAGCCACCGTGTTGCCCAATAGTCTTCAATGTGGCACTAATCATGATAGGACGAGAACAGAGACCGAGCCCGGAATCTGTCTCCTTATGCAGCAGGAAGCTCACTTTATTCCGTGAGTTCATCTGACTGCGGAAAGTCCAGTAAATGTCGTATCCAGAAGTGAGAACAGAGACCGAGCCCGGAATCTGCCTCTTGATGCAGCAGGAACCTCACTTTATTCCGTGAGTTCATCTGACTGCGGAAAGTCCAGTAAATGTCGTATGCGAGAACAGAGACCGAGCCCGGAATCTGTCTCTTTTTTCTGACTTGTTTTCGCCTTGTGGAAGAGTCGTCACATCCAGCTGGATTCTTTGTTCATTGACGGATCACAATCAGGCCTCTCTCCGGAATAGTGATCTGTAGAAATAATAAATATGACTGAAGATGAAACAACTGGATATCATATATAAACGGCAGGCAATGTACTCCTGGTTACTGATTTCTAGCCTTGTGAGAAAAGATTTAAGATAAGTGATATTGGCTTATTCTTAGTTTAGGACTGTACCCCCCATTCATATAGAGGGGGCTGACAATCACTATGTGAGATCTGAGACCACCCACTGGACTCCTAAACCCAGAATGTTTCATATTGGCCGGCACTAAGCATTTCATGGATATCTAAGAAGTACATGAGTGCAATTTTTTAAATCTATAAATTTAAATTAAAAAATAAATTATTGATTATGTAGCGTTAATAAAGCTAGATCTAAATAGAACTATTTTTACTGTAAAGGATCTTCTCCCCACTATTTTAGCTTTAGTAAAAGATCAAGTATTTCTAAAACATTAAAAGACATCCAGGAACTTAAAGATGTCAGACAAACCCCTGCAGATCCCCAATGAATCTAGGACCTCCAGCAAGTTGTCATAGCCGGAACGGACATTGAATGTACAACGTGATGATTCGTGCCGCAAAGCTGGAGCCACTGTCTCCAACAAAAGAAGCAAAACGTAGTTTAACAAGTGTACAGTTTTATACGATGATTTATATGGTTGTATAACTAATATATTTCCCATCTGGTATTATCACTCATCCCCTTAAAAAAATAAAATTGGTACTTAATATTTTATCTCCTCTTGTAAAAGGATTGAATAGTTCTAAGAAGAGATACCTGGCCTGGAAAGAAACTAAAAATTCTAACTCTGAAATAATAGGATCTGAAAACCCACTCAAATTATATTCTCAAATTATATATTCTCATTACCAAAAATTAAAAAAGTTAAAGTTGACTATTCCCATCTTATCTTACCTTTCATTTTTCCTCAGGTCCAGCTTTAAAAAGTTCTAATTTATGGAGCTGTAGATATTACCTCCTTCAGGACAAAGTCTATAAAGATGAAATAAAATTAAATTATTTGATATAAAATGATACAGAAGGATTATCTACATGTACAGTAAAGCATTAAACCTGACATATTGTGCCACTACGTGTTTCCAAGAGACGCACTATAACATTATGCTGCGGTGCTCCTTTACTCCAATGAGACCCCGCAGAGCATTTCCTTCCCAACCTCCTCTATGCTGGAGAGGTTGTGCTAAACCGGGAGACATTTTACACATATTTTGGAGTTGTCCATAAAGGAATTATGGAAAGAAACTTTGAACTTACTCCTATGAATTTCTAAACCCAATATTCCACTTACACCACAATTAATATTATTATCACAAGGTCTAGAAGAAATCCCACCCAAATTTCAACATATCTCTTGTCATATCTTTTTGGTGATTAAACATTTAATCGCAACAAAATGGAAGCAAATAATTCCTCCATCAATATTAGAAGTAATGGAAAGGCATCAACGCACAATATTAAAGTTCAACTTTGCGATTAGTGAAAAAATGTTGTAGCTGATATTTAGTTAGATGAATGCCATAGTGGAAGAGTTTTTTTTTACTCAGGCTAAACCCAAAACTTAAAAACTAAAATAGTTGTATAAACAAACAATACCGGATATATACCAAACTAATTGTTTACACATATTATGGTCAAAGTTATAATAGTTGTTTATTACTAATAATAATGACTAGCCTTGCCTTTACTTTCTCTCCTGTAACTTCCCATTGTTACCCCATTACTCCTTTTTCCCCTCCCCAATTTATATTCCTTCTTAATGTTATTTTTTTTGTAAATGTTAAGTAAAAACAATTGAACGAGATGATCCGACATTTACCATTTTTTACCCGTTGTAAATCCTGTTGTTCTCCTGAATCTGGCATTGTTCATCCTTTGTTCCTCAAGATTCTAATTTCCTGAGAAATTGCCCCCTTTTCCCTTTATGTAAATCTAGTATTTGTATTTATTTTTGCCAAGTGGGCGTGACCCTCAAAAACTTCTCTTTTTGAGAAACATCTTGATGACAACGGCCAGTTGGCTAAAATAGTGGATAAATGTAAAGGGAGCAGGGAGACCTATCAGGAACAAGGAGATTTGAGAACAAGAGACAAACAATGCCGTATTCAGGAGAATAGCAGCATTTATACCGGGTTAAAATAAATGTATATTTATGGCGAGTGACAGGTTCTCTTAAAAGTAGATTCCACCAAAAAGACATAGCAGATTTTTTCAAATACAATTTATGTCATATAATCAGCCCCATATCAGTAGGGTAGGGTCACACTTAGGCTGTGTGCCCACGATGCGTTTTTTAAGCGTTTCCGCAGCGGCAAAAACGCTGCAGAAACGCTTAAAAAACGCATGGTAGAAGGTCTGCCATGTTCCCCAATGATAATCCATATGTGCTGTGCACATGCTGCAGAAATTTCCGCTGCGGATTATCATTGCGTAAAAAAAGCAGCACTACCAATTATTTTGCGGAAGCGCTGAGTTTTCTCCGCCATTGACTTGCATTAGACCGCATGGACTCCGCATCACTGTATATGTAGATGTATGCGTTCCATTGTGGGGATGGTACCCGGGTGTGGAGGAGAGGAGACATCCACACCCAGGTGCCATAGTACCTGTAAAAAAAAGAATAAAATAAAAAATATATGTTATACTTACCTTCCGGCGGGCCGCGGTGCGCTCGTCCTCCCATGCCGGCAGATCGCGGTGGACTGAAGGACCTGCGCTGACGTCATAGCCATGTGACGGGTCACGCGATGCTGACGTTGGCAGGTCCTTCAGTGTACCGCGATCTGCCGGCAGCCAGGACGGAGTGAAGCAAGACTGCCGGGGCCATCGGAAGGTAAGTATATATTTATTTTTTTATTTTTAACCATTCTTTGGGGTCACACTATATAAATCCATGCCGTTTGCATGGATTTATATAGTGTGACCAAGTTGTCAAGCACTTTCCAAGTGATGCTAAAATCGCTTGGAAAGCGCTTATCAACCCGCATGCGGAAATGCATGTGAAGAACGCTTCACATCCGCATGTCCCTGGCAGAAAAACGCATGTACAATCCGCATGTACAATCCGCATGTACAATCCGCATGCGTTTTTTCTGCCAGGGGAGATGCAGAAACGCTCAGGAAAAATCCTGAGCATTTCTGCATCGTGGGCACATAGCCTTAGGATAAAACTATTTATATCATAATAATAAGTTAATTGCAGCTTTGTTAATGTTATGTTATGCAGCTTTGTTAATGTTATGTTATGGAGCTTTGTTATGGGGATTGATGTATTATACAGATGCTGGGTATTACATTTACTAATTATGGAGCTAATGCTAATCCAATTCTGTAAGAGATATGATCGGATAATTAACTTATTTCTGCACGTACCTTCAGACTCTGTCTCTGCCTTCTTACGATCATTTTCAACAAAGAGGGCGCATGCGAAAAAGAATCCTCCTCCGAAAACCAGCACAAAGGGGCAAACCATGAGGGCGTACTGCAGACTGCGGAAGTTCGAAAGAGCCGAGTCTGGATTGTAACTTTTGATGCGGTCGGATATCTGAAGATGAGACGAGATAAATAATTATGTATGGTTAATGAAAGTAAAAAAACATAATTGACTGGACACGTTTATGCTGACAGCAGTCAATGGATACCAATGAAATCTGGTGATCATAGAAAGAGAAGGTGCCTCACTGCAGATAGCGGCTCCTCCAAACTATGAACAGCAATGCTTCCAGTATCCGCAGCTCCAGTACTACACATTGTCTGGGAACAGGACACTTGTGACATCCTTCTTCAGCAGATAATCTGTGACGTAACTCCAGGACATCTTGTCTTTGGAGTTCTGCCACCCCGTCAACAGAGCGGAAGAGAAGATGCTGCTCTGTCAACGTGATATCAGGGGAGGCCACTGAATCGCGGGTGTTGGCAGAGATCGGTCCCGGGCACTACAGGCAGGTATTTAGCAACGACTTGCCTGTTAGCCCATAGTAAAAAAAATCAAATAGTCCCGGTGAACCCTTTTAAGTATGTTATGAATAGGCTACAGCGAGTTTTAAAAACTCCTCTGTGACAGAGCATGTCCTATTCTCATCCGTTCTGCGGATCAGACTTGGCCAGTAAAGAGTAACTGTCGTTATAAAATCAATACAGTACACGTGAAAATAAGCAACTTTGTGGTAGATCTTATCAGATAAATCTGCTTATTTTTCCTCCATTAATTTATAACATTCTTAATTCACAGATAAAACCTGTAATCAGTGAAGACAGATTTTTACATTACTGAGATAGGAGATGACAATTGCTGTTGATCAGATTCTATGTACATGGGGGGAGCCTGCCTCTAGCTCCTCCCTCTTTCCTCTCCATAGAATGTTATAAGCACCAACTGTCATCTCCTATCCCAGTAATGCTTCACTGAATACAGTGAGAACTTTGAGAATAAACGATCAGTTCGAGAGGAGAAAGAAGCAGATTTCTCTGAAAAGATATATTCCAACGTTTCTTATTTTCATGTGTACTGTACTATTGATTTATGAAATAAAAATTAAAACTGGGGTTACTATTTCTAGTCTATAGGAATCTGTTAAAAATGGATGGAGAAAGGATGATATACTTTGTACTTCAGTTTTCCATCTGTGTTTCATCCATTTTTCATTGATCCATTATTAAGAGTCAATGGATAAATAAAGTTTGGACAGTCTACCACCTTCACTTTTTAAAAAAACAGATGACACAAGAGAAAAATGGTCTGTTTTGCGACAATGTACAAATGGAAACAGATGTGTGAATGTAGCCCTAAAGTGATGTGAGAATATGTAACAGCTACTTACTAGCCCGATGAAATAGGAGCTTCCAGCTTCCCCCAGCAGGTGGGACCCCGCCATCGATAACGCCTGTGCTGTTGATCGCCTTGCGGGAGAAACCACATACTGAAACAAGAGAATATTCTGAATGAGCAGAAGGAGTCACTGAACCCAACGAGACAAGAGAACATGGACAAAGTGAACATACTTGAAGCCTAAGTTAAAGAAGTTGTCCACTATGGATAGGGCATCAATGTATGATCGGCCGGGGTCCCGCATGCGGCATCCCTTCCGATCAGCAGTTATCGGTGCCGGCGGCGGCTGCCACCAGCCGGAAGTCCTTACCTATTCAAGTCAATTGAATAGGAGGTGGATGTGCAGTACACCGCGGTGACCACTATAACTTGACGGCCAAACACCGCAGGTAAGCCCCTCCGGCCGGTGGCAGCCGCTGCAGATACCAATAACTGCTGATCGCCGGGGGTGCCGCGTGCGGGACCCCGGCCATCCTACATTGATGCCATATCCTACGGGTAGGGCATCAATGTGAAAGTAGTGGACAACCCCTTTAAATGCACAATCAGCCAGGATAGATAAGAAGCCCAGACATGTTGTGGACTGAGATTTTACTAAAGAAGTTTTTAATCATCTTGCGCCAGGTTTATTTTTAGTTGGGAATTACCCAACAGACGCTTGGGCACAGCCAGGATTATGGGGCATTTGATGGGTAAAAACAGAACATAGAGACTGACTACATACATATAATTATAGCTATGATAAGTTTAGCGCTTTTCTCCACTCACCAGGCGGATATCAGTTGAAACTGAAAAGTTCAGGCTCAGAAATATGGTCCCGATGAATGTAAACACCTGCAGAGAGTAAAGAACAATACATATAAACATTTGTGTCTTGCACGCTTTCCTATCCCCCATAGGTTTTGTCTTTATAATCCATTCATCCACCCCAGTCTCCGTACATTCATAGACAGCCCCCGCCATAGTCTATGATTTCTACTGCTCGGTCCTATAGCCGAGACCCAGTAAGGGGATGAAAGCAATCTGTACTCCAGGTACTTACATAAGTGGCCACAAGGCTGATGTCTGCAAGAATAATAGCCAACAGCAGGAAAATGGCGGAGCCCAGCAATCCAACCGCACAAACTATAGGGTCAGCACGAGGGTTGTACTTCCTGCATCTCTTGGCTATCTCCGCCCCTGTTCCAACTCCAAGGATGCCAGAGATGACCGTAAGTCCTCCGAAAATCAGACTGCAAAGAAAAGCGGTAAAGAGATTAGTAAAGTAGCTTGAAGAAATGAAATATAAATAATTTGATATAATAATAATTTGAAATATAAATATTTTTTTTTAGAGAGAAAACGGTCATAGGGGGAATTAAATTCCCACCAGTGAATGTCAAATTAAAGTTTGCTAAACTTGTACCTGTCATCATAGTTGGATAGTTGAGTCTGATATGGCGCCTTCTGTAGCATGAGAGCCCGGGCACGCTTCAGGAAAGTAACAGCCCAGAAGCCGAATGCAGCTGCCACAAATTTTACCATAATAGTCCCAAGAGTAGAAAACAGAAGACTTCGGCTGCAGAGAGAGAAAAGGGTAAAAAACTTGTAAATGACGCAGAAGTCACGGGGGAGATCAGTGACATAAATCAATGCACAGAAGACACCTACTTTTTACGCAGTTGGTTGGCATCCATAAGCCATCCTTTGAAGCTCAGTGGTTTGTTCTTTTCCTCTGCAGCTCCTCTGGACGGTTCTTTTACAAATGCAGCCATGAGCAGGACTCCTACCAGGCCCAGAGCAGAGATGATCTGTGTAGATGAAGAAGGAGACATCACATATCACATATACAGAGGTTTCATCACAAAAAGGACATGAGCACAGACTGTTGTGGAACTGGTTCCATTAAAGGGGATCTGCGACGAGGTGTTTGCTGCGCATCTGAGAGCAGCATAATGCAGGGACAGAGACCCCGATTCCAGCGATGTGTCACTTGCTGGTGTGCTTGGTGAAGTATTGATAAAATCCCAGTTTTCTCTGCTGCAGATCTAGCAGTACTCTGAATGCTGAGCTCTGTATACCCTGCCTACACCACTGATTGGTAGATTTTTCTGTGCACACTGTACATAGGCAGAAAGCCACCAATCAGTGGTGGGGTCGGGGTTACACAGAACAGGAGGACTACATGGCACGAGACAACTAGTCCCCTCGTCATAATCTCCTGCTAATAAAACAGTGATTTTTTTTTTTAAAGCATCTACAAGGAGCAGTAAGTGACACATCGCTGGAATCAGGTGCTCTGCCCCTACAGGGCCCCTGCTCTCAGATCAAATGGAAAAACATACTGCCAGATTCCCTTTAATACGATTCAGGAATTATAATTAAGATTCACAGTTTGTCCACAAGATCCCTCAGACCTATTACTTACCCGGAAGGCCCATTGCCAGGCGCCACCAAATGCACTTGTCACTTTAGACCCAATGATGTAACCAAGGCCACTGTAAAAAACAAAAACAAAGTTGTCATAATTTCTGCACACATATAAACATATACATTTTTGAGTGCCTTTTTCCGGCTCCTCCTTCCTACTCCACCCCCTCCATAGACTTCTATGAGCAGCAACTGTTACCCCATGCCGCATAAAGCTACAATCTGTCTTGTCACTGAAGATGGATTTTTATCAGTGAATTAATGAAGGGAAATAAGTATATTTCCTGATAAGATATATTACAACATTTCCTATGTCCATTTAAATGATTTATAAAAAAACAATAAAAAGTGTAAGATCATTCTGAGTCTTCACATTCTTTGAGGAGCTCTTGTCATAAGTGCTAAAAGTCAAACTGTCTAGCAGAAAACTTTTTTGCCCATAGCAATCAGTGCAGTTTTCTCTTAGGGAAAGTCTTGACATTGCTGAAAAAATATTTCCATTTAGAGTCTTGAATCAATTTCCTAGAAATCTGCAGCAATTCCAGAAATGTTTGCTGGTTCACTGCTGATCCTCCCCCTACGTGTTGCGACACCATGATCATTACTTGCGGAGGGGTTTTTGAAACGCCATCCATATGTATTGTACATGCATCTGTAGAGCAAAATCCGTACCGAAAAAAGTCCACAGCAAATCCGCCTTGTCGGACTTACTCTTAGACAGTTTGGCTATGATTCCCTCCTTAAAACAATAAATAGATCTACACTCACCAGCCAAAGGGTGCTGCTAAGTAATACAAGTTAAGCGCGCGGCTGCGCCGATCTCCCACGAAGACGTCGGCAATGATGGAGGGGGCAGTTATTTTAAAACTTGCCTCTGCAGCTCCAGACAGTCCATTAATTAGGAGAAAAACTGTAAAATACTGTGAAAACACAAAAAAATATTCAGTGACCATTTATGAAAGTTTTCTAAGACACCTAAAGAAATACGGTAATGGAAAAATTATAAACTTTTCCTAATTTTGGACCCGCTCTCACTTTTGTCTTGCAAATACTAATGCAAAATACTGATCTACATACAAACAAGTGAGAGGCTTTAGGGCTCATGCAGACGTCGGTGGATCCCGGTCCGATCTCTGACAGCGTGATAGCGATGCTCGGGTCGGAAGAACCGCGGCCAGTCCGTGCATTATTGTCCATGATGGCACCGAGATCCACAGACGTCTGCATGAGCCTTAAGTCTTTATGCTTCTACCAATTAGATCAGTTACCTCATTGGGAACGTAGGACTTGCAGAGAATGATGGCCGACCAGAAGGACATCCCTGCACACATGATGTATTTTCTGTTCCAGCGGTCACCCAGGTATCCATAGATTTGACCAAACAGGACACTGCTGATCGTGAATACTAGAAGGGGAAAAACAAGAGGTCACAGTTAATAGAAATGATTTCTTTAACATATATTTATTTATATTTGAGGATTATTTAAACTGTTGCACTGAAAACACTTCTCCCGTCCTCATCACTGTTTGCATTTTTGGTAACTATAAAGGCGGCCATCATGTGAACGTTACAAAATTGGAACCTTATGATGTCACGAGATTCCAGCCGTCCTCACAAGTGACCTATAGAATAGGATTTTATGTTAAAAGTTTACCTAAGCTTATAAGGCCGGATTTGCTGTCGTCCATTTTAAATGCGCTTTGTAGGTAAGAAATCGCTCCTGCCAGAACAAAAAGAAGAACACGAATGATTATTGTAATTAGAGAAGTGCAGGAATAGACATCACAGCAGCTAACGAGCCTTCTCGTTGGCCATGAAGATTTTCTTCTTTTTTTCCAGTTTTGGGCCTTATACACCTTGCCCCCGACATAAGCCGGTTTACGCCTACTTACCTACGAAAGTGAAGGCAGCTATGAAGGTGACCAGATTGATGAAGGTTAGAACGCCTACAATAATGAAAGAGCGGACTATGGAGACTCCAGTCCGGGCGTGCAGGTCCTGTTCTTCGCAGTTTTCATCCTCATCTTGCTGGTCTTTTCCTTTTTCCACATCTTCTAATAGAAGTGGCATTTTTGGGGTGGAATTGAAGAGAGATGCCATGTTCAACAGAGCCCTGCAAACACTGGAGAAAAACACAAGACGGTAAAAATATTGCATTAGTCTCAGTAAAGATTTCAAAAATAAAGAGAAAAAAAACAAGCATATATATATATATATATATATATGTATTTTTCAGATTATAAGACTCACTTTTTGTTCTCCCAAATTTGGGGGGAAAATGGGGGTGCGATTTATAATCCAATTGTAGCTTACCGGGCTGGGGGGGTATCTGCGGTGGAGCAGGGTCCCAGGAGTCAGGGTCACTGCTGCAGGAAGTTGAAGGTGGTGGGGCGATGCTGTGGGCCCCAGACTGGGAGGTGGGGGTGGTCAGCGATGCGAGGCTGCTTCGGGCACCAGGCTTCCAGAAAATGTCAGTGGAGCCCCCGCACTGCCCATCGTTTTCACTGCGGTGGACTTCGGGAAAATGGACGCCTCCAGCGGAGCATGTGTAGATCTCGGCTCCCGAGATCTCGATCTTGGGAGCGGAGATCTCAATCTAAACATGCGCCATTTTCCCAAAGTCCACTGCAGTGAAAACGATGCAAACGATGGGCAGTGTGGGGACTTGTTTGATATTTTCTGAAAGCCCGTGGCCCAGAGCAGTCTCGCACTGCTGAGCACCCCAACCTTCCAGCCCGGGCCCTGCAGCATCGCCCCACTCCTGCCACCGTTGAAAGCTTTCTGCAGCAGCGACCCTGCCTCCTGGGATCCCGCTTCACCGCAGCCCCCTCGACCACCCCCGGGTAAGCTATCGTAAAAGGGGATTATAAGACGCACTATTTTATTCATTTCATTTTTTTCCCATTTTCCTCCCCAAAATTTGGGGTGCATCTTCTAATCTGCAAAATACAGTCTCTGGCATCAATATATCCATAAAAGTAAGAGAAACAATCAAAACGCCAGAATGGCCTTTTTTTCCCTTGTTTTTTTTTTTATTACGGCACCTTCCCCGAAAAATGCAATAAAAAGTCACCCAAACTGTGTATGTTCCCCAAAATGGTGTCAATAAAAACATCAACTTGCCATAAAATGGTGAAACAAATCAATTTTTTTTTTAAATTCTAAAACTATTGTTGTAACCACTTACGGTAAGTAATAACAATAATAATAATAATAATAAAACAATATGAACCCTGAATCATCTTTCCAGATCAATCGTACCACAAAATGAACGTGGTAAAAAGCACAAAAAACAGTTTTGTTTTTCTGTTTTTTTTTCACCATTTCACCATAGTTATTATTTTTTTCCCCATTTTTCAGTATAATATAACGTTAAATGAATGCTGTTCTTCTAAGCAACAACTCGTCTCACAAAAAAAAAAAACAAGCTTTCACCTGACTATGTGATCAGAAAAATAAAAAAGTGGAGGAAATATTGGCCGTGCTTTGAAAGGGTTAATGACAATTTACAAAAAACGTGTCTATACTGTTATTGGGGATAATTCTATAGGGAAATCTATATATGTCCCCCTATAATCATCTACAGGTTGTCTCCCCCTGGGAAAGGCTCCCATTACTCATTAGATGAAGTTCAGACTTACCTTTCTCTCTTTCCACCGGAGGGCGCTGATAATAACAAATAAATATCACTTTCTATAGCAAATTTTGCAACACAGAAATCGTGAGTACAACACACAATAGTGAGTGGCTGGGATCCGGCCGGCGCCCATAGTTATACACAGGGGCCGATTGTGACATCATCAGCCGGTCACTGGGGGTTCTAAGCCATTGTGATGTCATCGATCTATCTAATCATCCGTCCATCCATGGATTCTGTAGTACTACAACACCCAGTATGTACGTCTGGAAAAGTATAGAACTAGCATGCTCCACCCTCACGTTTTTCATTGTGCTGTGGTCTATATTGAAATTCATGTCCCTCTGGATGGATGGATGGACATGCTGAGTTTTGTAGTACTACTGAATCCATCCATCCATCCATCCATCAAGAGGAACATCAATTTCATTATAGACCAAAGCACAATGAAAGACTTGAGGATGGATCTTGCTAGTTCTATACTTTTCCAGATGTATATACTGGGTGTTGTAGTACTACAGAATGATAAGGACTCTGATGACAGGGCATGCTGACACCTGTAGTCCTATACTTTTCTAGAAGTGCATGCTGAGAATTGTGGTACTACAGCACAATAAGAACATAAATTTCAATATATACCACAATACTGTGCTATTGCTGTATATAGTATAAACAATCAAACAATCATAGGTTCAAGTCTACCAGGGGGAGTAAAAAAATAAAAATAAATATCAACAAAAATTTAAAAAAATATATATAAAATATAAAAAGTTCAATTAACTCCTGTTCCTAATTAAAAACTAAAGAGATAAAAATATACATATTGTGCATCAATGTATCCATAAAAGTAAGAAAAACCATCAAAACGCCAGAATTGCCTTTTTTTTTCTATCGCAGCATCTTCCCCCCAAAAAATGCAATAAAATGTCATCAAATCTTTGTATGTTCCCAAAAATGTTGTCAATAATAATGACAACTCGCCATGGAAAAAAAACAAGAGCAGAGGCTCATAAAATGGTGAAAAAAACTTTTTTTTTTACAAAGTTCTGAAATTGTTGTAACCACTATAATAATAATACTAATGATAATGATAATAAAAAGCAATATGTTTGATATTGCTGTAATCACGCTGACCCTGAATCATATTTCCAGATAAATCTTACCAAAAAATGAATGCGGTGAAAAGGAAGCACAAAAAACTGTTGCAAAATTTCTTTTGCTTTTCACCATTTCACCGCACTCGTAATTGTTTCCCCATTTTTCAGCAACAACTCGTCTCACAAAAAGAAAAAAACAAGCTTTCACCTGACTAAGTGATTGGAAAAATGAAGAATAAGAAGAGGAGGAAATATTGGCCATGTTCTAAAAGGGTTAATGACAATTTACAAAACCGTGTCTATACTGTTATTGGGGATAATTTTATAGGGAAATCTATATATGTCCCCCTATAATCATCTACAGGTTGTGTCTCCCCCTGGGACAGACTCCCATTACTCATTAGATGAAGTTCAGACTTACCTTTCTCTCTTCCCACCGGAGGGCGCTGATAATAACAAATAAATATCACTTTCTATAGCAAATTTTGCAACACACAATAGTGAGTGACTGGGATCCGGCCGGCGCCCATACTTATACGCAGGGGCCGATTGTGACATCATCAGCCGGTCGCTGGAGGTTCTAAGCCATTGTGATGTCATCGTGCGGTGCATGCATATACACTCAGTGTACTTTGATACAAAGAGTCACCTAATGAATCTTTTCATTTGAAAATGTTGAACCCTGATAAGATAAAAAAAAAACAACCTATAGGCTATGTGCCCACGATGCAGAAATGCTCAGGATTTTTTCCTGAGCGTTTCTGCATCTCCCTGGCAGAAAAAAACGCATGCGGATTGTACATGCGGATTGTACATGCGGATTGTACATGCGTTTTTCCTGCCAGGGACATGCGGATGTGAAGCGTTCTTCACTTGCATTTCCGCATGCGGGTTGTGATTTTAGCATCACTTGGAAAATGCTTGACAACTTGGTCACACTATATAAATCCATGCAACCGGCATGAATTTATATAGTGTGACCGAGAGAATGTCAAAAAATAAAAAAATAAATATACGAGGGGCGATCCAAAAGTAATGATAATCGGTTATTTCTATTGCACACAGAAATTAAAATAAAATGTTTTCTTCTCTCTTAGGTACCCACTAGTCCAGGAAAAAAAAATCACTTAAATAGGCCACGATTCACGGGAGCTACATTCATTTGAGTAGGAACTGCCGAGGAGTGAACATCAAAATGGAAAAAAACGAGCTCAGAGCTGTCATCAAATACCTCTGCTTGAAAAAAATTACTACCAAAGACATACACAGCGACTTGGTGGAAACGTTGGGGTCTTTTCTCTTCCATATTCCACAGTTGCACGCTGGGCCAAGGAATTTAGGCTGGGAAGAATATTGACGG
Organism: Phyllobates terribilis; assembly: GCF_046119375.1. NCBI lineage: Eukaryota > Metazoa > Chordata > Amphibia > Anura > Dendrobatidae > Phyllobates > Phyllobates terribilis. Next base: position 109,225,420 of record NW_027362773.1, read on the forward strand.
AAGATGAACATCGTGAAGGACGCCCATCCACGTCCCTCAATGAAGAAAACATGAAAAAAGTTGAAGAAGTTGTATTGGCCGATCGAAGAGTGACTATCAGGCATGTAGCGGAGGTCACAGGGATCTCATATGGCAGTATTCAAAGAATCCTTGCAAAAGAATTGCATATGAGAAAGGTCTCGGCGCGTTGGGTGCCAAAAATGTTAACCGACGAGCAAAAGAAGAAACGAGTTAACATTTCAAGAGCACGTCTCGAAAAGTTCCAAGCAGACAAGGAGAATTTTTTGTCACGTTTTTTGACCATGGACAAGACCTGGATCCACCACTTTGATCCCGAAACGAAACAACAATCGATGACATGGAAACGAGCCAACGAACTGACACCGAAGAAACTCAAAGTGTCAAGCTCAGCAGGGAAGGTTATGGCGTCCGTTTTTTGGGACGCTGAAGGAATTATTATGGTGGACTATTTGGAGAAGGGAGCCACTATTACGGGCTCCTACTACACAGAACAAATAAGAAGATTGCGGGAGGCTATCAAGGAGAAAAGGCGCGGCAAACGGCAGGCTGGAGTGCTGTTTCACCAAGATAACGCGCCGGCTCACAAAGCTGCAGTTGCCATGGCTACCATACAAGAAGCGGGCTTTGAACTGGTGGAACAACCCCCCCCCCTATTCGCCAGATCTAGCCCCCAGTGACTTCTTTCTCTTTCCTTGGCTCAAGGAACACCTCCGGGGCAAGAAATTTGACGACAATAGCGACGTGATAACAGCTGTTGGGGATTTTTTTGAGGGTCAAGATCAAGAATTTTTTTCGAAGGGAATTCTAAGTTGAGAAAAGAGATGGACTAAATGTATAGACTTGTTAGGAGACTATGTAGAAAAATAAAAAAAAATTTTGACTATATTCATTGTGTTTAGTATTGATTATCATTACTTTTGGATCGCCCTCGTATATTTACGGCCCGCGCTGTCTTGCTTCACCGTCCCGGCTGCCGGCAGCGGTGGATTGAAGGACCTGCCGGCGTCAGCGTCGCGTGACCTGTCACATGACTCTGACGTCAGCGCAGGTCCTTCATTCCATCGCGAAGTGCCGGGAAGTAAGGAGGAGCACAGCGCGGGCCGCCGGAAGGTAAGTATATATTTATTTTTTATTTTATTCTTTTTTTTACAGCTTTTTTTTAATGGTACCTGGGTGTGGATGAGACTCTCTTCTCCTCTACACCCGGGTACCATCCGCACATTAGAACGCGCCAATTATGCAAGTACAGATGCAGTCTTGCGGAATTGGCGTATTCTAATGCAAGTCAATGGCGGCGAAAATGCAGCGCTTCCGCAAAATAATTGATAGTGCTGCGTTTTTTTCCGCAATGATAATCCGCAGCAGAAATGTCCGCAGCATGTGCATAGCACACGCGGATTATCATTGGGGATCATGGCAGGCCTTCTAACATGCGTTTTTAATGCGTTTCTGCAGTGTTTTTGCTGCTGCGGAAACGCTTAAAAAACGCATTGTGGGCACACAGCCTTACTCACCTCCCATGATAAAATAAAATAAACTATATCACCTCCCTTGCTGGCGCCGTTCCCACGCTGTCGACACTCGCGGTCCCGGGGTTCTCGTGCAGTTATTGTGACATGTGACACTCGTGACCAATCAGTGCTGGCGTCACTGTCTTCGCCTTTGGACAAATCGAACATGAAGAGGAGACCCTGGATGCGGCTGATCTCTGCCTTCCTTTTCATGTCCCATTTGTCTGAACGCAGAGACATTGACGCCTGCGCTGATTGTCACCGGTGTCACATGTCACAACAACAAGACAATGTGAGCCCCGGGGACAGCGAATTCTGACACCACGGAAACGGCGCCAGCACTGGAGGGGAGTATAAGTTTTATTATTTTACGGGGGCCAAGCGTGGGGTATAAACAGGAGTTGTCCAAGTAGTGGATAACTTCTTTAATGCATGTAAATAGAGCTAAAAATATTGCTTGAAATTGGATTTCCTTACAAATTTTACACTGTGTGGCTTTTACAGACTCTTTATTACCCTGCACATCTGGCTGCAGAGTGAGTTAGCTGAGAATCTGTCAGTGAGCTTGTTCTAATGTAAACAACTCTTGTGCGTCTCACAAACAAACTTCAGTTGCAATCACATGGACACAATCATACACACACATATACAGTGGCATGTAAAAGTTTGGGCATCCCTGTTGAATATTTCAGCTTTTTCTTTGCCCTCTATAATTATTTTATTATGATCTTTTGAAGGGCCGATACCATCCATTTTTTTCTTTTTGGCATTGATATATTTGTAAAAATTTGGGGGAATTTATTTTAATGTCACTGGCGATTTGTGTTTTGGTAGATAACTTTACTAGTTTGATTACTTTTTTACATTTCTTATTGAGATCTTTATACTCCTGAAACGCTATTTCTGTATTCTCAGCCATCAAGATTTTGCAAGTGTCACGGCCCACCCTCCCTCACATTATTGAGTACATTATTATGACATTTATTATTTTTATCCTTATTAGGGTTGTTACCATATGTACATTACTGTTACATTTTATATGAATCTAGCTTGTGAGCCCCAATGGGGACAGTGATGATAATGTCTGTAAAGCGCTGTGGAATTAATGGCGCTATATAAGTGAGTAAAATAAAAAAATATGTATTGATATTATGTCTTCTGCTTTCTTTATAATTGTCACAGTTGGAGGATGGATAATCTTGCATGAGAAGATGAGAAGACACTTGGCAGCGACATGGTAAACAGGCAGATCCAGACTTGCCCTCCGCAGGAGCAGTGGCGATGGCTGGTGACTTCTTCATCATCCATTCTAAAATGCAAGATCCTCCTGTATTTTTGTGTGAGCTTTATATCATTTGTTAATAAAGGTCATCGCCTACCCCCAGAATTCAGAAGATTTGTGTCTCTGAATATGGTTTAGCGACATAAGATATTGGGTTCGAATGGAGTGATGAGACCAAGTAGTTCAAGGTATATAACTTGCATTGCATGCCGAGTGTCCATATGGCCGAGCGCTGGTATGGATCATATATAATACATATACAATACTTACATAATAGTGCTATACTGTACCAACATTATACTGCCTTACAGTGAGTACCTACATAATAGTGCCATACAGAAACTATATAATAAACCATATAGAGCCATACAGAATTTTTTTTTATTTCAGACAAGTCACGTTTTGGGCTTCTGTATAATTGTCCTTTGGCAGCTTCAGAAGTGGCACGTGTGACAGCACTATATAAATATAAGGGGCGATATGGTGAAACCGAGTATTTCAGGAACACATGTATGGAACTCTGGGTCCAATATGAAATATAAAGAATGTGTTCAAATCAAACCAGCATGTGCTCTGGTTTGGTTATATACTGACAGATAGATAAGGCTCATTCTGTTTTCATTTACTTTGTATTTACTTGAAGTTTAGACACAAGACTATGTTAGGACCTGCTTATTCATTGTCTGAAGCATCTATCACCAATAGTCTTCTGTTTATGGAGGGTTATTGTAAAACATGAAGATTTACATAACCTTTTGTGTTTAATTACTTACCGTATTTTTCGGACTATAAGACGCACCTAGGTTTTAGAGGAGGAAAATAGAAAAAAAATTAAAGCAAAAAATGTGGTCACGATGCCCTGTTAAGGGGGAGGGGGTCTGCTGCTGACACTGCTATAGGGGTAATGTCCCCCGATTCTGATAATATCCCCCATCCTGGTATATATGCCCCCCCCCCCTTCCTATTATACCTGGCCCCAATCCCCATCCTGGTATGCACTGCACCCCTCCATCCTGATATGCATGGCACCCCTTCATCCTGATATGCATGGTGTTACAAGTCCGGGTGGTGGAACCTCTGTGCTTCGGTGCAAGGAGGGACCAGAGGGGCGTGACTAAGTGCCTACTCGGCCTGACCAATGTCGCACGGCGGCTCAATCAACTCCGTGAACCAGGGAGGGACCGAGCAGGGGGACCAGGTGCCACTCTAGGACCGACCTTGTGTGAGAGCAGGTGACTCCCACGGGTCAGATGGGTACAGCGGATGAGCACAGCAGGAAGGCTGATGGGTGGTCCGGGTAGATAAGCAGGCTGGTTCGGCAGATAGCCAGACTGTTGCTCCGGGTAGGCGAGCTGGTGGGCACGACAGGTAAGAGATTGGTGCTCCAGGTAGGCTAGATTTAAGAGGGAGGGAGCGCGCGCGTGCCCTAAGCACGGTGCCCGGGTGGCTGCACGCCACAGTAGCAGGGGAGCCGGAGGACGCCGGACCTGGACTGCGGCGGTGAGGGGAACAGCGTCTCTATCCGCCAGGAGGCAGAGACGCCGATGCTTCACATGGCACCCCTCCATCCTGATATGCATGGCACTCCTCCATCCTGATATGTATGGCACCCCTCCAATCTGGTGTGCATGGCACCCCTCATCCTTATCCTGGTATGCATGGCACGCCTCATACCCCAATCCTGGTATGTATGGCACCCCTAATCCCTATCTTGGTATGCATGGAACCCCTAATCCCTATCCTGGTATGCATGGCACCCCTCATCCTTATCCTGGTATGCATGGCACCCCTCATCCCTATCCTGGTATTATGGCACCCCTAATCCCTAACCTGGTATGCATGGCACCCCTAATCCCTATCCTGGTATCCATGGCACCCCTAATCCCTATCCTGTTATGCATGGCACCCCTCATCCTTATCCTGGTATGCATGGCACCCCTCATCCCTATCCTGGTATGTATGGCACCCCTAATCCCTATCCTGGTATGCATGGCACCCCGAATCCCTAACCTGGTATGCATGGCACCCTAATCCCTATCCTGGTATGCATGGCACCCCTAATCCCTATCCTGGTATGTATGGCATCCCTCATCCCTATTCTGGTATTTATGACATCCCTCATCCTTGTCCTGGTATGCATGACTTCCCTCATCCTTATCCTGGTATGCATGGCACCCATCATCCTTATCCTGGTATGCATGGCACCCATCATCCTTATCCTGGTATGCATGATTCCCCTCATCCATATACTGGTATGTATGATCCCCCTCATCCTTATCCTGGTATGTATGGCCCCCTCATCCTTATCCTGGTATGTATGGCCCCCTGATCCGTATCCTGGTATGTATGACCCCCTCATCCGTAACCTGGTAAGTATGGCCCCTTCATCCTTATCATGGTATGCATGGCCCCTTCATCCTTATCCTGTTATGTATAGCCCCCTTACCCTGGTATGTATGGCCCCCTCATCCTTATCCTGGCACGCATGGTCCCCCTCATCCTTATCCCTTTATGTATGCCCCCCTCATCCTTATCCTGGTATTCATGGTCCCCCTAATCCCCATCACACTGCACATAAAAAAATAAACACTCCTACTCACCTTTCTTCTCTCTCCCCCAGCGCTGTGTTCTGTCTGCCCGCACTGATCTTGCCATGTGAGCCGCGCATGGGGTCACTGCCATGCGCAGCTCACAGGGAGAGATCAGCTGCCGGAAGTCACTGCTCCTCACGCTGGGACTGTGTACTCCCATGGGTGTGGAGAGGGAGTGAATATCCATGCCCTTTGACAGCGGGCAAAAGCGATCGCCCGGCAGCAGCAGGAGCCGCACTGGGAATACACTGTGTGCCGCTATTAAGGAGCATGAATATTCAGTGCTCCGTAAGCCCATTTTCCTCCAAAATTTTGTAGGAAAAAAGTGCGTCTTATAGTCCGAAAAATACGGTACTTGATCCCTAAGAGCTTTTTGAATTGTGTACCATTGTCTATGTAAGAGCCTGTATCTGATTTATCTTTCTTCCTACAGCCAGCCACTGTCGGGGCAAAGGTGAATTAGACTTAGTAGTGTACATTTACTATATAAGGCCAGAGAGAATATTACTGAGCAGAAGCCATAAGTTGTACCTGCACTGGTGTGTAGTGTTGTGATACCTGTCCATGCAGTGTTATGAAGATTTCTAGGAGTTCTCTGTCTTGGTGAAATTGCTTCTCTGATATTCCCGACAGATGATGTTTAAAAGCTCCTTGGTGATGAAGTGAGTATATATATGTACTTAACATTTGTATTATAACATATACAAAAGTGTTCGCAATATCATCATATCATACTATTCCTTTAATTATGTATTTTATCTTTTAAATCAACTATTATAAATAAAATTGCGTAACATCGCAAGTGGTTTCCTTCTTTAAAGCCATATCCGAACCTTAGCGTTAAAAAAAACTTGGCAAAACATTTGGCGTAGTCAGCAGGATACGCAGAAGGTTCAGAAGTTCTTTTTGTTCAAAATTCCAATCATCTAGAATTTATAAGGCCTCTGTGTGATAAGGTGTGATAGAGTGACATTGCGTTAAACATGTGTTACACGCACGCTGCTAGGTTCAGATAGGGCGAGACAGGTTTCATGAATTCTTTGGAATCCTCGGGGAACCGTTACTCAGGGCGACCATAGGCTGCAGCTTCTCTCAGGCACACGATAGATTCAATTGCTGACCAGACACATCTGACAAGAGTCTTTTTCAACAGTTTAACAGTGGAATTTAATCTGAAGCATGGCCAGTGCAATTCAGGGATATTACAGCAACAATCTTCATTACAGTACAGTCTGAGTTTCTTGAGCAACCGGTTCCAGTAACAATACAGTAGTTTCTTCACAAGGCATAGTATTACAGTCTCTTCAGTAGCATAATTCAGCATAGATTAGATCTCTTAGCAGCACACTTCTATGCATACACAACCACAGGCTTTTCCTTCACAAGGACACAATAGTACACAGCATTATTTATCCTGCATGGAAATGGAGGGGGGGAGGATTTGATAAGGGAGATGATCTCTGTGATACAATTCCTTCCAGTTCTTATCTTCCTGCCCGATAATACTTTGCACTGTTAGTTCAAGGAGTTTATCTCACCTGTGTTTAGTTTCTTTCCTGATCTGAATCCTGTTCAGTTGCTTTCTGTCAGATCCAGATAACACACCACCTTTCTCTTCGGACTACAATAACAAGTTCCCCACAATCCCCCTGGGACTCTGCTGAAACACTCCCTGGCTCCTGTGACTGTGTTAACCCCTCTAATTGCTGGATGCTACCGAAGCACAACACTTCCTGTCTCCTGTGCTTGTGTTATTTGTAACAGTTATAATAATAATAATCTTTTTATTTATATAGCGGCAACATATTCCGCAGCGCTTTACAATTCAGACAATTTACAGACATTATGGGCACTGTCCCCATTGGGGCTCACAATCTAGATTCTGTATCAGTATGTCTTTGGAGTTGCTGGATGCTTTTGAAGCAACCGCACTACTTCTGCATGTCACACTCTCCCTCCTTTTTGAATGTCGTCCTCAACATTCTTCTTAATTGGTCAATCTAACCAATTCTGAGACAGTGGTGAAAGTTGAGTAACTTTATATACAAATTGGCATAACATTTATAAACATTTATAACAATCTATTCTACAACCTTTTTCTTGTAGTACTCCTGTAAGAAATAAACAATTAACACAATTAACACAATCTCTTCAGCTTCAGCTGGAGCTTTTCGTACATCTTCAACAAGCTGTCTCTCTCACTAGGCCTTAACAGTTCTTTATTTCTACAAAGTCTTTTAAGGAAAATCAAAGCATGAAAACAAGTCTTTCCACCAGGCAACATCTTCCATACTGCCTCTCAGTGGTGAATACCACTCCAGTGGGCTTACCTGGTCCGTAGGCAAAGATACCTGTTTCCAGTCGACAGTCCTTGGCACTTGACTCGGTTCACCAAGTGTCTCATACATCAGCATCACGGGCCTCTTCACTTCTCGAGTCGACATCCTCCTGGAGGGTTGTTCCTCAGATACCACGGGTTCTTCGGTCACAGGAGTTTCTTCCGCCGCACTCATTTCCCGTGCTTCCTCAGATGCTCCTGGAACTGCCTCTGTAAGTTCCTGCACTTCTCTGGAATCGCTTGGTTCTACATGGTCTGGTAATTCTGCTTCTCCTGAGTGTCGATCGGTCTCTCCAGTGACCGGTGTTCGATCATCAGATCTGAATTGGACTTCATCTGTACTCCTTGGTACAAACTCTGGAGCCTCTGGACTTAGTTCACTCTCCTGAGGATGGTACATCCCTCTACTTGCCGGTCCGAGAAATAAAACGGTGTGCTCTTCTTCATTGGAACTTTCAAGGTCACTATCTCCCACCGGAGCTTTAATCTGTGGTGGTCTCTTAGTCGATCTTGGTCGATGTCGCTCTGCTTCTGGGAAGTCTTGCTGTGGTGGGAGATAATGACATGGTAGTAATAAATTCTGATAGACTATTCTGGTTTTATTGTCCCCTCCTTCCAATCGGATTTCATACACTGGACTGTCATCGACTTTCCTCTTTACGACCACATACACCTTGTCTTCTTGACTAGCACCCAGCTTACTGGTGCCATTTCTGTTCCATAACATTTTCGATGATAGTACTCCTTACTCTTGCTCTGTCCTTGCATAACCACTTTGGACGCTATGTTGTATGCTTCTGCCATCCGTTCCTTCCATTTCCGAACGTACTCCGGATACGTTCTGTAAGTCTCTGACACAGTAGTATCGAACATGATGTCGATTGGCAGTCTTGGCCATTTAATAGGAAGAAGGTTGAGTAACCTGTTGCATCACTCTTTGCACAGTTATAAGCATGTACCACTTTTGACAGAGAACTCTTCCAGTCTTTCTTCTCGTCAGCTGTTAAAGAAGTGTCACAATTATAGTGGATAACTAAGGAAAGTGTTTGCGTGGAGCAAGACACAACAGTACACAGTTTATAGGTGAAAAGTCTATATTAAAGCACACAGTGTTTTGCACAAAAATGCAGAGAAATCTCAAAGTCTTAAGTTCACAGAATAATGAGTCTTTGCAAGGTTAGTTCACCATTATATATCAGCAAGTCCATACAATGCAGAAGCAATCAAAGAGGCCCGGGTAAAGTCTCGGACAGTGCAGACCAGTCCCATGCTCAGCGACCATCCGAATAAGGAGACTGAGAACTCAGAGCAGCTTACTTGAGAGCCAAAGCAGATGGAGGGCAGAGGTGCAGAGGAACCTGCACAAAACAGCCAGGATCTCAGGCAAAATACTCTAGCACTGGACTAGAGGCTGGGGTGGAGTTATAAGGGCAGGAGGTAAGGGCACATGATACAGAAAATGCCATCTTGAAAAAGGGCAGAAATGTCCCAAAAGAAAATGAAACATTCAGAGTCCTGACATTACTCCCTCCTTACTAGCGGCCTGAGGATGATCCTGGACCCGGTTTCTCAGGGAATCTTTGATGGAAACGAGAAATCTTTTTATGGGGATTGATGTTTTCCACAGGTTCCCAAGAGTCTTCTTCAGGGTGATACCCCTGCCATCTTTTCAAATACTGAAGCCGATTCCTGCGAGTCCTAGAGTTAATCACTTCCTCCACCACAAATTCCTCTTGCCCATCAATCACTACAGGCTGTGGAGGTGGCACAACACGTCCCTGGAAGGTATTAGGAGACACAGGCTTCAGTAAGGAAACATGAAAAACTGGATGTACCTTCATATTCCTAGGCAGCTTCAGACGGCAGGCCACAGAGCTCACAATACCGTTGATCTTGAAAGGACCGATGAACTTCTATCCAAGCTTCTGTGAAGGAAAGTTCAACTTTAGATTTTTAGTGGATAACCACACGGAATCTCCTACCTTAAACATGGGTGCTGGTTTACGGAATCTATCAGCCGATCTTTTGTAACGTTCCTGAGCCGAGGTCAGAGATTCCTTCAGAACCTCCAAATTTTGCCTCATTGCAGTCAGCCTTTCCTCTACAGCTGGAACAGGAGCATTAATCGGAGACCTAGGAAAAATACTCGGATGAAAATCCAAATTGGCAAAGAAAGGTGTTAACTTAGTGGAGGCACTCTGAGAGTTGTTGTAAGAGAATTCAGCTAATGGAAGAAGCTCCAACCAATCATACTGAAGATCGCTGATATAGCATCTTAGATATTGTTCCAAAGTCTGATTGGTACGCTCGGTCTGGCCATTTGTGTGAGGGTGATAAGCGGAAGAAAGACAGACATTAATATTGAGTGCAGAGCAAAACCCCTTCCAAAATCTTGAGGTAAACTGCACTCCATGGTCAGAGATGATCTCATCCAGGACCCCATGCAGCCGAAAAACATTTTGTATAATCAACTTCACTGTATCCTTAGCTGAGGGGAGGCCAGTGCAAGGAACAAAATGGGCAGCCTTGGTCAGACGATCAACTATCACCAGGATCGTATTCATACCACCCGATGAAGTTGTCGCGCCCCCGGGGCCGTGGGGTACTCGGCAGCCGGGCCCTCAGATGTTTGGGGGATATCATGGTGGCTGGCCCGGTTCGTGGCCCAGGGCGGACAACTGAAAAGAGGGGAATGTCTATTGGGATAATAGGTTTGTAAATGTTCGTGACGCCACCTGTGGTGCCTGGTGAGGATCACCAGCGCTGCAGCAGTCCACTGAGGCCGGTGTTGTGGCAGCTTAGATGGTATTGCTCCCCACAGGTGGAGCAGGGCCTCAGGGCAGCGTAGGAGGGAGGGGGATGCAGGACAGAGGGGACCCAGCCGGGTCAGAGCAAGAATAGGAGCACACACGAAAGTCACTTCAGTACCTTTTACTGATGGAAGTTCAGGCACATCCCGGAGCACTGTAGGGTGAAGGGTGCATATCAAGATCCTCCCCAGTGAGTGGGTGTAGGGCCTCCTGTCTCTTACCTCTCTGTAGTAAGTTTCTGACCTGCCTGGAGCTAGGCCTAACCTGGTTTCTGTTCTGCACCTGCTGACTTGGTGATAGTGCCTTCTGTTGGAGATCACTCTCCCTATTCTTTGGGGTCTCCTTGATTCCTGACCCTTGTACGTATCAGCTTTTGGTGATCCTGGGACATGTAGTTCGCCAGGGGTTTCAGTTGTTTTCTACTGGTCATGAAGATCCACGTAGACTCGGACCCGGTGTCCGGTATATGCTTCGGGGTGAGCTGGTTAAGCTCCTCTGCCCCCTATGTTACTCCCTTTCCACTCGCCTTCGGCCCCGCTCAGGCCCTCACTAGGCTACACACACTTCAGCCAGGATGCTGCTCTTCTTCGCCGCTCTCAGAGTGTTGGCACACTCCTAGCTCTCTATCCTGAGCTCTGTGAGTTCTAGTCTGGACTCACTCTACAGACTATGCTGAACTCTTTCTGCAGGAACTGCTAGGCTCTGGCTTGACTGCACTGAATACTTCTGTGTCTGAGCAGGAACTGCTGAATCACTGAGCTGCCTAGCTCCACCTTCCCTATTTATATCCCTAACGGGTTCCCTCTGGTGGTCTGAGGTGGAAGGTGGAGGTGTGTGTGTGCTGTGGGGGCCTCTTGTGGAGAAATCCTTCTATGCAACCCTCTACGATCTGCGGTACCAAGCGCAGCTGGGAGGCACATTCCCCCCTAGCAAAGCTCAGCACTTCCGGGCTGAAGTACATTTTATAAAACAATAAACATTAACAATCTTCCCTTTATGGGAGGCACATTTCTTAAACGTTGCATAACAAAAACATTATAAACATATAAAACATTTTCAGCAGTTCAATAATGGTGCTCCTTCCGGGGAAGCACCTGTCCATGATAGGCTGGCCCAGCCGGGTCATCAGCCGTAGATGGCGGGAGTTTGCTCTCCTCCCCCACCTTGTGGACATTCAGGGCCATGGGTATGACAGGGGTTACAGGTCCTGCTGATGGAGTGGCTGCCTCGGCCTGCTCGGCGCCGAGCTCGGGTTGAACATCAGGGCCATTAACCGGTGCTTCGGCGTTTTGCTGTTCCTCGGACATTCTGGTGCCCCCCTAGCGAACCGTGGCCTACCTTCCTTTCCTTCCAGTAGGCCACAGCTCCCCAGGTGACAGTCTTCTTCAGGACCTTGCGTCGCTTGCGTCCTACGTCAGAGCGTTCAGCGACGCTCCTTCCAGGACCTGGCATATCCTGGTTTGACGTCGAGGCATGGGGCGTGTCCGGGGCTTTGCGCGCTTTTGCAGGTGCGCCCCTCAGTTTCCTGCTGTTACGCCCTTCTTCTCGCTCGGCGGCCCAACAATGGCGGCAATCTTCACCACAGTTTAACATACACAGTTTTTAATTAAAGGCGCACAGTACCAGGTGGCAACGGGCATAACACTTCGTCGTTGCAGTGGGCACGGAATCCTGTTTGTGACGCCAGAAGTTGTCGCGCCCCCGGGGCCGTGGGGTACTCGGCAGCCGGGCCCTCAGATGCTTGGGGGATATCACGGTGGCTGGCCCGGTCCGTGGCCCAGGGCGGACAACTGAAAAAGAGGGGAATGTCTATTGGGATAATAGGTTTGTAAATGCTCGTGACGCCACCTGTGGTGTCTGGTGAGGATCACCAGGGCTGCAGCAGTCCACTGAGGCTGGTGTTGTGGCAGCTTAGATGGTATCGCTCCCCACAGGTGGAGCAGGGCCTCAGGGCAGCGTAGGAGGGGTGGGGTGCAGGACAGAGGGGACCCAGCCGGGTCAGAGCAAGAATTGGAGCACACACGAAAGTCACTTCAGTACCTTTTACTGATGGAAGTTCAGGCACATCCTGGAGCACTGTAGGGTGAAGGGTGCATATCAAGATCCTCCCCAGTGAGCGGGTGTAGAGCCTCCTGTCTCTTGCCTCTCTGTAGTAAGTTTCTGACCTGCCTGGAGCTAGACCTAACCTGGTTTCTGCTCTGCACCTGCTGACTTGGTGATAGGGCCTTCTGTTGGAGATCACTCTCCCTATTCTTTGGGGTCTCCGTGATTCCTGACCCTGGTACGTATCAGCTTTTGGTGATCCTGGGACATGTAGTTCGCCAGGGGTTCCGGTTGTTTTCTACTGGTCATGAAGATCCACGTAGACTCGGACCCGGTGTCCGGTATATGCTTCGGGGTGAGCTGGTTAAGCTTCTCTGCCCCCTATGCCACTCCCTTTCCACTCGCCTTCGGCCCCGCTCAGCCCCTCACTAGGCTACACACACTGCAGCCAGGACGCTGCTCTTCTTCGCCGCTCTCAGAGTGTCGGCACACTCCTAGCTGTTATGCACACGCCCGGGCTGAGCGGCGTGTGCGTGTGATTGTAGTGATTCCACTGGACCGTGCCGGAGAGTGAATGCCTGGAGGGGCGTGACTAGGTATTCACCCGATCCGACCAGGGTCGCACGACGGCATACGACGCCAGTGCACCAAGGAGGAACCGAGCAGAGGGACCAGGTGCTACTCCAGGACAGACCCCGGACACGGCTGTTGACCCACACAGGGGAATACAGGAACAGGCTGGTAGGCTGGCACACAGACTGGTGGGTATAGGCAGGCACGACTGGTATGCAGGCAGGCGGGTATGCAGGCAGGGGGGTAAAGGCAAGCACAGCTAGAGTGCAGACAGGGAGGCACTAGCAGGTAGGAACACAGGCGGGATAGGACCCAGTACACACCGGGACACAGGAACAATACAGGCAAAGGGGTACAGGCAAGCACGGCTAGAGTGCAGACAAGGCTGAGCAGGGAGGACAGGGCTCTGTTCACACGGAACAGACAGGAAGGGAAAGGCAGAGCCAGACACCCACAGGGTACTAGCAGTGAAGTAGCGAGTGGACCACAAACTCACAAACGGGAGTACAGAGACAACTGGCAGGAGTTAGGAACGAGTTCAGACTCTGCAGAAAAAGGAAGGGAACGGACATAGAGGCAAAAACAGGTAAAGGATAGGAGAGAGTTCAGACTGGAACTGAGTGTACGGAGGAGACCGACACTGCAGCGGGATACAGGAGCGGGTCTGGGAATACTGCCCCCAGAGAGGCGGGACGAACAGGCAAGGAGCGAGTTCAGACAGGACAGACAAGATACAGGAGCGGGTCTAGGTAATCGGCCCCTAGAAGGCAGGAGGAACAGGCTAGGAGCGTGTTCAGACAGGACAGACAAGAGAACACAGAAAGGACTCAGTTCAGACACGGGAACTAATACCGAAAAGCAGGAGACATACAGGACTCAGTTCAGACACGGGAGCTGATACCGAAAAGCAGGAGACATACAGGACTCAGTTCAGACACGGGAGCTGATACCGCAAAGCAGAAGACATACAGGACTCAGTTCAGACACGGGAGCTGATACCGAAAAGCAGAAGACATACAGGACTCAGTTCAGACAGGCCTGGAAATACAGCCTACAGGAAAGGCAGACAAGGAAACAAAGAACGGGACCTGGCACCTTCAGAGTGCAAGCACACACTGAAGGAAACACTATGCTCAGGCAGGGATAGAAGGGAGCTGCTGAGCTATATACCAAGTGACAGACAGCAATAGGCTGAGGACGCACAAGGGGTGTGACCCACAGCAGGTACAAAAGGCAGGAAGTGATCGGGCGCCGCCCTTAAGCAGCAGAAACAGACACAAACAGACAGCATGGAGGGAAGCCAGAGAGACATCCTGGACAGGAGATCAAGTGCGCCCTCTTGCACAGTGGGAGATGGACCACCATGCAAGGACGCCGCCAGGTATGTTACAGTACCTCCCCCCTTACGCCCCCTCTTCTTCAGGCCTGCCAGAATCTTCCGCAGGGAATTCGAGGACCAGTCGTTCACTGGGTTGGAGGGGGACAGAGACTTAAGGGTAATCTCTGCTTCGAGGTACATCTTGTCAAGCTCACAGGAAGAAATAGACGGGTTATCAGGTACATAATGAGGAAAAGTCACTGTCTCTTTGTTATCTGGTGGTATCCCGGAGGATTCAGGAAACAACTGGAGGTCCTCCGCCGGGTCAGAAGAGTGCAGAGGCTCAGAGAAAACAACTGCTTCAGAGTACACTAGGTCGGACTCACTGGAGGAAGCAGGCGAGGTATCGGGTACCGAGTATAGGAAAGTCTCTGTCCATTCACCACCAGGTGGCACCCCGAAGGATTCTGAACACAACTGGAGGTCCTCCGCCTGGTCGGAGGGGTGTAGAGACTCAGGAGTAACCTCTGCTTCGGAGTACACTAGGTTGGACTCACTGGAGGAAGCAGGCTTGGTATCGGGTACCGAGTATAGGAAAGTCTCTGTCCATTCACCACCAGGTGGCACCCCGAAGGATTCTGAACACAACTGGAGGTCCTCCGCCTGGTCGGAGGGGTGTAGAGACTCAGGAGTAACCTCTGCTTCGGAGTACACTAGGTTGGACTCACTGGACGAAGCGAGCGAGGTATCAGGTACAGAGTATAGGAAAGTCTCTGTCCATTCACCACCAGGTGGCACCCCGAAGGATTCTGAACACAACTGGAGGTCCTCCGCCTGGTCGGAGGGGTGTAGAGACTCAGGAGTAACCTCTGCTTCGGAGTACACTAGGTTGGACTCACTGGACGAAGCGAGCGAGGTATCAGGTACAGAGTATAGGAGAGTCTCTGTCCTTTCGCTACCAGGTAGCACCCCGAAGGGTTCAGGAGACAACTGGAGATCCTCCGCCTGGTCGGAGGGGTGTAGAGACTCGGAGGTAACTACCACTTTGGGGTACCCATTGTCAGGCTCACAGGACGAAGCGGACAAAGTATTGAGTACCGGGTGTAGAGAAGTCTCTCTCCATTTGTCATCGAGTGGTATCCCGGAGGATTCAGGAGGCAACAGGGGATCCTCCGCCAGGTAGTAGAGGTGCACAGACTCTGAGGTAACCACAGCTTTGGAGCATCCTTGGGCATGCACACCGGTTAAAGAGAAAGAAGCATCTGATGCCGGGTGCAGGAAGTTCTCCTGTGTGGAGTCTGAATGGGCAGAAGTCTCTTCGGCCAGGAGAACTGGTGCACTACCCACGCACATTACCCATTGGGGTTTCTCCGGGATACAGGGAGATGAAGCTTCAGTAGGGACTTCAAGGTTGGGGTCAGGAGGTCTCAGGGAGGACAGACCCTGGCGTGATGGCTTGCCTCTAAGTCTAGCACGTCTGGACTGCCTCTTGAGGTTGAGAGAAGTATTCCGGAAAGCGTAGTCACCCTGTGAGGATTCTGGGTGGGCAGTAGTCTCATTGGGCTGGAGGACTATTGCGCTACCCACACACATTACCCGTCGGGGCTGCTCCGGGATATTGGGAAGTGAAGCTTCAGCAGGGGCTTCAGAGTTAGGGTCCTCGAAGACCATACGAAAGGCCACCAGGAAGGCCTGCAGGTCAAGGATGACAGGATCCCATGCTTCCCATAGGGGGGTGACCCATTTCAAGGCATCACCCGCTAGGTAGTCAATCATAAAGGCCACTTTAGCCCAATCGGAAGGAAAATAGAGAGGGTAGGCCTTGAAGTGTAGCATGCATTGCTCCACAAATGCACGACACTGTCTTGGATCCCCATAGTAACGTGGCGGATCCGCAGGAACGAGGGCTGATAGATCCATCTGGACGGGTGCGTAATTCGCCTGGAACTCAGCTAAAGGGGGGAAAAAATTTATTTATTTTATTTTAATGCATGTATTCGCTGGAAAAACTTCTCAAAGAGCGAAGGCCGTGGGGCTCAACGGGAACCATGGCCTGAGCATGCTGTTATGCACACGCCCGGGCTGAGCGGCGTGTGCGTGTGATTGTAGTGATTCCACTGGACCGTGCCGGAGAGTGAATGCCTGGAGGGGCGTGACTAGGTATTCACCCGATCCGACCAGGGTCGCACGACGGCATACGACGCCAGTGCACCAAGGAGGAACCGAGCAGAGGGACCAGGTGCTACTCCAGGACAGACCCCGGACACGGCTGTTGACCCACACAGGGGAATACAGGAACAGGCTGGTAGGCTGGCACACAGACTGGTGGGTATAGGCAGGCACGACTGGTATGCAGGCAGGCGGGTATGCAGGCAGGGGGGTAAAGGCAAGCACAGCTAGAGTGCAGACAGGGAGGCACTAGCAGGTAGGAACACAGGCGGGATAGGACCCAGTACACACCGGGACACAGGAACAATACAGGCAAAGGGGTACAGGCAAGCACGGCTAGAGTGCAGACAAGGCTGAGCAGGGAGGACAGGGCTCTGTTCACACGGAACAGACAGGAAGGGAAAGGCAGAGCCAGACACCCACAGGGTACTAGCAGTGAAGTAGCGAGTGGACCACAAACTCACAAACGGGAGTACAGAGACAACTGGCAGGAGTTAGGAACGAGTTCAGACTCTGCAGAAAAAGGAAGGGAACGGACATAGAGGCAAAAACAGGTAAAGGATAGGAGAGAGTTCAGACTGGAACTGAGTGTACGGAGGAGACCGACACTGCAGCGGGATACAGGAGCGGGTCTGGGAATACTGCCCCCAGAGAGGCGGGACGAACAGGCAAGGAGCGAGTTCAGACAGGACAGACAAGATACAGGAGCGGGTCTAGGTAATCGGCCCCTAGAAGGCAGGAGGAACAGGCTAGGAGCGTGTTCAGACAGGACAGACAAGAGAACACAGAAAGGACTCAGTTCAGACACGGGAACTAATACCGAAAAGCAGGAGACATACAGGACTCAGTTCAGACACGGGAGCTGATACCGAAAAGCAGGAGACATACAGGACTCAGTTCAGACACGGGAGCTGATACCGCAAAGCAGAAGACATACAGGACTCAGTTCAGACAGGCCTGGAAATACAGCCTACAGGAAAGGCAGACAAGGAAACAAAGAACGGGACCTGGCACCTTCAGAGTGCAAGCACACACTGAAGGAAACACTATGCTCAGGCAGGGATAGAAGGGAGCTGCTGAGCTATATACCAAGTGACAGACAGCAATAGGCTGAGGACGCACAAGGGGTGTGACCCACAGCAGGTACAAAAGGCAGGAAGTGATCGGGCGCCGCCCTTAAGCAGCAGAAACAGACACAAACAGACAGCATGGAGGGAAGCCAGAGAGACATCCTGGACAGGAGATCAAGTGCGCCCTCTTGCACAGTGGGAGATGGACCACCATGCAAGGACGCCGCCAGGTATGTTACACTAGCTCTCTATCCTGAGCTCTGTGAGTTCTAGTCTGGACTCACTCTACAGACTATACTGAACTCTTTCTGCAGGAACTGCTAGGCTCTGGCTCGACTGCACTGACTACTTCTGTGTCTGAGCAGGAACTGCTGAATCACTGAGCTGCCTAGCTCCACCTTCCCTATTTATATCTCTAACGGGCTCCCTCTGGTGGTCTGAGGTGGAAGGTGGAGGTGTGTGTGTGCTGTGGGGGCCTCTTGTGGAGAAATCCTTCTATGCAACCCTCTAGGATCTGTAGTACCAAGCGCAGCTGGGCGCCACATAGGCAGCTCCACGATGAAGTCCATTGAGATAGACCCCCATGGACGAGACGGAACAGGTAATGGTTGAAGAAGACCCGTAGGTGACACACGAGGAGTCTTGTAACGAGCACATACCTCGCAAGAGAGCACATAGTCCTTAGTATCCTTCAGGCAAGTCGGCCACCAGAAAAATCTGTTTAGGAATTCTCGTGTCTTCTGTACCCCCCTGGGACCAGCCAACTTGGAGTCGTGGACCAACTTGAGGATCTGTTGACGGACGGCCTCAGGGACGTAGATACGTCGATCTCTGAACCACATGCCACTCCTAAGAACGAGATTGATATCAGCAGGAGGATTGGCCAGAAATACATCACTGTCATAGGCCTCCTTGAACTCCTTCCATAAGTCTTGATTGTGGATCACTCCGATGAAGTTGGCATCAGATAGAATGGTCTTGGACGGGGCTCCATGTACGGAATCCGCAGCATGGAATCGGGATAAAGCATCAGCCTTCCCATTACGAGAACCTGGGTGGTACGAAATAACAAAGTTAAATTGATTTAAAAATAGATTCCAACGAGCCTGCCGAGGAGAAAGACCTCTAGCGGATCTAAGGAACTCTAAATTCCGATGGTCAGTCAATACTACAATCTGTTGTGTGGCTCCTTGCAGATGGTGCCTCCATTCCTTGAAAGCTACAATAATAGCCAGCAATTCCTTGTCTCCCACAAGCACAAGGATGTAGCAGACTCTTCTCTCCAGTTCTTTGGGAGAGAGTAGCCCCCAAAGCATTATCAGAAGCGTCCACCTCCACAATGAAAGGCTGTGCTGGGTCTGGGTGGATCAACAGCGGTACGTAGGTGAAACGGGTCTTAAGCCGATCAAAAGCTTCTTGAGCCTGTGATGACCACTTAGAGGGCTTTTCTTTCTTGGTCAAGGAAGTGATGGGCCGAACAATATCAGAAAAATTTTGAATAAAACGTCTATAGAAATTTGCAAAACCGATAAAACGTTGGACCTCTTTAACGTTCTTAGGTACCGGCCAGTCAAGGATTGCCTGAATCTTACCAGATTCCATGTTCAGCCCCTGAGGAGAGATGATATAACCTAAAAACTGGATCTCAGAACGATGGAACTCAAATTTCTCCGGCTTGATATACAGATGGTTCTCTATCAGACGTTTCAAAACAGATTTGACATGTTCCTCATGTTCCTGCAGAGAGTCAGAAAAAAATAGAATATCATCCAAATAGATCACCACAAACTGATCTAATAGATCTCTAAAAATGTCATTAGCAAGATGTTGAAACGTCGCAGGGGCATTACAAAGCCCAAAGGGCATCACGAGGTATTCAAAGTGTCCATACCGACATCTGAATGCTGTCTTCCATTCAACACCGGAACGAATACGCACCAGATTATAAGCCCCACGAAGGTCCAGTTTAGTGAATATCTTGACATGATGAACTCTGTCCAATAATTCGGGAATCAACAGCAAAGGATAGCGATTCCGTATGGTTACCTTATTAAGTTCCCTATAGTCAATACAGGGTCTCAGGGTCCCATCCTTTTTCTTCACAAAAAATATAGGCGCCCCTGCTGGTGAGGAAGAAGGGCGTATGAAGCCTTTAGCCAGATTTTCATCAATATATTCCTTCAGGGCCTGAAGCTCAGGTGCCGCCAAAGGGTATACATTACTGAAAGGAATAGCTGTCCCAGGAAGCAGCTCAATGGGATAGTCATAATGCCTATGTGGAAGAAGATGATCTGCTTTCTTCTGGTCACAAATATCAGAGAAATCTTTATACACAGAAGGTAAAGAAAAAACCTGTGCAGGAGATTCTTTATCTCTGGACTCAGGAACGGCTTCTGTAATCGCTGAGTTGCTCCTTGTTGGGAAGGTAATCTCCTTGGTCTCCCAGTTGACAATCTGGTTTCAAGCACGCAACCAAGGGATGCCTAAAATCACAGGAAAATGAGGAGAAGAAATTAATAGAAAAGAAAGTTGCTCCTGATGATTAGGCTCCAACAAAATTTCAAGGGGTACTGTTTCCTGATCCACAGGCCCAGAGACTAAGGGTGACCCATCCACTGTTTCCATGGCAATTGGTGAGGCTCTACGCTGTATCTCAATGCCATGTTCCTTGGCGAATGTAATGTCCATAAAGTTGCCCCCAGCGCCAGAGTCAATCATAGCCGCACTGGAAATCCACTGCCCTGTACACAGAATCTTAATAGGGAGTGAAGAGTGAGAGTTCTTTTCCTGCAGCTCCCTGGGAGGTGTAGCCAGAGAGACAGAATGGAAAACAGCGTTTAATGGCAGGCTACATTCAGAGATGTCAGACTCATCGTCACAGTTATCATACTCCCCTACCGCTGCTAGCACCTTGTCAGACAGCTTAGGACAGTAAATTGGGAAGTAGTCTGACTGACTGCAGTAGAAACATAGCCTCTCTCGCAGACGGTGCTCTCGGCGCTCATTACTCTCACGCCTCTGCACAGAATCAATCTGCATGGCCACCTCCTCTACCTCCCGAGATGATTTACCTGAAGGCTCTTTTGGAGGAAAGGAAAAATTAGACATACGGTTAAATACAGCCAATTTCTCCTGTCTACGCTCAGTAAGACGAATGTCTATGCGTACACAATGCTGTATAAACGTTTCTAACTCTTGTGGTGACTCTGAACGGGCTAGTTCATCCTTCACAATGCTAGACAGACCTTTCTTAAAAATAGGCAATTGTGCATAACTGTCCCAATTAGTATCAACCGCTAATCTCCTAAATTCAGTCGCATATTCAATAACAGAGCGTTTACCCTGGCGTACAGATAATAAAGCAGACTCAGCAGTTGCGCGTCGATTAGGGTCATCAAACATTAATGCCATAGCGGCCAAGAGCTCATCCAAATCATTTAACCGTGGATCACGAGACTCGATCATCGGATTCGCCCAGGCGAGCGCTCATGAGGTCAGCAGCATAATTACACACAATACTTTAGAGCGATCAGTAGGAAAACGGTCAACATGCACATCAAAATATAGCATACACTGGTTCACAAAACCGCAAAATTTGTCACGATCACCATTAAGCCTGAATGGTGGCAACTTAGGTGGACTGGCTAGTGGCGGTTTACCAGAGGGTAAAGTCACTTGTGCCGCTATTTGCGTGTTTAAGTCCTGGAAAGCCCGTCCATATTGGGACTCCAAGCCAGCAAGTTTGTTTTCCTGAGCCGCCATACGGATACTTAAGTCCTGTAAAGTTTGTCCAAACACTTGTTGATTGTGCTCAAGGCCTCCAAGTCTCTTTTGCACACCTTCCACATCTTTCTGCAGAGATCTAATTATGGCATACACCTGCTCTAACTTGCTTTCTGCAGTCATTGCTCCAGCAGTCTCCTAAAGGGGCTAGAGTATCCTGTAACAATTATAGTGGATAACTAAGGAGACACAACAGTACACAGTTTATAGGTGAAAAGTCTATATTAAAGCACACAGTGTTTTGCACAAAAATGCAGAGAAATCTCAAAGTCTTAAGTTCACAGAATAATGAGTCTTTGCAAGGTTAGTTCACCATTATACATCAGCAAGTCCATACAATGCAGAAGCAATCAAAGAGGCCCGGGTAAAGTCTCGGACAGTGCAGACCAGTCCCATGCTCAGCAACCATCCGAATAAGGAGACTGAGAACTCAGAGCAGCTTACTTGAGAGCCAAAGCAGATGGAGGGCAGAGGTGCAGAGGAACCAGCACAAAACTGCCAGGGGCACGAGAAATGCTGGAAACTAGAGTATGAAGCAGGCTCTCAGGGAACAGATGATTCCAGCAGAATTTCGGGAGCATGCAGAAAGCCAGGAAGCCACCAGAAGGAGGATCTCAGGCAAAATACTCTAGCACTAGACTAGAGGCTGGGGTGGAGTAATAAGGGCAGGAGGTAAGGGCACATGATACAGAAGACGCCATCTTGAAAAAGGGCAGAAATGTCCCAAAGGAAAACAATATGCAAATTGCCTCTTCAGAGTCCTGACAAGAAGTTGTCCACTACTTTTACATTTATGTCCAATCCGTAGGATAGGGCATCAATGTATGATCGGCCAGGGTCCCACACGTGGCACCCCCACATACCAGCTGTTATCGGTGCCGGCGGCGGTGGCCACCGGCCTGAAGTGCTCACCTGTGGGGCTCCGCCGTCAAGTGGTAGTGGCCGCCGAGGTGTGCTGCACATCCGCCTCCCATTCAATTGAATAGGAGGCGGATGTGCAGTACACCGCGGCGGCCACTACCATTTGACGGTGGAGCTCCGCTGGTGATCACTTCCGGCCTGCGGCCACCGCCGCCGGCGCTAGTAGCAGCTGATCGGCCGGGGTGCCGCGTGCGGGACCCTGGCCGATCATACATTGATGCCCTATCCTACGAATTGGGCATCAATGTAAAAGTAGTGGACAACCACTTTAAAGTGCGCAACATCGACAATAATGTCCGCTTAAAACGTTCCACTTGTCCATTACCCTCTAGGTGATAGGGCGTTGTGTGGGATCTCTGAATTCTACAGTATTTTCCTAGCTTGTCTACGAGCTGGTTCTCAATTTCTTTTTCTTGGTCGTGGTGTAACCTCGTAGGGAAACCAAACCTCAAAGCAAAATCATTGAAGAACTTCTCTGCCACTGTTTGACCAGCTTTATTGGTGGTGGGATATGCTTGGGCAAATCGAGTAAAATGGTCCATCACCACCAATATGTATTCGTAGCCACCCTTGCACGTCTCGAGATGTAGAAAGTCTATTGAGACCATCTCAAACGGATACATACTGTAGTTGCCCATAAGTGCCTGGGTTGATGTGTTGGGATGTTTATCTTTCAGACACCCACACTCCCTGGTCACATACCTCTCAATATCTCTCTGCATGTACGGTCAGAAGAAATATTCACGGATCAAGTTGGTGGTCCTTTCCACTCCTAGGTGTCCTATGTTTTCATTGAGTTCTTTGAAGATCAACCTACGGAATACTCTGGGTAGTACTAACTGCCGGTTTTGTCCTCCTTTACAATACAGGATACTGTCTTCACTGAGGTAGAGCTTCGTCCATTCTTTAACTAAAACATACTGCTGGTGATTCATTATCTCTCTCCCGTTTACTTGGAAACCGATCTTGGTCCACATAAAGTAGTATTCTACCAATTATCTGATCTTTCCGTTGTGCTCTATGGATTTTTTCTTTTGGTAGTTGTTGAATAGACAGGGGGTGATCTTATTCTCCCGCTTTTATGGTGGTTTCCACCGTCAACGGACACCACAATGGTGTGTCTTCCTCCTGATAAACTTGTACTGCTTGGGTAGTGCTCTCAATTGCTTCCAGACTGACTTCCTCCGAGAATTTTTGCATGAACTCCATAGGCTCTAGAGGCATTCTCGACAATCCGTCAGCATCCGCATTGCATTTTCCTGGCCTGTACTTGATGCTGGAATTGAAGTCAGCTACTTCAACGACCCATCTCTGACCCGTTGCATTCCTTGGCAAAATGTCCTTCCTCACCACATCTTAGACAGTGGACACACACCGTACTCTGATTTGATGAACGGCACACTTCACAAGTCGGGTATCTTCTGTTCTGGAACCCACTCCTGGGTCTGAGGGATACAGGTTCCAGCCTGGTACGAATCAACTTTTTTACCGAAATCAACTCGGCTCGCAGATCTATTACTTCCTCCCAGTCAGCGTTGGCGGTCCTCTCTTTTGTTGGTGATTTAAAGTTCCCTCTCGGAGGTGGCACTGGAGGGTCTCCATGATGATCTTCGGACTGGCCACCGGGGGTCCCCAGCTTCAGCTGACTCATTTTGGTGATTTTAGGAGCAGAGCCTATCTGTAACTTCTGTTCGCTCTCTGACTCCAAACAAGTTGCCTCATTCATTTTTTCAATTAGGACTTGGTCCAGAATGCCAGGATCTTCTAGGTACTGTTTCAGCTGCAACTTGATGCCTTTGCTGATTAATCTCGTTCCCAATGTTCTCAAAAACTTCTTCTGGAATAGTCTAGCATCAAACCTCTTCTCCGCTTCTACATCTCTGGATGCAAACAACAGTCTCTCCTTCAGTTCAATTGCTCTGAACAAGAAACTTTGGGGTGATTCATTATTTTTCTGTGAGAGGTTAATGAGTCGGTGGAACAATTCTGAAGTACTCTCTTCTTTATAGTGCCCTTTTAAAATCATCTTCAGCTGTTGCAAGGTCAATTGACTCTTCATTTCTAGCATACTACGGAGGTTCAGTCCTGGGATGATCGCTTTCACCACCCCCTCAATGATCTCATCTGGCTTGTAGCCTTTCTGTAAGCCAGCATCGATCTGGTGCAACAAGTTCATATAAGACAGTTTCTCTTTCTGTTCACACTCTCAAATCTGTCCCAGGATCTTGAATTCTTTCCTTATGGTGATTTGTGGTGTTACAGAGGACTGTCTTTCTGATTTATCTAGTCCGAGCAGGGTAAAGGTTGTGTCTGAGTCTGTCACCCGTTCAGAGGTTTTGATTGATTCCTGTAGGGCTGTTGTTAGGGCTTTGAATTGTTCTTTAAATTCCTGTAGTTCTGTCTGCGGATGGAGATTCCTGCTTTTGGTAATTGGTGCCACCCCTCCATCCTCAAACTTCAGCCAGGTTAGAAACTGTGTTAGCTCCTGGAGGAATGTCCCCATGACGTCTTCAGCTTCTTTCTCCCCAGCTCATCCATTTTTGCATTAATGGCAGCTAACAGTTACCTGCGGTTGTGTGCTTTAGAAATCTGTTCTTCTGACATCTTTATATGTTCTGCTACTGTTCTCAATTTTTCACAGGTTAACTGAAGAAGCAGCTCACTAATTCTGTCCATTTGTATTTCCACATCCATTGCTGCTAGTGAGTTTTCTTTAGGTCTGGTCCCCTTTAACTGGTGTAGCAGAGTTGAATTGATGTGTTTTGCTGCTGTGTTTTCCAGACACTTTTCCTCTTCTCCCTCTACATGCTAATTCCCACTTAGGATTCCCTGTACGGGCCACCAATGTTACACGCACACCACTAGGTTCAGATAGGGCGAGACCGGTTTCATGAATTCTTTGGAATCCTCGGGGAAATGTTACTCAGGGCAACCATAGGCAGAAGCTTCTCTCAGGCACATGATAGATTCAATTGCTGACCAGACACATCTAACAAGAGTCTTTTTTAACAGTTTAACAGTGGAATGTAATCTGAAGCACGGCCAGTGCAATTCAGGGATATTACAGCAACAATCTTCATTACAGTACAGTCTGAGTTTCTTGAGCAACCGGCTCCAGTAACAATACAGTAGTTTCTTCACAAGGCACAGTATTACAGTCTCTTCAGTAGCATAATTCAGCATAGATTAGATCTCTTAGCAGCACACTTCTATGCATACACAACCACAGGCTTTTCCTTCACAAGGACACAATAGTAAACAGCATTCTGTATCCTGCATGGAGATGTAGGGGGGCAGGGTTTGATGAGGGAGATGATCCCTGTGACACAATTCCTTCCAGTTCTTATCTTCCTGCCCGATAATACTCTGCACTGTTAGTTCAGGGAGTTTATCTGACATGTGTTTATTTTCTCTCGTGATCTGAATCCTGTTTAGTTGCCTTCTGTCAGATCCAGATAACACACTACCTTTCTCTTCGGCTTCAGCCAGACTACAATAACAAGTTCCCCACAATCCCCCTGGGGCTCTGCTAAAACACTCCCTGTCTCCTGTGACGGTGTTAACCCCTCTAGTTGCTGGATGCTTCTGGAGCACAACACTTCCTGTCTCCTGTGCTTGTGTTATTTTGTAACAGTTGCTGGATGCTTTTGAAGCAACAGCATTCCTTCTGCATGTCACACATGCCTTTATTTAAGAAAAAGATAGTTGTTACTGAGTCTATTGAGATACCAGGTTGGGAACAGACTCCCTATAATATTTTGGCAGCCAAATGGTCCCACAGTGTTGGTTTGAGTGAACCATGGGACAAATGTCTGAAGGTGTAAAAAAAATACTTCTTTCAGTATATTTTTCTATTGAGGACTTCTTATCAGATGCGATTGATCTTTTCCTTGGATCCTGGATGGTAGGTTGCGTCTGTCTGTGTCCAGCACGTGTGTTAGGATGACACCATGTGTCGTCCAGTGTCCTGTGAAATGGACTAACTAAAAATAAACAAATAGCGCATGTTACCTAGAAACCCTAGCACAATGGCTGATGCAATCTTATGCAATGTATGGTACAGAATTCAGAATAAAATTAATATCCGTAATTAATATTTAACAATTCCCCCTTTTGAGGATGACAGACATCAACTGAAATCCTCAAAGTAGATAGGTTCATCATTAGGATAATAGGATCATTTTTCTTTTCTTCTTCCTTGGCAATATCATTTAATGTCCATAACAATATTATTAATAATAATAATAATAATAATAATATCAATATCGGATTATTGTTATATGTATTCAATAGCATAATGATGTGAATCCATGTTATGGTAAGCCGTGACTAATATTCATTTAACTACATTGGTCGCTTCAACTACTTCTAACGGCGAACAAACACCGTCAGAAAACCCAGGTGGCAACCCAGGTGGCCGCCCTGGTGTGGATGGCTTCCTATCTTCAAAGATTCAAACAAGACCCAATAATAGAAGAACACGTGCCACACCTTACCAGGTTAGTGCTGCTTGCGGGGGGCTCCGCATTGTTAACTTATCCAACCACGTACTAACTGACAAGCAGATGGAGGTCCTGGGGCTGGGACTATCTTTTGCACCCACTAATGCATTTCATTTTTTTACTGCCCTGAAGGACCTCCACCTGTTTGCACGTAAACTTATTCTTAAAAAATTACATTCCAGGCCACATGGTGAGGATGGCCCTGTGACCACGACAGAGATGGAGGCATTGAAGGATTTGTAGGACCTCTTGATGGAGCAGGACAAACCCCCAAATACAGGTGGGTTACCACAGTCGAGGTATCCTAGATCGACAAGGTTCCCTCACTTGTCCCTGAGTCCGGCAGTTGAAATATTTGTGCGTCTAGTGACGGAGGATTTGAGACATCTCTCCACACGCAGACGCTTTGACAATCTTACTCATTCTCAGCGTACTGCGATAGAACGGTTGAAATCACTTCGTGATGTGGTTATTAAACCAGCGGACAAGGGAGGGAACATTGTACTGTGGCCCTGTTCTAAATATGAGAGGGAGGCGTTACGCCAACTAAGGGATACCAAGACATATTCGAGGTTACCCTTTAATCCTACTGCCTCCTTCTCTGCCGCGCTCCAGGGGATCCTGGGCAGGGCCTGTGATCAGGGAATTATTAACAAGCAAACAGTTGAAGCTTTACCTGTTCGATTCCCTAAAACTGCTACTTTTTACCTACTTCCAAAAATTCGCAAGGACGCCCTCAACCCGCCGGGACGTCCAATCGTGTCAGGCCTAAGTAATTTGTGTGGTCCTATTTGCCAGTATATTGACAGCCACCTTCGCCCATTAGTGGAGACACTTCCTTCATACATTCAGGACACGATGGACGTCTTAAGGCGCGTTAATGGCGTCCTTGTGACGGATGGTATCCTGCTAGTCACGGCCGATGTTGAGAGCCTCTACACATGTATTAGCCATGATCTGGGCCTTTCTGCAGTCCGCCTCTTCCTTGGGGCGTCCAATCTGGACGGCCTCTCACGAAATTTTATCCTTGATCTCCTCCACTTCGTCCTCCACCACAATTATTTTTTATTCAAAGATACGGTGCATCTACAAAGGCGTGGCACGGCGATGGGGGCGTCTTGTGCGCCCTCGTACGCCAATCTCTTCTTGAGGTCCTGGGAGAGAGACATTTTTGGCGACGAGGGCGTGCGCCGCGCCGACCCCGTCGTGTCATGGCTTAGATACATCGATGATATTTTGTTTCTGTGGCGGGGGACGGTGGAGGAGCTTGACGATTTCATGGTGCAGCTTAACTCAAACAATCGTTCCATTAGGCTTACCTATACATACCATCATAAACAGATTGACTTTCTAGACATCAGTCTGGAGGTGGGTGAGTACCACACCATCCAGACTGATGTCTTTAGAAAACCCACCTCGGTCAATTCCTTAATACATGCTGCCTCTGCACATGATCCCTCTACAATTCGTGCCATCCCGGTCAGACAATTCCTGAGGATGAGGCGGATCTGTTCCACCGACTACAAGTTTAGGAGACAGGCTTCGGATCTGGCAGAACGTTTCAGGCAACGTGGGTATAGCAACCACTGCATCGGCCGTGGCTACTCGAGAGCACGGAACACATTCCGTAACCATCTGATTTATTCCTCAAATTCATCCAAACGGGTGACAACGGAAAGAATCCGCTACATCTCCACATATAATCATGAGTGGGGGAATATGCGGCGGATCCTTTCCCGTCATTGGGGTGTGCTCAGCGCGGAGCCCTCCCTACGTGAATCTTTAGGAAGCTATCCACAAATGACCCCCCGGCGGGCCAATAACCTGGGTGACATACTGGTATCCAGCCACTATATAACTCCCTTGACGAATCCATTTGTGTCCCGCGGACCCACGTTTGGCTCGTTCCCCTGTGGCCACTGTGCCGCCTGCGCCAATATCCTGCGCAGCTGGGTGTTCACGTTCTCTGATGGCTCTCGTGAGTTTAAAATCCGCAATTACATCTCATGCGGTACAACCCATGTTATATATTATGCTACATGTGGTTGTCAATTAATTTATGTAGGACTCACTACGAGAGAGCTGAGGATCAGGGTTTGTGAACACGTGCGGGACATTGGCGCGGCTCGGACGGTGGCCGACCCCAGGGAGCTCAAAACATTGCCGCGTCACTTTAAGGCTGTCCACAATTGCGATCCGAGGACACTAAAGTTTTGCGGCATTGATGTCATACATTTGGGCTCCCGGGGTGGAAATGGTAAGCAACTTCTGGCCCAAAAGGAGGCCAGATGGATCGTCACTTTAGACACCATGGCTCCGCGGGGCCTCAATGAGAGTTTGGGGTTCTCGTCCTTCCTCTGAAATGAAGTGACGGATTGTATGATATGTTCTGTGTTTCTGCTCCCCTGTGGACCATGATATGTCTATTTCTGGACCATGGCTTTAGGTTTTTAGTTTTTATATTCTTTTCTAATTTTTATATTTTCCCTTTTATTCTCTTTGTACTCACATTTTCTCCGACAGTGACTGTGCCCCAGGACCTCTTCTTTTTGATGTACATCTATGGCAGACGATCTGTCTTTTGAACTCCTTCGTCTTTTGATGTCTACAAGAGATTCTGATACAGATACTGCTACTGCACTCTTGATTCTTGACCGGGATGTACACTTTACTTGTGGATTCTGTTTGATATCTGGTACTTGTGACTGATTGAAACCATGTTGAGAAATCTATAGTTGTGCACTTTTTGGCACTATATGTCCCCTTTTGCAAGGGGACTTATGCTGTTATAACGCTAATTGTATAGACATATGTACCTCTTTTTTTGACCTAATGCACCATCCCCTCCTTTCATACCTTTCTATTGAGCTGTACTTCCATGACCAGCATTATTTGCTACTATTAGTATCATGATATTAACTTTTATAGAACATTAGTATTGTGCTGGCTGGCTGGAATAGCTACCGGGTTTTGATTGGTGGGGATATTGTTGCTCCCTTTATGTGGTTTCATTTCTGTTATTGGCACTCAGTCCCAAGCTCACCTCCTACATGGATGTAGTGCACATGCGCCCGGTCCGTCCCGTGCCGTGCTGCGCTCGGCTGTCTTTATGCCTTCGGCGCGCCGCCGGGAATAGCATTCATTTGCATTTCGGTCCGCGCGCCGACGTCATGACAGCTGGGGCGCGTGCGCGGGATATGTGACGGCCGTTGCGCATGCGCCGCCCATCATCCAGTACTTGGCGGCCATCTTGGACGACCACATGATGTATCATGTGACACTTCTGGGCGTATTTAAAGGTCCTGGCAGCACCCTCACACACGCCTCTTGATAAAGCTGATCTACACCCGGCGAAACGCGCGTCGAGGCCTTTCTCATTCACTATCTGGTCCCTGTGTGGTCTCCCAGAGGTCTGGGGCCCCTTACATTAGGGTAAGTTTGGTACAATATGACCTTTGGGTCTTTCTGGACCGCATGGTCCATATGGGAGTGACCTTTTTGCTTGCCCTGATTGTGCGTCCCTCTCCCTGTTTTAGTGTAAGCATGCACCCTTCTGACTCTAGGGGTGAACCTCTGGAGAGACCCACTTACAAATATGCGGGACCATTTGTCTGCTTGTCTTAATTTTGTGTCATAACTATTAATGCTATGTATTGTCTTTTAATGAACTATGTCTACAATAAAGTCTTTTCATGCGATTTCACTCAGCTGTTCTCCTAGTTTTATATAAGTCTTGAGTGGGCTATGTGGAGACGGGGTCGGAATTTTTCTGGGGACCATTAACCCACGTCATTTATTATGCGGGTCGCAGTCTGTTTATTCATTTAACATATATAATTATACTTCCCTAAATCTAAATCGAAATAATCACGGGTCCAATCGTCATCATCTGATGTCATCGGTTCTTGTCTCGTCTTCTTCTTGGTTCTTTTAAAACACAGTCTTTAGATGAAAATTCCTTTGAAATAAATTATAGCGTGTAGATATTGTACAGTCCATAATTGTGTTCATTATTGTTCAGTCTTTAAACTGTACTCTTTATTAGAAAGATCATGTGTGTCAATTGATAAGAAAACAAAGTCCATGGATGAAATGTAGCTTTAATATCTGTGCAGTGTCACCTGGACTTACGTTGGATTGTCTTTGGATAATTCTGGAATCCTCCGTGTCATCCGCACTGGTCTCCTGTCACTTTTGGAACAGGTGTGACGTCTTTGGTCAGAAAAGCAAGGGTTAACTTGACACTTCCCTGCTCTATATAGCACCATAACCAGTACTTAATCCTTAATGTACAGAACACATATATCAGGCTGGCAGAATCCTGACACTCCGTTATTATTCACCAGCTTTCAGGTGATAGGAAACCACTGGAACATGATGAAACTTGAACACAACCCAGTTCATATAGGATCATCGTCCTCTGCAGTCGTGGTTATCAGTGGTGTGAATGTATTGTAATTGACACAGTCTATTATCACTCAGCATTCACAACATCTTTACCTTCTGAGATTTCCGTATATCGGTTGCTTCTTCTTGTAACTTTTGAGAATCTCTTTAATTTATAAATATGAAAAATCTTTATTAAGATAGAATTAATAATTGCAATGTCTTGATTGAAGTCTTCATTCGCTAATCTGATACCAAATCTGGCAACTTTCCTAACCTATAATATCATAGGGTACCATAGCAATCAATAATGTTCATCTAATTATTATCAAAATATTAAAATAAATTATGTTTGGAATAATAAAACAATAATAGATAGTAATTCATTATTAATCAAGTTCTTCATGTGATAGAACATTTTTATGTCATAGGTGTAATTACCTTTTCCAACCCATAGGTGTCAGTGTGTTTTGAAACAAGTGTTTATTAGTGATGAGCGAGCACTAAAAGGCTCGGGTGCTCGAAGCTCGGGTTGAGCAAATTGGAATACTCGGGTGCTCGACCCGAGCAACGAGCCCAATGTAAGTCTATGGGAAACTCGAGCATTTTTCTGGCGGTCCCCCCGGCGGTCTGCAGAAGGTCAAAAATTGCCCAAATCGATGGGAACAGTGCTCAATTAAACGTCAGGCTGGCAGAATATATAGGCAGACAGGCAGGCAAGGTATATAGGAGGGTGCGTGAAAAACATAGCAGGGCAATTGGAACACACTAGTGCCCTCCGATTTTCATGCACCCGTCTCTTTAAAAAAGCCGGCTGGCAATTCATCAGCGGCATACACCGGTACCTGACAATTTAGAACAGAAAGAAAAGAGCATCACACATAGATTAGATAGATAGAAACATGACAGTCACATATATAATAAGTACAGTGATAGTGTTGGTTACTGTACTTGTCATTTAGTGTTAAAATAAAGGATTTATTAAAAAAAAATAATAGTGTTTTTGTCTCTTTAAAAAAGCCGGCCGGCAATTCATCACCAGCAGCATACACCGGTACCAGACAATTTAGAACAGAAAGAATAGAGCATCACACATAGATTAGATAGATAGAAACATGTCAGTCACATATATAATAAGTACAGTGATAGTGTTGATTACTGTACTTGTCATTTAGTGTTAAAAGAAAGGATTTATTTAAAAAAATTGGCGTGGGGTTCCCCGTAATTTTAGTCTCTAGCGGAGGTTAAGCAGACGGCTAGGGCAGATGTTTGAAGCCTGGGAAGGGGGTAATACCCACAGAGCTTCCCAGGCTACTAATATCAGCCTCCAGCTGAATACCTAGCCTTTGCTAGCTATTAAAATGGGGGACCCCACGTCATTTTTTTTGGGGTCCCCCATTTTAATAGCTAGTAAAGGCTAGGTATTCAGCTGGGGGCTGAATACCTAGCTAGTAAAGGCTTAAAATGGGGGACCCCCCCAAAAAATGACGTGGGGTCCCCCCTATTTTAATAGCTAGCAAAGGCTAGGCAGACAGCTGGGGGCTGATATTAAAAGCACAGGAAGGGTGCCATGAATATTGGCCCCCTCCCACGCTAGAAACACCAGCCGTCAGCCACCCCATAGGATGCGCCAATTCTGGCACTTAGCCTCGCTCTTCCCACTGCCCTGTAGCGGTGGCAGTGGGGTAATAGGGCTGGGGTTGATGTCAGCTTATAATGCCAGCTGACATCAAGCCCAGGTTAGTAATGGAGAGGCGTTTATAAGACACCCCCATTACTAACCCCATAGTCAAAGTTAAAAAAAAACACAAACACCCAGAATAGAGTCCTTTAATTGAAATAAACGCACAATTCTTTAATGTTCTAAATTAAACCATACTTACCATCACGCCCATTCCAGCTAAAGCCAACGATCTCCTGCAATAAAAATAAAATAGTAAACCAACCTCATCCTTACCTTTCCATGGTTCCCAGGCCGGCTCCAGCTCTGCTACATTCACATGACAGGCTGGATCGCAGCCGAAAGCTGCCATCCAGCTTGCCATGCCGCAGACACTGAGAAGCGCAGGTATGCTTGCGCTCCTCAGTGTCTGGCTGTGACGGCATCCAGATGAGCCGAGTTAATGTCCAATGAACTCAGCTCACCTCATGCACGTCACTGACAGCGTGGGAAAATTCTCCTGCGCATGCGGTGAGCGTGAGAGAATTCTCCTGCGCTCACCGCAAGCGTGGGAAAATTCTCCTGCGCTTGCGGTGAGCGCAGGAGAATTCTCTCACGCTCACCGCATGCGCAGGAGAATTTTCCCACGCTGTCAGTGACGTGCATGAGGTGAGCTGAGTTCATTGGACATGAACTCGGCTCATCTGGATGCCGTCACAGCCATACACTGATGAGCGCAAGCATGCCTGCGCTTCTCAGAGTCTGCGGCATGGCAAGCGGGATGGCAGCTTTCGGCAGCGATCCAGCCTGTCATGTGAATGTAGCAGAGCTGAAGCCGTCCTGGGAACCATGGAAAGGCAAGGATGAGGTTGCTTTATTATTTTACTTTTATTGCAGAAGACATAGGCTTCAGCTGGAATGGGCGTGATGGTAAGTATGGTTTAATTTAAAACATTAAAGAATTGTGCGTTTATTTAAATTAAAGGACTTTATTCTGGGTGTTGTGTTTTTTTTAAATACTTTACTAGAAATTCATGGCGGTCATGTCTAATATTGGCATGACCCCATGAATTTCGGGCTTAGGGCCAGCTGATAATACCAAGCTGACCCTAACCCCTTTATTACCCAGTGAGCCACCGCACCAGGGCCCTAGATGAGTTGGGTACAGCACCAGAAGATGGCGCTTCTATGAACGCGCCATTTTCTGGGGTGGCTGCGGACTGCAATTTACAGCGGGGGGGGGGGCAGAAAGCTTGGGCCTCCATGCGCTGCGGATTCCAGCCCCCAGCTGCCTAGTTGTACCTGGCTGGACACAAAAATAGGGCGAAGCCCCATGTATTTTTTTTTTTTATTATGTCATGAAATTCATGAAATAATAAAGAAAAAAAGGGCTTCCCTATATTGTTGTGTCCGGCCAGGTACAAATTGGCAGCTGGTGGTTGGGGGCAGCCCGCTCCTGCCTGCTGTACCTGGCTGGACACAAAAATAGGGCGAAGCCCCACGTCAATTTTTTTTTTATTATTTCATGAAATTCAGCTTTCGGCTGCGATCCAGCCTGTCATGTGAATGTAGCAGAGCTGGAGCCGTCCTGGGAACCATGGAAATGTAAGGATGAGGTTGGTTTATTATTTTACTTTTATTGCAGAAGACATTGGCTTCAGCTGGAATGGGCGTGATGGTAAGTATGGTTTAATTTAGAACATTAAAGAATTGTGCGTTTATTTCAATTAAAGGACTTTATTCTGGGTGTTTGTGTTTTTTTTTAACTTTGACTATGGGGTTAGTAATGGGGGTGTCTTATAGACGCCTCTCCATTACTAACCTGGGCTTGATCTCAGCCGGCATTATAAGCTGACATCAACGCCCGCCCTATTACCCCACTGCCACCGCTACAGGGCAGTGGGAAGAGCGAGGATAAGTGCCAGAATTGGCGCATTCATAGGGCGGCTGACGGCTGGTGTTTCTAGCCTGGGAGGGGGCCAATATTCATGCCACCCTTCCTGGGCTATTAATATCAGCCCCCAGCTGTCTGCCTAGCCTTTGCCAGCTATTAAAATAGGGGGGACCCCACGTCACTTTTTGGGGGGGGGTCCCCCATTTTAATAGCTGGTAAAGGCTAGGTATTCAGCTGGGGGCTGATATTAGTGGCCTGGGAAGCTCCGTGGGTATTACCCCCTTCCCAGGTTTCAGACATCTGCCCCAGCCATCTGCTTAACCTCCGCTAGAGACTAAAATTACAGGGAACCCTATGCCAATTTTTTTTTTAATAAATCCTTTATTTTAACACTAAATGACAAGTACAGTAACCAACACTGTCACTGTACTTATTATATATGTGACTGACATGTTTCTATCTATCTAATCTATGTGTGATGCTCTATTTCTGTTCTAAATTGTCGGGTACCGATGTATGCCGCTGAAGAATTGCCGGCCGGCTTTTTTAAAGAGACGGGTGCATGAAAACACTATTATTTTTTTTTTTAATAAATCCTTTATTTTAACACTAAATAACAAGTACAGTAACCAACACTGTCACTGTACTTATTATATATGTGACTGACATGTTTCTATCTATCTAATCTATGTGTGATGCTCTATTCTTTCTGTTCTAAATTGTCGGTACCGGTGTATGCCGCTGCTGAATTGCCGGCTTTTCATGTTTCTCTGTGAGCACTGTTCCCATCGATTTGGGAAATCACTGTAATGCCACAACCACCATGGCTGTGGCATTACAGTGAGTGGCAGACAATCCCTGCATGATTGGTGCTCTAAATAGCGCCAAACATGCAGGACGGGGACCCGAGCTCCCGCTCGAGCATCTCGAAAGTACTCGGCGAGCTCCGAGCATCTCGAGTACTGAGATGCTCGGGTGAGTACCGAGCAGTGGCGAGCAAGCTCGCTAATCACTAGTGTTTACCAATAATACCAAAGAAAGTATACTCATGAACCAAAATGAATAAATATATGAATGAATGAATGCAAGAATGACTTGTGTTTACTCAAAAAATTGAAATATTTTTTTTCTTATATTGGAACCATATCATTATATTTAATGAAGCAATATTCTTGTACTAGACATTACTTTATTAAATATGAATGTGTTTTCTCAATTGAGATATTGAACTGAAATAATAAAATAAAAAAATTAGAATTAAAAATGAAAAATGAAAAAATAAGAAGAAAGTAAGAATAAAATTGAAAAAAGAAAAATTAAATTAAGACTAAAAATAATAATAATAATAATAATAATAAAAATAAGGCCTTTATATGTTAATGACAAATGCAGAGTAATTGTATTCTCCATAAAAATACCCTTATATTTCCATTATCTGGATGATTTCATATTTGTCATAACCTTGTATTACCAAAAATGATTAAATTATGTAACTTTGCATGTAATACCCTTCTTAATCATACCATTGTAGCTTATTAATATTTCTTCTTCATTAAAATGTGTGAAAAATAAGTATTGATCAAAAGTGATTATGTAATCAGGATCAAAAGCACATTTTCCCCCTTAATGGCAAAAAATATTATTTTAGAAAATAATTTATATATCAGAACCAAATTAAAAATAATTATTCTTCTATAAATATTTTGCATAAATGTCATAGCATATATTTGTCTGAAGAGGTGTGTACCTATTTATGTAACCATTAAAAATAATAATATCCTTGAATACTATAAAATTATCATTGTGAAAAATTATTCTAAATGTAAATTTGCTTTATAAACCATTTTAATGTGTGGTTACCCTTATCCACTATTAGCTAAATCAAGAAGTAATAATTACTAAAGAAATATAGAAATATATATATTATATAGATAATACTTAATTATGTATCATCATTTTCTCAGACTTAAATGTAATTTTGTACCTTCACATAAAGAAACAAACATACATGAGGCCTCTGTCACACAAATCTCACTTAGCAGCTGCACATATATTCAGCAAATTTCACTCTGTTACAGATTCGTTCAGCTCAAACATTCCACATATATATACAGTACAGACCAAAAGTTTGGACACACCTTCTCATTTAAAGATTTTTCTGTATTTTCATAACTATGAAAATTGTACATTCACACTGAAGGCATCAAAACTATGAATTAACACATGTGGAATTATATACTTAACAAAAAAGTGTGAAACAACTGAAAATATGTCTTATATTCTAGGTTCTTCAAAGTAGCCACCTTTTGCTTTGATGACTGCTTTGCACACTCTTGGCATTCTCTTGATGAGCTTCAAGAGGTAGTCACCGGAAATGGTTTTCACTTCACAGGTGTGCCCTGTCAGGTTTAATAAGTGGGATTTCTTGCCTTATAAATGGGGTTGGGACCATCAGTTGTGTTGTGCAGAAGTCAGGTGGATACACAGCTGATAGTCCTACTGAATAGACTGTTAGAATTTGTATTATGGCAAGAAAAAAGCAGCTAAGTAAAGAAAAACGAGTGGCCATCATTACTTTAAGAAATGAAGGTCAGTCAGTGCGAAAAATTGGGAAAACTTTGAAAGTGTTCCCAAGTGCAGTTGCAAAAACCATCAAGCGCTACAAAGAAACTGGCTCACATGAGGACCACCCCAGGAAAGGAAGACCAAGAGTCACCTCTGCTTCTTGTTACGGATCCGGGTGGTGGAACCTCTGTGCTGCGGAGCAAGGAGGGACCAGAGGGGCGTAACTAGGTATCAACTCGGACTGACCAGGGTAGCACGGCGGCTCAATCGACTCCGTGAACCAGGGAAGGACCGAGCAGAAGGACCAGGTGCTACTCTGGGCCTGTCCTTGTATGAGAGCAGGGGACTCCCACGGGTAACTGGCAGGAGCCTCCGGGTAGGCACGGCAGGTAACTGATAAGAGCCTCCAGGTAGGCTGACTGATAGGCACGGCAGGTAACTGGTACGTTCTCCGGGTAGGCAGGCAAGCCAGGCCCATAGACACACTGGCGGGTTTGGATCGTAGGCAGACCGTCGGGCTGGCGGAGACAGGTAGTCAGGCTGGCGGACAGGACTGGTAGTCAGGCTGACGGACTGGGCTGGTAGTCAGGCTGGCGGACAGGACTGGTGGACAGGGCTGGTAGTTAGACTGGCGGACTGGACTGGTAGTCAGGCTGGCAGACTGAGCTGGTAGTCAGGCTGGCGGACTGGACTGGTAGTCAGGCTGGCGGACTGGACTGGTAGTCAGACTAGCAGTGGGACCTGAGGGCTGAAGCAGAGTTTAGGACACAAAGCTACAACCTTGCACGGGCACCTCCATTTTGGAGGGGGTGCCTTCTATATGAGAGGTTCTCCGGCCATTGGCTGAGGACTCCTTAGGACGGCGCGCGCGGCCCCTTTAAGAGGGGGGGAGAGCGCGCCCTAAGCACAGTGCCCGGGAAGCTGCGCGCGCCGGCAGCAGCAGCAGGAAAGCCGGAAGACGCCGGGCCGGGAGCGTGGCGGTAAGAGGGACGGCGTCTCTGCCTGTCAGGGAGCAGAGACGCCGATACTACAGTACCCCCCCTTTACGCCCCCTCTTTTTTAGGCCAGAAAGAAATTTTTTAAGGAGAAGAAAGGCGTGGATGTTCTCCCTGGGTTCCCAAGTTCTCTCCTCTGGGCCAAACCCCTTCCAATCCACCAGAAAAAAGGTTTTTCCTCTTACCCTCTTGGTGGCCAGAATGTTCTCTACCTCATAGACGTCCTCAGCGGAGACCGGAGCAGGGGGGGTACCTGGATTGTCAGAAAAAGAATTAAGCACAACTGGTTTGAGGAGAGATACGTGGAAGGAGTTGGGAATCCGTAAGGTGGCCCGGAGTTTTAACTTGTAGGCTACTGGGTTGATTTGCTTGAGGACATCAAAAGGACCGATGAACCGTGGACCCAACTTATAGGAGGGTATTTTGAGACGAACATGTTTGGAGGAGAGCCAAACCTTGTCTCCCAGATGGAATTGAGGTGGGTCCTGGCATCTCTTATCAGCATGTTTCTTCATCCGCTCGGAGGAATAAAGAAGTGCGGACCTAGTGTCCTCCCAAATGGTGGAAAATTCGCTGACCAGAGACTCCGGGGCAGGGTTGTCCACTGAAGCGGAGACGGGAAACGGAATCCGGGGATGTTGACCGTAGACTACAAAGAACGGGGACTTGGAAGAAGATTCGCTCTCATGGTTGTTATAGGAGAATTCGGCCCATGGTAGGAGCTCTACCCAATCGGTATGGTGAGCGTTGACGAAGTGCCGGAGGAAGCTGGTAAGGGTCTGGTTGATACGTTCCACTTGGCCATTTGACTGCGGATGGTAAGCAGAGGAAAAATCCAGGGTGACATCCAGCAGCTTACACGTAGCTCTCCAGAAACGCAAAGTAAACTGGACCCCGCGATCAGACACAACGTGGAGGGGTGGGCCATGGAGACGAAAATGTGATGGATGAAGTCCTTAGCCAGCACAGATGCAGACGGGAGACCAGGCAGAGGGATGAAGTGGGCCATTTTAGAAAAGCGGTCAGCGACCACCCAAATGACAGTACAACCGGCAGAAACAGGGAGATCGGTAATAAAGTCCATAGCAATGTGTTGCCATGGGGCAGCAGGTACGGGAAGAGGCAGGAGACGGCCGGCTGGAAGATGTCTGGGAACCTTGTTGCGGGCACAGGACGAACAGGCCGTCACGAAGTCTACTACATCCTTGCGCAGGGTAGGCCACCAGTAATGCCGGGTAATGAGCAAGAAGGTCTTCTTCTGGCCAGCATGGCTGGCTAGTTTAGATGAATGACCCCAGTGAAGAACCTTCTTACGATCTGGAACCGCTACAAATGTCTTACTGGGTGGGAGACGAGACAGGTCCAAGGGGGCCACATTCATCACTTTGGAGGGATCGATGATATGCATAGGCTCCTCCTCTTGATCGGAAGACAGGAAGGATCGGTACAAGGCGTTGGCTTTAACGTTCTTGTCCGCAGGGCGGTAATGTAGGGTAAAGTTGAAGCGGGCGAAGAACAAAGGCCACCGGGCCTGACGTGGATTGAGTCTTTGGGCATTCTGTAGATATGCCAGGTTTTTGAGGTCAGTGTAGATGACCACCGGGTGCAGAACCCCCTCAAGCAGGTAACGTCACTCCTCCAGCGCCAATTTGATGGCTAGCAGTTCTCGGTCTCCTATGGAGTAGTTGCGCTCGGATGAGAAGAGCTTGGAGAAGAAGCCGCAGGTTACCATTCTCCCGGACGGAGATTTCTGGGTGAGCACCGCTCTGGAAGAGGAAGCATCAACCTCCAGAAAATTTGTTGCAATCCGGACGGTGCAGCACTGGGGCAGAAGAAAAGGCTAGTTTTAAGGAGAGGAAGGCCTCCTCTGCTTCGGACGGCCATTCCTTAGGATTTGCTCCCTTACGGGTGAGCGCAGAGATGGGAGCAGTCCGGGAAGAGAAATGTGGGATGAAGAGACGGTAATAATTCGCGAAGCCCAGGAATCACTGAATCGCCTTCAGCCCCTCCGGACGGGGCCACTTTAAGAAGGCAGAAACCTTCTCGGGGTCCATCCGTAGACCTGTCTTAGAGATAATATAGCCCAGGAACGGAAGAGAGGTCTGCTCGAAGAGGCATTTTTCAAATTTTGCGTATAGGTGATTCTGCCTGAGCCTAAGCAGGACCTGACGAACATTCCTCCGGTGTGTGGGAAGATCCGGAGAGAAGACCAAGATGTCGTCCAGGTACACCACCACGCAAAAATATAAGAGGTCACGGAAGATGTCATTAACTAATTCTTGGAAGACGGCAGGAGCATTACAGAGGCCGAAGGGCATCACACGGTATTCATAGTGGCCGTCCCGGGTATTGAATGCCGTCTTCCACTCGTCTTCTTGGCGGATCTGGACCAAGTTATATGCCCCACGAAGATCGAGCTTGGTAAAGATCTTCGCACCTTTAAGGCGGTTGAACAGCTCAGAGATGAGTGGCAGGGGATATTTGTTTATGATAGTAATCTGGTTGAGTCCTCTATGTAACGGGTCAGGGAGGTGGAACCTCTGAGCAACTATACAAGGGGGTAGTCATTGTAAGGAAGCGGGTGGCTCCCAGGGAAGGCGGGCAGGTAATCACGGCTAGTGACGGGGACAGTCTCTGGGTAGAAGGGCAGGAGGACATGGCAGGTGACGGGGACAGTCTCTGGGTTGAAGGGCAGGAGGTCACGGCAAGTGACGGGGACAGTCTCTGGGTAGAAGGGCAGGAGGTCACGGCAAGTGACGGAGACAGTCTCTTGACAGGCGGGTGGTCACGGCAAGTGACGGCAGAGCCTCCAGGTAGGCTAGCAGGCAGGTAGCAGGTGGATGCTCCCAGGTGAGCGGGCAAGAGTCTCTGGACTAGCCGGTGGTCACAGCAAGTGACGGCTCCAGGTAGGCTAGCAGGCAGGTAGCAGAGAAGCGCTCCCAGGTGAGCGGGCAAGAGTGTCTGGACAGGCGGGAGGTCACGGCACATGGCAGCAGAGCCTCCAGGTAGGCTAGCAGGCAGGTAGCAGGTGAGCGCTCCCAGGTGAGCGGGCAAGAGTCTCTGGACAGGCAGGTGGTCACAGCACGTGACGGCGGAGCCTCCAGGTAGGCTAACAGGCAGGTAGCAGGTGAGCGCTCCCAGGTGAGCGGGCAAGAGTCTCTGGACAGGCAGGTGGTCCCAGCACGTGACGGCGGAGCCTCCAGGTAGGCTAGCAGGCAGGTAGCAGGTGAGCGCTCCCAGGTGAGCGGGCAGACTGATCCATAGACAGACTGGCAGGGCTGGTAGGCAGACTGTCGGACCGCAGATAGATAAGTAACAGGCAGGAATCTGGCAGGTGACTGGCAGGTGACTGGCAGGTAACTGGCAGGTAACTGGCAGGTAACTGGTAA
This sequence comes from Phyllobates terribilis, assembly GCF_046119375.1. Lineage (NCBI taxonomy): Eukaryota > Metazoa > Chordata > Amphibia > Anura > Dendrobatidae > Phyllobates > Phyllobates terribilis. Next base: position 109,267,241 of record NW_027362773.1, read on the forward strand.
CGGGACCTGAGGGCTGAAGCAGAGCTTTGCAACAACATTGCTCAGGCACCTCCATTTTGGAGGAGGTGCCTTATATATGGTGAGGTCCTCCGGCCATTGGCCGGGGACTCCTTAGGACGGCGCGCGTGGCCCCTTTAAGAGAGGGGGAGTGCGCGCGCGCGCGCCCTAAGCACAGAGGCCGGGAAGCAGCGCGCGCTGCCAGCAGAGCGGGAGGAAGCCGCCGGGCACGGAGCGGAGAGGTGAGGGGAACGGCGTCCCTGCCTAGCAGGAGGCAGGGACGCCGACGCTACACTCTATAATCGATACAGGGGCATAGTGAACCGTCTTTCTTTTTTACGAAGAAGAATCTGGCTCCAGCCGGGGAGGTAGATTTCTGGATGAATCCCCTAGCCAGATTTTCTTCGATGTACTCCGAAAGGCCCGGGTTTCGGCCAACGACAACGGGTAAATACGCCCACGGGGTGGAGTGGCACCGGGTGCCAGGTCGATAGGGCAATCATATGGCCTATGAGGTGGCAGTGTCTCTGCTTCCTTCTTGTCGAAGACATCTGCATAGGACCAGTAAGGTGCCGGTAGACCAGGTAAATTAGCCGGAGTAGCCGGAGGTCGAGCCGGGGGAACCGGGACCAGGCAGGTCTCATGGCAATCCTGCCCCCAACGGAGCACCTCACCGGATTGTCAATTCAGAACGGGTTCATGTCTCTGTAGCCAGGGTAGACCTAGCAAAAGGGAGTGAGAGAGTCTGGAAAGCACATGGAAGGAGATCCTCTCTGAGTGCAGCATTCCCACCTGAAGGGTTACGGGCTCAGTGACGAGCAAGATGGTCACCGGAAGGAGTCTTCCATCCACGGAAGCGACTGCCAATAGTTCAGCCAGAGGTTTGGTAGGAATCTGATACTTCTCTACAAGGGACTGGGAAATGAGATTCCCAGCGGCTCTGGAATCCAGATGGGCGGTTTCAAAGAAGCGGTTCTCTCCACAGGAAATAGAGACGGTTAAAGTCAAGAACCGAGAGGATTTACTCTTGCCTAGGACGACCTCTCCGAGCGGTCCTAGACACTGGAGTTTCCCGGCTTCACCGGACAGGAACGGATCAGGTGCTCCTTACTACCACAGTAGAAACAGCTCCCTTCGGGTCGGCGTGTTTCTTGTCGAGACTTGACCATCTTGGTCTGGTCGATCTGCATAGGTTCGGGCGAGCGTGCCCGGGGAGTTGCTGGTTGGGAAGCAGGTTTCTGGAAAACCGGAGCAAGATGAGGAAATCTTCTCTCCCGGGTAGTCTCCTTAGCACGTTCTAGGAAACGGATGTCAATCTGGGTAGCCAGTGACACCAGGTCATCCAGGGTGGTAGGAATGTCCCGGCCGGCTAGCTCGTCCTTAATCCGACCGGAAAGACCCTCCCGGAAGGTGGACACCAGGGCCTTGTTGTCCCAGGCAAGCTCAGAAGCGAGGGTACGGAACTGTATGGCATACTGGCCCACGGTGAAATTCCTTTGGCGGAGACGAAGCAATGAGGAGGCAGTAGAAATCCTTCGTCCGGGCTCATCGAAGACCCTCCAGAAGGCAGTGAGGAAAGCCGGAAGATCGGACACCAGGGAATCCCCTCTCTCCCATAGAGTGTTTTAGCCATGCCAATGCTTCCCCGGTGAGGTGAGACATGATGAACGCCACCTTGGCCCGGTCGGAGGGAGACTGATGTGCCAGAAGTTCAAAGTGCAGTGTGCACTGGTTCAGAAAACCCCGACATAATACGGGGTCACCCCCAAAACGAGGAGGCGCAGAAAGCCGGGGTCCTAGGCTGGATGCCGTGGTATTGGTAGGCAGCGGCGTCGCCGGAGCGGGTGTCGCTCGGCTCGAGGCGGGCACAGGTGGGACAGACAGCGTGTCCAGGCAAGAGTTGACAGACCGCAGGTAGGTCAGGATGGTTTCCTGTTGGGATCTCTGACGAGAAACCTCCTGGTACAGGTCAGCAAGCGAAGGAGCCTGGGGGCCACCGGGTTTCATGGCCCATGCAAACTGTTACGGATCCGGGTGGTGGAACCTCTGTGCTGCGGAGCAAAGTGGGACCAGAGGGGGGTAACTAGGTATCAACTCGGACTGACCAAGGTCACACGGCGGCTCAGTCGACTCCGTGAACCAGGGAAGGACCGAGCAGAGGGACCAGGTGCTACTCTGGGCCTGTCCTTGTATGAGAGCAGGTGACTCCTAAGGGTAACTGGCAGGAGCCTCCGGGTAAGCACGGCAGGTAACTAGAAGGTAGGCTGACTGATAGGCACAGCAGGTAACTGGTAGGAGCCTCCAGGTAGGCTGGCTGATAGGCATGGCAGGTAACTGGTACGATCTCCGGGTAGGCAGGCAAGCCAGGCCCATAGACAGACTGGCGGGTTTGGATCGTAGGCAGACCGTCGGGCTGGAGAGTACACTTGGCTGGCGGAAACAGGTAGTCAGGCTGGCAGACAGGACTGGTAGTCAGGCTCGCGGACTGGACTGGTAGTCAGGCTGGCGGACAGGACTGGTAGTCAGACTGGTGGACTGGACTGGTAGTCAGGCTGGCGGACTGGACTGGTAGTCAGGCTGGCGGACTGGACTGGTAGTCAGACTAGCAGAGGGACCTGAGGGCTGAAGCAGAGTTTAGGACACAAAGCTACAACTGTTAGAACACTCCTGTTAGTTTTTTCTATCTTGTGTTTTGCGGTCACGTGACCATCTGCCTATATATTCCAGCTCCGCCCTTCTGGCTTTGCTGGACTTCAGTGTTGTTTGACTGTTTTGCTAGCCTGGTGCTTTGGTGCCTATCTCTGTCAGTTTGCTTGGTCCTCTTGGACCTTTAGTACTTTTTGTCAGTTTGTCTTTTGTGTTCTACAACAATTTCTTTTTAGGAGGTGTCCCATTTTTGTCCCAGTCCTTAGTTCTTTTAGGGACCCCTCCCTTAATTCTATAGGTCTTCGTTCAGACTAGCCGAGGACGAAGGCGGGTCTGTTCACTAGGAACAGGCAGCCTGCTACATCGTAGGGATTCAGCTTAGTCTTACTGTAGGGATAGCTTTCCCCTATCTTTCCTTAGTTCTTGTTGCAGATCATAACAGTAAGTCCAGCCCAAAAAAGACTAAAAGGAAAGAAATTTGGGGATCAGTATGGTTTCCATCCAGGACTTGGCTCAACGCCTGCAGGGATTGTCTCTGGAGGTGGTTGAGCTTCAGCAACATGTGAGTAGCTGTCCTGGAGCGCATTTTGTCGAACCCAAGGTAGGACTGCCTGATGTTTTTTTATGGTAAACAGCAAGATTTTTTTTTCTTTAAAAATGCTTGTTTGTTATATTTTTGTTTGAGACCAAGATCCTCTGGGAATGAATCACAGCGCATTGGTTTTATTATGTCACTTTTGCGCAACGAACCACAGGGGTGGGCCTTTTCTCTCCAGCCTAATGATCCGTGTTTAAGTTCTGTTGAAGAATTTTTTTCTGCTATGGGGCTATTATATGACGATCCTGATTGAATCTCATCTGCTGAATCAGAACCTAGGCGTTTGAATCAGGGGTCAGATGATGTTGAAAATTATTGCACACACTTCAGGAGATGGGCCTCAGAAGTTAAATGGAATGATTCTGCGCTGAGATGTTTATTTCTTGCTGGTCTGAGTGAAAGGGTTAAGGATTTGCTAATTGCATTCCCTGCACCTGAGACTCTGCAGGAAGCTATGCAGTTAGCTGTTCGTGTGGACAGGAGACTGAGGTCTAGGGTGAATGATGTAAAAACTCCTGTAACGTCAGGTCCTAGTTCCCAGAAAATCTGCTCTGACAGCGGAGAACCAGTGGAGGTGGGGGCGATGTCACTCCGCTCTCAGGAAAAAGACCGGAGATTCGCCGAGGGATTGTGTCTTTATTGTGGTAAAGGTGACCATTTGATTAAGTATTGTGAGCGTAGTTTAAGTAAAGAAAAAAAAAGGTCAGTTACGCCTGTATAGCTTGTTTACGCTCTGCAGGAGTATTTCTTTCTGGGAGTACTACTCTGCAGGGAGATTTTATAGAATTTTAGGTATTTGTGGATTGTGGTTCAACACTTAATGTGATTGATAAAGGGTTTTTGGAAAACATTAAATTGAAATCCAAACCTTTGTCATCACCTATTTCTGTGGTTGCAATTGATAACACTCCTTTGAAATGTATTACTCACAAGACTGCTGCATTTCCTCTCACTATCAATGGAGTTCACCAAGAAATTTTGGATTTGGTTGTTTTGGATAATTTACCCTCTCCAGTTGTTCTAGGATTGCCTTGGTTAAAACTGCACAATCCTTTATTGGACTGGTCTACTAATGTGATTAAGTCTTGGAGTCCGAAGTGCTATGATAAATGTTGTAATAGTCGCATTGCGGCTGTGGAAAAAGTGGAATTACCTGTACCTATTCAAGATTTTTGGAGGGTTTTTTTGGAGGAGGAGTCACAAGTTTTACCTCCTCATAGGGATTATGATTGCGCCATTGAGTTTGTTCCAGGAGCTACTCTTCCCAAGAGTCGCTTGTTTAATCTGACTATCCCTGAAAGAAAGGCCTTGGAGGAGTACATACAGACTAGCCTGGCTGCTGGTCACATTAGACCTTCTAAGTCACCTGTGGCAGTTGGATTCTTCTTTGTTAAAAAAAAGGACGGCGGTTTATGTCCATGTCTGGATTTTCGTGAAATTAATAAGATTACCGTAAGCAATTCCTACCCGTTACCGTTAATTCCTGACTTGTTTAACCAGTTAGTGGGAGCCAAGTGGTTCTCCAAAATTGATCTCTGGGGGGCATACAATTTGTTACATGTGAAGGAGGGTGATGAATGGAAAACTGCTTTTAACACTCCGGTAGGTCATTTTGAGAATTTGGTGATGCCTTTTGGTCTTACCAATGCACCTGCATTTTTTCAGAACCTTATTAATGACATCCTGAGACCTCTGACTGGTAAGAATGTGGTTATGTATTTGGATGACATTTTGATTTATTCACCAGATCTGGAGTCCCATTGGCAGAGTGTACGTGAAGTTTTGCAGTTATTGGGTGATAATTCACTCTTTGCTAAGCTGGGGAAATGTGAGTTCGCTGTGCAGAAAATTAGTTTTTTGGGCTACATTGTCTCCAGCGAGGGCTTTGAGATGGACCCTGTGAAGTTTCAGGCTGTGCAGGAATGGCCTAGGCCTATTGGTTTGAAATCTATACAGAGATTTTTGGGTTTTGCCAATTATTACAGGAAATTCATTAAGAATTTTTCTGTAATTGTTAAACCTCTAACCGATCTCACCAGGAAAGGTGCGAATACGGCCCAGTGGACTACTGAGGTCATTGAAGTGTTTGAGTATCTCAAAGAGAGGTTCAGTTCTGCCCCTTATGCAGCCTGATGAGACCAAGCCTTTTTTGGTCGAGGTCGATGCTTCATCGGTGGGGGTCGGAGCAGTTTTGTCTCAGGAGAGAAATCCTTGTGACTTCTTTTCGAAAAAAATTTCGGAAACCGAACTGAATTATGATGTTGGAAATCGGGAGTTGTTGGCTATTAAACTCGCGTTTGAACATTGGCGTCATTTTTTGGAAGGCGCTAGATTTCCTATTCAGGTTTTCACAGATCATAAGAATTTGATCTATCTGGAGGCTGCCAAGCGCTTGAATGCCCGTCAAGCTAGGTGGGCACTTTTTTTTTCTCGGTTTCATTTTTCTGTTACCTATATCCCTGGTACTAAGAATGTTAAAGCCGATGCTTTATCTCGCAGCTTCTCTCCTACGGTCGGTGCCGAGGAGGAGGAGAGCATTTTACAGAAAGGAGTTGTGGTGGCGGCTTTGGACTCCGTTTTGGAGAATGGGATTCTGAAAGCTCAAGATGATGCTCCATCTAACACTCCCCATGGGAGGTTGTTCGTGCCTAGAGCCTTTAGGAGAGATTTGTTTGTGGAGTGTCATGAGTCTCTGTTGGCAGGCCATCCAGGAATTTCGAAGACTAAGAGATTGATCAGTCGCAGTTTTTGCTGGCCTGGTGGCAGAAGGAAGTCATCAAGTGGGTGTGTCAGTGTACTTTGTGCGCTAGGTCAAAGGCTTCACATACTCCTGCTGCGGGGTTGCTTTGCCCTCTGGAGGTTCCTAGTGCGCCTTGGACGCATCTCACTATGGATTTTATTACTGATCTTCCTGTGTCCGAGGGTTTTACTGTCATCTGGGTGGTCGTGGACCGTTTTAGTAAGATGTGTCATTTGGTTCCATTCATTAAGTTGCCCTGCGCCAAGACACTCGCTAAGGCGTTTGTTAAGGAGATTGTCAAGCTCCATGGCGTTCCCACGGATATTGTTTCTGATAGAGGACCTCAGTTTGTGGCTCGCTTTTGGCATGCTTTTTGTGACAGGTTGGGAGTCCATTTGTCATTTTCGTCTGGTTATCATCCTGAGTCTAATGGACAGACTGAAAGAAAGAACCAGGATGTTGAGCAGTTTTTGCATTGTTTTGTGGCGGACAATCAAGAGGTGTGGTCGGAGTTTCTGCCTCTCGCAGAATTTGCTCTTAACTATTATACATCCTCCTCTGCTGGGTGTTCTCCTTTTTTTTGCTGTACTGGGAGACATCCATCTTTTGGTTCGTTCTCCAAATTGGGGTCGGCGGTGCAGGAGGAGGAGAATTTTTCCGGTGATTTGGAGAAAGTTTGGACTAATGTACGTTGTAACCTTCAAGAGGCTAACAAAAAGTCCAAGAAGTATTTTGACAGGAAACGTAAAGAGGTTTTGTTTACTGTGGGTGACATGGTTTGGTTGTTCTCGAAGAACCTGCGGTTGAGGTTTCCTTCTAAAAAACTGGGTCCTAAGTTTGTGGGTCCATTTAAAGTGCTTCAGGTTGTTAACCAGTCTGCTGTTAGGTTGGATGTCCCTACTTCCTGGAAGATTAATCCTGTGTTTCATGTTTCCTTGTTGAAAAAGGCTGACGTATCTGATATGGTCGTCACTGTCACAGTTCCTCCTGTGGTGGAAGACGGCGAATATGAAATTTCTCGTATCTTGAATTCTAGATGGCATAGAGGGAGATTACAGTATCTTGTCTCCTGGAAGGGTTTCGGTCCCGAAGACAACTCCTGGGTAAGAACGCATGATGTCTCTGCTCCTAGGCTTGTTAAAGCTTTCCACAGTAGGTTTCCGGATAGGCCTGGGCCTGGAGAATCCGGAGGATCCTCATAAAAGAGGGGGTACTGTTAGAACCCTCCTGTTAGTTTTTTCTATCTTGTGTTTTGCGGTCACGTGACCATCTGCCTATATATTCCAGCTCCACCCTTCTGGCTTTGCTGGACTTCAGTGTTGTTTGACTGTTTTGCTAGCCTGGTGCTTCGGTGCCTATCTCTGTCAGTTTGCTTGGTCCTCTTGGACCTCTCATACTTTTTGTCAGTTTGTCTTTTGTGTTCTACAACAATTTCTGTTTAGGGGGTGTCCCATTTTTGTCCCAGTCCTTAGTTCTTTTAGGGACCCCTCCCTTAATTCTATAGGTCTTCGTTCAGACTAGCCGAGGACGAAGGCGGGTCTGTTCACTAGGAACAGGCAGCCCGCTACATCGTAGGGATTCAGCTTAGTCTTACTGTAGGGACAGCTTTCCCCTATCTTTCCTTAGTTCTTGTTGCAGATCATAACAACAACCTTGCACGGGCACCTCCATTTTGGAGGTGCCATTTATATGAGAGGTCCTCCGGCTATCGGCCGGGGACTACTTAGGACGGCGCGCGCGCGCTCCCCCACTCTTAAAGGGGCCGCGCGCGCCATCCTAAAGAGTCCCTGGCCTAAGCACAGTGCCCGGGAAGCTGAGCGCGCCGGCAGCAGCAGCAGGAGAGCCGGAAGACGCCGGGCCGGGAGCGCGGCGGTAAGAGGGACGGCGTCTCTGCCTCTCAGGGGGCATAGACGCCGATACTACACTTCTGAGGATAAGTTTATCCGAGTCACCAGCCTCGGAAATCGCAGGTTATCAGCAGCTCAGATTAGAGACCAGGTCAATGCCACACAGAGTTCTAGCAGCAGACACATCTCTACAACAACTGTTAAGAGGAGACTTTGTGCAGCAGGCCTTCATGGTAAAATAGCTGCTAGGAAACCACTGCTAAGGACAGGCAACAAGCAGAAGAGACTTGTTTGGGCTAAAGAACACAAGGAATGGACATTAGACCAGTGGAAATCTGTGCTTTGGTCTGATGAGTCCAAATTTGAGATCTTTGGTTCCAACCACCGTGTCTTTGTGCGACGCAGAAAAGTTGAACGGATGGACTCTACATGCCTGGTTCCCACCGTGAAGCATGGAGGAGGAGGTGTGATGGTGTGGGGGTGCTTTGCTGTGTTATGCACACGCCCGGACTGACTGGCGTGAGCATGATTAGTGATCCCATTGGACCATGAAACGAGGAGTGCCTGGAGGGGTGTAACTAAGTATCAACTCGGACCGACCAAGGTCACATGGCGGCTCAGTCGACTCCGTGAACCAGGGAGGAACCGAGCAGAGGGACCAGGTGCTACTCCAGGTCAGACCCTGGTCACAGCTGTTGACCCACACCGGGGAATGCAGGAACAGGCAGGTTAGGCTGGCATACAGACAGGTGGGTACTGGCAGGCACGGCTGGTATGCAGACAGGTGGGTATTGGCAGGCACGGCTGGTATGCAGACAGGTGGGCACTGGCAGGCACGGCTGGCATGCAGACAGGTGGGCACTGGCAGGCACGGCTGGCATGCAGACAGGCGGGTACTGGCAGGTAGGAACGCAGGCAGGATAGGGACCAATACAGACTGGGACACAGGAACGGAGCCGCAGGTGCGGTAGACAAGCAGAGCAGAGCAAAACCTGCAGATGCGGTAGACAAGCAAAGCAGAGCAAAACCTGCAGATGCGGTAGACAAGCAGAGCAGAGCAAAACCACAGGTGCGGTGGACAAGCAGATCAGAGCGAAACTGCAGGTGCGGTGAACAAGCAGGGCAGAGCAAAACCGCAGGTGCGGTGAACAAGCAGAACTAGATACACACAAGGTACTTACAATGAAGTAGCGAGTGTACACAAAACTCACAAACAGAAGTTCAGAGACAACGAGTTGGAGTTAGGTGCAGGTTCAGACACTGCAGGAAAAGGGAAGGTTCGGACATAGAGAGAAACAGGTAACGGGCTATGACACAGTTCAGACAGGAGCTGAACCAGTAATAAGATATAGGAACGAGCCTGGGAACTCAGCCCTCATGGTGGCGGAGACAGACTAGAAGTCACAGATACAGGTAACAGGCCTGGGTATACAGCCCCCAGGGGCGGAAACAGACAAGATACAGGACAGGACCTGGCAACTCAGTTGCACAGAACACACTGAATCAAAGTGTTGCTCAGGCACCCCCTACTGTCTGGAGGAGGTTTAAGTATCCAGTGACTCACAGCAATAGGCTGGGGAGGCATTAGGAGTGCGCACACAGTAACTATAAGAATCAGGCAGTAGCCGGGCCACCGCCCTAAGCAATCAGACAAGAGACACAGTCAGTACTGGAGCAAAGTGGGCAGCCTGGATTGTTAGGTAAGATGGCGGTCTTGCAAGGTGAGAGGTGGTAAGCCATGCCAGCACGCCGCCAGGGATGTTACAGTACCCCCCCCCTTGAGGTTGGGAAGAGATGTATTCTATGGAGCATTGTCATCCTGTGTGGATTCTGTGTGGGCAGAAGCCTCTTCTGGCTGGGAAACTGGTGGGCTACCTACACGCATCACCAATGGGGACTGCTCCAGGATATTGGGAAGGGAAGCTTTAGCAGAAGCTTCAGGGTTAGGGTCATCGAAGAGCATTAGAAAGGCCACCAGGAAGGCCTGCAGGTCGGAGGCAATAGGATCCCATGCTTCCCATAGGGGGGGGGTGATCCACTTCAAGGCATCACCCGCTAAGTAGGACATCATGAATGCTACTTTAACCCGATCAGTGGGAAAATAGTGAGCATAGAATTTGAAATGCAGCATACATTGCTCCACAAACGAACGGCTTTGTTTTGGATCCCCATAGTACCGTGGTGGATCCGCAGGAACGAGTGCTGATTGCTCCATTTGGGCTGGTGCGTAAATCGCCTGGACCTCAGCTTGAGAAAAAATTTTTTCCTTGGTGCACGTATTCACCAGACAAGAATTCAAATGTCTCCGAGAGCGAAGGATCGTGGGGCTCAACAGGGACCATGGCCTGAGCAAACTGTTACGCACACGCCCGGACTGACTGGCGTGAGCATGATTAGTGATCCCACTGGACCATGAACTGAGGAGTGTCTGGAGGGGCGTAACTAAGTATCAACTCGGTCCGACCAAGGTCACACGGCGGCTCAGTCGACTCCGTGAACCAGGGAGGAACTGAGCAGAGGGACCAGGTGCTACTCCAGGTCAGACCCCGGTCACAGCTGTTGACCCACACTGGGGAATGCAGGAACAGACAGGTTAGGCTGGCATACAGACAGGTAGGTACTGGCAGGCACGGCTGGTATGCAGATAGGTGGGTATTGGCAGGCACGGCTGGTATGCAGACAGATGGGCACTGGTCGGCACGGCTGGCCTGCAGACAGGTGGGCACTGGCAGGCACGGCTGGCATGCAGACAGGCGGGTACTGGCAGGTATGAACACAGGCAGGATAGGGACCATGACAGACTAGGACACAGGAAAGGAGCCCCAGGTGCAGTAGACAAGCAGAGCAGAGCAAAACCCGCAGATGCAGTAGACAAGCAGAGCAGAGCAAAACCCGCAGATGCGGTAGACAAGTAGAGCAGAGCAAAACCCGCAGGTGCGGTTGACAAGCAGGGCAGAGCAAAACCCGCAGGTGCGGTAGACAAGCAGAGCAGGGAAAAACCCGCAGGTGCGGTAGACAAGCAGAGCAGAGCAAAACCCGCAGGTGCGGTAGACAAGCAGAGCAGAGTAAAACCCACAGGTGCGGTAGACAAGTGGAGCAGAGCAAAACCCGCAGGTGCGGTAGACAAGCAGAGCAGAGCAAAACCCGCAGATGCGATAGACAAGCAGGGCAGAGCAAAACCCGCAGATGCGGTAGACAAGCAGAGCAGAGCAAAACCCGCAGATGCGGTAGACAAGTAGAGCAGAGCAAAACCCGCAGGTGCGGTAGACAACCAGAGCAGAGCAAAGCCCGCAGGTGCGGTAAACAAGCAGAGCAGAGCAAAACCCGCACGTGCGATAGACAAGCAGAGCAGAGCAAAGCCTGCGGGTGTGGTAAACAAGCAGAGTAGAGCAAAGAGCAAAACCCGCAGGTGTGGTAGAGAAGCAGAGCAGAGCAAAACCCGCAGGTGCGGTAAACCAGCAGAGCAGAGCAAAACCCGCAGGTGCGGTGAACAAGCTGAGCAGAGCGAAACCGCAGGTGCGATGAACAAGCTGAGCAGAGCGAAACCGCCGGTGCGGTGAACATGCAGGGCGGAGCAGAGCGAAACCGCCGGTGCAGTGGACAAGCAGAGCGGAGCGAAACCGCAGGTGTGGTGGACAAGCAGAGCAGAGCAAAACCGCAGGTGCGGTGAACAAGCAGAGCAGAGCGAAACCGCAGGTGCGGTGGACAAGCAGAGCAGAGCGAAACCGCAGGTGCGGTGAACAAGCAGGGCAGAGCAAAACCGCAGGTGCGGTGAACAAGCAGAACTAGATACACACAAGGTACTTACAATGAAGTAGCGAGTGTACACAAAACTCACAAACAGAAGTTCAGAGACAACAAGTTGGAGTTAGGTGCAGGTTCAGACACTGCAGGAAAAGGGAAGGTTCGGACATAGAGAGAAACAGGTAACGGGCTAGGACACAGTTCAGACAGGAGCTGAACCAGTAATAAGATACAATAACGAGCCTGGGAACTCAGCCCTCATGGTGGCGGAGACAGACTAGAAGTCACAGATACAGGTAACAGGCCTGGGTATACAGCCCCCAGGGGCGGAAACAGACAAGATACAGGACAGGACCTGGCAACTCAGTTGCACAGAACACACTGAATCAAAGTGTTGCTCAGGCACCCCCTACTGGGTGGAGGAGGTTTAAGTATCCAGTGACTCACAGCAATAGGCTGGGGAGGCATTAGGAGTGCGCACACAGTAACTATAAGAATCAGGCAGTAGCCGCGCCGCCGCCCTAAACAATCAGACAAGAGACACAGCCGGTACTGGAGCAAAGTGTGCACCTTCTCATTTAAAGATTTTTCTGTATTTTCATGACTATGAAAATTGTACATTCACACTGAAGGCATCAAAACTATGAATTAACACATGTGGAATTATATACTTAACAAAAAAGTGTGAAACAACTGAAAATATGTCTTATATTCTAGGTTCTTCAAAGTAGCCACCTTTTGCTTTGATGACTGCTTTGCACACTCTTGGCATTCTCTTGATGAGCTTCAAGAGGTAGTCACCGGAAATGGTTTTCACTTCACAGGTGTGCCCTGTCAGGTTTAATACATGGGATTTCTTGCCTTATAAATGGGGTTGGGACCATCAGTTGTGTTGTGCATAAGTCAGGTGGATACACAGCTGATAGTCCTATTGAATAGACTGTTAGAATTTGTATTATGGCAAGAAAAAAGCAGCTAAGTAAAGAAAAACGAGTGGCCATCATTACTTTAAGAAATGAAGGTCAGTCAGTCCGAAAAATTGGGCAAACTTTGAAAGTGTCCCCAAGTGCAGTTGCAAAAACCATCAAGCGCTACAAAGAAACTGGCTCACATGAGGACTGCCCCAGGAAAGGAAGACCAAGAGTCACCTCTGCTTCTGAGGATAAGCTTATCCGAGTCACCAGCCTCAGAAATCGCAGGTTAACAGCAGCTCAGATTAGAGACCAGGCCACTGCCACACAGAGTTCTAGCAGCGGACACATCTCTTCAACAACTGTTAAGAGGAGACTTTGAGCAGCAGGCCTTCATGGTAAAATAGCTGCTAGGAAACCACTGCTAAGGACAGGCAACAAGCAGAAGACTCTTGTATGGGCTAAAGAACACACGTCTTTGTGCGACGCAGAAGAGGTGAACGGATGGACTCTGCATGCATGGTTCCCACCGTGAAGCATGGAGGAGGAGGTGTGATGGTGTGGGGGTGCTTTGCTGGTGACACTGTTGGGGATTTATTCAAAATTGAAGGCATACTGAACCAGCATGGCTACCACAGCATCTTGCAGCGCCATGCTATTCCATCCGGTTTGTGTTTAGTTGGACCATCATTTATTTTTCAACAGGACAATGACCCCAAACACACCTCCAGGCTTTGTGAGGGCTTTTTGACCAATAAGGAGAGAGATGGGGTGCTACGCCAGATGACCTGGCCTCCACAGTAACAAGACCTGAACCCAATCGAGATGGTTTGGGGTGAGCTGGACCGCAGATTGAAGGCAAAAGGGCCAACAAGTGCTAAGCATCTCTGGGAACTCCTTCAAGATTGTTGGAAGACCATTTCCGGTGACTACCTCTTGAAGCTCATCAAGAGAATGCCAAGAGTGTGCAAAGCAGTCATCAAAGCAAAAGGTGGCTACTTTGAAGAACCAAGAATATAAGACATATTTTCAGTTGTTTTACACTTTTTTGTTAAGTATATAATTCCACATGTGTTAATTCATAGTTTTGATGCCTTCAGTGTGAATGTACAATTTTCAAAGTCATGAAAATACAGAAAAATCTTTAAATAAGAAGGTGTGTTCAAACTTTTGGTCTGTACTGTATATTCACATATATGCTTGAAGGACAAACGTTGTCAGATGATTTACAATGAGGAAAAAGGGTACAATTTATATTAAAGAGTGTAGGTAACATGCAATATATTCATCATAAGGCTTCTAATGGGAATATCAATGTAAGCTCATGGAGTCACTGATCCCATATGGTGTCATGGTCCGTCATAGAGTTAGTTACAAGAGGAGTAGCAGCAAAGAAACTCTATTACAGGTAAGTAGGAACAATTAGACACAGAACAAACGGTTTAAATAGCAAAAATGGCGTAGGGAACACTGAAGGATTACATACCTGGCGTGAAGGGAATAGTGCATGGACTAGGAACCGCGAAAAAGCGCCGTGTGGTGGAAAGAAGGAAGGACTATATAAAGGACTATATATATAGGACTATATATATATTATATAGGACTAGTGCGTTGGTGGAAGCGGTGAAAGAACGCCGGTGTATATCCGGTCATGCGCAGTATGGCCATACTGACTTCCGGTGCGCGTGCTGGAACGCAAAGGGAGACAGTGGAACGCAAGTCACTTCCGGACATGCGCAGTATATACGCTACACTGGAAGTAAGTGGATAGACTTTACTTAAGGTGTAAATCAGTGGAAAGAGGTTATACTCAATCAAGAGCAGAATAACGCAGGGTGAGCCAACCTTAGGAGGAGCTATAGGAGATGAATACTTGAAAAACAGATTATATTATATTAAATTGCAAAATAAGGAGGGGGATCCTGAAGAGTCAAAGAAAAAAATGCATGGGATTCGTTACGGAGGTCCCTGGGAACCTTAATTAGTAACCTACAAGACAAAGAAAAATAATCAGTAACATGAAATATATTCAATTATTATAAAATGGCAAACAATCTAGTCATCCATACTGAAAGCCCAGTGAATGACCCACAACTTAAAACTTTAATCAGTAGCATAGAATTATCCGCTAAACCCTGGTTTATTATCCTATCCAATAGACACTGGACAGAGTGAGTTTTATGTCATATAGGTAGAGGGATTTTTGGGGGCGATATAGGAATTTTTTATTCATCTTGTGCGTCATACTCCCTATTAAGTCCTTTCGGAGTGAGGATCTGTAGCGTATGTATCCAGTATAGCTCACGTTTTTTGAGGTTTTGAATCCGGTTGCTCCCCTGTCTATTTGGCGGAATGTGATCAATTACTTGATACCTTAGTTGTGAAATGTTGTGGGACATAGCTAGAAAATGTGCTGGTATAGGTAACATCGTGCGTCCACAACGAATTGTCGATTTGTGTTGTGAAATACGGTCTCGGATATGTTGGGTGGTCTCACCAACATATGCGAGACCGCATGGACACTTAATTAGATACACCACATACGTGGAATCACAAGAGAAATATTCTTTAATAGAATAACGTTTGCCAAAATGAGGATGTGTAAATGTAACATAGTTTTTAAGGTTGAAGGAAGACTAAGTCCATCTAGTTCAACCCATAGCCTAACATGTTGATCCAGAGAAAGGCAAAAAAAAAACATGTGGTAAACACTAAGCTCCACATTGGGGAAAAAAAATCCTTCCTGACTCCATACGACAATCAGACTAGTTCCCTGGATCAACGCCCTATCAAGGAATCTAGTATTTATAACCTGTAATATTATACTTTTCAAGAAAGGCATCCATGCCCTTCTTAAATTTTAACAGTGAATCACTCATTACAACATCATGCGGCAGAGAGTTCCATAGTCTCACTGCTCTTACAGTAAAGAATCCCCGTCTGTGATTATGATTAAACCTTCTTTCCTCTAGACGTAGAAGATGCCCCCTTGTCCCCGTCTCAGGCCTCAGAGTAAAAAGATCAGTAGAAAGCTCTTTGTACTGTCCCCTCATATACTTGTACATAGTAATAAGATCACCCCTAAGCCTTCTTTTTTCCACAGTAAATAACCCCAAGTGTAATAACCTGTCTTGGTATTGCAGACCCCCAGTCCTCTAATAACCTTGGTCGCTCTTCTCTGCCCCCGCTCTAGTTCAGCTATGTCTTTCTTATACACCGGAGACCAGAACTGTACACAGTATTCTAAGTGTGGTCGCACTAATGACTTGTATAGAGGTAAAATTATGTTCTCCTCATGAGCATCTATGCCTCTTTTAATGCATCCCATTATTTTATTTGCCTTTGCAGAAGCAGCCTGACACTGGCCACTACACTGAGCTTGTCGTCCACCAATACACCCAGGTCTTTTTCAGTAACAGTTTTGCCATGTGTTTTACAATTAAGCTTATAATTATACATTTTATTTCCTCTGCCCAAGTGCATTACCTTACATTTATCCCCATTAAAGCTCATTTGCCATTTATCAGCCCAAGCTTCTAGTTTACATAGATCCTCCTGTAATATAAAATTGTCCTCCTCTGTATTGATTACCCTGCAGAGTTTAGTGTCATTAATAAATATGTTAAAAAGAAGTGGGCCCAATACTGACCCCTGTGGTACCCCACTGTTAACTGAGACCCGGTTTGAGTGTTTTCCATTAATAGCCACCCTTTGTTTCCTATCACTGAGCCAATTCTTAACCCACATACATATATTTTCCCCTATCCCCATTGTTCTCATTTTGTGTATCAACCTTTTGTGTGGAACCGTATCAAAAGCTTTTGAAAAGTCCATATACACAACATCCACTGCATTTCCTTGGTCCAGTCCGGAACTTGCCTCCTCATAAAAACTGATCAGATTAGTTTGACAGGAACGGTCCCTCGTAAACCCATGTTGATATTGGATCATGAGGTTATTCTTCTTCAGATACTCTATTATAGCATCTCTTAGGAAACCCTCCAGGATTTTACCCACAGTAGAGGTTAAGCTTACCGGCCTATAATTTCCAAGTTCAGTTTTTGTCCCCTTTTTGAATATTGGCACCACATTTGCTATACGCCAGTCCTGTGGTACAGACCCTGTTATTATGGAATCTTTAAAGATTAAAAATAATGGTCTATCTATGACGTTACTTAATTCCTGCAGTACTCGCGGGTGTATCCCATCCGGGCCCGGTGATTTGTCAACTTTACTGATTTTTAGATGCCGCCATACTTCCTGCTGGGTTAAGCAAGTGACATTTACTGGAGAATTTTTGTTATCACTAATCATGTTTTCTGTCATGCGATTTTCTTGTGTAAATACGGTTGAAAAAAAATCATTTAGCATATTGGCTTTTTCCTCATCCTCATCCACCATTTCACCCAGACTATTTTTAAGGGGGCCAACACTATCATTTTTTAGTTTTTTACTATTTATATAGTTAAAGAATATTTTGGGGTTATTTTTACTTTCTCTGGCAATAATTCTCTCTGCCTAAATCTTTGCTGCCTTGATTTGTTTTTTACATAATTTATTTAATTTTCTATATTTATTTAATGCCTCATCACTACCTACTTGCTTTAGTTCTCTAAATGCTTTCTTTTTGTCACTTATTGCGCCCCTTACAGCTCTATTTAGCCATAGTGGTTTCCTCCTATTTCTAGCATGTTTATTCCCAAGGGGTATATATTGTGCACAGGTCCTATTCAGGATGTTAATAAATGTCTCCCATTTGCTTTGTGTAGCTTTATGTCTCAGGATATCGTCCCCGTTTATTGCACTAAGATGATCTCTTAACCGTTGGAAATTTGCCTTCCTGAAGTTTAGTGTCCTTGTAACCCCGCTACTATACATCTTATTAAAGGTTACATGAAAACGTATTATTTTGTGATCACTATTACCCAAGTGACCCCCAACTAATATATTTGATATGCGGTCTGGCCTATTGGTTAATATTAGGTCTAGCAGTGCCCCCCTTCTTGTTGGGTCCTGAACCAGTTGTGAAAGGTAATTGTCTCTCATAGTAGTCAAAAACCTATTTCCTTTGCTTGAACTACATGTTTCTGTCCCCCAATGTATTTCAGGGTAGTTGAAGTCTCCCATAATAATGACTTCTCCTTGAGTCGCTGCTTCATCTATCTGCTTTACGAGGATATTCTCCGCTACTTCCATTATTTTTGGAGACTTATAACAAACCCCTATCAGTAATTTATTATTTTTTCCCCCTCCCCTTATCTCCACCCACAGGGACTCTACATTTTCATTAGATTCACATATATCCTCCCGCAAGACAGGTTTTAAGGATGATTTTACATATAAACACACACCCCCCCTCGCTTGTTTGTACGGTCATTTCTGAACAGACTATAGCCCTGTAAATTAACTGCCCAGTCATGGCTCTCGTCCAGCCATGTCGCAGATATCCCTACCATGTCATAATTATTTTCCAACAAAATTAATTCTAATTCCTCCATTTTGTTGGTGAGGCTTCTGGCATTAGTGTACATGCATTTTATGTATCTCTCTGTACCTCTATTCCATCTTACTTTATTGACTGTTCTAACCCCACCCCCAATTTCTTTATTTGTGCCCAGGTCACTATCTGCACTATCTTCCCCACCTATAAAATGAATACCCTCCCCCCCAATCCCTAGTTTAAACACTCCTCCAACCTTCTAGCCATTTTCTCCCCCAGCACAGCTGCACCCTCCCCATTAAGGTGCAGCCGGTCCCTAGCGTAGAGTCTGTAGCCAACTGTGAAGTCGGCCCAGTTCTCCAGGAACCCAAATCCCTCTTTCCTACACCAGTTCTTGAGCCACTTATTTATCTCCCAAATCTCCCGTTGCCTCTCTGGCGTGGCACGTGGTACCGATAGTATTTCAGAGAATACCACCTTGGAGGTCCTTGCTTTCAGCTTGCAGCCTAATTCCCTAAAATCATCTTTAAGGACCTTCCACCTACCTCTAACTTTGTCATTTGTGCCAATGTGCAGCATGACCGCTGGGTCCTCACCAGCCCCTCCCAGTAATCTGTCAACCCGATCAGCGATGTGCCGGACTCGAGCGCCAGGTAGGCAGCACACTGTTCGACGATCCCTGTCTTTGTGACAGATTGCCCTATCTTTTCCTCTAATAATTGAGTCCCCCACTACCAGCACCTGCCTAGCCTGCCCTACTCTCCTATTTCCCTCTTTACTGGAGCTGACACTCGTCCCCTGAAAGCCGGAGATGCCTTGCTGCAGTAGTGCTACCCCTGTACCATCACTCCCCTCATCTGCCAACTTTGCAAACTTATTGGGGTGTGCCAGATCAGGACTAGCCTCCCTGGCACTCTTCCCTCTACCACCCCTTCTAACTGTCACCCAACTAGCGACCTCACTGTCCTGCAGTTCCCGACTACCACCCTCCCCCACATCTACCCCAGTAAGCTGCTGCTCAGTGAGCAGCAGACTCCTTTCCATGTTGTCAATGGATCTCAGTGTTGCCAGCTGCTCATTTAGATGCAGTATCTGGGCTTCCAAACGCACAACGTGCACACATCTCGCGCAGCAGTAAGCAACCTCGACCTGCTGTTCAAGGAATACATACATGTGGCAAGATGTACACTGGATAGCATTGTCAATAATGGAGCTCATTTCCTAATGGGGATTGCAATATACAGAATGTTAAGTAAAAAGTAAAGTAAAGAATTAATGAAATACAGTCAGCAATTCAGTCCAAAGTCCTCCCTTCCAAACTCCCTGAATACAAAGTCACTGAAAAACAAGTCACACACTTACTTTCGTTCGCACTTACGCTCCGGACTCACGCAGCTCGTTCACACTCGCAAACTAAGATATTTAAAGAGTTTTTTTTTTTTTTCCCTTTTCCAGCAATGCACCCTTCACCTCAATGCACTTCCAGTGTCACCCTTAGTAATATTTGAACACTGTAAACATCCTAGACACGGGAAAGTTCCCCTCCGGGGGGTGGCCAAGGTGCGTTGGATTGGTCCCTTATTTGTAGATCCCACGTCGGCTCTAACCAAATGGTCGCGAATGTTTCGGGATCTTTTATGACATAGTAGGGGGACATCGGTAAATTTCTCTATATCCGGATAAGATTGCCGTAACAGGGACCAATATTTTTAATGCACTTGAATATCTGTCCCCCAAAGGGGTGATAGGTGTTCACGAAAGTCAGTCGTGAGTTATTATTCCGTCGTGAAGTAGGTTGGGTGACCTGGTTCAAGATATGTGATGGGTAACCCCTCTGTCGAAATTTGTCGTTCATCTCCTCATGTCTAATTTTTTTAGAATCTGCAGTAGACACTATTCGATCCACCCTATTATGTTGTGATTTTGGTAATGACCTTTTAATATGGCCCGGGTGAGAACTGGAATACAACAATAGACTGTTTTTATCTGTTGGTTTTGTGTATAAGTCACTGACTAGATATCCTGTGTCAACGAGTGTAATCCGTGTGTCCAAAAAACGTATGGAATGTGGGTCTTGGTGTATGGTAAATGTCAGATTAGTAAGTTTGCTGTTAAGGTCATCAAAAAAAGTTTTTAAGTTTTGTCTTGTGCCAGTCCAAATAAAGAAAATATCGTCAATAAAACGTCTCCAGCATAGCACATGCTTTTCAAACAGAGGGTGAGTATATACATGATCTATCTCAAAATTCCCCATGAAGATATTGGCATAGGGGGGTGCCACATTGGAGCCCATCGCCGTACCCCTCTTTTGAAAGAAAAAACGATCTTCAAACATGAAAAAATTTTTGGTGAGGATCAAAGTTAATAAATCACTGCAAAAGTCAATCTGATCGGCTGAGAATGTAGTATGGGCTCTTACAAATTTTATTGTGGCACAAATGCCCTACTGGTGATTGATACTAGTATAGAGACTGTTGACATCCATTGTTGTTAGGATGCTGTTAGTAGGGATTGGTCCTAATTCTCTTATGCATGTCAAAAAATGGGTAGTGTCCTTAAGGTATGAGGTAATCTTCTGAATATGGGGTGTTAAAATTTTTTCTAATGTAATAGCCAAGGGTGACAAAATAGAATCTGTAGAGGCTACAATAGGTCTCCCGGGTGGTGACCATAGATTCTTGTGTATTTTGGGTAAGGTATAAAATACCGGCATTATTGGGTTTGGATTGACCAAAAATTCTGACAGTTTGGAATCGATTGTGCCTCTCTGAGAATGATGTGAGACTAAATTTTTAATTAAATTAGCTACCTCTGTGGTGGGGTTACGTGTTATAGGTAGATACGTTTCAGTATCATTCAATTGAGTGTATATCTCTGATATATAATAAGACCGGTCCATAATAACAATTGCTCCCCCCTTATCAGCTGGTTTTACAATAAGTTCTTTCCTTTTTTTCAATGAGGAGAGGGCCATACTTTCCTCAGGGTTGAGGTTATTTTTGTTATGCAGATCGCCTCTCTTTATGGCTTGTAGGACTTCATTAATGTCTTTCTGGACCAAGTCAATATATGTCTCTACATGATAATATGTACAAGGCGGTTGGAAATGGCTAGGAATACGCAGTTTCAAGCCATGTAAAGAGAACATTCCATCATTCTGGCTGCTCTGAGAGGGACCTGGAGGATCAGTAGTAAGCCCCCTACCAGAGGAAAAATGGACTTTCAATCTTAAGGTTCTATAAAAGCGTTGTAGTTCTTGCTCCAGTTGGAATGTATCAAAGGCAGGTGTAGGGCTAAATGAAAGACCTTTTTGCAATAGGTCTAATTCGGCCGGTGCTAAGGATTGTGAGAAGATGTTATACACGATGTTAGTCCTACCCGAGAACGAGTTGTCATCCGAGCGTTGTCTGTCTGTCGATCGCCTCCCCCGCCTCGTCTTATTCTTGGTGGACGGTTTCTGCGTTGATCCAAAAAATAATTTGGTTGATAGGTACCTCGTTTGCTGTCTGTAGAGGAGTGTCGGCCTGGAGAAGAGTTGTATCCTCGCCTGTATGATCTGCTGCTTCTGCCTTGATCTGAAGAGCGCCATCTATACACTTGATTATTGAGGTAGTTTTCAGCGTCACATAGAAATTTAGATTTTTTCTGGATCTGGAGTTCGTTGCGATATTCAGAAATGGTTTTGTCCACTTTGTTTTTCAGTGTTGTAAATTCTTCAGATGAAATCGTATTACTCAATTGTTGCTCAGTAGAGGCAATCCTAGTATGTAGATTGGTTATTTCCTTCTGGAGAAAATCAATTGTCAACACAATAATGTCCATTGAGCATTTGTTGAGGATCCCCTCGAACTTACTGCAATAATCAGAGTTATCATTAAATAGAGTAGGACGTAGGTTGACTCTTAATCCTCGTGGAATTCGTTGTGTTTTGTGATATTCTGCGAGAGTAACGCAGTGTAGATCCAAAGCGGTATACCTCCTTTGTTCCTTCTCTAGGTCCCTTGTGCGTACTTCCTCAGTGGGGGTGTGGAGAAATGTAACGGGAGTTGTGACATGTGCAAGTATTCCACTTGCTTCTTCCTGATTAAAGGCAAAGGTTGTGAACGACATTGAAGCCACAGGAGCGTAATCCCAAGAAACAGTCAATTGAAAAAAAGAAGGATCGCTTCACTGTATCAAACTTTTAGGGTGCTCTGAAGAAATAGGTAGTATAGATATCAAAAAAGAACTTCGGCACTCCAATATGGATGCAAAAAATTGGTTTTTATTAGCAGAATTCCCCATAAATGAAAAGCAGTCCGTTTCCACCTAACATGGTCTTTACCCATCACATATCTTGAACCAGGTCACCCAACCTACTTCACAACGGAATAATAACTCACGACTGACTTTCGTGAACACCTATCACCCCTTTGGGGGACAGATATTCAAGTGCATTAAAAAATATTGGTCCCTGTTAGAGCAATCTTATCCGGATATAGAGGAATTTACTGATGTCCCCCTACTATGTCATAAAAGATCCCGAAACATTCGCGACCATTTGGTTAGAGCTGACATGGGATCCACAAATAAGGGACCAATCCAACGCACCTTGGCCACCCCCCGGAGGGGAACTTTCCCGTGTCTAGGATGTTTACAGTGTTCAAATATTACTAAGGATGACACTTTTACACATCCTCATTCTGGCAAACGTTATTCTATTAAAGAATATTTCTCTTGTGATTCCACGTATGTGGTGTATCTAATTAAGTGTCCATGCGGTCTCGCGTATGTTGGTGAGACCACCCAACATATCCGAGACCGCATTTCACAACACAAATCAACAATTCTTTGTGGACGCATGATGTTACCTATACCAGCACATTTTCTAGCTATGTCCCACAACATTTCACAACTAAGGTATCAAGTAATTGATCACATTCCGCCAAATAGACGGGGGGGGGCAACCGGATTCAAAACCTCAAAAAACGTGAGCTATACTGGATACATACGCTACAGATCCTCACTCCGAAAGGACTTAATAGGGAGTATGAAGCACAATATGAATAAAAAATTCCTATATCCCCCCCAAAAATCCCTCTACCTATATGACATAAAACTCACTCTGTCCAGTGTCTATTGGATAGGATAATAAACCAGGGTTTAGCGGATAATTCTATGCTACTGATTAAAGTTTTAAGTTGTGGGTCATTCACTGGGCTTTCAGTATGGGTGACTAGATTGTTTGTCATTTTATAATAATTGAATATATTTCATGTTACTGATTATTTAGGACTATTCAGTAGGACTATGAGCTGTGTATCCACCTGACTTCTGCACAACACAACTGATGGTCCCAACCCCATTTATAAGGCAAGAAATCCCACTTATTGAACCTGACAGGGCACACCTGTGAAGTGAAAACCATTTCCGGTGACTACCTCTTGAAGCTCATCAATAGAATGCCAAGAGTGTGCAAAGCAGTCATCAAAGCAAAAGGTGGCTACTTTGAAGAACCTAGAATATAAGACATATTTTCAGTTGTTTCATACTTTTTTGTTAAGTATATAATTCCACATGTGTTAATTCATAGTTTTGATGCCTTCAGTGTGAATGTACAATTTTCATAGTCATGAAAATACAGAACAATCTTTAAATGAGAAGGTGTGTCCAAACTTTTGGTCTGTACTGTATATATATATATATATATATATATATATATATATATATATACTTTATATTCTTGTGGCAGCATGAGGTCTCCTACTATATCATTATTCTTGAATTTATATACATATATAAACATTTTTTTAAAAAAACGCACGCTATTTGCATATTCTACTGTACCTTACAAATTTATTTCACAATCTTTTGTGGGTTATTCCACATCATTTATAAGTAGATGTATGTGTATATTTTGTTTTTCCTTATTTTCTGTTTATATACAAATGTTGATGGGATATATTCTTTTGATGTTTAGCATAGGCCCTGAGAAAGACCATGTTAGGTCGAAACGTTGGCCTGCTTTTCATTTAAGGGGAATTCTGCTAATAAAAACCAATTTTTTGCATCCATATTGGAGTGCCGAAGTTCTTTTTTGATATCTATACTACCTATTTCTTCAGAGCACCCTAAAAGTTTGGTACAGTGAAGCGATCCTTCTTTTTTTCAACAAGCTTCCATTGCTGATAGACCCAGAGGCTGTTGTTAGGTCTCAGCTTGCCATGATAACCATCGATACACCGTGATTGTAACATGGGGGTAATAATGAAGGTACAGAGGGGGCCCCTTCCTTCTGTCCACCATATTGATGCGGTGGTCGCTATTGACCGCATCATCTAAAGGGTTAAACTGTCGGGATAGGTGCTAACACCAAAGTCGGCAGTTGCAGCCAACTCTCCTTGAAGTGCGGGCTCAGCTGCTAAGCCTGCACAGCACGACTACCATGAAAATAGCACAGTTCATGTTTAATCCCATGTGCCCATGATGTAATAGTATGTCATAGGGCAGTAAGGTGTTAGACTTTTGATTGGTTGTTTCTATATTTTCCATTTACCATAATGGAGGACTGATCACATACGTGAGCTCAGGACATGGAATGCAATGTGTGGACCTGGGGAGGAATCATTGACCAGACCTGAGGCTCCTATGATTTGTTGGGTTGACCCCCAGTTGCCTCTATTAAGCACTGTGAAGACCCATACAGAGGCTCAGATATGTTATCATACACTGACTATTAGCTTCATTCAAGGAGTCAAATATAAGAATTTTCAATAATAGTTGAAATAATATTTAATTATTTATTTATCAATTTCCTATCAGTATGTCTTTGGAGTGTGGGAGGAAACCGGAGAACCCGGAGGAAACCCACGCGAACACGGGGAGAGCATACAAACTCCATGCAGCTGTTCTCTTTGGTTGGGTTTGGACCCAAACGCTGCAAAGCAACAGTGCTAACCACTGAGCCACCGTGTTGCCCAATAGTCTTCAATGTGGCACTAATCATGATAGGACGAGAACAGAGACCGAGCCCGGAATCTGTCTCCTTATGCAGCAGGAAGCTCACTTTATTCCGTGAGTTCATCTGACTGCGGAAAGTCCAGTAAATGTCGTATCCAGAAGTGAGAACAGAGACCGAGCCCGGAATCTGCCTCTTGATGCAGCAGGAACCTCACTTTATTCCGTGAGTTCATCTGACTGCGGAAAGTCCAGTAAATGTCGTATGTGAGAACAGAGACCGAGCCCGGAATCTGTCTCTTTTTTCTGACTTGTTTTCGCCTTGTGGAAGAGTCGTCACATCCGGCTGGATTCTTTGTTCATTGACGGATCACAATCAGGCCTCTCTCCGGAATAGTGATCTGTAGAAATAATAAATATGACTGAAGATGAAACAACTGGATATCATATATAAACGGCAGGCAATGTACTCCTGGTTACTGATTTCTAGCCTTGTGAGAAAAGATTTAAGATAAGTGATATTGGCTTATTCTTAGTTTAGGACTGTACCCCCCATTCATATAGAGGGGGCTGACAATCACTATGTGAGATCTGAGACCACCCACTGGACTCCTAAACCCAGAATGTTTCATATTGGCCGGCACTAAGCATTTCATGGATATCTAAGAAGTACATGAGTGCAATTTTTTAAATCTATAAATTTAAATTAAAAAATAAATTATTGATTATGTAGCGTTAATAAAGCTAGATCTAAATAGAACTATTTTTACTGTAAAGGATCTTCTCCCCACTATTTTAGCTTTAGTAAAAGATCAAGTATTTCTAAAACATTAAAAGACATCCAGGAACTTAAAGATGTCAGACAAACCCCTGCAGATCCCCAATGAATCTAGGACCTCCAGCAAGTTGTCATAGCCGGAACGGACATTGAATGTACAACGTGATGATTCGTGCCGCAAAGCTGGAGCCACTGTCTCCAACAAAAGAAGCAAAACGTAGTTTAACAAGTGTACAGTTTTATACGATGATTTATATGGTTGTATAACTAATATATTTCCCATCTGGTATTATCACTCATCCCCTTAAAAAAATAAAATTGGTACTTAATATTTTATCTCCTCTTGTAAAAGGATTGAATAGTTCTAAGAAGAGATACCTGGCCTGGAAAGAAACTAAAAATTCTAACTCTGAAATAATAGGATCTGAAAACCCACTCAAATTATATTCTCAAATTATATATTCTCATTACCAAAAATTAAAAAAGTTAAAGTTGACTATTCCCATCTTATCTTACCTTTCATTTTTCCTCAGGTCCAGCTTTAAAAAGTTCTAATTTATGGAGCTGTAGATATTACCTCCTTCAGGACAAAGTCTATAAAGATGAAATAAAATTAAATTATTTGATATAAAATGATACAGAAGGATTATCTACATGTACAGTAAAGCATTAAACCTGACATATTGTGCCACTACGTGTTTCCAAGAGACGCACTATAACATTATGCTGCGGTGCTCCTTTACTCCAATGAGACCCCGCAGAGCATTTCCTTCCCAACCTCCTCTATGCTGGAGAGGTTGTGCTAAACCGGGAGACATTTTACACATATTTTGGAGTTGTCCATAAAGGAATTATGGAAAGAAACTTTGAACTTACTCCTATGAATTTCTAAACCCAATATTCCACTTACACCACAATTAATATTATTATCACAAGGTCTAGAAGAAATCCCACCCAAATTTCAACATATCTCTTGTCATATCTTTTTGGTGATTAAACATTTAATCGCAACAAAATGGAAGCAAATAATTCCTCCATCAATATTAGAAGTAATGGAAAGGCATCAACGCACAATATTTAAGTTCAACTTTGCGATTAGTGAAAAAATGTTGTAGCTGATATTTAGTTAGATGAATGCCATAGTGGAAGAGTTTTTTTTACTCAGGCTAAACCCAAAACTTAAAAACTAAAATAGTTGTATAAACAAACAATACTGGATATATACCAAACTAATTGTTTACACATATTATGGTCAAAGTTATAATAGTTGTTTATTACTAATAATAATGACTAGCCTTGCCTTTACTTTCTCTCCTGTAACTTCCCATTGTTACCCCATTACTCCTTTTCCCCTCCCCAATTTATATTCCTTCTTAATGTTATTTTTTTTGTAAATGTTAAATAAAAACAATTGAACGAGATGATCCGACATTTACCATTTTTTACCTGTTGTAAATCCTGTTGTTCTCCTGAATCTGGCATTGTTCATCCTTTGTTCCTCAAGATTCTAATTTCCTGAGAAATTGCCCCCTTTTCCCTTTATGTAAATCTAGTATTTGTATTTATTTTTGCCAAGTGGGCGTGACCCTCAAAAACTTCTCTTTTTGAGAAACATCTTGATGACAACGGCCAGTTGGCTAAAATAGTGGATAAATGTATAGGGAGCAGGGAGACCTATCAGGAACAAGGAGATTTGAGAACAAGAGACAAACAATGCCGTATTCAGGAGAATAGCAGCATTTATACCGGGTTAAAATAAATGTATATTTATGGCGAGTGACAGGTTATCTTAAAAGTAGATTCCACCAAAAAGACATAGCAGATTTTTTCAAATACAATTTATGTCATATAATCAGCCCCATATCAGTAGGGTAGGGTCACACTTAGGCTGTGTGCCCACGATGCGTTTTTTAAGCGTTTCCGCAGCGGCAAAAACGCTGCAGAAACGCTTAAAAAACGCATGGTAGAAGGTCTGCCATGTTCCCCAATGATAATCCGTATGTGCTGTGCACATGCTGCAGAAATTTCCGCTGCGGATTATCATTGCGTAAAAAAAGCAGCACTACCAATTATTTTGCGGAAGTGCTGAGTTTTCTCCGCCATTGACTTGCATTAGACCGCATGGACTCCGCATCACTGTATATGTAGATGTATGCGTTCCATTGTGGGGATGGTACCCGGGTGTGGAGGAGAGGAGACATCCACACCCAGGTGCCATAGTACCTGTAAAAAAAAGAATAAAATAAAAAATATATGTTATACTTACCTTCCGGCGGGCCGCGGTGCGCTCGTCCTCCCATGCCGGCAGATCGCGGTGGACTGAAGGACCTGCGCTGACGTCATAGCCATGTGACGGGTCACGCGATGCTGACGTTGGCAGGTCCTTCAGTGTACCGCGATCTGCCGGCAGCCAGGACGGAGTGAAGCAAGACTGCCGGGGCCATCGGAAGGTAAGTATATATTTATTTTTTTATTTTTAACCATTCTTTGGGGTCACACTATATAAATCCATGCCGTTTGCATGGATTTATATAGTGTGACCAAGTTGTCAAGCACTTTCCAAGTGATGCTAAAATCGCTTGGAAAGCGCTTATCAACCCGCATGCGGAAATGCATGTGAAGAACGCTTCACATCCGCATGTCCCTGGCAGAAAAACGCATGTACAATCCGCATGTACAATCCGCATGTACAATCCGCATGCGTTTTTTCTGCCAGGGGAGATGCAGAAACGCTCAGGAAAAATCCTGAGCATTTCTGCATCGTGGGCACATAGCCTTAGGATAAAACTATTTATGTCATAATAATAAGTTAATTGCAGCTTTGTTAATGTTATGTTATGCAGCTTTGTTAATGTTATGTTATGGAGCTTTGTTATGGGGATGGATGTATTATACAGATGCTGGGTATTACATTTACTAATTATGGAGCTAATGCTAATCCAATTCTGTAAGAGATATGATCGGATAATTAACTTATTTCTGCACGTACCTTCAGACTCTGTCTCTGCCTTCTTACGATCATTTTCAACAAAGAGGGCGCATGCGAAAAAGAATCCTCCTCCGAAAACCAGCACAAAGGGGCAAACCATGAGGGCGTACTGCAGACTGCGGAAGTCCGAAAGAGCCGAGTCTGGATTGTAACTTTTGATGCGGTCGGATATCTGAAGATGAGACGAGATAAATAATTATGTATGGTTAATGAAAGTAAAAAAACATAATTGATTGGACACGTTTATGCTGACAGCAGTCAATGGATACCAATGAAATCTGGTGATCATAGAAAGAGAAGGTGCCTCACTGCAGATAGCGGCTCCTCCAAACTATGAACAGCAATGCTTCCAGTATCCGCAGCTCCAGTACTACACATTGTCTGGGAACAGGACACTTGTGACATCCTTCTTCAGCAGATAATCTGTGACGTAACTCCAGGACATCTTGTCTTTGGAGTTCTGCCACCCCGTCAACAGAGCGGAAGAGAAGATGCTGCTCTGTCAACGTGATATCAGGGGAGGCCACTGAATCGCGGGTGTTGGCAGAGATCGGTCCCGGGCACTACAGGCAGGTATTTAGCAATGACTTGCCTGTTAGCCCATAGTAAAAAAAATCAAATAGTCCCGGTGAACCCTTTTAAGTATGTTATGAATAGGCTACAGCGAGTTTTAAAAACTCCTCTGTGACAGAGCATGTCCTATTCTCATCCGTTCTGCGGATCAGACTCGGCCAGTAAAGAGTAACTGTCGTTATAAAATCAATACAGTACACGTGAAAATAAGCAACTTTGTGGTAGATCTTATCAGATAAATCTGCTTATTTTTCCTCCATTAATTTATAACATTCTTAATTCACAGATAAAATCTGTAATCAGTGAAGACAGATTTTTACATTACTGAGATAGGAGATGACAATTGCTGTTGATCAGA